>NC_138774.1:213553324-214153324 GCF_965119305.1 Pelophylax lessonae | reverse complement strand
AACAGGTTTCCACGTGCATCCTGCACTACACCAAGCTTTGCAGCCTTTCACAGGCTGATCCAAAAGCGGACATACCCAGATCCAATAACTGACAATCAGTTTAGGTGCTAGGAACTGAGATTTAACCTTTATTACATAGTTTGAAGAAAATGAACTGCAGACAAAACTTTTTCTAGTTCTGGATAGAGCGCTTATAAGATTTTCAGTTATTTATTATTGAGGAAAGTGAGAAAAAAAAAAATCACTGGACTCATAGGTTATCTTAAAGTGGAACTAAAGTCATTAAACTTACCTCCTTCTTTAATGGTTCTGGTCCCTCCTTGAGGTCTAAATTAGTATATCTTACTTTTGTGCAACATTTGTCTTAAGCCTGGTACACACTATTCTTTTTTTTTTTTTTCAACCCCATGGGATAAACGAAAAAAAAGAAAACTGTCAGCTCTGGTCGGATCTACTGTACTAACCATGCGAGGATAGTTCAGCGATCTCCCCCGCTGAACACTCTAATCAGCACTCTCTGCTATTGGCTGAGAGTGCTGATCGGGAGTCTGTCGGATGCTGGTTTTCCAGCATGCATGGCTGGCTTCTGTTGGACATACTGACTTACACACGGGCCGAATGTCAGCTGGTTGTTTTTGAACCCCCTGTTGTTTCCCGACATCAGCCCGTGTGTACCCCTTATTAGGATTCATTAGTGTTAATTCTTAGCCCTAATTTTCTTAGGGCCACGTTTTTCACCTTGGGCACGGTCTGTTATCTGTCTACGCATTGTCAAATACCTGCCTGATGTTTTTTGTTTCCTTATATATTTTTCATTGTAGATATCCAATATATGTTTGACACCTTGGTTGGCATCCCCCGTTGTGTGGTTCCTGTTGGGTGGTTTCCTGCCCTTTTCACAGCTCCCAAACAAGACACCTCCTTTGGTGCTTTTTCTTAGCATACCAGTTTTCATGCCATAGATGGATTCTCTATCTATCCATCTCTCTATATATATATATATATATATATATATACATATACATGTTGTCTGCTTGGCAGGTAGGTTATGCTTTGCACTTTTTGACAACTGTTTTTGAGTAAGCGTTTTCTCCAGGGCAAATACTTTCACTGCTATGTGGTATCTTTTGTATTATAGCATATTAATGACATGGTCTTTCTGCAGATATCCTATAACAATACTATTGTCTCCTGAAGAAGTGAATATTGCTTCACGAAATGCTTTGAGTATTACGATTTCAACTGACTACTTCTATATGCATTTACTGTATGTTACAACTTTGTATATTTTTTTTCATATATTCTATGTAATGTTATTATGCTTTTAAACATGTATTTGAATAAAATTTTGACTTTTTAAGAATGTTTTGACTTGTTGTTGGGTGCCACTCTCATCAAAGTCCCATGGGCAATTTCAGTGTTTGAGATTTCTACACCCCAGAGGATCTCCTTGGCTTGTAGTGTAATGTAGCAAAATTGAAAAACTCAAGCACCACACCACTGATAAGAAGTCCAGATACAACTTTATTACAAATAAAGTCAAAGGGACAATCCAAAGAGTAGCCAACGCATTTGGGGGTCCAAAAATGCCCCCTTCACCAGGACTCGAGATTAAACACAATGTGAATGGACTAGATGTAAACTGGACCTTTTAATGGTATTTATTCCAGTGTGATTATGAGCATAGGTCCTGTCAGCAGCTTTTTTTGGCAAAGATATGTGCTTTTAATCACACTAGAATACCATAAAAGGTCAATTCACATTGTTTTCAATTTCAAGTCCTGATGAAGGGTATATTTTTGGACCCCGAAACCCATCAGATACTCTTTGGATTCTCCCCCTGACTTTTATTGAAATAAAGGCATATCTGGATGTTTTAGCAGTGGTGTGGTGCTTCAATTTACATTTTAGAGATTTACTGCTGTCAGAGTCCCTATTTAGGAGATTCATCCTTAACCCCTTCCCGACACGTGGCGCATATATGCAGCCTCTCAGTGGGTGTGCTTTAATGCTGAGAGGCCAAATATACGTGGCCCTATGTGAACACTTTTTTTGTGCTGAGTGCCCTGCACGCTCCCATCACAGTCACTGGTGTGAACCAGAAAGCAATCATGTAACCGCTAGGACATCCGATCACAGCGGTCACATGACCCGAATGCCCGCCTCCCGGAATTTAGAAGCTTTTAAAGGGCCGATGGCAGCATTGGGGCGGGGTTAACATTAGTCCTATAGAACATTATTACAGGGACAAAAAGTGAGGGGAAGTTTTTTGCCTAAAGAGAAGCTGATAAGATCTTCCAATGGAGGCAGCTGTTCTTCTGACAACTGTCAAACTGTGATTTTTCTCCCAATTTGAAGAAATTTCTAATGACTTCCTGTCATGTCATTAGAAAAGGAAGCAATGAGGACAAAGAATGCAATAAGAACCTGACAAAGGTCTAACCCACCTTCTCTCTATCAAAAAAAAATGTATTCTATTAATAAATACAAGTCAGAGAAAGTAACATCCTCAGCCCGCCTCTCGGACTCTGCCAATCCGAGCAGGCTTTGTATTCAATAATAGAATACATCGCTCACCGTGATTGGCTCAGCGCGGTATACTGTACGTAGCCGAATGCTACAAAACATACTGTTTCAGTAAAACCGCACATCCAGCGTGTTGAAAGATTACACCGTGTGTACTTACCCTGCTTGGAGACTACAAGGGAAGGTTGTTTTGGGCCATGTAAAAGTACCGTAGTCCTCAAATTTTTTTACTCCGCTACGGTACATACATTATTACCGCACATCCAGCGGGTTGAGAAATTAATAGTAACGTTCGTTTTGGGCCATGTAAAGTAGTCCTCACATTTTATACTCCGCTACGGTACAGAAGGGGGGTAGTCTTATACAGCGAGTATAGCCCAAAACCTATGTTTTAACTTCAAAATTAGGGGGTCGCCTTATACGCCAGCAAATACGGTATTTATAACCCAATATTATGTTGAATTACTGCCAACTTGTTTAAATTTTTATTATTGCATCAGTCCTTCTTACCTGCAGAGGACATGTGGTAGTGAATGTGGATTTCACACGTGGCAGCTGCTTCTCTCAGAACAGGGGATTGGAGGCGTGCCGATGCTGCAGATTTTCCGCTGTGACCTTCGGCTGCCATGAACCAGCCTGTGTAGAGGAAAAGAGTAAGAGTCATGTTGGGAACATGCCAAAATAAGAAGTACTGACTTGTGGCTGAACTCTCCAAGTCATCCTCACCAAAGACACAAGGCAGAATCTGATTTTTGGCTGCCAGCAAAAAGAGCTGTACAGACTCCATACACCAAGCCTGAGGCCAAGTGGCTACCAAAGGATTTTGGCTCTTAGTGCTTGGAACTTCCAATTAAAAATTTGTAATAATATTTTGGGGAATTTTGTAGACAATAGTTACGGGATTAGAGAAATTCTACCTAAACAGTTTGCTACTAAACTCTTCATGGGCTGGTTATCAAATTAAACACAGTATAATATAATTATAGCAGTGATAGGCAAATTGACAGCCTAGTAAAAATGACAGCAGCAAGTCTTAAAGTGAAACTTAACTGTATCCGAGCACCAAAAACCAAAAACGCTATTTAATACATTTTTAATATTCAAAGCATACACCCCCATCCATCCATGTCTTAATGCTTCATTTTGTTGAGAAATCACTTTGAAAACCCCCCCCCCTAGCATTTCTGGTAGTGCCAACCTTGAGTAAGGGCAGATGATGAAGTTGGCATTTACTTCCTGGAATCCAGCTGCCCTTAGCTCAGGCATGCATGCAGGAGGGTGTGCTTAGCTTAGATAGCCCCTCCCTCCTCCACATGAAAGAAAAAAAATGCCCATGGGATGTATGAAATAATTTTGGCCTAGACCAAAAACCAGATAGCAACTGAAGAAATGTAAAAAAATGAATTTTTGTAAAATCTTACCGTAAAATCCTTTTCTCTTAGCTCATTGACAGACGTAGTCCTCGGTGATACAGCACCTTCGGGTTTATGTTGCCTCCACAGGAGTAGGACTAGACAGGAAATAAAAATGCTCTGGCCACACCTTAGGGGCAGTCCCAGAGGGTATATCCTCCCTCTCTCTGCCTCAGCAAATCAGTTATGTCACAAAAGCAGTGTTTAGAGAATTTAACCCAACCCAACTCAAAAAACAGAGGGGCGGGTACTACGTCTGTCAATGAGCTAAGAGAAAAGGATTTTACGGTAAGATTTTACAAAAATCCATTTTTCTCTATCGCTCATTGACAGACGTAGTCCTCGGTGATACAGCACCTTCGGGACGTCCCAGAGCAGTATCACAAATGAGGGGTGGGAAAAATGGAAATCAAATCCAAATCTAGAAGGCCCAACCGGTGCCAACTAGAAGTTTACAATGGTCATCCTTAATGATGAGACTCAACAAAAAAAAAAATTTCAAACAGAAAAAAACCCTCGAGGTAGACCACCAGTCTCCTCAAATTGCGGCCTGCAAAACCTTGCGGCCAAATGAGGCATCCGCCGATGCCATCACATCAATTTTATAAAATTTTGTAAAGGTATGTACCGACGACCAAGTGGCCGCCTTACATACCTGGACCACTGACGCCTGATGGCGAAAGGCCCAGGAAGTACTGAGCGCTCGAGTGGAGTGCGCCCTAACAGGGAACGGAGGACTCTGACCCTTAATAGAATAAGCCTGTACCACCGTCTGTCTGATCCATTTGGAGATAGTCGCGGCAGATGCAGGCAACCCCTTTCTGGGGCCATCCGTGATCACAAAAAGTGAATCCGTCTTACGGAACGATTCCGTAGCCTTCAGGTATACCCTGATTGCCCGAACCACATCCAAGGAATGCAACGCATGTTCCCGATGATGCTTGGGCTGAGGACACAAGGAAGGTAGTACAATATCTTCATTCAGATGAAAATCTGAAACCACCTTTGGAAGAAAGGATGGCATAGGATGAAGTACTACCTTATCCCTATGAATCACCAAGTATGGGAACTGGCATGATAAAGCAGCCAGTTCTGACACCCTGCGTGCAGAAGTGATAGCCACCAAGAAGGCCACTTTCTGGGATAAAGTAAGCAAGGGAATCTCCCTGATGTTTTCAAAAGGAGGTTTCTGTAGAACCGACAAAACCAAATTAAGATCCCAGGGCGGTAAGGGCGCGCGGACTGGTGGAGCCAGGTGCCGCACCCCCTGGATGAAATTCCGCACCAAGGACTTGGTAGCTAAAGGTTTCTGAAAGAAGATTGCTAATGCTGAAACTTGACCCTTGATGGTGCTCAAGGCTAGCTTCTGCTTAACCCCTTTCTGCAAAAAGGCCAATATTCGAGTCACCGAATAGGTACGTGGAGGAAATCCTAAAGATTCGCACCACGCGATATAAGTCTTCCATGTGTGATAATAGACTCTGCTGGAAGTCGCTTTCCTTGCTTTAATAAGGGTAGGAATGACTGAAGCTGACAACCCTCTGTCCTTCAGTACTTGGGTCTCAATGGCCAGGCCATTAAAACCAGCGACTGTAAAGCACAATGGTAGATTGGTCCTCGAGACCGCAGATACTCCCTGAGATGCAGTTCCCACGGAACGTCCGCGACTAGCAAGTCCAAGTCGGCCAGGCCGGCTTGGCGAGGCCAGCCTAGAATTTCTAGGACCACTGGCACTGACGGGATTTGAACCAGGCGTCCCTAGAGCTATCTGGCCCCGACCATCTGAAAAAGTCTGGTCGTTCTCTGTTCCCACACATTTATCCGACACCTGATTCCTATCAGGAACGGTGATCTCTCCTGGTTGAATCTAAGGGACCGAAGTCACCCGGCTAGAGGCTTCTTGGTCTGTCTGGTCAACCGGATCCGATTCCTGTGGGGAATTGAGACTAATCTTAGGAAAAGGTAAAGAAAAAGATCTGTTCAGGGAACGGTGACTACCGCTCCCTGTAGCACTTGAATGTTGGAAGGGAAGAATCGCACCGGTAGTAGTAGTCGATGCTCGATCTAATGTCCTGAATACCGGTGAAAACGTCCCCCCACCCTCAAACCGGGTGGGGGCGCACCTTCAGGCTGTGTAATCCTTTGCTTCGGGTTTGGCTGAGTCGGTCCTCTGTTTGTCCGACCAGCCTTTCTTGAACCCTCCTGGAGGAGTCTTGCCTTTCCCGCTTGTTCCAGCCGGGCGTGCGAACCCTTTATGGGCGGTAAAGAAAGGTCCTCGCTTGTTGCGAGGTCCCTTAGCTTTAGCAGCCTGTGGCAAGAAAGTGCTCTTGCCCCCAGTGGCATCTTTAATGATTTCATCTAGGGTGGCCCCAAATAGGCGATTCCCCTGAAAAGGGAGATTCGTCAAGGTCTTTTTGGAACCTAGGTCAGCTGACCAGCATTTTAACCACAGCACACGTCTGAGGATTACCGCTGACATAGATGCATGCCCTAATAGGGGAGTAGTATCCAAGGCTGCGTCACAGACAAACTGTAGCCCTTGTATAATCTGTTCCATCAAATCAGATGTTCCCTGGGGAATATCTTTTCCCCTAAGGTCTTGGCGTACCAATCTCGCCCATTCCGTTAGTGTCTGGGAAACTAGACCAATAACAATTACTGGTCTAAATGCTGACCCTATCAGGGAGAAGATAGTGCGGGACTCTGCTTCCATCTTTCGATCCACCGGATCCTTAAAGGACGAAGTGTCCTCCACTGGGATAACCGTGGCTTTATTCAGCCTGGAAATAGGTGGATCCACCACTGGTGGTACCGTCCATTTCTTAATGAGGGATTCCTCAAACGGATAGCGTCTAGCAATACGCTTGGAAATAGTAAAGGTACGTTTAGAATGCTCCCATTCTCCTTTAATTTTATTACCAAAACACTTGGGTACAGGAAAAACCTTCCCCGTTTTGATGGGCTTGTTAGTACCAAAGGGAATCTCTGTTTCAGTTGCCTCTGCCGGTAAAACCTCAAGTCTCAAGGTTTCCCGCACCGCCACAACTAGTGCGTCCACCAATGCTTCTTCCTGAATTATGGCGGAAGAATGAACGTCCTCCTCACTGTCTGAGGGAGCTTTACCTGAGATAACAGCCCTTGCAGAGGGACCTGCAGCTGCAGTGACCATCTCTGAATCTGAGTCAGAGGTGTCAGATATTATAGGGGTAGGCGGGGGTCGCTTTCTTGACCCCCGTCCCTGACAGGCCACCTCCACCCGAGCCACCATAGACTCCAAAACTGCTGTAAATGCATCCATGCTCTGTGCACCGGCGGGTCCCATGGCCCCCTCGAGGGAAACAGGTGGGGGTACTTGTGTGGCAGGGTCCATGATTATTCCAGTAACCACCCGGAAACTTCAATCCAAACTTAAATAAAAAAACTTTTTTTTTTTTCCAGACCCCCAGCGCCACAAAAGCCCCTCAGTGTTACCTGCTAGGGATCCCTATCGAGTGAGAGAGAGAGAGAGATAGACCCCCAGGCTCACCACTTGATGCTCAGAGTTTACTGCAACAGGTTACAGCGCTGTGTCCACAAACAGGAAGTCTTTTGGCTGGCTGCCCAGGAAGAAAGGAGGCGGCTCTGCCCCTCTGCACGCCTTCCGGTGCCTCCCCTAGCTCCACGAGGTGTTGGAGTCACCTCAAACATGGCCGCCCCCATGCTGCAGACACGAGGCTACGCCAAAATGGCGGCCTCGTGCGATCTACGGCGGTTTGTACAGCATAACGGCGTCCTGCAGAGTAACTAGGCATTGCAAAACCTCTCTCTCATGGAGATCAGCTTGATCGGCGGTACCGAACCCTGGCGGAACCGCATGGCCGTCGGGAGACCTGCTTCAGCTGGAGGAATGACCTGGCAAGCCGCATACCTGTCCTGTGACTTCTGACAGGTAGGATACTTCTAGTAACACAGTAAGCTTCCAGCTGCCACATATTACAATCATTTAAACATACTTTGTAATTTAGATTGTCAGCTCCCAAACCAAGCCTGCTGGCTTTTTGTACACAAAAATCACACTCAATTAGGGGGATCTGTGACCTGCTTTAGGATAGAGGGGAACCCATCCTTACCATTACAGAGAGGGGCCCGCGTTCACCACAAGACCCGTCAGGGGGAAAAGGGGAACATACTACTCACCATACCGGAACCAGGCGGGCGCCAACTCCTGACAGTACCCCTCTCCACCGAAGTTGGAGGGCTGTCGACCAATACGGACGCCGTGACTCATGGTCCTTGGCGTTTCAGCGAGACGTTTAACTCGCAGGGTCAGTCCCTCCAGTGGGACTATGTCGCGGCCGACCCAGAGCGGAGCTATGGCCTGCACGCGCTCGTAGGCTGAACTGGGGTGACCACTGGATCTCAACATCCCGCCCGTCGCCCAGTTCAGCTTTCTTGCTTGAAGATCTCACAGGAACACTGGAGAAAAAAAAAGCTGTCTAAAAAATCTTTTCTAAGAAAAAAATCCTGCCAGGACCGAAGATCCCAGCAAGGTATCTAGGTCCTTACTCCTGACTAGACAGAAAAAAACTGATTTGCTGAGGCAGAGAGAGAGAGGATATACCCTCTGGAACTGCCCCTAAGGTGTGGCCAGAGCATTTTTATTTCCTGTCTAGTCCTACTCCTGTGGAGGCAACATAAACCCGAAGGTGCTGTATCACCGAGGACTACGTCTGTCAATGAGCGATAGAGAAAAAAACATTTAAAGTGGTTGTAAACCTCAGACATGAAATACGAACAAAGCATATCCCTCTATAGTGTGTATTCGTCTCAATTTAAGTAGTTGTAAAGCCACTTTGTCATGATTATAAAATCCCCTCTGTTAAATAATGTCACGTTCCCCACTGTATGTTTTAGAACAAATATGCAGATTTCTACTTTATTTCAGAGCGCCTTCCAGCGCTAACGTGATGGCTCACCGCTCTCCTCTCCCAGTAACACAATACATTTTAGCAGCAGGAAGGGAAGGGTGGGGAGCAAGTGGCACTGACACAAGCTGACCGGCAGGGAGGGGGAGAGAGGACAAAGGGAGACCGCGGATGACGGAGGCACGTTAACTGACCACGGTGTCAGGGCTCAGCAGCCATGATAAAAATGGTCAGTTTACAGGGGAAGGGCAGAACCAGGCAGGCTAAGCCAGGTATTTTAGATTTTTACAAGAGGCCTAATTACACAGCACAAACACTGTGCTGTTATGCATGCTTTAACCACTTAATTCCCAGAAGATTTTACCCCCTTCCTGACCAGGGGGTATTTTGCGATTCGGCACTGCGTGACTTTAACGGACAATTGCGTGGTCGTGCGACGCTGTACCTAAACGTATTTGACGTCCTTTTTTTCCCACAATTAGAGTTTTCTTTTGGTGGTATTTGATCACCTGTGCGATTTTTTGATCATGCGTTATTAAAAAAAAGAGCGACAATTTTGCAAAAATAACAATATTTTTCACATTTTTTTATATGAAATTCCCCCCCCCCCCCCAAAAAAAATGTAAAAATCCAAATTTTTTTACATTTTTGGCCAATTTGTTTTCTGCTACCTATGATTGGTAAAAAAAAATCACACTAAGCGTATTTTGATTGGTTTGCGCAAAAGTTATTGGGTTTACTAACTAAGGGAAAGATTTTTGTAATTTTTGTTGCTTTTTTTTTTTTTTTTTAACGAGTAATGGCGGCGACCCTCGATTTTTTTTGCGGGACTGCGACATTGCGGCGGACAGATCGGACCCTTGACTGACACTTTTGGGGGTACCAGTGACATTACTACAGTAATCAGTGCTATACATATGTACTGTTACTGTAAAAATGACACTGGGAGGGAAGGGGTTAACTTTATTGGAGAGGGAGGGGTTAAGTGTGTCCCTAGGGGCGTGTTTCTAACTGTCATTGGATGTGGCTGTGTGTGTAACAGCACAGATCAACGGTCCTACATAGCAGGACCAAGTGATCAGTGCTTTTACACAGGGGAGAATGACAGGCGGCTTTGTTTACATTAGCCGCCTGCCTTTCTCCCTCTCCACCCGACGATCGCGAGTGACCGGCAGACATAGGGTCCACCGGTCACACGCGCGGGCTTCCTAGTGAACGAGCAGAGGCGGGAGCGCTCGCCCCCTATTGGCTCCCAGGCTAGTGACGTACCGGTACGTCACTTCGCCTGGGAGGGGCTGACCGCCGCCGTATATAGTCGGGCGGCGGTCAGCAAGTGGTTAAGGGAACAGGATCAATTCTATTTTTAGGGTTACAAGCACTAAGTGTCATTTTTGTCTGCTGCTTTATTTCTCTGCTATTAGCATGAATCACTTCTGACAAGTTTTCCTGAAACCAAGAGAAAACTGGTGACAGGGGAGGGATCTCCAGCTGACTGACAGCCTTCAGCTCTGTTCCTGTGAGCTGTGTGGAGGAGGGAGGGGGTGTCACTACCCTCCAATCAGCTCTCAGAGCTCCCCTTTACTGAGCTCTGCATAGAGTAACTTTAGCTCTTCTTTTCCTGAACTCTCAGAGAAGCTTTATAAATTCAGCACCTTAAATTATGTAACGAAGAGAAGACTGCAGATGTACAGGTACAACTTACATAGGAGGATTTTTTTTTATCTGTGTTTCACCTAAGGCCAGTCACTTCACTGGGTATATGTATGGCTTTACAACCACTTTAAAACAAGTAAATATAATCTACCTTCCCATCTATTTACTATTGCTAGCAGAAAGATTAAAATAGTGAAATTAGTGTAATTTAGAGAGTGTAGTTCCGCTTTAAGTCATTAGAAACAGGAATCCATTTTAATGAGTGGCATAGACATACCTAGGAACTACTGAAAATTATAATTCCTGAGAATGTGGAGTAGGGGGCAGATTGGTAGGTGGAGCCAATTGGGATGTGCATAGTGCATTGCAGAAACTGGTGGGCGCCAAATACAGTAAATTGAAAATCAATATGAAAATGTTGTTATTTATTGCAGAGTATTGCACTGGACTGGCTCTGCTTAGGGAGTATTACACAGAATGCTACCCATACCCAATTAAATTGGTGTTGGGATTAATCCTGAATAGCAGCACCATCCGCTTTACATATGTTTCATCCAAAAATCAAAAGCACAATTTCTCAGTCACTGTCACATCTTTTTGTTCATATAGTATATGCCAACCTTGTGTTGCTGACTACTTCCTAAATATGTACAATTCTTAGCTTGGCAGTAGTTTTCCATGTCAATGCTGTCATTGTGCATATCCCCACCTTTGCACAGTGTACACAATGGGTTCACCCCTCCTCTCCTTTGTGTCTGCTGTGGTGCAGCACTCAGACAGCTGGGTCCGTATGCATGATTTACAGGCTGACCCAAAAATTAGTTATTGCAGTAATGACCCATTGCTGGGTTAGTTCCGGCAAGTTTCCACCTATGGATACAGAGATGTACATAACTACTACAGCAGCTCCTTTACAGCCCACATGTGTTCTTAGAAATCTATATTTGGACAAATACAAAGTGTTCCATTCTTGTCCTCTTTTTCTGAAAATGCTAGTTTCCTGGTTCTCATGCCAATAGCTCTTTCTTAGGCAGGGATCTGGAACATCAGCTGCTGCATACTTGCAATTTAGTAGCAAATCATTGCAAGGCAACAAGCGGAGGGTGGTAATGGCAGCTCCCCTATGTGCAACTTAAAAAAAAAATATTCCACTAAGCTTTGGGTGAAGGTGCTGGGTTCACCACTACAGAGCTGCTGAATAAGCTACAGTGCAGGTACAAAGGTGCCATTAGATCAAATGACCAAACAGAGGGTAACCATGGAAAAGTGTGCCCTGTAGCTGCACTATGTAGCTCTGCAGTACACGGTGGGGCAGTAAGATGGTGGTGATTGGGGAGAGGAGTGGCACTAGTCCAGTTTGCACCAAGGCCCTTACCTCTGTAACTACATTACTGGTTTTGTTCATCAACACTAAGTTCCTAGTAGTAGCTTTTCACTGTGCACGATTCATGTGTTTCGTTCAGAGGCACACTGGCAGTCATTTTTTTGGCGCAGTGAACACTTCCTATTAAACACATACTGTAACACAGTATATCCACTAACTGGCACCCAGCAGCATTACAGCAAAATGTACAAACTTCAAAAGGTTCCCATTGAATGGAAACCTGAAGGCAATCAGAACACAAGCATTTACATGAGTGTAGTGAAATCCTTGACCTGACCTACTCTAAGTTTATGGGTTCTTCAAAAGTGTGACCAAGGAACTCACACTGAAGTTGATTTATGAAAACTGGAATAAATTGAAAAAAATGGGATTTTGCTCATAAAACAAACCACTGTATTTAAAAAAAAATAAAGAAACCTGCAAAAAACTATGTGTTTGCTAAGGGAATCACCTCCAAGTACCTATGGCATTATAATACATCCCTGTGTGTTACAAATCCATTTTACACATACACAGTTAATAAGTGTTATCCTGGATTGTTCTGAATTGAGGCCATCAACTATCATCTGTGCAGATAAATATGAATCACTGGAGTTACCCCATCTTTGTCCCAGTGTGTGATCGCCATGATGTCTGGAGCCCCACATGGAAGAACTTCGTCTGTCTCTCAACCATCGATAGCTAGACGTGCTGATGTCCTTCCAGCCACAGTCGTCGTACTCGAAGTCACAACTGAAGGGAATACCCCACACTGGCGAATCTCGATGGTAACCTGGGGGTAGAATAATCATGTGTTTCTCAACTCCCTGATGTGCACTGGTATAACACCATTAGATATCGCATCTCTATACATAACAAGGGAAATATTACTGCACGTTTTAAAAGGGCTAGACCAACCAAAAGAAATGGCAGTTTTTGGTAGATGCTGGAGAGTTAAACCTCCTGGTAGTTTTTTTTTTTTTATATATCTTGGGGGGACCTTATTGGTGAGATCTCTGCTCTGGGTTCCCAGCTCTGCACACCTGCAGTGCCCATTGCGAGGGGCTCCCTCCTCTTCCTGCTGGATTGTTTGTTCACTTTCTTTACACTGTGTGCCCCCCCATTAGAGAGATTTTTTATCTAAATGTCAGTGCAAGTGACAGGATATCACAAGGACATTAGATGAGGGGAAATCTCAGAAAAAACCTTACAGAGAAACCGGGGCTTTGGCGCCAATTCCTTCGGCATGAGAAGATTAGTCTTCAGCACACAGGAGCCAGCCAGAAGAATTTTATTTTTCTACTTTTGATAGAGAATAGAAGGATCACTATCAATTTTTTATAGTTGTATCCTCAGTAGGGAGATGTACCTTCTCATTCTTTCCCAGAGGCACAACAGGACTTTAAGAGAAGATTTTCTTTAGATTTTCCTAGATTTTCCATTACATACGGTCCCACTGACAATAGAGAGGGTGAATCTCCCCAATCCCAATCTAATCTCAAAAAAACATTTTGATTGGAGTTCTAATTTAAAGGAGGTTTAAAAAAAAAAAAAACTCCCAGTTAGACAAAGGCATAATGAGCTAGTACGCATCACATACTAGCTCTATACAGTATGTAATACTTACCTTGGAACTAAGCTGTTCCAGCGGCGCCCGCACACCGCTGACATTTTTCCTAGAGTTTCTTCCACATTAGCTGGATCCAGCGCTGTCATTGGCCGGAGCTGCAGTTACATTACTCTGGCACATGCGCGCAGGAGCTTCACGGCACAGAGTTTGGAAGGAACAACACGGGTAGCCGTTCCTTCAGAGTGCATGCGCCAGTGATGTCACTGGCTGCATATAATGTAAATGGCCCCAAAACGGTACACGTTTTGGAAATATTTTCACTACCTATAGGTAAGTCTTATTATAGGCTTACCCATAGTTAATGTCTGCAGAGGAAGTTTATTTCCTCTTTAAGTGAACTAGGTTAAGTTTGCCAAACTTGGTTATTCTTTTTTTCCAGCCAGCAGGAAGATTCAGATTCCTCCATCCATACAAATGAGGTTGATAGAAGAATTCTCTCCGCCGGTACATTGTATTCTGACAGTGGCAAAGACTGCAGCTGCTGCCACCATCAGTGAATCACAGGTGCAATGCCAGTCTCCTGCAGATACTCAGTCTAGCTGTCTGCCTGTACCTACCGTGGGGGCAAACAGTTAGTAAATTGCAGGAAGTTTCAAAGAACTACGGCAGTGCTCATCAGCACCCTTCCAGTTAATTGAGAGCTACAAGCTGTCTGCCATGGTGGCAAACAGGGCTCGTAGTTCATTCATTCACAGCGCTGTGTGGGCAGAGGTCCACACACCCAGACTGTTTTTAAAATTGTGACAGCGGGAAGAGGATCCCCTGTCTGCTGTCACAGTGAGGTATTGGGGGTTCCGTTTATGGCCAAATTTAGGGTTACAGGGAGGGTTATTTTGAGGGGGTGTTAGGATAGGGCATCACTCATTAGGAGATCTGAAGTAAAATATACTAGCACAGATCTTCCAGCGGTAAAAACAAAATGTATTGCCTGAGGGGTTGTAACATTTCCCCACTTTTTCCAAAACTAAAGAAAACATTACGGTTTGAGTTGGGTTTTCAATCTGCCTAAGGCCCCTTTCACACAAGTGCCTCCACTAAACAGAATCCGCTTGCTCGGCGGGGGGATCTCTCCACTGAGAAGGCAGATGACAGGTCTGTTTCTGCTCCACTATACAGAGTGGACACGGACACAGTCCCGCTCTTCTTTATGGGGAATTCAGATGGAAACAAACCGCCTGTCCGTTACCATCAGATCCGCCAGACGCATAGAAAATAGGACCACCATCCGTCTGTTTTTGGCGGACAGAATCGATTCAGATGGCGGCAGGTGTCAGCAGACATGTGGCCGCTAACATATGCCGCTCCATAGAGGACAATGCAGGGTCCAATCAGGTCCACCTGAAAAACTGACAAGTGGACCTGATCGGACAGCCCGTGTGAAAGGGGCCTTACATACAATTACATATCCTATACTCACCACAGTCCCGCTCATCGGAACAATCCCAGCAATCGCATATGAAGTTGCAGAGGCTGCGTTCATGGGCTTCACACCTGGAAGAGGAGGCCGCAGTAGCTGTAGACAGTATATACACTATTGTTAGTATAGACAATAAGATGTTCTAAAGAAGTCTGTGGTATCAAAGTCTGAAATAGCCTAAAAATATGGCCAGTATATTTATAAGAATAATAATTCCACATGTATAAGCAATCTGTATTTAATTTCTTAAGGGACAAAAAAATCCAACAATTCAACAGCTCTTTAGAAGAAACAGGAAGTCACATTGCAACTAAAACATCATAGACAGTAAATCAAAGCAAACTGGGGTCCTATTTAGATCAATGTATGCCATGGAGGAGTTTACAGACTACTGACCTCAGAGAAGCAATCTTTCACTGCTTACTGGGTCCTATATGAGTGGCAATGGCCCACTACCAACTACTAGTCCCATCAAGCCTTGCAACCAGAGGATTAGAATACTGTACATGCAATGCACAACCACATATTGGCTGACGGGGCATGCTTAGACTTGGGTGTCACCTCTGATGATTCTTTCCATAATGTACAATCCCTACTCCACACCGATTTAATAATAATTAAATGGTATGTATAGACAATGTTAATATTGGTTTTTCATTTAGGATAGAGAGGTTGGGGGGGAATTAGAAACCCCTTTAAAGTTTATATTGATGTCTGCATACCCACTAGGTAGACATTTTCCAGTGGCGACATCTGTTCTGGTGACAACTAAGAGGGGAATTTTTCTAATTTTGTAAACATTTCCTCTGACTTCTTGCTGCAAGTGAAGGGAAAACTCCCCAATGGGACACAGACAGCAAAAAAAGAACTGACAGGCGATTTAACCTGAGTAACTCTATCCTAAACTGAAAAACAGTTTTGGTTATACATACACTTTAACCTTCCCAAGTCCCAAAGGGCTCTATACGTATAAGTTTTACTCACCAGAGCTACACAGGGCCAGCAGGAGCAAGACGACTTGTGTGCATTTCATGATAAACCCCAGTTAGACTGAGCGCTGCAGAGATTCAACTCAGGGGTGGCAGAATGGACTTTCAACCCTAGTTAGCAGAATTCACAGCTCTGCAATTTGAGGTGTGCAATGCAATTGTGTAATGTGTATGGGAATCGTGCCAGAGAACAGGTGACAGCAATCAAATTAAACGCATCTTTCCTAAAAAAAAAAGGAACTTACAGTAGACATGTAGCAGTTCATTAAATGGAAATGGATGGGTTTTTTTGTTACATTTTCTACCTTAATACTTTATATGTTCTGACCATGTTTATCTTCCAGGATCCTCTGAATTTTTTTAAAGTCCAAAAACTAAAACCCAGCTCCAATTTTTTTTTATTTTTCAGCTTTGGATACACTTAGGAAGATTGTTTCAAGCGTATTTCATTGCTGTTCATAACCCCATTAGGGAGATTTCACCTTCCTATGTCTGTAACAAAAGGATAAGGAACAAGGAGCGTGATTGCCACAGGTATAGGAAGACAAAGACAGTAATAAGAATCTGACAGATAGACTAAAGCTGGCCATAATGGGACTGAAATTTGGGCACTTCAGCAGGGACTGGATGCATTTCGATTCATCCATGGCTATTCCTGCTAAACAGAAATTGATATAACGATTAATTATAGGAGTAGTGGTGCGCTTCAGGGGTTAGCTCTTGTGGATCTCTATTTGGGTTGGTGGAAGTGGTGTGTATAAATCTTGATTTGAAAGTGCTCGGTGTGATAAATTTGTGTATGCGTTTATATTCCAAGAAATAAATAATAAAAGTGCAGGTGCGTAGTGTCAATCAGACCAATGCGTGTGTCGATAAATACATAAATAAATAAATATCACGGTTTTTCTTCTTTACAAATAAGCATCAATAAATAAATATATGAATACGGTGTTGGTCTTCAATGTGTATATCAATAAATGAATAAATAAATAAATATCAAAGTGCTTCTTCTTTGCCAGTGAACATCAATAAATAAAATATATAAATCCAGTGTTGGTCTTCAATCTGATTCATAAAAAGTAAAAGATATATATATGTGCTCAAATAAAGTGCCTGAGGAAGTCACGTGACCTCGTGACGTAACGCGTAGGAGGAGCCCTATACCCGGAAGTGACGTTACAACGGAGCCCGATCTCCACAGCGGCGGCTGGTTTTTTGTTTACATGCTGATTTTTCTTGCCAAAAATGTAAGTGCAAATCTATATATTTGAATAAATGAGTTGGATATACTGCACCATGAATAGTCTTTGTTTCTGAGGCACACTAAAGACCGGACAAGGAGGATAGTACTAGAAAAACGATCGAGACAAACACTTATAGGAATTCAAGAAATCTGCTCCAAAAAGAGAGTAAGGATCCGGATTGAGAGAAACAGAGTCTATCGATAAGCTTGGATAGATACCAAAGGCATATTGGTCTTGCCTATAAGGTGAGAGGCTAGAGCACATAGAGGTGACACACAAGGTGAAGGAGATCACAGTCACTTGATTTAATGAGTGAAGCACGGATATAAGCGAGGAACGTATTTACACAAGCTTTTTTCGGATTTTCTCTATATATTTTTTTTTGGACTATTTCAGTTGATATTGGTATTTGAAAGATTGCAACAGAACTGTTCACACACATTTTTTTTAGCACCGTTTTAATAGAAATTGCATGCAGCACTTTATTTGAGCACATATATATATCTTTTACTTTTTATGAATCAGATTGAAGACCAACACTGGATTTATATATTTTATTTATTGATGTTCACTGGCAAAGAAGAAGCACTTTGATATTTATTTATTTATTCATTTATTGATATACACATTGAAGACCAACACCGTATTCATATATTTATTTATTGATGCTTATTTGTAAAGAAGAAAAACCGTGATATTTATTTATTTATGTATTTATCGACACACGCATTGGTCTGATTGACACTACGCACCTGCACTTTTATTATTTATTTCTTGGAATATAAACGCATACACAAATTTATCACACCGAGCACTTTCAAATCAAGATTTATACACACCACTTCCACCAACCCAAATAGAGATCCACAAGAGCTAACCCCTGAAGCGCACCACTACTCCTATAATTATATCGTTTACTGTTTTAGTATCAGTCCCAGTGGCGCTGCAGCAGGGATTCTCTTGCCACCTCAGATAGCGCAGGGATCACACACACACCCCTTGATATAACGATTAACTTCTGTCAAATGGGAATGTTTGAAAATTTTCATTTGATTAGTGGCTGCAGCGCTGATCAATGTATTTAAACAGTACTAAGTCCCCAATGTCAGAATACAATAGCATAGCGGTGAGGATTCCTCCATCCATCTTGATTGTGTGGGTTGGGGTAATCTCATTTTTTTTGGGGGGGGGGATCAGCCCCGCTGGCCAATCAACAAAAAAATGACACATCCTTGGGCAGCCTAACCCCCATTTTACTGGAAAATATGTTCAGCTGTAAATCTGAGTCCCTGCTTCCTACCACTTTCTGTTCTATGTGAAAAAACTTCCAAATGGGGACTGAGAACAAAAGAAGAAGAAGAAGACAGAGCTTCCTACCCCTTCCTAATCTATCCAAAAAATAAATAAAATATGTCTGGAGTTGGGCTATAACCAGAGTTGTATAAAGTACTCGAAACCCATACTTGAGTAAAAGTACAAGTGCTCAATCAAAAAGTGACTTGAGTGGAAGTGCTCGATCAAAAAGTGACTTGAGTAGAAGTACTAAAGTATTCAACATTTTGTGTACTTCAGTATTGCAAGTAGTTTTTTTAAAAATGTTGCTACTCAAGTACTGAAAGTAAAAGTACCAGTAGTTATGAACAAAAATTGCTACTCAAGTACTGAAAGTAAAAGTACAAGTACTGTGGTATGTAGTTATTAAATAAAGAAGTCAAAAGTTTGAACATCATATTGTTTTTATTATTTCAAATGCAGCTTTTATTTATACATACAGTAGCATTTATTTTCGTATGCGCTGATAATACACACGTTTTGAGCGTCATGAAACCTGCCATCTACTGTTCTGGCAGTGGTAATTTTTATAATAGTAACGAGTAACTATGCAGCACAAAAAAAAAAAATATCGGAGTAGAAGTATTGAAATCATCGAAAAATGTAGTGAAGTAAAAGTGGAAGTAGGAGAAAAAAATTCTACTCTAGGAAAGTACAGATACCACCTTTCGGTACTTAAGTACAGTAGTGAAGTAGTTCTACTTAGTTACTATACATCTCTGGCTATAACTAGACTCTTCTCAAACTGGCTGTAGTGCATATGAATGAGGGAGTTACATTAGGTGGTGAGCTCTTTTGGGAAGCTGGACTGATTCAATGGTTCTGTACAACCTGTAAAGGGCTCCATAATATGTCCCTATATGCTTTACATAGGAAGTAAATAATAAAGCATTCCTCCCAACGTTCTGAAATGGGAAAGAGGGACATGACGTAGCATGAAGTAAATAGGTAAGGCCACACTTCTTTTGCGCCCCCAATACGTTGATAATGAGGAATTATTATGTAAAAATGATTGGTTAAACAGACTTCAGCACTACTTTTCCTTTATACTGGCTGTGAGAGTAAAAGGCCCTGCCACTGTGAAAATGGAAAAAGAAATGACAGGGTTCAAGGTTATGCAGAATGTGGGGGCTCTGGAATATCTATTGTGAGCAGAGAAAACTGTTTTTACAGCTTTCCCTGGGTTTTGGTATTCCGGAGTTTGGAGATTTCCAAAAACTTTGGGTGGGAGGAATTCTCCAACCCAGGGTACAGGTCTTGCAGGGGAACGGCAGGCTGAATGTGCCAGTACGCACAGCCCTTTTAATGAAGGACCTGGCCATAGTTCAGAGCTCCCGTTAGGAGACAGGTGTGCTCCGCTCAAGAGGCAGAACTCCACGCCTGAGACAAGAGAGCTCCTGTTGGGACACAGGTGTGCTTGGCTCAAGAGCCAATACTCCATGCTGGAGACATAGGAATTCCCATTAGGGGATAGGTGTGCTCTGCCCAAGACACAGCACTCCATGCTGGAGACAAGAGAGCTCCTGTTAGGAGACAGGTGTGCACCGCTCAAGAGCCAATACTCCAAGCTGGAGACAAGAGATTTCTTGTCCATAGAGCTAAGAGAATAGAGACGTTTGGAGGACTGAGTGTGCCAAGACAACTAGGTGAGTCCAGGGGACTGAGGGAATCTGGAGGTCTCAAAGGAGAGCCCAGGGTGTGGGCCAATGCAGTAGGCTGCTGTAACTGAAAAGGCTGAGAAAGCCAGGATTGCTAGGAAAGCTGAATAAACACAGAGTTATGTGAGATGGTCTGAGCCTGAGGGACTAGCCAAGGGCAAGGTTTGGGGCCTAAGCAGCTGCGCTGTTAAAGAGAGAGCCAGGCATCTTAGTATTATTTTCATTACCCGTTTTTGATGGTGAAAGCCCCCCGTATAGGCACCTGTTTCTATTGAACTTTAATTTTGCTTAATAAAAATGATACAGCAGGCCCTGAACCACAGTTCAGACTGAAATGGACTCACTAAAAATGCTTCTACCACTGAGCTAACAACCCCCAAATATTACATGGCTTTTCAGAACAACAAATGCAATCGTTTTGAGATTGAGTAAAAGGTTTATTGTAGTATAATACTTTACATCAGTGGTACAACTAAGGAGGAAAGAGCACCGAGGGATTTGGTCCCTAAAGAGGGCGAGTCCTTCCAAACGATGGATAGTTGGGAGCTATAATAAAATACAATGTGAAATGTTCTGCAGGATCTAGGCACACACAGCATCATCCAGAGGCAATGCAGCTCTCTGCTATAGTAGAGTTTGTTGTCTGCCAAAGGATTATGTTCTCGCACAGCCAGCCAGCTAATGGCTACGACTCCCAGGACCCGTCAAAAGCAAATTCAGTCACATATTAAGTAGGGTACACATTATAAGAAAAGCGGGTGAACATTTTCGTACGAGGTACAATCATGATTTTCATATCACAACTTTTGACAGCCAATTCAGACCTTCCAAACAAAAATTTCTAAAAAAGGGACAAACGTCAAAATTTGTCTCGTAGGTAAACAGAGCTGATGATTTTCGTTTATTACCTACTATTTTAGTGCGAGAAAAATCGGATACAAAGGCTGTGCATGATCGGAAACCATATACAACAAAATGATCTACTTACAACTTTCCTATGTTAACAAAAAAATGCCGAAACATTTGTCGAATGAGATTTTTCATGCAATCACTAGCACCCTTGGGTTCAATCAACTGCGAACAATTGTGGAAAACCAGACAATTGCTTGTCCAAATTTTCTTATAGTGTGTACCCTACTTTACAAAGTTTTTTTTTTCTGCACCTTATGCATATTGTATTTGATTTTATATACACTGAAAGCAATGCAAATGAAAACTTCCATATTTTCGCTATACAGGTGCATCTCATAAAATTCGAATATCATCAAAAAGTTAATTTAATTCAGTACTGTAATTTATATCACAGAGTGATATATTTTAAGCATTTCTCTCTTTTAATTTTGAGGATTATGGTTTACAGCTAGTGAAAACCCAAAATTCAGTATCTCCGAAAATTAGAATATTACATGAGACCAATTAACCACTTAAGCCCCGGAGGATTTGGCTGCTCAAAGACCAGGGCCTATTTTGCGATTCGGCACTGCGTGAGTTTAACGGACAATTGTGCGGTCGTGCGACGCTGTACCCAAATTAAATTGACGTCCAAACAGAGCTTTCTTTTGGTGGTATTTGATCACCTGTGCGATTTTTACTTTTTGCGCTATAAACAAAAAAAAGAGCGACAATTTTGAAAAAATTAACAATATTTTTCAAATTTTTTAATATGAAATTCCCCCAAAAAAATGTAAAAATAATTTTTTTTAACATTTTAGGCCAATTTGTTTTCTGCTACATATGTTTGGTGAAAAAAAAAAAAAAAAATCGCAATAAGCGTATTTTGATTGGTTTGCACAAAAGTTATTGCGTCTACTAACTACAGGAAAGATTTGTCATTTTTATTTTTTTTTTTTTTTTTTTACTAGTAATGGCGGCGATCTGCGTTTTTTTTTTGCGGGACTGCGACATTGCGGCGCACAGATCGGACCCTTGACTGACATTTTTGACACTTTTGGGGGTACCAGTGACATTACTACAGTAATCAGTGCTATAAATATGCACTGTTACTGTAAAAATGACACTGGCAGGGAAGGGGTTAACTTTATTGGTGATCAGTGGGTTAAATGTATCCCTAGGGTCATGATTCTAACTGTGGGGGGGTGTGGCTTGTGATGTAACCACAGAGACATACGATCCTACATAGCAGGATCGTATAGTCTCTGCAGTTACACCAGGGAGAATGACAGGCGGCTTTGTTTACATTAGCTGCCTGCCTTTCTCCCTCTCCAGCGGGAGATCGCCAGCGACCGGCGGACATCGGAGCCTCAGGTCACTCGCGCGGGGATGTTAGTGAACAAGCGGGGGCGGGAGCGCGCCTCCATTGGCTCGCACTCGCCCCCCCTAGAGGCTCGTGGGCAAGCGACGTAGCCCTACGTCGTTTTGCCTGTAGGGGGCTGACTGCCGCAGTAAATAGACGTGCGGCGGTCGGCAAGTGTTTAAAAAAAAAAAAAAAAGGATTTTTAATACAGAAATGTTAGCTTACTGAAAAGTATGTCCATGTACCGTATAGTATGCAATCAATACTTGGTTGGACTCCTTTTGCATGAATTACTGCATCAATGCTCAGTGGCATAGAGGCGATCAGCCTGAGGCACTGCTGAGGTGTTATGGAAGCCCAGGTTTCTTTGATAGTGGCCTTCAGCTCATCTGTATTGTTAAGACTATTGGGACTTGGTGGAGCTCCAAGTCAGAGGCATGGTTTACTCCCACTGACGCTGGGGTATTTTCTACTCCCTGGAGACCACAGTCCACCCCCCTAATGTCTGAAGGACAATAAACTTTCCCTTTGTTTAGTAAGTTTGGAGACACCTAGTCTAAAGGAAAGGGACAGATAAATAATGCTTTCCGGTACAGACTTAAAACATGGCACATTAGATAAAGTATATGAGCAGAGGGTTAGGCAACAGTTCAGAAACCATGTGTCACTATTCAAATGTGCAGACGCAGCGCACACCTTGACCTACACCTTAAGCCAGTTAAAACAGAACTACAAAGCCAACAGTTAGTCTTGGCCATTGCACACAGGAGGCGACCTTAGCACCAGCTCCCTGTTATAAAGCCATAAAGCCAAGTTCCAAGAATTTATGATCCTGCTGTGATACAACCACACTGCTAGAGTCTGTACCCCTCATGCTGTTCTGTGTGCTCTTGCAGTTACATTACGAAGGATGGCCACAGACTCCTGAAGGCAGCCAGATGAGACCACATGCTCTAACAGTACTCAGTCACTCCCATCGCCTGGCATTGTCACAGGCATGAATGCTGCAGTGGGGAGATATATGTACCACCTGCCAGCAGTGGGTGTATGGGGGACAGACAACAGAGTTTAGAAAAAGTTTTAGGGCTGTTTTACTGCATTTGAAATGCATGTCAAACATATGACCTGGTTTGCATTGCGCTGTGCTTCTTTGGATGCCGCATGTCCTATTGTGTGTTTGAACTGCGGGCAAAACAGGTAAATCTCCTATTGCAAAATATATACGTGTCATGATCCAGCCCAAAAGGAGCAGTATTTTCATAACCATTACGTTAGATTATTGTTGAATTTTTAATATGCATAGCATTCTAACAGTACAGGGTTAAAGGAAGGAAGACCAAATGCTTATGTGTGTTTCTCACAGCGCGGAGTTGTTTAACCACTTAAGCCCCGGAAGATTTTACCCCCTTCCTGACCAGGGCCTATTTTGCGATTCGGCACTGCGTGACTTTAACGGACAATTGCGCGGTCGTGCGACGCTGTACCTAAACGAATTTGGCGTCCTTTTTTTCCCACAAACAGAGCTTTCTTTTGGTGGTATTTGATCACCTGTGCGATTTTTTGATCATGCGCTATAAACAAAAAAAGAGCATCAATTTTACAAAAATAACAATATTTTTCACATTTTTTTTATATGAAATTCCCCAAAAAAAAAAAAGTAAAAATCCAAATTTAACATTTTAGGCCAATTTTTTTTTTTTTAACCATATGTTTGGTAAAAAAAAAAAAAAAAAAAAAAATCGCAAAAAGTGTATTTTGATTGGTTTGCGCAAAAGTTATTGCGTTTACTAACAAAGGGAAAGATTTTTGTCATTTTTGTTGTTTTTTTTTTAATGCGTAATGGCGGCGATCTGCGATTTTTTTTTGCTGGACTGCGACATTGGGGCGGACAGATCGGACCCTTGACTGACATTTTTGACACTTTTGGGGTTACCAGTGACATTACTACAGTAATCAGTGCTATACATATGCACTGTTACTGTAAAAATGACACTGGCAGTGTAGGAGTTAACTGTATTGGAGAGGGAGGGGTTAAGTGTGTCCTAGGGGAGTGTTTCTAACTGTGATTGGCTGTGGCTTGATGTGTAAGAACAGTGATCAACGGTCCTACATAGTAGAACCATTTAATCACCATTCTTACACAGGGAGAACTGACAGGTGGCTTTGTTTACACTAGCCGCCTGCCTTTCTCCCGCTGTCACGGACGATCGCGAGTACCCGGCGGACATCGGGTCTGCCAGGCACACGTGCGGGGGGGGTCCGTGACCGAGCGGGAGCGCGCATCCGGCGGCGCACGCTCGCTCCCAAAACCCTTACAGGCTAGCAACGTAGCCCTACGTCGCTCTCCCTGTGAGGGGCTGACTGCCGATGTAAATAGTCGTGCGGCAGTCGGCAAGTGGTTAAATCCTGTGTGTTCCTCATTGGACACCAGCCAATATGCCTGAACCCCAATTGCCACAGTCACCTGAAACTGAAACACATGTGTATTCCAGTTTTAAAAATTCTGAAAAGTGTAAAAACTCATACAGTGCAAAAATCACAAAACTTTCTACAAAGGTCCGGTTGCGTCATAGATCACATGACTTCCTGGGGGGGGGGGCACTTCCCGTGAGGAAGTCACGTGATCTGTGGCGCAACACGTCAGGTGGAGCCGGGTGAGTCCCACTTCCAGTACTGCATCGAAACCAGAAGTGCAGTTTGTAATATCAACAAAACTCCATCGTAGTACTTTATATGCCAATACAGCATTGTTACTTGTGACTGTATTACTATTAAATTAAGAGGCAATTTATTTTAATTGGATATACTTCACTGTTTTTTTTTTCTATACTACAGTGCATTGCGAAACTATTCGGCCCCCTTGAACTTTGACCTTTTGGTACATTTCAGGCTTCAAACATAAAGATATAAAACTAATTTTTTGTGAAGAGTCAACAACAAGTGGGACACAATCATGAAGTGGAACGAAATTTATTGGATTTCAAACTTTTTTAACAAATAAAAAAACTGAAAAATTGGGCGTGCAAAATTATTCAACCCCCTTAAGTTAATACTTTGTAGCACCACCTTTTGCTGCGATTACAGCTGTAAGTTGCTTGGGGTATGTCTCTATCAGTTTTGCACATCGAGAGACTGAAATTTTTGCCCATTCCTCCTTGCAAAACAGCTCGAGCTCAGTGAGGTTGGATGGAGAACGTTTGTGAACAGCAGTTTTCAGTTCTTTCCATAGATTCTCAATTGGATTCAGGTCTGGACTTTGACTTGGCCATTCTAACACCTGGATATGTTTATTTGTGAACCATTCCATTGTAGATTTTGCTTTATGTTTTGGATCATTGTCTTGTTGGAAGACAAATCTCCGTCCCAGTCTCAAGTCTTTTGCAGACTCCATCAGGTTTTCTTCCAGAATGGTCCTGTATTTGGCTCCATCCATCTTCCCATCAATTTTAACCATCTTCCCTGTCCCTGCTGAAGAAAAGCAGGCCCAAACCATGATGCTGCCACCACCATGTTTGACAGTGGGGATGGTGTGTTCAGGGTAATGAGCTGTGTTGCTTTTACGCCAAACATAACGTTTTGCATTGTTGCCAAAAAGTTGGTTTTTTATTTCATCTGACCAGAGCACCTTCTTCCACATGTTTGGTGTGTCTCCCAGGTGGCTTGTGGCAAACTTTAAACGACACTTTTTATGGATATCTTTAAGAAATGGCTTTTTGCCGCTCTTCCATAAAGGCCAGATTTGTGCAGTATACGATTGTAGTCCTATGAACAGAGTCTCCCACCTCACCTCTAGATCGCTGCAGTTCATCCAGAGTGATCATGGGCCTCTTGGCTGCATCTGATCAGTCTTCTCCTTGTATGAGCTGAAAGTTTAGAGGGACGGCCAGGTCTTCGAAGATTTGCAGTGGTCTGATACTCTTTCCATTTCAATATTATCGCTTGCACAGTGCTCCTTGGGATGTTTAGAGCTTGGGAAATCTTTTTGTATCCAAATCCGGCTTTAAACTTCAACAGTATCTCGGACCTGCCTGGTGTGTTCCTTGTTCTTCATGATGCTCTCTGCGCTTTCAACGGACCTCTGAGACTATCACAGTGCAGGTGCATTTATACGGAGACTTGATTACACACAGGTGGATTCTATTTATCATCATTAGTCATTTAGGTCAACATTGGATCATTCAGAGATCCTCACTGAACTTCTGGAGAGAGTTTGCTGCACTGAAAGTAAAGGGGCTGAATAATTTTGCACGCCCAATTTTTCAGTTTTTTATTTAACAACGAAGTTTGAAATATCCAATAAATTTCGTTCCACTTCATGATTGTGTCCCACTTGTTGTTGATTCTTCACAAAAAATTACCGTTTTATATCTTTATGTTTGAAGCCGGAAATGTGGCAAAAGGTCGAAAAGTTCAAGGGGGCCAAATACTTTCACAATGCACTGTATATACAAACATTCAAGTGAAACCAGATCCCTTAAAGAGAACCTGTGCATCTTATTTTTGAGTCCAGAGAGTTGATCTTTTGGGAGGCGCACCATCCAACACCCCAAAGAGATGACAAGCGCATAAGACCTATACCTTATTCAAAATACTAACCACAACATACAAAGCCATCCACAACATCGGCCCCAGCTACATCACAAACCTCAACTGCAGATATTGCCCAAATCGTCCTCTTTGCTCCTCCCAAGACAACTTGCTCCCTTTTTACCTCCTCCCACACTCGCCTCCAGGACTTTTCCAGAACCTCGCCTATCCTCTGGAACTCCCTACCCTAGTAATGTCTGGTTAGCTCCTACCCTGTTCACCTTTAGACGATCCTTGAAAACTAATTTATTCAAGGAAGCCACGCTACCTCCATCAGATTATCCCCTGTAGCCAATACTACCTTTGTACCACTTCCTCCTACCTTTACATTGTAAGCTCCATGAGCAGGGCCCTCCCATTTCTTCTGTATTGAACTCTATTGTGATTGTACTGTCTCCCTTTATCAGAAAAAATGTGTGTGAAAACACAGCGCTAACTCAAAGGGAAAAGCTGCTAGCACATCTAACTGACAAAAAAATGGTGCAAAGAAACATATAAATAAGTGCAGCGCTAAAAAGTAAACAGTGAATTGTTCACATATATAGTACAAGGATCAAAGAATTAATAAAAATTCAATGAAAAAATTCTAAAAATAAAAAAGTGATAATTAATCAATATGTATATAAGTGATATGAGTCCATATAGAATAAGTCCATATGTAGATAAGATAAAAATCCAGCCAGCAGAAAATAAACTCTGTCGCTGGTATGAAGATCAAACCACTGAGGAATGATGAAGGTGATAAAAACTTCTCAATGGTGGTAATAAATAATATGCGCTTACCACAACATATGGACTTACATTCCCTTACGGTAAGTAAGTCAAATAAGCCAGTAGAGACCAATGTAGGGAATCTCTGAAGTAGATGCCACCAAATTATCCTGGATGTATATTCTCAAAACGAAGAGGAAGAGAAGATCTCTCATTGGCCAAGGATGTATAATCAACCAAAAAATAAAAAGGAAAAAATATATAGTGTAATACTGCCAAAAATTGTTACATTAAAAGCAGGCATGCACATATATAAATCCAATATCGGGTGGAAAATAGGTGTTATAGAGTATATCACTTGAGGATCCAATAAAGGAAGAAAAAAAAAAAGTGATAAGGAAAGCCGTCACCAAAAAGTAAAGTAAATTGCATGTACCAGATGTAGAATAACGTGTTACTAGGTAACATGCAGAATGAAGGCTCCAAAATGGGATGATCCTCATATGAAAAGAACTTCAGAATCCATCCATAAATGTTATACTTAGTGAATCGGGTCCCATCACCAACTGGATGTACAGAAGTAATAAATACGCTTACCAGACTAAGTGAACCTATACTCAAACAGAACACTCCCACATACAGGGTGTTTGAAATCCAACTGTGGGTAGGGTAATTAAACAGGATGTACAGGGGAGCTCCCGGAAGTTGGTAGATGCAGGAATGGTGAGTCCCTCACTCGTCAACCATGTAAGCAAGTCAAATAAAAATACATAGCGTGATACTGCTATACCAAAATTTATTAAAAGAAAGACTTGTACTGACAAACATCCAACAGTAAACAGCATGATAAGCTCCCCTGTACATCCTGTGTCAACATCCACTCCAGAGGAATCCCTGGTTTTACCATGCCAAGTTAGACCTGTTTTGCTATATGGCTGTACAGGTCCACATTGTCTGGTAAACGTAATTGAGCCATACTTTGATCTTGTGATGGGACTTGATACACTCTTTTGGATTTCCCTACCCACAGTTGGATTTCAAACATCCTTCCTGTAAAAAATCTAAGATTGCCGGAATAGCCCCCTTGTCGGGGTCCCTCTTGTTCTTGTACCAGAAGACAAACTATTTCCTTACTTTTTCATAGATGGCTCTAGTCACCAGTTTTCTGCTGGCTAACAAGGTGTCAATCACCCTGTTAGACAGACCTTTGTTCTGTAACTTCGTCCTTTCCGGAACCAGGCTGAATGCTTCATGACCTTGTGGCTCGGGAGGTTGACTAGCCAATGGAGATGCGACATGCGACATGTCTGGAAGTGTTAGATGAGGCTGTATGCTGAGGTTTCTTAAGTAACTGAACTATGGTCCCCACAGGATTGAGCTTGCATGGGACATTGGTGTTAGTTGCGGCTTTTCATCGTTCACGATCTGCCCCAAGCCCTGCAACCAAGATATGCTCTTTTATAGATTGGCATTTTGTTTGTCTGCTGATTTTCAGGATAGTAGTTTGTCTGGATATGGCCCTTACCCTATTACTTGCGGTCTTAATTTTTTTAGTGCTTTGGACATTTGTTTCGAGAAGATCCTGGGTTCTGGTTAGATGCCAACAAGCAGAGCTGTGTATAGAAGTGTAAGATTCTGGTACCTCCGGTACCCTTAATCACCACTTTCTCTGTAATGCGTCCCACCTTTCTCTTCAGGTGGTACGCATATACCTTTAAGAACGATGATGTCACTGCTGAGCGCCGCAGAGCGGCTATTTCAACCGCCGGCGGTCTCACTCACATTGTTCGTTCAACCTGCCTTGTTATCCACATGCTTTCAAGCCTGTCTCTCGATCGGAACCTCCAGCTATTCCCTTTACCTGGAGCAGACCGGAACCTCGCTACTGATCCCTGTATCTCGCTACCGGATCATTCCTTATCTACTGGACCTCTCTAAACTACTAACATTACAAGTGATAAGTACCCCGCAGGGGAACCCTCCATAACCTTATTGCACTATCTACCTATGCACATTAAGGACTGTTACTACCTATCCATACTATCCTATCATCTGCACTGTTACATAGATTGCTAGCTCTTGAGCCTACTACCATCTATCATCTGCACTGCTGCATAGATTGCTAGCTCTCCTGTCTACTATCTATCCTTGTACTGGGTTAGTCTATCCTGTATTTGTCATCTGCTGTCCTCACCACCTGTTAGCATACTCGATACTAACCTATCTGCATTCCTAAATACCATCTTGAACTCTCCTATACAAACCTATCAAGTGATTACCATCCTTGTCACTGTTCACACCTGTCCCTTCAGCACATCACCTTCATACTATCATATACATCCTATCACTCCAGGAACATCTCAATGAGTGTGTATATATCTGTATGTTGAAGCTGACAGGCCCACGGTGATGAGTCCTGGAGAGTTGGATCTGGTATTCAACACATCTCTACATGACTACTGAGTGGAGATTTTGCAGCTGCAAATCCAGCCTATACTAAAAACGCAGGAGCGTTACAGATTGAACGAACCTTAAAAATGGATTCAGCAGAATTACCCACTCAAGTGACACAATTAACACAACAAGTAAAAGCATTAATACTTGCTCTGACTGACGTACAAGAAAAGAATCAGACTCTGACACAGCAGGTAACCCAGCTCTCACGGTTTACTGCTGTTCAGCCTCCTGAACCTAAAATAAACCCTCCTCTAGTGTTTACAGGTGATCGGAAAAAATTTTGTGAATTCAAAAACGCATGTCAATTGCTTTTTTTGTTAAAACCTCGTACATACCCCACTGATCAAATAAAAGTCTGTACCGTTATTTCATACTTGACGGGTGATCCACGGGCCTGGGCAGACTCTCTCTTTGAGAATAATGATCAGATTCTCAACACCTATTCCTTATTCCTAGCGGAACTCGCTAGTTTATACGATGACCCCAATAGGCAGAGTACTGCTGATATTCAGTTGAGGGCCTTAAAACAAGGAAGGAGACCTGTAGAAGACTTTGTATCTGAGTTCAAAAGATGGACCCTTGATTCAGGGTGGAATGACACATCTTTGCGAACTCAATTCAGACTCGGGTTATCGGAAGCTGTTAAAGACGAGCTCGCCCGAGCGGATTTACCTGGCACCTTGGAGGCCTTGATACAACTTAGTATCAACATCGACAGACGACTGCGAGAAAGAAGGGCTGAAAAGATGGGAATGCCATTGTCTAGTCCTTCTCAGATTTCGGCCGTTGACCCTACTCCCATGGATGTAGGAACCATACGCCCACCTTTAACGACTACTGAACGAGCTAGAAGAACATCCAGAAATCTCTGCATGTACTGCGCATCCTCGGATCATTTGATAAGCACCTGTCCCCTTGTCCGCAAAAAAGAGGGTGAGTGTTCACATGTCTTGCTGGGAGGATTAACGACTTCCTTTTCTAACCCCTATCTTTTTGTTCATTTAATATTACAGTGGGACCAAACTAGGATCACCACCAAGGCTATGGTCGACACTGGATCTTGTGGAAACTATATTGATACACGCTTTGTTACCTTAAATAAAATACCTATTATTTCAAAATCTAAGCCTGTTTTTGTTAGTTTCATTAATGGTATTCCACTGTCTTCTGGTCCAATCACCAACCAGACACAGGCACTCCTTGCCACTACCAACGAATCACATGTGGAGACCATCACCTTTGACATACTATCCTCACCCCATTTTCCTATTATTTTGGGACTTCCCTGGTTACACACACACCAACCAATCATAGATTGGAAAAAACGGACTTTGGTTTTCCCTTCTCACTATTGTGAGAATACGTGTAACCTCCCATCTTATGGGAAGATTCTGTCTGTGGTGTCAGATGAAATTGCATCACTATGCTATCAGGATCTGTCCAAAGTGTTCCTTAAGAAAAATGCTCAAGTGTTGCCTCCCCATAGGGATTACGATTGCACTATCGATCTACTCCCTAACAGCAAATTGCCTTTCGGTCATGTTTATCCCCTTTCACAGGATGAACTTTCTCATCTCAAGGAATACTTGGATGAGAATTTGACAAAAGGGTTCATTAGACCCTCTACTTCTTCCACTGCTGCAGGACTTTTCTTTGTCCGCAATAAGGATTCCAGTCTCAGGCCTATTATCGATTATAGGCAATTAAACACGATTACGATAAAGGATCGCTATCCTTTGCCGCTCATCCCTGAACTTATTGAACAGGTGCGTGGGGATACTTATTTCACCAAATTAGACCTGAAAGGGGCATACAACCTAATCCGAATCCATGACGGGGATGAGTGGAAAACAGCATTCAGAACCAGATACGGACTATTCAAATACCTTGTGATGCCATTCGGGCTATGTAATGCTCCCGCAGCTTTCCAAAGATTCATAAACGACATCTTTAGAGACTTACTTGATGTCTGTGTTGTAGTATACCTAGACGATATACTTATTTATTCTCGATCTATGCCTGAACACATAAAACATGTAAGACTTGTGTTGTCCAGACTGCTCTCACACAGACTATATGTGAAATTAAAAAAATGTCTATTTCATAGAGAAGAAATATTATTTCTAGGATACTTCATATCCAAAACTGGAATTAAGATGGATATGAGTAAGATATCCTGTATTCTAGACTGGCCTATACCAACAACTCGTAAGGCCCTACAGCGATTCCTTGGATTCTCGAACTTCTATAGGAAGTTCATCAAGAACTTTTCCGCTATTGTGAGACCTCTCACACAACTGACAAGTATAAAAAAAACATTCAAATGGTCAGAAGAAGCAAATCAAGCTTTCTGCTTGTTAAAATCAAGATTTACTTCTGCTCCCATACTACGCCATCCAGACCCATCCCTCCAATATATTCTAGAGGTAGATGCGTCAAATATGGCAGTAGGAGCAGTTCTCTCCCAACAACCAACAAACACTTCATCACTCCACCCAGTTGCTTTCTTTTCAAAATCACTAAGCAGCCCAGAGGTGAATTACCCAGTGGGTGAAAAGGAGTTGCTTGCCATAAAACTGGCACTGGAGAATTGGCGACATCTGCTCGAAGGTACCCAGTTACCAATACTCATATATACAGATCATAAAAACCTTCAATACCTTCAAGACTCTCTCCCACCGGCAGGTACGATGGTCATTATTCTTTTTAAGATTTAATTTCCTAGTGACCTACACGCCTGCAGACAAAAATAAAAAAGCGGATGCGCTATCACGATTAACCGAAGATAACTGCGCCGAAATCCCTTCCATTCCCATAATACCCTATGAACGCATTATTGGTGTTGTCCGTTCCTTGAAGGAAGAGATTTTGCACAGTATAAGAATGGATTCACTTCCACCACAACTAAGTACTGATGTAGAAGGCTTCCTCTATTACAATGACAAACTCTACATACCCCCTACTATGCGCACCAAGATCTTGGAGTTATCGCATGATGTGCCCATGGCAGGACATATGGGTATAACGAAAACCTTTAATTTGCTCACCAGGCAGTTTTGGTGGCCTGATATGAAGACGTCTGTACAAAAATTTTTTTCTTCATGTGACATCTGTGCAAGGTCCAAAATTGACACTACAAAACCATCTGGACTACTTTGTAGTCTACCAATACCCCAGGTTCCATGGGAAGTTGTGTCCTTAGATTTCATAGTAGAACTACCACCCTCTAAAGGATTTAATACCATCCTAGTGTCAGTGGACCACTTGACAAAGATGGCACATTTCATTGCTATCCGTAGACTACCTTCATCTAAACAAACAGCAGAACTACTGATGAAACGTGTTTAAGTTGCATGGAATTCCAAAAACTCTTTTGTCCGACCGTGGTTCACAATTCATCTCTAAATTTTGGCAAGCACTTTGTCAAATTTTACGCATTGAGCGAAAGCTCACTTCTCCCTACCATCCTCAGACCAACGGACAGACTGAAAGAATCAACCAGTGCATTGAGCAATATCTACGTTGCTACACAGAATACTTGCAGGATGATTGGGTGGATCTCCTTCCTCTAGCAGAATTTGCTTACAACGCAACCCACAGTACTACGAAGCAAAGTCCGTTCTACTTGAACTATGGGTTTCATCCCACTCTTCTTCCACCATGCATCCTGCCATTGAGTAACCCAGTAGCCTCGGATTACCTTACCCAAATAAAAGACTCTTTGGGTTTACTCAATACCACTATATCACACGCTCACAGTCAACAAAAAAAGTACTACGACCTTCGTAGAAGACCTTCTCCTCAGTATGCTATTGGGGACCTTGTTTGGCTATCGACAAAGAACTTAAGATTAAAAATCCCTAGCAAGAAGCTTGGACCTTTATTTTTGGGACCCTTCCCAAATAAAAAAACTTATCGGAAAAGCTGCAGTACAGCTCACCCTACCAGCAGATCTCAAGATCCATCCCATCTTCCATGTGTCGCTACTGAAGCCCCATGTTCCTAACCAAGGAATAAGGCCTACCATCTTGCCTCCACCTCCAATACAAATTGAAGGCGGAGAAGAGTATGAGATCAAGGAAATTTTGGATTCTCGCATCCATAGAGGAAGACTCCAGTATCTCATAAGATGGAAGAACTATGGACCCCAAGACGACACCTGGCTAGATACCTCTGATATTCATGCGCCTAGACTTATACAGAACTTTCACTCGAAACACCCAGAGAAACCTGTCCTATAGGCCTTCCGGAGCCGGCCTTAAGGGGGGGGGTACTGTAAGATTCTGGTACCTCCGGTACCCTTAATCACCACTTTCTCTGTAATGCGTCCCACCTTTCTCTTCAGGTGGTACGCATATACCTTTAAGAACGATGATGTCACTGCTGAGCGCCGCAGAGCGGCTATTTCAACCGCCGGCCGGTCTCACTCACATTGTTCGTTCAACCTGCCTTGTTATCCACATGCTTTCAAGCCTGTCTCTCGATCGGAACCTCCAGCTATTCCCTTTATCTGGAGCAGACCGGAACCTCGCTACTGATCCCTGTATCTCGCTACCGGATCATTCCTTATCTACTGGACCTCTAAACTACTAACATTACAAGTGATAAGTACCCCGCAGGGGAACCCTCCATAACCTTATTGCACTATCTAACTATGCACATTAAGGACTGTTACTACCTATCCATACTATCCTATCATCTGCACTGTTACATAGATTGCTAGCTCTTGAGCCTACTACCATCTATCATCTGCACTGCTGCATAGATTGCTAGCTCTCCTGTCTACTACTATCTATCCTTGCACTGGGTTAGTCTATCCTGTATTTGTCATCTGCTGTCCTCACCACCTGTTAGCATACTCGATACTAACCTATCTGCATTCCTAAATACCATCTTGAACTCTCCTATACAAACCTATCAAGTGATTACCATCCTTGTCACTGTTCACACCTGTCCCTTCAGCACATCACCTTCATACTATCATATACATCCTATCACTCCAGGAACATCTCATTGAGTGTGTATATATCTGTATGTTGAAGCTGACAGGCCCACGGTGATGAGTCCTGGAGAGTTGGATCTGGTATTCAACACATCTCTACATGACTACTGAGTGGAGATTTTGCAGCTGCAAATCCAGCCTATACTAAAAACGCAGGAGCGTTACAAGAAGATGTGAAGTGGAGCCGGGCCTTGCGCTGCAAATCTTAGGCATCTTCGATGGCTTTTTCCTATCAGTACATGTGGATGTACATCCTGCAGAACCACTGTGGCTATGAAGACTCCCAGGTACTTGGTTGGGGGGTGAGAGGAAAATGCTATTGAATAGCCTGGTGTAATGATATTCTGCACTGGACATGCGAGGAGCTGTGGCGAGCGGCCATGTTGTTCAGTCATTATAGGTCAGTCATGACAGTCCTGCAGAACAGTTATACACACAGCAATATTATCTCCCTCCCCACCTCATGTAATTTATGGAATGCATAGGTTTACATTTCAAAAGAGCCGTTATCTTAACTGAGTCCTGGCAGGATGTTGGTTTCTTCCATCCAGGCCTATCGTAAAACTTTGAACAATCCATTAAGGATAACCAGGACTAATGGGGGTCGTAAATAGCAATCAATGAGCTCTGCCAATTCCAAACTTAACAAATACACACACGATTCATAAATGCAGACAGGAACCTGACACATTAACAATAAGTGTACATTTGGATGAGAAATGTCATACTGAACTAATTAAGACCATGCATGACCACCCTATCACATATAGAATAGAAGATAGCTGTCAGATATTCCCTGGGTGACAAGTTATCTGAGATATTATGTGTTTTGTATCCCTGGATGCGAAATTACATGCTGAACGATAAACTATCAGTTTAAAAAACGTAACCGGTACATATTTCAAGATATGTATAGTGGTATAAAACTATCTAAAAGAGGAGGGACCTGATATTGTCACGAACTCAGGACAGCCCATGGACACTCCGTTTTATTGGTCAGGGGCATCTGTCAACACCGCTTTGATCCCAGAGAAAAAGGGAGACCTCTAACCGGTGATCAGTTCTCATGGTAACATCAAAGAAGGAACATGTATCAAGTTTGAGGACGGTTCAAACCTGGCTCATCAATTGAACTCTGATAATACCCAGGACATTGACTGCAAGTATTCTTCCTCCTAAATCCTGCCTTATTTTTCTAATTGCTGAATTGTGTCTCTATTTCTTTGAGCCACCTTTTTTCTGTAAATATTTTACCAACTTTGTGTTAACCTTGTCCCTAAGCTCTTAATGCAAGCCAACAAGGAACCTGGCTCTTGAAGAGTGCTTTTGTATAGAATAAATCCTCTGAACAAACCTGACGGTGGTGACAGTGTGTGTTAGACGATTATTTTAAAATCATAATTGGCATTTCTAAAATTACGAGTTTCCTCTGGGCTCAGAACAACAGAGATGGTGGCATGTAAAGGGTTAAAGCGGAGTTTAGGGCTCAAAAACAACTTTGGGCCATCCGCTTGCTGTGAATGCCCTGAAAAACAAATGGATGCTCCCGAATTTTTTTTTTTTTTCTTTACTTATCTTGTTTTTTAAGAAAGTATACTTACCTTCCTTCTACTTCCTCCCTCTTTGGCCACGGCCCGCGCCATCTCTTCCTGTTTGCGATGACTCCTAGGAGCTGAATGTCATCGCTCCCAGGAGTCAATGCGCCTGCACCAGCCCGCTCGTCAGTTCCGGTGCAGGCACGTCATTCACTGCTAAACAGCTTCTGGGCATGCCTGTGCAGGGCATTCTGGGACGAAGCGGACACGGAAGAGGACGCAGAAGAGGACGCACTGGCTTCAGCTGCCCACACCCGAGATGGAAATTTTCAAGGTATTTCTTCTAAAATGTAAGTGCGACCCGGGACAGTTCAGAGGCTATCCATTATGGAATGCACTAGCCCTGACTGTCCCGGGGGTATTTTTATCTAAATTTCACCCCCGAGGCCGGAACTCTGCTTTAATTGCTTAATTAGCACAGTGACAATCGCTCTCAGCCTGCTGGCACCTAGATTGTGGACCCGCAAGCTGGAAAATCTTTGTGTCGGGTGCAGCTGAGAGTGGCATTGTTACGTAATGGACAGCGGGGTGTGAGATTGGCTGGTCCTTTGTCACGAGTTAGTGAAAAGGGCAGGGATCTGATACCCGTGTCCGTCACACCTACTGCTACCGTACCAAGGAAAAACAAGTTTTCCATGATTTCCTTCCACTGGTGAGCGAAAAACGCCCCTGTCATGGTTTTGGTTCTTTGGAGCAGAAGGCTTGAGGATAAAATTCTCCCTTGCCTTTTTTGGTTTTGTTGTGTCCAGCGCTTTTTTGGACCTGTTTTCTAGACTGCCGAAGGGGTGTTTTCCCCTGGCTCTTTTTTGTTTGAGGAAACCCATTGTTTTTGGCTGCAGTTCTGTCCAATAGTGTTTCCAAGTCGTGTCAGAACAGTAAATCGCCCATAAAGGGGATGCCACATAATCTATTTTTAGATGTGAGGTCCCCTTCCCATGACTTCAGCCACAGGCCTCTCCTAACTGAATTAATTAGGCCAGTGGTCCTGGTAGATATCCTTACCGATTCCGCTGACGGGTCCACTAGGAAAGCTGTGGCTCTGGTTAGAGTGGGTATGGTTTTTACCAGTTCCTCCTTTGGAGTATCGCTTTCTAGCAGTTCTTGCAAATGTGTCAGCCAGACTAACAAGGTCCTGGCCGTGCAGGTGGAAGCTATGGTTGGATTTAGATTCGCTGCTGTGGCTTCCCAAGCTCTTCTCAGAAGTGCCTCTATATTTTTATCTATGGGATCACAGAGTTCCGGAGTCGATGAAAGCTAGATCAGCCTTGTTTGCATGTGGCGAGGGAAGCATCTACCTTAGGGCACTTTGCCCAGGGTTTAGTATCCTCCTCTGTGAACGAATATCTGCGTTTAATCGCAGCTGGTGTAAAGAGCTTCTTTTCCAGTTCTTCCCATTCTTTCTTGACTAAATTTTTCAGAGATTTATGTACCGAAAATTTTCTAGGTTTTTTTGGTTGCAGACCCTTTTACATTTTATCGTGTAGTGAAAGCTCTGCGATTTTCTGCTTTTTCATACCCAGTGTATCTGCTATGGCCCTCAGTAAATAATTTGTGTCCTCCGAGGGGAAGAGCGTACCCTCTGATGCTGGATCATCATCTGACTCCGAGCATAGGCCACCCTCGGATTCTGATTCAGAGTTATCTGCATCGTATCCCTGCTCCGCTTGGTCTACCTCATCCCCTTTACACGAAGGAATGGGCGTCTTGCTGGTGGGGACCGATCGTGCTTTTAATTTCCTTTTTAAAAGAATTAAGCATATCCTTAAAGAACCCCTGTGACTCTTTGGCCACCATTTTATTGATGCATTTCTGGCATTGGGGTTTCTTCCATTGTGGAGGAAACATGTGACCGCAAGATGGGCATGCTTTGCTACTGGTCTTTGCCTTCTTCTCTTCTGGGGTCTTTGTAAATAAGCACAAAGGACTCAGTGATGCAGGCAGTTGCCATACACAACAGTGAAAAACCATTTGTCGGTGAGGTAAAGAAAGAGGGAACTCCAGAGTGCTCTGGCTTACCCTGGAGCTGTCCTGTCTGGCAGGATCTGCTGGACAGGGTGGGGAGGCATCCGACATGGTCAGTCTCAGCAAAGGAACCACACCATAGGGACCTTTTAACTGCTTCCTGCCCAGCTCTAGCCCTGCCCTCTTGCAGGTTGGTGGACATACCTACATTGAGACCTCCTGGTATCCTAGGGCCGCTTCTCTTGTAAACATTGAGGCATTTGTCTTTTGTTTCTAGCTTAAATGCTGTGTTTTTCCCTTTCAAAATCGTCCCGCCGCCTGAAATGGCCTTAGGGGGATGTCCCCGGCTCCACTACCGCCTTTCCCAAGATGGCTGCGGACTGACGGCGCCTCACCGGAAGTGACGCGTCGTTTCAGTCCAGACGCCATCGTGCTCCTCCAATAGCGAGGACGGTCCCGGCGGCCGGCTTGGACTGGTGTAAAGTGCATGGGGACCAGGGGGGTATCTCATACAGGGGTCCAGGAAGCTGCTGCCCCCCCCCTCTTCACCACCACTCCACGGGCATCCAGAAGGGTAGTTGTCGCTAGCAGAACTAGCCTAGAAGATCCGCTGATCCAGGTACGGTCTGGGTAGGGGGAATACCATCGGCATCCTGACAGCTGAGGGGATGGTTGCAGACCCCTCAGTAGGGGTGAAACCACAGGCGGGGGCCAGCTTGCTCCAATGTGCTGCCCCTGACCTGCACTGGCTTAGGCTCGCTGAGCTGGATGGGAGCCTGGTCAGGGAGCCTCCAATTAGCACAGAGACTGAAAAAATAAATAAACAGATGCAGCTCCTGTGGGTCCAGAGGAAACACAATCAAACTGCGGCAGAAGACTTTTTTATAATGGTGGACTATCTCTCAGGTGCTGCCCTGTAAGACGATTAGAGAAAAAAAAAACTTCTGTGTGTTGCTCCCCTCTACAGCCCCCTCAATACGCACCCAAGCCCCCCCTCGAGCCAGGGATGTGTACAAGAGCCTTGGCTGTCCCAGGACTCCCTCTCCTCATTGCCTGAGACAGCAGCAGGAACCATTGGCTCCCACTGCGGTCAATCACAGGCAGTAAACCACTGAGGAGAGAGCAGGGAGTGGGGCTGAGCCATGGCTCTGTGTCTTATGGACACAGAGCAGGGCTAGGGAGCAAGCACATACCAGTGCCCCCATAGCAAGCGACCCCTTGACCAGTGCCCCCATAGCAAGTCGCTTCTGGTCAAAGGGGGTGGGGGAGCAACGAGCACTAGCAAGGGACGAGGAGGATAAGGGCGGCTCTGTGCAAAACCATTACTCAGAGCAGGTAAGTATGTTTGTTATTTATATTTTTTAAAAAGCCAAACCTTTAATACCACTTTAACAAACAGTAAATGAATTTTAAAATAAGCCCTCACTGATCTCTGTAGAGGAAGACTCGTAGAGTTACTCATCCTAAAAATTAGCAAAAGAAGCTTCTAAATTTTTCTGGTAACACTAAACACCACCAGACTACACCATTGTGAATAAGCCCTTAAAGTTTATTTACTGCTCCTTAAAGTGTTAAAAAAAACAGGTCATACTTACCTGCTCTGTGTAGTGGATTTGCACAGAGCAGGCCAGATCCATCTCTTCTCGGGCCCCTCTTCTGTGTTTTTGGCCCCTCCCTCCTGTTGAGTGCCCCCACAGCAAGCAGCTTGCTATGGTGGCACCCGAGCCAAGGCATAGCCCTGTCACTTCTCTTATTGGCTGCTTGACTGATTGACAGCAGCAGGAGACAATGGTGCCGCGCTGCTGTCTCAGCCAATGAGGGGAGGGGGGGCGGGGGGAGTCCCAGGCAGCTGAGACACTGCTGCAACATCACTGGCTCTAGATGGGGCTCAGGTAAAAGTTTAAGGGGGGCTGCGGCCCACAGGTTTTTTTATCTTCTGCACAATCACTTTAGGAACATGTACTTGGATGTTCATTGCCTGGCCACATATATACTTAAAAGGATAAGCTCACCTTAATTAAATAAATAATAGATGCACATTTTTTGCAGGTAAAAAAAATGTGCATTTACAATTGTTTGATGTAGGAGCCTGGAAAGCATTGCACCAGCAATCTGCAGATCGCTGGTGCCATGCAGGTCTCCTGCACACAGTCTTGTGAAAGGAATTTTGTGCAATTATGAATCTACAAACTGATGTCAATGTATGCATATCAGCTCTTATTTTATACTCTTTATTTCTGTAATGTGTTATGTCTTTAGGTGAACCTTCATGAATAAACCTATGTACCATCGTGCATCAATTTTACCATCTGTGTCACACTTCTCATTTAAAGTCCCAACTTCTCTTCTTTCAATATAACAGGGATGCAGGCGCATGTTCTGGTCGATCATGTGCCTCATGTAAAGTCCCAAAAAAACCTTTTCTACTTGTCTGTGTAAGCAGTTTAACCCGTACATCATACAGGCAGGTAATTTCCCACTGACAGGATGAATCAATGAACTACCAGAGAGCTCAACAGTGCCATGGTATTTCACTAAGAACTACAAGACGCCATCCACAAAGGATGTTGGCACTTGTAGTTCATTACAGAAATCTGTAAATAAATGAAGTGGCTAGGTGGGTGGAGCCCTGCACTGCTGCGCTCTTTTAAAAAAAACTGACAGCTAGGATGGGGAACTTCTCCCTGTAATGCTGTCACACGGAGGGAGGGGATTGGCGAGCGGCTGCAGCATTGGGAACATGTTACATGTTCCACCATAAAAATGGGTGAAACGTAACATGTTCCCAAAGATGAACTTTTCCTTTAAGCAAACTATGATTGTTTGTACCCCCACTAAATAACATTGTTTCATTACATTTTTGGAGTACAAGGGGAGTATATACAAAATTGTTACGAAAAGGAAGGCAAAAAGGTAGGAGGATACCAAATGCTTTATGCGTGCATGAGTTATATTAATTTAAAAAAAAAAATGTATTGCCTTTCAGGACTCTGCATCAATGGGATTACTGACAACTAAACTCATGACAGCATGTGCAGAAATTAAATTAAAACATATGTTAATCTTCCACTAGTACAGGAAAGAGCCTTCTTACAAATTTAAGGCACAGTGGGGCAGAGGAAGGCTTCCTGCCAGCCCAACAGATGCCCATTTGATAATTATAGTAGTTAGGATTTCATATTATTCTGAAAGGGAATTTTAGCTTTTTGGATCAGCATAATGGCTCAGACACAAAGTCTTTGTGCATGGTCAGCTCTTAAGTGTTAAGGCCCGTACACACGAAAAGAAAATCTGTAGGGAAAATTCGTCCGACGACCGATCTGCTGATTTTCGGATTGTTAGTATGGTGCTTTCGACAGCCAACTCCGACTTTTCGGCTGACAAAATCCCGATGTGCAGGCTATATAATTTTTGTCGTCCGTAATACAACGTCCGATTTCCGTCTCATTAGTACAGATTGACGTAAAAAAATCTTAAGAGCAAGACTAGGCATGCTCAGAGACGAAAGAACACATACAAAGCAATCCAACACATGACATCACTTCTAAAGCAGAATTCTGTCGTACGGGAAAATTCGTATGAAAATAACCTCTTCACTTTCCACATCAGACTAGCATGCCACAAAAAAAAAAAAACGGACGACAGATCGTTCGATAATCTGATCGTGTGTACAGGGCTTTAGTCTAAAAAGTCTCAGACACTGCAAGCATTTAACAAGCTTTATTCAATCTTCTTGTTACTCTAAAATGCTTTAGCTTTGAACAAGCTTTAAAGAGGTTGTAAACTCATTAAACATTTTTTTTTTTCCAACCTGAAAGAGAAACACATAATGAGCTAGTATGCATCGCATACTAGCTCATTATGAAATACTTACCTTAGAACGAGCCCCCGCCGTGCCGCCCGCTTACCTGTATGACGGGCGACATGTTCAGTCGCCCGTCTTCCGGGATCGCAGCATCCGGCCATCTGATTGGCCAACGGTCACGGCACGGGGCTCTGAAGGAACGGCACCAGCGGCCATTCCTTCAGAGCGCATGCGCCAGTGACGTCACTGGCTGCATTTAAGTTAAATATCTCCTGAACGGTACATGTTTAGGAGATATTTACAGTACCTAATGGTAAGCCTTATCATAGGCTTACCTAAAGGTAAAAGTGTCAGAGGAGGGTTTACTTCCTCTTTAAGCAGCCATTGGCAGGCTTTTAGTACACTCAAGCACAACTTTTATTTGATTAAATTTGATCAGCATAAATAAAAAAAAATAAAAAAAAACATCTTTTGATTTAGCTTCTTACAATTTTCTGCAGGGGTTCTGTCCATGCGATCCTTTAGTTCCCTTCTGCTGTGCGCAGCTGCCACCAATGGAGGAAATACAGTGCATCCGGAAAGTATTCACAGCGCTTCACTTTTTCCACATTTTGTTAGGTTACAGCCTTATTCCAAAATGAATTGAATAAATTTTTAAACAATACCCCATAATGACAAGAAGTTTGTTTGAAATCTTTGCAAATTTATTAAAAATAAAATCCCATGTACATAAGTATTCACAGCCTTTGCGCAATACTTTGTTGAAGCACCTTTAGCACCAATTACAGCCTCAAGTCTTTGAGTATGATGCTTCAAGCTTGGCACGCCTATTTTTGGGCAGTTTCTCCCATTTTTCTTTGCAGGATCTCTCAAGCTCCATCAGGTTGGATGGGGAGTGTAAGTGCACAGCCGTTTTCAGATCTCTCCAGAGATGTTCAATCGGGTTCAAGTCTGGGCTCTGGCTGGATCACTCAAGGACATTCACAGAGATGTCCCGTAGCCACTCCCTTGTTATCTTGGCTGTGTGTTTAGGGTCGTTGTCCTGTTGGAAGATGAACCCTACACCCCAGTCTGAGGTCCAGAGCACTCTGGAGCAAGTTTTCATCAAGGATTTCTCTGTAGATTTCTGCATTCATCTATCCCTCAATCCTGAGTAGTATCCCAGTTTTTGCAACTGAAAAACATCCCCACAGCATGATGCTGCCACCACCATGCTTCACTGTAGGGATAGTATTGACCAGGTGATGAGCGGTGCCTGCTTTCCTCCAGACATGACACTTGCCATGAAGGCTAAAGAGTTCAAACTTTGTTTCTCATGGTCAGAGTCCTTCAGGTGCCTTTTGACAAACTCCAGGCGAGCTGTTGTGTGCCTTTTACTGAGTGGCTTCCATCTGGCCACTCTACCATACAGGCCTGATTTGTGGAGTGCTGCACAGATTATTGTTCCTCTGGAAGGTTCTCTTTCCTCCACAAAGAAATGCTGGAGCTCTATCTGAGTGACCATCTGGTTCTTGTTCACCTCCCAGACCCTTCTCCCCCGATTACTCAGTTTGGCGGGGCGGCCTGCTCTAGGAGGAGTCCTGGTGGTTCCAAACTTCTCCCATTTACAGGTGATGGAGGCCACTGTTCTCATTGGGACCTTCAATGCTGTAGAATTTTTTCTGTACACTTCCCCAAATCTGTGTCTCGATACAATCCTGTCCTGGAGGTCTACAGACAATTCTTTGGACTTCATGGCTTGGTTTTTGCTCTGACATGCACGGTTAACTGTGGGATCTTTTATAGACAGGTGTGCACCTTTCCAAGTCATGTCCAATCAACTGAATTTACCACAGGTGGAGTCCAATTAAGTTGTAGAAACATCTCAAGGATGATCAGTGGAGACAGGATGCACTGGAGCTCAATTTTGAGTGTCATGGCAAAGGCTGTGACACAAAGGCTTATGTACGTGTGTTTTTTTTTTAGTTTAAAAAATTTTGCAAAGATTTCAAACAAACTTCTTTCACTGTGTCATTATGGGGTATGGTTTGTAGAATTTTTAGTAAAATTATAAATTTATTCCATTTTGAAATAAGGCTGTAACATAAAGTGTGGAAAAAGTGAAGCGATGTGAATACTTTCCGGATGCACTGTATTTAGAACATCTAGAACACTAGGCGAAAGTGACTCGCTCCCCTTCCTTTAGTGTGACAATGCTGCTGCTTGGCTGAGAAGACAGTCCTTAGACCTGTAAAAGCTCTGACTGGAGTGACTCAGAGCTTACACAGAGCTTCCATTTCTCACTTATGGAAGCTGAACAGAAAGGTAAATATATGCTGCTTGGATGGAGCATATTAAATCAGATCTGTTGCTTTGCTCTGCATGGGTAAATCATAGGTTTGTTTTAAGCGCTTTCCTATTCTAATAGATGTGCAAATGTCACAGGAAGCTGTAATAGTGACCAAAGATGTCACCACCCTGGCTATGCTGGCTGGCTGAGGTGTATGAATCAAATCATTGACTAAGGAGAATTAAATATATGTTAGCAAGGAAAGCAGTTCAGTCATATGTATTTGAATGTAATCAGTTTTTGGGTCCGCTTTGACAGGTGATGATCAGTAAATGTAAACGCTCGCCCTGTTCAAATTCACATTAATAGCAGTAAAGATAACACAGGTTTTCCAAGAGATTCACAGAATATTTTATTTACAAAAAGGAAATGCTCATGAAAAGAGATTTTGTGGCATTAGAAGGCTCGGCACTTATCGTCAAGGCAGACTAAATAGATCTGTCAATGTATTTAGTAGTATCTAGTGACATCACCTAGTATCTAGTGACATCACCTAAGCAAACAGTAAAGCTAGCCATACACTGATCAAAATTTGGCCGGATCAGCAAGGACTGGCTGAATATTGGTCAGTGTATGGCGGTCTCCACTTGACAGAAGTTGATCGTTTGATTGATTTCTGTCAAAGGGATGTACTGGAAATTTTTCTCAAATCAGTGACTGCAAAAAATGGCTGCAACCACTGATCAGAAGTGTTCTGACAGCGGTGGGTCCAGCTTTAGGAACACAATGTCATGGAGGAGAAAGATTCCTCCATCCACCTTGTTTGTGTGGGTGGAGGAATCGGTTACTTTTTTTTTTTTTGTATTCCCATTCAGCCCGCTGGCTGAAAAAAAAAAAAAAAAAAAAAAAACGAAGTGTATGGCCAGCTTTAGTCTGCAGTGTTACTGGTATTGGCAGGCACAATTATGAATAACGTTCAGCCAATAAAATGGCTTCCCCTTTTCGAGGCAAACTGTTCACTATCATACAACTATATGAGAATACTTTACCCTCTTGTGGACAGAAGGCAGGCCTACACTTAACAGGCTTCTGTATTCCATATTCAATATGACCACAGAGATCTAATTGTAAACCTACCCTGAGAAAAAACAAGAAGGTTTTCCATTGCTGACCATATAAAAATTCTAGCTATCTTTTGCGCCAACATATTTGGAGTAAACATGCAGATCAGAAAGTCTAAAATAAGAATTTCTGAATCGCATATTCAGTTCAGTATGACAACCAGGGATTAAGAATTTTAAAATGAAAGTCAGCAATTGTTCCTTCTATAATTCCTCAGTACAGTTTTTTTTTTTTTTTTAAGGATAAGTTCAACTTTTTAAAATCAAAAATATGTGCATTTATTAAGTAACAAATGTGCATTAAATTTACTTTTTTCACAGGTGGATCGCGGGTACAATGTCAGGCTTCTGCACACACTGCCTGAAAATCTGTTCTCTGTACGGGCTGTTATAGAGCTGTAGGCAGTGTAAATGGAGTACGAATGTGCTAATCAGCATGCTGACGGCCCATTAAAAACTACAAGCCATCTGCCATAGTGACAGACGGAACTTGTAGTTTTCTCATTCACAGATTCCTGTGAATGAATGACACGGCTAGGTTGGCAGAGCCCCACACAGCTCCACCATTTTCAAAATATGACAGCATATGCGGGGAAAGAATCCCCTGCCCGCCACCACAAGGAGAGGGTGGGTGGGGAGGTTAGCAGGTCTGCAGCATGTTACACCCTAAATATAGGGGTAACATACTCCAAAAAGGTGAACTCATCCTTATCGTAGAATTCCAGCCTAGCACTAACTAGTCTTAAAAATGTTTCTTGCCCCCTTCTACCTAACCTAAGCAAAAAATGTCTGTGTACTTACCTATTTTGAGCCTGCCTTGGTCCAGTCACATTTTTTAGCACCTCTAGCTTCTCAAAGGTTTCTCGGAGAGGAGGGAGCGCCAAAAACGGCCCAGACATGGGAGCCAATGAGTGACATCACAACTGGATTTCCCAGACCTTGTTGAGTGCTCCCTTCATTCTCCTGTAGACTCACTAACACACGGATCACTGGTCCTAAAATGGGCAGGCTGAAAATAAGTAAGTATACACATCTTTTTTACACAGTTCAGGAAGTATAGGTAGCAGAAGAAGGAAGAGAACTTTAAGACTAGTTAATGTTAGGCTGGAATTCTACTTTAATCGTACATTACAGTATGATTTAACCTGTAATGAGAATGACCTCATCTACAAACCACTGTAACAATAGGGAGAAAAAAAGATGAAGTCCACCATGTTGGTAATCACCGAGTAGCAGAAGTCTAAAATCTCCTTTGCAGTTCTGGCCACAGACCAGTAACACCGTGCCCCAGAATTCTGTAGGGTCATTGGAAGCCTCATCAGTATCCTTCATCTGACCAGGTGACCTCATAATCTGGATATTTCGTCTTTATCAGCTCCATAGTTACAGAGTGTTTGGCCCGACCAAAACCCTACAAAAAAAAAGGAGAATGAGCGGTTAGCGTTTTATGAAATCTTTTGACCAATAATCCCAATATAAGCTATCCAGAGACAACAACCAATTTTCTTTGACATACTGCTGTAAAGTTTCTTCTGTTGCCATTATTGCAGGCTAAATACAACATATTAATTCACGTCAGCCTGGGTCAAAAGCACTTTGAGCAAAACTACCAATCTTCGCATATGTACAATATTTGCACAGAATTAGCATAGATTGATTTCACTAGTTGCTTGGAGTACATGTTTGCTCAACTCCGGGACATACACAAAAACACCCTTGTAATGGGAGTTCTGAACCACGAGGGTTACATGCTTGTTAAATCCAGGAATAGAATAATAAGGTGTAATACTTACCTTATTCTTCCTCACTCGGGCAGGTTTCCTCCACACTGTGCAACCGGTCCCCAAAACCTCTTCTCTTCAGGCACTCTGGTCTGCATTTGCATTACTCACATTATCAAGTACAATGCAGGACCAATAGCCCTGGATTGCAGTACATAAAAAAACAAGGGTCCCCCCCCCCCCCCCCAACAACCAGAAGCATCAGAGAGAGGAGGCCAGTGCCTGAAGCCTGCTGGAGCCAATTTGTGGAGTGGGGAACAAACCATGTGGTCATCAACCGTCATATCTTAGGAACCTTATTTAACCGTTTACAGAATTCCCTTGTAGTCGGTTACTCAAGGCAAGTAGTGCCGCTATTAATGACCTTCTGAAAATGCTAGTTGTCCGGCTCCCATGTTCATTGAATGGTATCAATCATTTCTAGGTTTCCTACCTGGAACAAACCTCTACATGAAGAGTTCCAAATATGTGCTACATTCTTGCCTATTATCAGTGACTCAAACTCAAAGTCAGAGAGAGCAAGGAAATTAGCATTTTCACGCAGTCAGCAATGGCCCCTTATATTTGTCCCAAGGCAGTTTTTTTTCTTTTTTTTACCACTTGAGGCTCTCTTTCTCTGCTAAAGGTACAGGCTGACTGCAGCATTGCGGGGCCAATGGACAGGGCCATGTATTGTAAAATCTTGGATGAGGATCTTCTTCCCTCTGCCACAACACTGAAAATGGGTCATGGACGGGTCTTCAACATGACAATGACCCAAAACATTCCGCCAAAGCAAAAAAAGGAGTGGCTCAAGAAGAAGCATATTAAAAGGTCATGGAGTGGCCTAGCCACTCTCCAGACCTTAATTCCTATAGAAAATTTATAAAAGGAACTGAAACTTCAAAGTTTCTAAATGACAGCCAAGAAACCTTATGGTTTTAGAGAAGATCTGTAAGGATGAGTGGACCAAAATCCCTCCTGAGATGTGTGCAAACCTGTTCACCAATTACAAGAAACGTCTTTTACCTCTGTGCTTGCCAACAAGGGTTTCTCCACCAACTACTAAGTCATATTTTCCTTGGGGATCAAATACTTATTTTACTCACTGAACTTCAACTTATATTATACCAATTGTATCATGTGTTTTTTTTCTGGATTTTTGGTTGATATTCTGTCTCTATTATTTAACCACTTTAAGACCGGAAGGATTTACCCCCTTCCTGACCAGGCCCTATTTTGCGATTCGGCACTGCGTTACTTTAACGGACAATTGTACGGTCGTGCGACACTGTACCCAAATTAAATTTATGTCCTTTTTTCCCACAAATAGAGCTTTCTTTGACCCCATTCACACTGGGGCGACCTGTCAGGCGGCCTGCCATAGAGAAGCTGTGGACCCGTTCTAATAGGAGCGACACAAGTCGCTCCGACTTAGAAAAAGGGTCCGGAGCTTCTTTGGGGCGACCTGCATTGACTTCAATGATATGAAGTCCGTGCCGGCCGCTCCGAGGTCGCGGTGCGAGCTGCGCACCGCGACCTGTGAGGTCGCCCCGGCAAGTAGCGTCGCCCCAGTGTGTATGGGGTCTTTTGGTGGTATTTGATCACATGCACGATGTTTATTTTTTGTGCTATAAACAAACAAACAAAAAAAAAAAAGCAACAATTTTGAAAGAAAAACAATATTTTTCACATTCTGCTATATGACATTCCCAAAAAAAATTTAAAAATCAAAATATTTTAACATTTTAGGCCAATTTGTTTTCTGCTACAGATTTTTGGTTAAAAAAAATAAATAATAATTTCGTAATAAATGTATTTTGATTGGTTTGCGCAAAAGTTATCGGTGTCTACTAACTACGGAAAAGATTTACAGTATGTCATTTTTTTTTTTACTAGTAATGGCGGCGATCTGCGATTTTTTGCGGGACTGCGACATTGCGGCGGACGGATCGGACCCCTAACTGACATTTTTGGGGGTAACAGTGACATTACTACAATAATCAGTGCTAAAAATATGGACTGTTACTGTAATAATGCCATTGGCAGGGAAGGGGGTTAACACTGTGGGTGATCAAAGGGTTAAACGTAAGCCTAGGGGAGTGATTCTAACTGTGGGGGGGCTTGGCTTCTGAGATGACCATAGAGACCTGTGATCCTAGATCACATGAGCTCTGAGATCATCCCAGGGAGAAGGACGGTCAGCTGCGTTTACAACAGCCGACCATCCTCTCAGCGGGGAACGATCAAGAGTGTCAGGCGGCAATCGGAGTCGCCTGACACGCGCATCGGCTTCTCCGCTGACGAGCGGAAGTGCATCGCCAGCGGTGCACGCTCGCCCCCTAGACTCCCGAGAGCGAGCGCCGTACATGTACGGCGATTTGCCTGGGAGCGGCTGCCTGCCGCAGTACATCTGCGGCGGGCAGTCGTCAACTGGTTAAAATACACCTATGATAAAAATTATAGCGCCTTCATTTCTTTGTAAGTGGCCAAACTAACAAAATCTGCAGGGAATCAAAAGATGATTTTTCCCACTGTATGTGGGAGGATTTGTTTAATCACTGTGCATCACCTGAGGCCAGTTACTTCACTGGGTATATGGAAGGGTTTATAACCACTAGAAGATCTCAACCCTTAGAGCCCATTCACACCAATACGACTTGTCAGGCGACTTGTCAGCCATTGTGTGGTACAGGAACCGTTCTAAAAGGAGCGACACAAGTCGCTCCGACTTAGAAAAAGGTTCCTGTACTACTTCGGGGCGACCTGGAGTGACTTGCATAGACATTCATTCTGTGAAGTCCGTGCAATTCGTGCCGAAGTCGCGCTGCACGCGACTTCACAGGTCGCCCCCGAAGTCGAGCCGCGTTGGTGTGAACCGGCACTTACTGAATCACAATTGGTTTAAGGCATGGTGTATCATAAACTGCTAAAAACTGAAGGCCTTCTGATAGAAATGAATGGGGAATGTTGTGCACATGCATGGCCTGCCTGGATTTATTAATCTTGATAAACGATCAGCAGGGAATTCTAGCATGTTTCAGAAATTCACAACACTTCTTTCATCAAGGCTTGAATTCTGTTGGTGACAGGAGGAAATACTGGACAATCTGAGCAAAGGATCAGGGATAAGTATAATATCAGTGTGGATGCTGGTCTGACATTATGCTAATCCTTCATCCTTTGCTCACAATGACCAGCATTCGAGCCCTGATGAAGGGAGAGTTGTATTCCCCTGAAACGCATTGGATTTACCTACTAAGCTAATGTCAAGAATAATAAATCTATACTGGACTGATCATAAGTTGTGCTACTTTCCTCCTTTACACTTTAAATGACAGAACTCTGAAGCTAAAGCATTTGTCTGTATAAAGCCAGCCATACATGGATTGACATTAGACCTAATCAGCAGGGACCAGCCAAATTTCGATCCATGCATGGGCAGTCTAATTATACCCAAGTCAATCCGTCCATTGACTTGGGTAAATTTTTTGACATGTGATTCCTGCCAGTAGCTACAGTCGCTAGCAGTATTCAATATCAGTGGCGGCCGGTGCGTTGGGGGCGCAGGGGTGCCGCCCCCCTAATCTACATGCGGGGCACTGGACGCATGGAGTTCAATGGGGTTTCTTTTTTAATCACCTGATTAGAGCTAGAGGCTCTAATAGGCTTCAGAAAAGGGTGGACCCAGGGCGCAGAGCAGTGCGCCCCGAGCCCACCCATTGTGTGACAATAGCGAATGAAAATTCGCTATTGTCACACGGATCCTCCTCCTGGCCAATCAGGAAGTGGGTCTGAGACCCGCTTCCTGATTGGCCGAAAGGCGAACACATGCCATTAGCTGAGGAGGAGGCGGGAGGACTGGAGGAGATGCAGAGGAGAAGCCGCCGCTGCAGGTAAGTCTCTCTGCATTGAAGGGGGCACGTCACGCTGGTCACTGTGCATTGAAAGGGGGCACGCTGGTCACTGTGCATTGAAAGGGGGCACGCTGGTTACTATACCTTGATTACTGAAGGCCCCTTTCACACTTTTGTGACCTCAAAGTCACGCAATTTTTTACAGTGTTTTTTGCCGCAAAGCAATGCCCATTACATTTTGCTGTTTGCGCCCCCCCAAAAATTTTGAGCACCAGCCGCCACTGTTCATTATATTCTGCTGGCCAGGAAAGCGTCCACGGTAGAAGGAAAGAAAATTTAGTAATCTATGGGCTGCTTAATAATCTAGACACACAAATATAGTTATGTCCATATTTTCAGTTACCAAGGAGTAGCCATAGATATGGATCTTCTTGCTGCCGCTGGAATGGGAAATTCGGCCACCTCCCAGGCACTCACAGTCCAGCACGCGGTTCTTCTCAATCTCTGATGCCACTCGGTCATAGATGTCAGCTGCAACAAAACACAGTGCCGGCCTTTTCAGAATACTCTAATGTGCTAAATTAGGGAAACATGGCACATATTCACCAATGACAATGTTTTATGAACAAGACAATCATGATCGTCAGGATTCTAGGTAAATCTCATTGAAGCCTCTTGCACACGATACTCCTGTTTGAGCATCTACTTTTTAGGACTCTTTTTTTTTTTTTATGTATTTGCGTGTATTTTCACGCATATGCATCTGCGCATTAACATATTTTTGTGTTCTTGTTCTGCACAAGATGTAAATGGGCATTTGTGCGCAGTCACACATATTTGCGTGCACAAGTCGTAAATTACTGACCAAAAATGCAGATTTTTCTATTTTTTTTTATACTGAAGAATGCATGGGGCTAGTTTACACGCCTGTGTGCATAAGCACATTACAATTACTGGGCTGTATCTTAGCTCCGTAAAAAAGAAAAAGGCTGTACTGAGCTTTTTCAAGCTGCAGTGTGCAAGAGGCCTTAAAGTGTACTAAACCCAGGAGCCTGCATTCACTATATCTGGTCTCCCACAGTACACAGAACATGGAAATGCAATAACTTTAGTAAATATAAACCGCTAAATGCCTTTTCTCATCAGCAGTATATAAAGCTTGTAGGAGAAGTTTTCATACTGCACTGGCTGTCCCATCAGGATGCAGGACTCCTGACCCTCTGTATGAACGGAGCTGATTGGCCCTGTGCTAATCACATGCACCCTTCCAAGAAAAAAAAAAAACACCTCTGTAGCAATACACACCAAACTGAGCATGTGCAGCCTGAATCCAATAACTCTGTCCGATCTGGTCTTGTTATGGGGACAATACAAGAAGAGGAGGATCTGTGCTTATGGGATCAAAGAGCCTTTTTACACAATGCAATGCAGAGGAATAACCCCTTAGGTTCCACAGTGAGTATACTTTACTGCATATACACACTGATTTTACTGTTGTGGGTTTAGTAACACTTCAAAGCTCAACCCCAGCCAATTAGGTTTGGATGGTGTGAGGAAGAGTTAGAACCTCTGTCCCCATTTAGAAGATGCCTCCTCATTTCCTTTTATTTGTCAGGTCCCAACTTCCTGTCTTTGTATTTGACAGAACAGGAAGGGGGGAAATCACCCACCCCAAAAGGGAAACACCAAAAAAAACACACACAGCTTCAAGTACAGGGAGGATAGATTAGAGCAGGGATCTCTAAACTTTTCAGTGTAAAGGACACATGGTATATTTTACAAATATTCATGGACTAAAAAAAAAAAAAAAAAAAAAAAAAAAAAAAAAAAAAAAAGGAAAAATATATCCTGCAAAGATCTGCCTGAATGGATACACATTAAGGTGATATTAACCACTTACCGACCACCCGCCGATTTACATTGGTCCTTTGACGCTAAATACCAGGGTTAACCCCGGTATTTTTGAAAACCGCGGGCGATTGGCTTTCAGGTAAGGGTGGTCCCAGCGGTGTATTTGCCGCGGGATCACCCTTACGGTGCGGCAGAAGAGGTGCCCCCCTCCCGCCGCGTCCCGGTCCTTTTCCCCGCTTTCCGGACTCGCCGGCAGCGTGGAAGACGATCCGGTCCCGGAATCTCTTAGACAGGAAGTTGAGTGAAGGCAAGATGGCCCTCACTCAAATCTATGGTCTTGGAGGACCGGAGAGATGTCAAACGTCGTTGCCTAGCAACTGGCTTAGAGACGATTTTTTTAATTTTTTTTTTTTTTGTTAGTGTACTTGTGAGATCTGAGGACTTTTTGACCCCAGATCTCACAATAAGGAGGTCCTATCATGGCTATTTCTATTACAAGGAATGTTTACATTCCTTGTAATAGGACTAAAAATGATCAATTTTTTTTTTTAAACTGCAAAAATAAAAAATAATAAAATAAGTAGGAACAAAAAAAAAAAAAATGTAAGCGCACTGTCCTCGCCCGCCGAAGCGAACGCATATGGAAGCCCCACCCACATATGTAAACGGTGTTCAAACCACACATGTGACCCCTAGACATCCTCTGTTACTCTAAGCTGGTAATCTGTAGAGATGTTTAAAGTGTCGCCTATGGGATTTTTAAGCACCAAAGCTTGTCGCCATTCCGCGAGCTTTCGCAATCTTGAAGCATGACATGTTGGGTATCTATTTACTCGGCGTAACATTATCTTTTACATTATGGAAAATAAACTGGGCTAACTTTGCTGTTTTTTTATTTTTTTTTTTTTAATTAAAAAAAGTGATTTTTTTCCCCAAAAAAATTGGAGTTTGGAAGACCGATGCGCAAATACAGTGTGATAAAAAATATTGCAACGATCTCCATTTTATTCTCTAGGGTCTCTGCTAAAATATATATATATATATATATATATATATAATGTTTGGGGGTTCTAAGTAGTTTTCTAGCAAAAAAAAAATGGATTTTTGTAAAATCTTACCGTAAAATCCTTTTCTCTTAGCTCATTGACAGACGTAGTCCTCGGTGATACACCACCTTCGGGTTATGTTGCCTCCACAGGAGCAGGACTAGACAGGAAATTAAAAAGCTCTGGAGCTCTGGCCACACCCTAGGGGCAGTCCCAGAGGGTATATCCTCTCTCTCTTTGCCTCAGCAAATCAGTTATGTGAAAAAGCAGTCTTTAGAGATTTTAACCCAACCCAACTCAAAAAACAGAGGGGCGGGGACTACGTCTGTCAATGAGCTAAGAGAAAAGGATTTTACGGTAAGATTTTACAAAAATCCATTTTTCTCTAGCGCTCATTGACAGACGTAGTCCTCGGTGATACAGCACCTTCGGGACGTCCCAGAGCAGTATCACAACTGAGGGGTGGGAAAATGAAATCAAATCCCAATCTAGAAGGCCCAACCGGTGCCAACTAGAAGTTTACAATGCTCATCCTTAATGATGAGACTCAACAAAAAAGAGAAAAAATTTTTTCTCTTTTTTTTTTTTTTTAAACAGAAAAAAACCCTCGAGGTAGACCACCGGTCTCCTCAAATTGCGGCCTGCAAAACCTTGCGGCCAAATGAGGCATCCGCTGATGCCGTCACATCAATTTTATAGAACTTTGTAAAGGTATGTACCGACGACCAGGTGGCCGCCTTACATACCTGGACCACTGACGCCTGATGGCGAAAGGCCCAGGAAGTACTGAGCGCTCGAGTGGAGTGCGCCCTAACAGGGAACGGAGGACTCTGACCCTTAATAGAATAAGCCTGTACCACCGTTTGTCTAATCCATTTGGCAATGGTCGCGGCAGATGCAGGCAAACCCTTTCTGGGGCCATCCGTGATCACAAAAAGTGAATCCGTCTTACGGAATGATTCCGTAGCTTTCAGGTATACCCTGATTGCCCGAACCACATCTAAGGAATGCAACGCATGTTCCCGATGATGCTTGGGCTTAGGACACAAGGAAGGTAGTACAATATCTTCATTCAGATGAAAATCTGAAACCACCTTAGGAAGAAAAGATGGCTTAGGATGAAGTACTACCTTATCCCTATGAATCACTAGGTAGGAGGACTGGCATGATAATGCAGCCAGTTCTGACACCCTGCGAGCAGAAGTAATAGCCACCAAGAAGGCCACCTTCTGGGATAAAGTAAGCAAGGGAATCTCCCTGATGTTTTCAAAGGGAGGTTTCTGTAGAACCGACAAAACCAAATTAAGATCCCAGGGCGGTAAGGGCGCGCGGACTGGAGGAGCCAGGTGCCGCACCCCCTGGATGAAATTCCGCACCAAGGACTTGGTAGCTAAAGGTTTCTGAAAGAAGATTGCTAATGCTGAAACTTGACCCTTGATGGTGCTCAAGGCTAGCTTCTGCTCAACCCCTTGTTGCAAAAAGGCCAATATTCGAGTCACCGAATAGGTACGTGGAGGAAATCCTAAAGATTCGCACCACGCAATATAAGTCTTCCATGTGTGATAATAGACTTTGCTGGAAGTCGCTTTCCTTGCTTTAATAAGGGTAGGAATGACTGAAGTAGACAAACCTCTGTCCTTCAGTACTTGGGTCTCAATGGCCAGGCCATTAAACCCAGCGACTGTAAAGCATGATGGTAAATTGGTCCTTGAGACCACAGACACTCCCTGAGACGAAGTTCCCACGGAACGTCTACGACTAGCATGTCCAAGTCGGCCAGGCCGGCTTGAGGAGGCCAGCCTAGAATTTCTAGGACCACTGGCGCTGATAGAATCTGAACCAGGCGTCCCTAGAGGTATCTGGCCCCGACCATCCAAGAAAGTCTGGTCGTTTTCTGTTCCCACACATTTATCAGATACCTGATTGTTCTCAGGAAGGGTGATCTTTTCTGGTTGAACCTCAGGGACCGAAGTCACCCGACTAGAGGCTACTTGGCCTATCTGGTCAACCAGATCCGATTCCTGTGAGGTATAGGGACTAATCTTAGGAAAAGGTAAAGGAAAAGATCTATTCAGGGAACGGTAACTACCGCTTCCTGTAGTACTTAAATGTTGGAAGGGAAGAATCGCACCGGTAGTAGTGGTTGATGCTCGATCTAATGTCCTGAATACCGGTGAAAACGTCCCCCCACCCTGAAACCGGGTGGGGGCGCACCTTCAGGCTGTGTACTCCTTTGCTTCGGGTTTGGCTGGGTTGGTCCTTTGCTTGTCCGACCAGCCCTTCTTGAGCCCTCCTGGAGGAGTCTTGCCTTTCCCGCTAGTACCAGCCGGGCGACCTTTATGGGCGGTAAAGAAAGGTCCTCGCTTGTTGCGAGGTCCCTTAGCTTTAGCAGCCTGTGGCAAAAAAGTGCTCTTGCCCCCAGTGGCATCCTTAATGATTTCATCTAGGTTGGCCCCAAATAGACGATTCCCCTGAAAAGGGAGATTAGTCAAGGTCTTTTTGGAACCTAGGTCAGCTGACCAGCATTTTAACCACAGCACACGTCTGAGGATCACCGCTGACATAGATGCATGCCCTAATAAGGGAGTAGTGTCCAAGGCTGCGTCACAGATAAACTGTAGCCCTTGTATAATCCGTTCCATCAAATCAGATGTCTCCTGGGGAATATCTTTTCCCCTAAGGTCTTGGCGTACCATTTTCGCCCATTCCGTAAGTGTCTGGGAAACTAGACCAATAACAATTACTGGTCTAAATGCTGACCCTATCAGAGAGAAGATGGTGCGGGACTCTGCTTCCATCTTTCGATCCACCGGATCCTTAAAGGACGAAGTGTCCTCCACTGGGATAACCGTGGCTTTATTCAGCCTGGAAATAGGTGGATCCACCACTGGTGGTACCGTCCATTTCTTAATGATGGATTCCTCAAACGGATAGCGTCTAGCAATACGCTTGGAAATAGTAAAGGTACGTTTAGAATGCTCCCATTCTCCTTTAATCTGATTACCGAAACATTTAGGTACAGGAAAAACCTTCACCGTTTTGATGGGCTTATTAGTACCAAAAGGAATCTCTGTTTCAGTTGCCTCTGCCGGTAAAGCCTCAAGTTTTAAGGTTTCCTGCACTGCCACAACTAGTGCGTCCACCAATGCTTCTTCCTGAATTATAGCAGGAGAAGAAGCGTCCTCCTCACTGTCTGAGGGGGCTTTACCTGGGATAACAGCCCTTGCAGAGGAACCTGCAACTGCAGTGACCATCTCTGAATCTGAGTCAGAGGTGTCAGATAGTATAGGGGTAGGCGGGGGTCGCTTCCTTGACCCCCGTCCCTGACAGGCCGCCTCCACCCGAGCCACCATAGACTCCAAAATTGCTGTAAATGACTCTACACTGTGCACCGGCGGGTCCCGTGGCCCCCTCGAGGGAAACAGGTGGGGGAATATGTGTGGCAGGGTCCATGATAATTCCAGTCACTTCCTGGATAATATAATTCAAAAATAAAAAACTTTTTTTTTTTTTTTTTTCAGACCCCCAGCGCCACAAAAGCCCCTTAGTGTTACCTGCTAGGGATCCCTATCGATCGAGAGAGAGAGAGAGAGAGAGAGAGAGAGACCCCCAGGCTCACCACTTGATGCTCAGAGTTTAACTGCAACAGGTTACAGCGCTGTCTTCACAAACAGGAAGTCTTTTGGCTGGCTGCCCAGGAAGAAAGGAGGCGGCTCCGCCCCTCTGCACGCCTTCCGGCGCCTCCCCTAGCTCCACGAGGTGTTTGGATCACCTCAAACATGGCCGCCCCCATGCTGGAGACACGAGGCTACGCCAAAATGGCGGCTCGTGCGATCCAGCAAAAAAAAAAAAAAAAATGGCGGCGGCCTGTACTGAATAGCGGTGTGCTGCAGGGCACACAACACTCTCTATGCATGGGGATTTGGCGTGGTTGGCGGTACCGGCCCTGGCGGACCGCATGGCCATTCGGGAGGCCTGCTAATAGCTGGAGATCTGATTAGGAAGGCAGTCTACATGTCCGTGGCTTCTGACTGGTAGGTAGCTTATTCTTATCACCGTAAGATTCCCAGAATGCCACAGATTATAATCTTTTTAACATGTATACAATTAGATTGTTAGCTCCCAAACCAAGCCTCCTGGCTTTTTGCACATAAACTCACACTCAAAGTAGGAGGATCTGTGTCATTTATAGGATAGAGAGGGACTCTATCTTACCATACAGAGAGGGGCCCGCGTTCACCACAAGACCCGTCAGGGGAAAAGGGGGAACATACTACTCACCATACCGGAACCAGGCGGGCACCAACTCCTGACAGTACCCCTCTCCACCGGGGCGGGAGGGCTGTCGACCGATATGGACGCCGTGACTCATGGTCTTTGGCGTTTCAGCGAGACGTTTTAACTCGCGGGGTCAGTCCTTTAATGGGACTTTGTCGCGGCCGACCCAGCGCGGAGCTATGGCCTGCACGCGCTCGTAGGCTGAACTGGGGTGACCACCGGATCTCAACATCCAGCCCGTCGCCCAGTTCAGCTTTCTTGCTTGAAGATCTCACAGAAACACTGGAGAAAAAAAGCTGTCTAAAAAATCCTTTAAGAAAAAAATCATGCCAGGACCTAAGATCCCAGCAAGGTATCTAGGTCCTTACTCCTAACTAGACAGAAAATAACTGGATTTGCTGAGGCAGAGAGAGAGGATATACCCTCTGGGACTGCCCCTAGGGTGTGGCCAGAGCTTTTTATTTCCTGTCTAGTCCTGCTCCTGTGGAGGCAACATAACCCGAAGGTGGTGTATCACCGAGGACTACGTCTGTCAATGAGCGCTAGAGAAAACTGGATTTTAGCTTGTAAACACCAAGTGTCAAAAATAGGCCTGGTCTTAAAGTGGTTAAAGCTTCAGATTTTTTACAATAAAATAAACAAGCTATACTTACCTGCTCTGTGTAATGGTTTTGCACAGAGCAGCCCAGATCCTCCTCTTCTTGGGTCCTCCACTGGCACTCTTGGCCCCTCACATGGACTCGCTGATCACAGAGCGAGCCGGCAGCTCGCAGGCAGCTCATGCGTGGGAGGACACACACAAACACCCTCCCGGCAATTAAAGCGGTTGTAAACCTAAAAAATGAAAAAAAAACCCTGCAAGACAAAAGGCATAATGAGCTAGTATGCATCGCATACTAGCTCATTATGAATTACTTACCTTAGAACGAAGCCCCGACACGGACCCCCGCCCCCGGACATCGCTGTGGGAGCTGACATGATCCCACGGCGTCTCTTCTGGGTTCGGCGGCTCCGGCGCTGTGATTGGCCGGAGCCGCATGCGCGCGGGAGTGATTTTCCGGCAAGCTCCCGGCAAGGAAAGCTGAGGGTCCCCCAGAACCTTCAGAGGGAATGTGCCGCTCGCGTGAGCGGCTGCATGCAGTGCAAATATCTCCTAAACCGTGCCGGTTTAGGAGATATTAATTGTACCTACATGTAAGCTTTATTATAGGCTTACCTGTAGGTAAAAGTGTCAAAAAGCTACAGCTTTAAGGTCCTGGCTGTAGCCATCTTTCAGCTATAGCAAAGACTGGAAGAGGTTAATATGTGTCCTGGTTTAAACAAATGAGGTGACAACCCTAGGCATGGAGGAGCTGGGTCAAAACACTGGAACAGTCCAATACAATATATTTTATTTGTTGGGAATAATGACATTTGTCATGTAAGGCTCCCAAGTGACAGGCCCCCCTTTCCCCAGCGCAGTGACGTCACTCTCCACTCAGGTCTAACTCCTGAGCACGTGTTACTCTGAGGGCGTGGCTTCCCAAGGTATGGCAGCCCTCGGGAAAGATGGCGCCCGCTCTCACCGTGGTACTCCGCCCAGCCGTATCCCCTCACGATATCCCTGTGGTCTTCCAGCTCCTCTCTGTAGCTGACTCGTATCAGCACGTATTTGAAGGTGCCATCCGGGTCTATATCCACCAGCGGGACCTTCTCCAGTTCTGCCATGACTGCCTCCTGCGCGTCCAATCAGCAATCACCCCGCCTTCTCAGACCGGCTGCCGAATGAGAACGCGGGAACCAGACATAAGACTGTCCCGCCAATCAGGGTTGAACAGGGGAAAACCTCACTTCCGCTCAGCGTTGCCATAGAGATGTGCTACTGAGCTGATTTTAAAGCTGAAGTCAGAGAGCTAAATACAGCAAGGACCGAAATAAACATGATGGAGCTGTTCTGCTGACCAAGATATTTGTATTGCTGTCTGCTCAGTCTTAAGATTAAGTGTCGGTTCACACTATGGCGATCCGACTTAGGGGGCGACCTGTGAAGTCGCGTGCACCACGACTTTGACGCGACTTGCGCGGACTTTATAAAATGAATGTCTATGCAAGTCGCTCCAGGTCGCCCCGAAGTAGTACAGGAACCTTTTTCTAAGTCGAAGCGACTATTAGAACCGTTCCTGTACTACACAATGCACTGCGATGGTGCACGACTTGTCAGGCTGACCAAGTCGCCTGACAAGTCGTACCAGTGTGAAGGGAGACATAGGCATCATGCACACAGGGCGTTTTTACAAGCATTTAGGAGCGTCAGGCATTTTTTTTTTCTGCAGCTTAAAAATGCCTCTCCATGTTATTCTATGGCCTCATGCACACACAGGCTTTTAGCAGCTGTAAGTGGCATAGTGCATTCTGGAGCAGCAGCGTTAAGCTGTAAAAACGCCTGACGCTGCTAAAGGCTGCTTAACGCCGCATACAGCGTTAGGCCACGTCATATTTTAACCACTTGCCGACCGCCGCAAGTACATATGCTGCGGCGGTCAGCCCCTCACAGGCAAAGTGACGTATGGGTACGTCACTAGCCTGTGAGGCTCCGGGGAGCGAACGCGCGCCGCTCGGTCACAGACCCCCCCCCCCCATGTCCGCCGGGCACTCGTAATCGTCCGTGACAGTGGGAGAAAGGCAGGTGGCTGATGTAAACAAGCCGCCTGTCATTCTCCCCTGTGTAAGAACAGTGATCATACGGTTCTACAGTAGGACCGTTGATCATTGTTCCTACACCTCAAGCCACAGCCAATCACAGTTAGAATCACGCCCCTAGGGACACACACCACCCCTCCCTCTCAAAAAAAAAGTTAACCCCTTCACTACCAGTGTCATTTTACAGTAACGGTGCATATGTATAGCACTGATTACTGTAGTAATGTCACTGGTAACCCCAAAAGTGTCAGTCAAGGGTCCGATCTGTCCGCCGCAATGTCGCAGTCCCGCAAAAAAAATCACAGATCGCCGCCATTACGCGTTAAAAAAAACAACAAAAATTACAAAAATCTTTCCCTTAGTTAGTAAACGCAATAACTTTTGCGCAAACCAATCAAAATACTCTTTTTGCGATTTTTTTTTTAACCAAACATATGTAGCATAAAACAAATTGGCCTAAAATGTTAAAAAATTTTGATTTTTACATTTTTTTGGGGGGAATTTCATATAAAAAAATGTGAAAAATATTGTTATTTTTGCAAAATTGTCGCTCTTTTTTTGTTTATAGCGCATGATCAAAAAATCGCACAGGTGATCAAATACCACCAAAAGAAAGCTCTGTTTGTGGGAAAAAAAAGGACGTCAAATTCATTTAGGTACAGTGTTGCATGACTGCGCAATTGTCCGTTAAAATCACGCAGTGCCGAATCGCAAAATACCCCCTGGTCAGGAAGGGGGTAAAATCTTCCGGGGCTTAAGTGGTTAAGCTTTAGGCCTAATGCACACAGGGGTGTTTGAAAAAAACGAGCTGCAAAGCCAGTTCTGACGCCAGGAAAAAGCAGCTGTAAAAATATGCTTTTAGAATTGTTTTGTTTCGGCGTTATTGCACGTTTTAGCCACGCTTAGCAACGTTCGTGTTTGGCAGCCTTTCTCTACCTCTTCTATTTTCCACTTTTGCAAACTGGTTCTGATTAGTATTCCAATGTTTCTCTTCTCCCTCAGTTTTTCTCCAGCGAATGTGACTCCAACACTGATGGAGAGGGGCAGGGGAGGGTCAAACAAGGATGCTATGCAGGCGACTGACATCCTTTTTATCAACTGATGACATAGGCGGCTCTCTAATTAGGCAAATTAGGCGGTCGCCTAAGGCCTCGCACCTACAGGGGCCTCATTCAGGGAAATCTCCCAAGTAAAAGATTGTTTTAAATCCAAGGATATAAAAGTTGCAGCAGTGTGCTGCAGTCCCTTCACTGAGGCTGCCAGGTGTCTGTTCTCCGCTGACACTTACCCCGCCTTCTCTGCCTGGGGATTGGCCGTCTGATCATTTAATCCTAAAATGTGGAGGAATTGGTGGGCGTGTACCTGCATCAGTAGGAAGTGACTGCCCGGTCAGCTCACTCTGCTATCATCGGTTGTTACTCTGGGAGGAGGTGGCTAGGGGAAAAGAAGAGGGCCCCTGGGTGGCTGGGGGAATCATGACACTGAACTCTGATGTAAGGAGGGACCCAGGGAATCATGACCTATGGGGAAATGCTGGGGACTGTGATGTAAGAGCAGACATATATATATATATATATATATATATATATATATATATATATATATATATATATACATACATACATACATACCCGATGTTTAATGATCTTTGATTAAAGAAGAATTGGTTAGAGAAAATTCTAGAAACTGTGAATTCATAGTACAAAGGTTAAGGCTCTTAATATATGCAATTTATAAAGTTCATTTTTATCGCTTGAATTATTTTTCCCATTACGGGCGTGAGTGGGGCCTCATGTCCAAGTTTTGCCTTAGGCCTCACAAAGCCTAGAGCCGCCTCTGACTGATGATGTCATTGATTGTTAGGACGCCGGCAGATAGAAGGTTGTAATGGTGCACAATGAACACCTATGACTTAGTGTAACTAAAAAGGCAGCCTTCATCCACAAACCAGCTTGTATACAATTTTTTGGCAATTTTTATGCATTTTACCAAGGCACCCCTGAAGAAACCTCAAAGCACGCCAGGGTGCCTGGGCACCCTGGTTGAAAAAGGCTGTTCTAAGACACGTCACAGGTCCCAGAAGATTGCCCAGCCACTAAGGAAGCGCAGTGAGACTCGTGCATGCGCAATGCGCACCCGGCTGTGAATCTGCAAGCTTTCACAGCCAGGTGCCCACACTTGTGATGCCCGCGTTGGGGAGGGAGAGAGCCGAGGGTCCCAGAGGCTGCATCACTGGATCCTGGGCTGGATCGTGAGTGTGTGTTTATTAAAAGTGAGCAGCTACAGTTTTTGTAGCCCCCCTCTCTCTCTCCTCATTGGCTCACTGAATTTGATTGACAGCAGCGGGAGCCAATGGTGCCAAGCTGCTGTCTCAGCCAATGAGACGGCACTCCATGTGTGAAAGAGCCCTTATAGTGTGATGGGCAGTCTGGCACTGACACTAGCTGGGAGCAGTGCTGTATTTTGGTCTATGCCAACAAGGCCCAGGCCTAGGGCGGCACTTTGCAGGGGGGCAGCAAAAAAGTTGCCCCCCCTCTACCTTGGACTCTATTGGCCACTGGTTTCTAGAGCTGCCTCTCTCACCCCCTCTCTCTCATTTACCCCCTCTCTATCACCCCCTCCTCTCTCTCATCCCCTTCTCTCTCTTTCTCTCACCCCCCTCTCATCCCCTCTCTCTCTCTCATCCCCCTCTCTCAACCCACTTTCTCTCACCCCCTCTCTCTCTCATCCCACTCTCTCTATCGTCCCCCCCTCTCTCTCATCCCCTCTCTCTCTCACTCTTTGATTCCCCCCCCTCTCTCTCTCAACCCCCCTCTCTTTCATCCCCTCCTCTCTCTCCCCCTCTCTCTCTCATCCCCCCCCTTCTCTCCCTCCCTCCATCACCCAGCCCTCCTCTCTCTCTCTCCCTTACCCTTCTCTCTCTCCCCCCCCTATCACCCCCCCCCCCCTCTCGTGAGATCTCAGGGGTTCATGGGACATATAGTCCTTCAATTTTGGAGGGAGTCACATCCGTTAAAAAAGTAGTGGGGAAAATTTACATAGGGGGGGGGGGGGGAACAGGGCGCCCAATTTTAATCTTGCCTAGGGCAGCACAAAACCAAAATACACCACTGGCTGGGAGGGACACCACTAACAACTAATTGACACAGACATCAAATATCAAAGGATCCTGCGAGCAACTACGACCAATACTATTTCAATAAAGCCAGCTGCAAGCACTGATCACCATCTTATACTGAAGTGTATAGTGCCATAATAAAACAAATGTTAGTGCTGTGCTAAATAATATCATATAAAACAATCAAAAGTTAATGAATAATAACAACTGCTAAAACCTCAGTTGTGACAAGTGTGTGCTATACTATAGATAACATGTGAATTATTAATACTTGTGATATAATCAGATGCTTCTTTAAAAACATAAAGTCCACAACTATGCAAATTTTATGTAAATATATTGTGATGATCCTTCACGCCACCAACATCAGTGTTGTACAGGGTGCTCAGTCTTTCTTCCACTTTCGTGCAGGTAGATGAACACATCCATGTGCCACCACGATGAGTGCTCCCCCCCCTTATAGTTGGGTTCTCACCTGAAATGATGTGGTCTCGCACCTAAGCTCAGTCTAATAACGCCTTTTTGCCTCTCCCCAGCCTGGGAATGAGCATCCAGTTAGCCCCAATAGGTACTGCTTGTCTCCTCACTCCAATCCTCCACAGCACCATTGCAATGCCACATACGAAGAAATAATTCAATAGTGCTTATACCCTTAAAATAATATTTTTATTAAAAACAATAGTATGGGTACTCACATTTTGCCGGTGCTTCCAGCGCACCAGTCTAAACATACAAAACATCCTCCAACAGCAGTTTCATTCGTGCCTGCAAGCCGTCAGCCTACACTCCTGGGAGCTGGTTCTGCCTAGCCGCCGGGTGCCATCACTGTCCTTGCCCCTCCCCTACACGTATCAACACAGGGTCACGTGTCTTCATCAGGGGGATATTCTATTGGGCATATCCACAATAGAATATTCCCTGATGAAGACACGTGACCCTGTGTCGAAACGCGTAGGGGAGGGGCAAGGACAGTGATGGCAACCGGTGGCTAGGCAGAACCAGCTCCCAGGAGTGTAGGCTAATTCTCATGTTATCTATAGTATAGCACACACTTGTCACAACTGAGGTTTTGGCAGTTGTTATTATTCATTAATTTTTGATTGTTTTATATGATATTATTTAGCGCAACACTAAGGTTTGTTTGATACTGACATCGCTAGTGACACTAATACAGTGATCAGTACTAATACTGTACTAATGACAATGGCTGGGTGAGAGGAGTGTATGTGTGCTGCTTTTACTTACAGATCTGACTGGGTCTCTCCTTGCTTTCAGTTTTCGAATAGTAACTGAAAGGAGGGAGAAGTCCAGCCAGAATCTGAGTGTTGTGTTTACAGTCACACAGATCTATGTGCTGTGAATGGCCACAGCCGATCAGCAGGTATACAGCCCAAATTGTTGGCTGTAACCTGCTGACACACTCGTGCTGTGTCACATACATGCACGCCTCTTAACCAGGAAGTTCGTTGCAACATACGGGTACGTTGCGGTGCCTCGGGGGAGCTGCCCACCAGCAGTAAATGTACTGCGGATGGTCAGCAAGCAGTTAAAGCTAAATTCTGGGGCGAGCAAATATTGTCCAAATAAAAGAGGCATGTGTGTTTTTTCTAGATTTGTGCAGTAATCCAGTGTGAAACTCTGCCTCTGTGCAGTTCCCTGTAATAAAGACCGGTCTCTGCTGCTCTCTCTCTCTGTGCAGGGTGTCTGGTCTTGTCTCCGCCCCCCTCTCCGCCTGTAGTTTTCTGCTGACAACCCACTACAGTGGGTGGGGCCTGCTGGGTCCCTCCCAAAGCTTTGCTCTTTGTACATACTATGTACAACACAGTAGTGCCATATCTGCAAACTCTGATATTACCTTGTAAAAGTAGCAAAGGCATTTAGTGCACACAAGGTAAGCACATCACTGTGATCAAGATGACATTATTGGCTCATGTACTCTGAAAGTCCGGCTTACCGACTAACCATGCGCAGGAGTGATGTCATTGAGGCTCCGGCCACTCACAGAGCCGAAGCCTGCGAACCCGAAAGAAACACTGGCAATGCATACTAGCTCATTATGCCTTTGTCTTACAGGTTTCCTTTTTTTGTTGTTTTCCCCGGAGTTTGCAACCCCTTTAACCGCTTGCCGACCGCAGCACGACTATTTACGGCGGCGGTCAGCCCCTCACAGGCAAAGTGATGTAGGACTACGTCACTAGCCTGTGAGCCTCTAGGGTGCTCCCGCCCCTGCTCGTTCCCTAAGCAGTCCGCGCGTGTGACCGGCGGTCCCGATGTCCGCCGATCACTCGCGATATCCCCGTGGAGAGGGAGAAAGGCAGGCGGCTAATTTAAACAAAGCCGCCTGTCATTCTTCCCTGTGTAAGAACAGAGATCATACGATCCTGCTATGTAGGATCGTATGTCTCTGTTGTTACACCACTAGCCACACCCCTTTACAGTTAGAAGCACGCCCCTAGGGACACACTTAACCCCTTGATCCCCAATAAAGTTAACCCCTTCCCTGCCAGTGTCATTTTTACAGTAACTGCATATTTATAGCACTGATTACTGTAGTAATGTCACTGGTAACCCCAAAAGTGTCAAAAATGTCAGTCAAGGGTCCGATCTTTCCGCCGCAATGTCGAAGTCCCGCAAAAAAAATCGCAGATCACCGCCATTACTCGTTAAAAAAAAACACCAAAAATGACAGAAATCTTTCCCTTAGTTAGTAAACGCAATAACTTTTGCACAAACCAATCAAAATACGCTTATTGTGATTTTTTTTTACCAAACATATGTAGCAGAAAATTGGCCAAAAATGTTAAAAAAAATTTGATTTTTACATTTTTTTGGGGGAATTTCATATAAAAAAAATGTGAAAAATATTGTTATTTTTTCACAATTTATGCTTTTTTTTGTTTATAGCGCAAAAAGTAAAAATCACACAGGTGATCAAATACCACCAAAAGAAAGCTCTGTTTGTGGGGAAAAAAGGACTTTTAATTTCATTTGGTTTCAGCGTCGCACGACCGTGCAATTGTCCGTTAAAGTCACACAGTGCCGAATCGCAAAATAGGGCCTGGTCAGGAAGGGGGTAAAATCTTCCGGGGCTTAAGTGGTTAACAGACAAAACTTTCCAGTAAAAATGGCAGTTAGAGAGTTGAGACAAATGATTTAACACTGACAGGGATGCTTGCACTGGTCAGCTTTTATTTATATAAATGCTTCCAAGTAACAAGAAAAGCCAGCACAGGAATGCTTCCTTTTGATGCGATTTATTCCAGCATGACAGCAGTGTACAACATGGTAAAATGCTAACGTGTTTCCGCCGTAGCCTTACTCATAGCTTAACTCATATGCTATGAGTAAGGCTACGGACGAAACGCGTTAGGATTCTACCATGTTGTACACCGCTGTCATGCTGGAATAAAACACATGAAAAGGAAGCATTTGTGTGCTGGCTTTTCTTGTTACTTGGAAGAAATTGCATGCATCTGGGCGCTACAGCCTGAGCACCGACACTCAGTTCCATATTCCACATTTTATTTATATAAAATCTTTATCCTCAAAGTTGCTGTAACTGTCTAAAAAGTGTTGCATTGGCCTTTTAGACTTCATTCACATGTGTGGCTGGGGGGTGGTAAACCTGTCAATTGGTGTTGGGCCTGGAACTATGGAGACACAATTGGATGTGGGAGGTCAATGAACCACAACTCAAGGAACCCCTAGCAATCTCCGGAGGAACACTGGTCGAGAATGGCCAGCCTAGACTGACACATTTTGTAACAAATAATAACATGCGCACAATAAGAGCCATAACACAGAATGATACATTCAAGTTTATATTTTATTATAATCCACTAAAACTTTTATATTCTCATTTGTTCAGAATAGTTTTCATTTCAAAGGATTTTCTACAACAAAATATGAAGAAATACAAGTGCTTTTTGTTTAATGCTCGCTGAAAAATAAAAAGTACATAGCTTTGCATGCTTTATTACCACTGACCTGAGACGTGAGCAGCCCCTACACCCGCGTCTAAGCCCCCCAAAACATCCTGGGCCTTTAATATCATTTACTAATGGTACATGCATATTGATATGTGATTTACTATTGTTATGGAAATGAACAAAAGGCAGAGCAGCTAATGGGTCAGCATGGGAAAAATACTTGTGCAGTGGCTGGACTTAACAGTATAGCCATAATATCAAATAGGAGCACCAACCAACATAGATTTTTTAATTTTATTTTGGTAGGAGTGGATGAATCCTCATCAAGTCTGTACCTCTCTCCTGGACTACAGCGTGGGACCTTCTCCTTTGGGTGATCCTGTATAATATGGCACAGGCCATACGAATATTTTGCTATCTGCCCTCTTGCGGATCCACCATAAGACTATATAGAGAATGCACTAAGGCTGATGGTTTTGGCAACTTAGTTGGGAAAGCTAAGCTGGACCTTTCACAGTTGTATTAGGGATGAAGATAGAAAACATTTCTAGGTCCTTTCTATTCATCTTTAAGTAGAACTATAGGCAAAACTTTTTTTTTTTTTTTAAATTTTGGATAGAGGATAAAATTCTCCTGTATCCAGACATTATGGATTTAGGAACTCCACCTGCCAACTTTCCATACATGGAATGAGCACATCAGACAGGGCTGGAATGTGGCATCTGACAAGTTTATGGTTCTGCCGACCATACACTCCAGTCTGTGAAAGGAGAGAAGCACACCGAGAAATTATACCCAGCCCTCCGCTCTGACGCCCATTCACAAAAGCCTTTGTATTTTGTGAATGTGTTTACATAATACAAAGGCTTCTGTGATTGAGCATATCAGCTGCAGTGACTGTACTCTTGAAAATGCTGAGACCAAAAGGCCCAGCGTCAGGCTCCCGGAAATACAGCGATAGCTGTCTTCCAGGACTTCTTTAACCACTTGCCGACTGCCTGCCTCAGTTTTACTGCGGCAGGCTGACTCGGCTGCGCGAAACGATGTAGCTCTATGTTGGTCGCGTGCGTGGTGCTGGGGGGCGAGCGCGCGCCGCCGGCGGTGCCCTCCCACCCCCACTAGGCAACGGTGATGCTGATGCACGGGGCCAGAGGCCGTGATTGCCGCCGGGCACCCGCAATTGCTCCCCGCTGAGAGAGAAGGACGGTCATCTGTTGTAAAAACAGCTGACCGTTCTTCTCTGTGAAATGATCACAGAGCCCCTGTAATCATTCTATATAGGATCACAGGTCTCTGTGGTCATCTCACAAGTCCATCCCCCATACAGTTAGTAAACACTCCCCTAGGCTCACACTTAACCCTTTGATCGCCCCTGGCGTTAACCCCTTCCCTGCCAGTGTCATTATTTCAATAACGGTGCATATTTTTAGCACTTATTACTGTAGTAATGTCACTGGTCCCCCCAAAAGTGTTAAAAATGTAAGTTATGGGTCCGATCTGTCTGCCGCAATGTCACAGTCCTGTTAACCACTTTACAACCGGAGGATTTTGCTGTCTTCCGTCCAGGCCACTTTTTGCGATTCGGCGCTGTGCGACTTCAACTGACAATTGCGCGGTCGTGCGACGCCGTACCCAAACGAAATTTACGTCCTTTTTTTCCCACAAACAGAGCTTTCTTTTGGTGGTATTTGATCACCTGTGCGATTTTTACTTTTTGCGCTATAAACAAAAAAAGAGCGTTTATTTTGAAAAAATAACAATATTTTTCACATTTTTTTATATGAAATTCCCCCCAAAAAAGATGTAAAAACCAATTTTTTTAAAAGTTTTTGGCCAATTTGTTTTATGCTACATATGTTTGGTAAAAAAAATCGCAATAAGCGTATTTTGATTGGTTTGCGCAAAAGTTATTGCGTTTACTAACAAAGGGAAAGATTTCTGTCATTTTTGGTGGTTTTTTTTTAACGCGTAATGGCGGCGATCTGCGATTTTTTTTGCGGGACTGCGACATTGCGGCGGACAGACCGGACCCCTGACTGACATTTTTGACACTTTTGGGGGTACCAGTGACATTACTGCAGTAATCAGTGCTGTATATATGCACTGTTACTGTAAAAATGACACTGGCAGGGAAGGGGTTAATTTTATTGGAGAGGGAGGGGTTAATGTATGCCTGGTGCTTACTGACGTGTAGGGGGGGAGGTGACTATGTGATTCATGGACAGATCGGATGTCCAGCTATGCTGAACAGTCCGATCTGTCACTCCCTGTCACTATGGAGATCCGCCCGCTGTGTTTACACACAGCGGGCGGATCTCCAGACTCGATCCCCGACGATCGGGTAAGAGCAGCGGCGATCGCCGCTGCTCCTCCCCTGGCCCGACTCCCGCTGTGAATGAAAACAGCGGGAGCGAGCCTCCGGCGGCGCGCAAGCGCCGCCCAGAAGGGGAGGAGTCCAGTCACGTTAATACTACGTGACTGGACGGGAACGAGCCACTCTGCCGCAGTAGTATTACTGTGAGCGGTACTAGAGTGGTTAAAAATCACAGATCGCTGCCATTACTAGTAAAAATAAATAAATAAAAATGACATAAATCTTTCCCCTAGTTTGTAGACGCGATAACTTTTGCGCAAACCAAATATTATACGCTTTTTTTGGGATTTTTTTTACCAAACATATGTAGCAGAATACAAATTGGCCTAAATTGATAAAAAAAATTAAATTTTAAAATTTTTTTTATTGGGAATGTTTTATAGCAGAAAGTAGAAAATATTGGTGTTTTTTCAAAATCGACGCTCTTTTTTTGTTTATAGCGCAAAAACAAAAAACCACAGAGGTGATCAAATACCACCAAAAGAAAGCTCTATTTGTGGGGAGAAAAAAGTCATCAATTGTATTTGGGTACGGCGTCGCACGACCACGTAATTGTCCGTTCAAGCAATGCAGTGCCGAATCACAAAAAATTGCCTGGTCATTAAGGGGGTAAAAGCTTCCGGGGCTGAAGTGGTTTAGGGTGTCTGTTATTCCCAAATTAATTATATATATGTTAGATACTAAATCTCTCATTATTCCCTATCAAATAGCATGCAGATTTAGGGCTGCAAGAGTAATGGTACATGACTTTCAATTGTGCTAATTCATACCCCTTCCTTATAGGAACGAAGATTGGCTGTAGGTTTTTGCTGAGATTGTGATCTCCCTCCAGTTTTGATTCCAATACAGACGACCCAGTGGACTGGTCACACAGCCAATGAGTGATGGGAGAGGAGCAGCTGTAGATATCGGAAAAAGTAAGCATGGACCCCATATGCATTGTGTTTGGACTTGGAGTTCTCTGACTTTTTTAGGGAGCTAACAAGGGACCCGACACATGGTCATAGAATAATGTACTGGCTAGGGTACTTCTTTAGGATGCTAACAACATACTCATTTATACTAAAGCATCGTCTACCATACACATCTGACTATACCCATGATCTCTACACACACAGCCTGTTCCCCTGGGAAAGGATTAAGTGCTTCCTACAAAACCACAGTTTAAAACACAAGGTGGGATCCTATGGTGCTGTCTGCTAACCGGAAAACATATCATGTAACAATGGATAACACATTGCTATCAAATCATCATAAGCTTATGTAGAACTCAGTAATAACTACTTAGCACAAGACTTTTTTTTTTTACCAAGCAAAAAGGTTAATCATTCCTAGTGCATGAATATTTAGATTTTTTTTTTTTTAGACAATAGGTGAAATCAAACAATAGTTAATTCTATACATGACATTTCTCCAAAATTATAAAACCCCAAATTATTTCAGCGACAGCAGCACAGTGCACAAAGGTCATTGTATACCTATTTTACATGAAAGGTTAGTCGATTTTCAAGGATTCAGTCCCATGTAGAAAAAAAAAAATAATGAAAAGTTGTGTTTCCTATAGCAACCAATCAGATTCTTTCTTTTTTTACCTGCATTAGCAAAAAAAAAAAAAAATGAATGAAGTGAATGGCGGCTAACACAGACATATTCCCTTTCAAATACTTTTTTTTTTGTGAGGCCTGCAGAGTTAATGTTGAGCCTACAAGCAACCCTTTTGAAGCACAAGCCATTATTCTTACTAATAATGACCTAGGAACTGTTTCTATTGAATGGCAGATTCAATGCAAAATGCCTTACTCCTCTAACAGCAAAGCAAGATGAAGTTGGACTCCAGACACACATAAATTAAGCTCTGTATTCATCAATACATCCTTAAGTGCAAGCCATGTAAATATCTTAATTTGACATTGTATCCGCCTCTTCCAAACCTTGTACAGCAGAGTTTTAAGAGGGGGAGAAAGAAGCAGCACGAATAGCCAGTCAGCTTGTAGGCAGGTGCAGTCTGCTTTCTCCACTGCAGGTGGCGCTAAACCACAGCGGTATTGCAGAGGGAGAGGAAGTCAAGAAGAACATAGTTCCTCTGTGGTTTCCTGGGTCACGGAGGGCAGCTATCTGATTGGATGCTGGTGCCCCATGTGACTCTGTCTGCCATCCTGGGTTAGGCAGAATCTGTTTAAGATCCTGGCTCCCAGACTTGGCATGCATTTTGTGTGTGGCTAAAGTAGGGACAGGACACCTTTGGACAGCAGCACTCTCACCCTGTGGAGAGGGTAGTGTTTTATGAACTAGCAGATTTAGATTGAGTTGACTAAGAAATTAAAGCTGAACTCCAGCTATCTCTTTTGAAGCGGGCAGTGACAGTTTTTTTTCTTTTGGGATAAAGGTCTTATATTAATAAAAGCTGTTCATTGTCTGTTAAGGGCAGATGAAAAAAAGCAGACTTATGCTGGCCATACACTATAGAAAGGATCGTTCGAACTTATTTTAGAAAAACGAACACTGGGCCGTGAGAGCAAACATTTGTGCCATCATGTAATGACCAATAAATCGTTCAATGGACATAAATGATTAAATTTTTTGTTCGTTTTTCACATATACCTAGTACAAACAGTTTGTACGAGAAACACATTAATCTTTAAATTTATCGTTCATTCGGCAAAAAAATTTCCAAACCTGTCCTTTTTTTTTTGGGCTCAAAAACGTCACAATTGATTACCGATTTGTGCCCATTAACTGGCCGAAAAACTAACAAACTCTCCAAATGACCGAATTTCATCCGATTTTTCTTATAGTGTATGGCCAGCATTACTGCTAAATAAAGGAAAAAAAAATCTATAAAAGAAAATAATGCAGCCACCCCATCTAAGAATTGGTAAGCTGCAATATAATACTTTTTGGGTTTAATACTACTTTAAGTTATAGCCAATCAAACTAAAAAAAGGAGTCCCTGATATGGAACAAATATGTAGATAAGGATCTCTAGCTTTAGTCATATTTTTGATCTATATGCTGGTTCTGAATCAGTGACTCAAAAAAGCATTGACGTTGTTGAAACAAAACAGCCAGGCAACTAGCATTTTCAGAAGTAGGTCAGGAATGGCTACCTCCATATTTCTTAAATAACAGATTTATTCTGGGAATTTTACCTAGTCATGTTGGCAAGTACAAAATTATCATCTGCACATTCTGGAGATAATAATATTGCAATTTTACCAACACAATGTGCTATTAGAGTTCACGGTGGCTGTTTAATGATACCCAGTACAGTATTAGGATTGCTGTCATGTGACATTGTGTTGCTTTTGCTCAGATGTATTTCTCTGACATTGCTGAAAATTGGAATTTGAGACTTTATCGCCACCTACAGACAGAGCAGGGTTACTGCAAGTTCCTTAGCTAAAGTAATCTGTTTTAGGAAAGTTCTGGAGGCAGAATTAGCTGACCTACTTACGAAAGTGCTAGTGGATGTTTTGCTTACCACCTTGTAGTCATTATTTTATGAGCAGTTGCTCAGTTGAGTTAAAGCGGTATTAAACCCAAAACCAAAAAATGTAATTTATTGCAGCTTACCAATCATTACATATGGTGGCCTATTCTTTTTTTAGGCTTTTTCCTTCTGTTTTTACCTGGTGATCTGACCAGTAGCACCTCTTCTGTATTAAAGCTCCCCCACTCTGGATGATGGAATACAGGGGTGACTTTGGTCAGCAGCATTTTCTGTCTTTGGGGAGGGGAGTGTTAGATGAACTAGCAGATTTAGATACACAAACAAATTGAGGCCAAACCCAAGCTAAAACTTATTAAGCAGTTACAACAGTGTTTTTTTCCTTTTGAGATAAAGGTTTTAAAAAATGAATGAATGAAAGCTGATCACTGTAAACACCCCATCAGTGTAAAATGGTTTATCTCAACCTTCTAACTGCTACGTTTGCAGGACAGCTTGTTCTGTTGAAAAACAACAAACTTACTGGCTGGGTCACCACGTGAAAATAAAAGAAAGAAACCTTAAAAAAAGAAAACTAATGCAACCATCACATCTAGGAATTTGGGAAGCTGCACTAAAATTGCAGATAGCAAGCAATTGTGCTGCAAGTTTTAAAATTACTTTCTAAGCCACAGGTGTCAAACACAAGGCCCGCGGGCCGAATGCGGCCCCCCAGGCCATTTCATGTGGCCCTTGCACATCTCCTGCAGCATCCCCCTGGTCTCTGCCCCCACATTGTCTCAGTAGTCGGCAGCAGATGGGACAGAACTCCTTTGCCAGATCCAGTGTGTTTCTCTGTGCAGCTGCAGAAAGGCTTGTCTTTGCCCACCCCCCTTCACAGCAGTTTGCAGCAGAGAGGAGGACAGAACTCCTCCTACAGATCCTGCACCTCCCTGTGCAGCCGCAACACCACCTTTTTTCTGCCTCCCCTGGTCTAAGCATTCATCAGAATCTGGAAGCTGACTCCAGCCCTCCTCCAGACCCTGTACTTTCTTCATCCCAGATCCACCTGCATCTTTTTCCTGGCAGCAGCACAAGGTAAGGGGGTGCATTAGGATGTAAGGAAGGGTGGAGGACTCTTGACATCTCATGTAAGGGTGTAAGGGGGCATGGGGTGCTCTGGGAATCTAATCTTGCAGATATAACCGGCCCTTTGAGGGCAATCATAATGCTGATGTGGCCCGAGAATAATTTTAGTTTGACACCCCTGTTCTAAGCTGTTGCTAGACTTGCCGGACTGCACAATTGCAGCAAGTGCGCATTGCATGACTCCAGGTCAACTTTCTTTGCAAACATTCTGCAAGTCTGCTTCAAGTTCTGGTTCAGCTGTTGTGTATGTTGTGCAATAGTCATCCCACCACAGGGGTCGCTGTGGCTGAATTTTCATGCTGTAGACTTTCAAAGCTCTTGCTGTAGACTCACCACTGCAACTTTGCTCATGCTAGAGACTTGCCACGCAAATTTGCTACAAATTGGAAAAGTGTCAACTAGAACTTGTGCTTCAAGTGCTCTGCAAGTGTACAACTTGCTAGTGAAAATGTGCAGCAAGTTAAGAGACTTACAATTAAACACTGCCACAAATTTGTGGCAAGTTATCCTTGCTATCTGGGATACCGCTTTACTACAAGGAGAAAGAAAATAATATCCATACAGTATATGGCCACCATATTTCTTCAGGCCCCTTCTCAGTAGTAGCCATGTTTGGCATACTTATATTCTTAAAGAGCTGTTGCTGGTCTACTCAATGTACTCCAGTCTTCCCCTCTTTCTCCACTTAATCCTTCCACCACCCTCCTCTTTTTTTCCTTTTCCCCGGATTTCCCTTTTTCTCCTTTTCTTTCTTCATCTGCTTTGTTCTTCCTCATTTTGGGGTCACTCTAGACCCCTAAAACTATTTTGAGTTAAATCAGTCCTCTCAGCATGATCATCGCTTCCTAGGAGCTTCACCTACATGTGGAAAACTTGGAGGTGAGAAGTTGAGGGCATACCTACATCCAGGGCATACCTACATTACATTTGTAGGGTATTACAAAGCCTTACAAACAAATGGCCACTGCCCCCACCTATAACTGGCCTTTGCAGCAAGGCGCACTGGAAGGATGACGTATGTCAAATAAAACCAAAGAAATGTCCAAGCTCAACTTACCAACCACCCTGCGACCAACCAAATTGACCTGTCCAACAATATGCATTAAAACCGGGGTTTAGTCTGCACACATTTGCAAATACCTGCATCGTCAGGCCCCCGTCAAGGCCGGTTGGTCGGTAACTTGAGCTTGGAATTTACTTTGGTTTTGTTTGACATACGTCGCCAATCTAATGCTTCTTGCTCCAAAGGCCAGTTTTAGGTGGGGACATTGGCAATTTGTTTGTATTGGTAATATATTGGGCAGGCAATGCACTGACACCTTTGCTACCATAGTGCTATGTGCTGGGTGTTTAGTTTGTCCTTGCACCTTTAAGGAGGGGTGGGCTCCCTTTGGCTCACCTGCCCTCTTCCTATCTATTAAAATGCATGTGTTCCCATTGTGGAACCTCTTAGAAGTTAGAGTTAGGGACTACAGAAAATGGGGTGCCTTGACGGGGCCTGTAGTTTACGCATGTATTTGCAGATGTGTGCAGACTAATCCCCTGTTTTATTTCAGGTACTTCTTTATTTCAGGTACTTACAGTGGGTACGGAAAGTATTCAGACCCCCTTAAATTTTTCACTCTTTGTTATATTGCAGCCATTTGCTAAAATCATTTAAGTTCATTCTTCTTCCTCATGACTGTACACATAGCACCCCATACTGACAGAAAAACACAGAATTGTTGACATTGTTGCAGATTTATTAAAAAAGAAAAACTGAAATATCACATGGTCCTAAGTATTCAGACCCTTTGCTCAGTATTTAGTAGAAGCCCCCTTTTGATCTAATACAGCCAGGAGTCTTTTTGGGAAAGATGCAACAAGTCTTTCACACCTGGATTTGGGGATCCTCTGCCATTCCTCCTTTCAGATCCTCTCCAGTTCTGTCAGGTTGGATGGTAAATGTTGGTGGACAGCCATTTTTAGGTCTCTCCAGAGATGCTCAATTGGGTTTAACTCAGGGCTCTGGCTGGGCCATTCAAGAACAGTCACGGAGTTGTTGTGAAGCCACTCCTTCGTTATTTTAGCTGTGTGCTTAGGGTCATTGTCTTGTTGGAAGGTAAACCTTCGGCCCAGTCTGAGGTCCAGAGCACTCTGGAGAAGGTTTTTGTCCAGGATATCCCTGTACTTGGCCGCATTCATCTTTCCCTCAATTGCAACCAGTCGTCCGGTCCCTGCAGCTGAAAAACACCCCCACAGCATGATGCTGCCACCACCATGCTTCACTGTTGGGACTGTATTGGACAGGTGATGAGCAGTGCCTGGTTTTCTCCACACATACCGCTTAGAATTAAGGCCAAAAAGTTCTATTTTGGTCTCATCAGACCAGAGAATCTTATTTCTCACCATCTTGGAGTCCTTCAGGTGTTTTTTAGCAAACTCCATGCGGGCTTTCATGTGTCTTACACTGAGGAGAGGCTTCCGTCGGGCCACTCTGCCATAAAGCTCCGACTGGTGGAGGGCTGCAGTGATGGTTGACTTTCTACAACTTTCTCCCATCTCCTGACTGCATCTCTGGAGCTCAGCCACAGTGATCTTTGGGTTCTTCTTTACCTCTCTCACCAAGGCTCTTCTCCCCCGATAGCTCAGTTTGGCTGGACGGCCAGCTCTAGGAAGGGTTCTGGTCGTCCCAAACGTCTTCCATTTGAGGATTATGGAGGCCACTGTGCTCTTAGGAACCTTAAGTGCAGCAGAAATCTTTTTGTAACCTTGGGCAGATCTGTGCCTTGCCACAATTCTGTCTCTGAGCTCTTCAGGCAGTTCCTTTGACCTTATGATTCTCATTTGCTCTGACATGCATTGTGATCTGGAAGGTCTTATATAGACAGGTGTGTGGCTTTCCTAATCAAGTCCAATCAGTATAATCAAACACAGCTGGACTCAAATGAAGGTGTAGAACCATCTCAAGGATGATCAGAAGAAATGGAAAGCACCTGAGTTAAATATATGAGTGTCACAGCAAAGGGTCTGAATACTTAGGACCATGTGATATTTCAGTTTTTCTTTTTTAATAAATCTGCAACAATGTCAACAATTCTGTGTTTTTCTGTCAGTATGGGGTGCTATGTGTACATTCATGAGGAAGAAGAATGAACCTAAATGATTTTAGCAAATGGCTGCAATATAACAAAGAGTGAAAAATTTAAGGGGGTCTGAATACTTTCCGTACCCACTGTATATAGCGCTGTCAATTTACGCAGCGCTTTACATATACATTGCACATTCACATCAGTCCCTGCCCTCAAGGAGCTTACAATCTAACAGGTCAACTCGGTTGGCCACTGGCTGGTTGGTAAGTTGAGCTTGGAAATTTCTTTGGTTTTATTACAAAGCCTTCCTCTATTCTAGCTAAGCTGTAGTTTCCATTCATGTCATACCTTCTGGTCTCCATGGCCTCCATGGCAAGTGATGAGTTTTGCTCTGAAACTGGATTGACATTTGTTTTCTATGGTTATCTAAACTGTATGTTTTTGCTGCAGGGTGCAATAAAACCTATAAATTAAAAAAAAATCTATGGTTTAATAATAAAAAAGATAGTATATGTTCATTAACTGGAGCAGCAAGGAGTAGATGAAAATCACACAGGTGGGTAGCAAGGGGTACTTCTGGCCCAGTACCCTGCTGCTGATATGACAACTGTGTATTTAAAAAAATAAAATAATAAAAAAATAAAAAAAATAAAATTAGGTTTGTTCGCATATTTTTCTGCAGATCAGAAAATAATCTGAAGACTGGTTGCTATAGGCAAAACACTCATATTTTCTTTCAGACACACCACATGAGTCTCACTGTCATCCTTCTAATCATTTGCTTTAGACAACCCAGGCATACTTTTCCAGGCTAAGCCCTTTGTCATTCTAGTTCTATAACACCAGCAGCCTTCTTCAATATTATGGTCACTGTCCCACATTTTTTAACTTTGCAGTGATCCCGATATTATCATTAGTCATATAACCCAACGGGGCCTTCTGGAAACCGCAAGCTCCACTATTATGACCGATCATTAGTACTAGCTTCAGGGCTAGCATTCTAGTCCAAAAGTATCAGTATTTTCTGAGTCACTGAAACAGAAAAAGTATGCAGATCAGGAGTTCTGATTTTTTTTTTTTGGTTCTGCATGCTTGTTCCAGGACATTTTCCCAGAATATACTGATGGTGGCGTTAGCCAGGCAACTAGTATTTTCCAGAAGAAGTCAGCAATGACACATATTTCATTCAGTATAGGTTTACTTTAAAGCCCAACTGCGGGAAAGTAAAAGTCCTCTTTTGCAGGGGGGCTATTCTTGTACTGCAAGGGTTAATGCCTAGTTATGTCTGGGGGACAGGAAAAGCCATTTTACTTACCCAATCCTCTGCTCCCCCGGGAGACGGGGCTGCATCCTTATGGGCCCTGCATCAGTCTTAATGACATCAGAGGCATTTGACCACCAGATCATAAGGAAGAAGAGGCTGCAGGAACCAGTCTTGCAGCTCGGAGGAGCCTGCAGGAGTGGAGGATCAGGTAAGTAAAGCTGCTATGCCTGGTCCCCTAAACGTAAACAACATTCAGCCCTTGCAGTGTAGGGGCAGCCCCACTACCAGGGAGGATTTTTACTTTCTCCGGAGTTACAGGATATTGTCATGAGAGAAGTACATAGCCTGCAACTGCAAACTTACTTTAGAAAGTGTATGTTGCTTGGCATCTCTGGCCTTAGTCATTTCATCAAGTCACTGATCTGAAATAAGCAGCAGGAGAAATATTAAGAACTCCAGGTGACAGTGACACAGAAAGGATCACCCAGACAGCAAAGCAACTAGAGTTTTAAAGAAAAGATCCACAATGGCAGCCTATGTATATCGCTTATGGCAGGTTTCCTTTAGGATAACAATGTTTTCACACAACCCTAACCCCCCCCCCCCCCCCCAACCATCCATCATCCTTATCCTTTTTTTGCACAGGCCTCACTAGAGAACCTGTCTAATGCAAGACTGCAGGAAGACACCATCTCCACTAGGGCTTATAGAGAAAAGCCTGCTCATGTGCAGGGCAGCTTGAAGGTGGATGAGATGGTTATCTGGTGTAAACCATGGCTCCTCATATCAGTCATCCGCTGATGGGAGATATGTTAAAGGGGTATACATAGGGTTGCTACTTTTTCTTTAAGTGAAACCACAACACTTTAAAGGCGCACAGTATATATATATAAATATATATATATATATATATATTTTTTTTTTTTTGTATACACTATAGGATTGTAACAGACCTGGGACACCTTTGGGCACTCCAAAGAGAATAGTAATGCGATGCACATAGTGCCCCCTCACCCTCCTGTCAGGCCCTGTTCCAAGCCACATTCCTGTCTGAATAATGTGTCTGGGTTTCAGGTGGACTAAAACCCGGACACATGATTCAAAACCCAGACTGTGCCGGTGAATCCTGGACAGGTGGCAACCCTAGGTATACATAGCTTAGGGGGGAACGAGTAGAGGTTTTAATGGCTAAGTTATGTGAAAGTATTGTTATCCTTTAACTAACAGCTTAAAACATTTGGAAAAGTCTGCTTATACACACAGGAACTCCTGCTTAGTCAAACGATTAATAAAGAATAAAAAATCAGTAATTCCATACAAGCTGCGTCTACAAGACAAATAGCCAGAATGTTCACAGCTGTCCTGGCTATCATAGAACCTAGACATGGATTAAGCTACTAGAGAGGTCACTGCCAGCAGATTCTATATCTAAGGCATTATATTCGCACAGTTCAACGTCCACTGCACCAGGGCATTCTGCTAGAGTGACTCTATATAGAACTTTTATCAAAAACCCGCAAACCCGCTTGATGATTGATAAAAAGCCTCATTGATTTCTAAACAGCACCAGACATTAGGGTGAAAACAGCCTATACATATACATGGTGCTCATAATTATACTCAAAGTACTCGAGGGGATGTAGATGAAGGTCTAACAGAAGTATGAGCTTAATGTGGGCCTTCAGACTTATATATATATATATATATATATATATATATATATATATATATATATATATATGTGGTCAATAAGATTGGAAGGGAAAGGAAATATTGCCATTTTTATATTATGATATTATTATAATTTTTATAGTTTTTGGGTTTTTTAGAAAGTTGGCTTACGTGCCAATTCTCACTTTCCAATAATGTCCTTCCTCCCATACTACAAATCCACTTTTTCGTATATGGTTTCTGCAAGGAGAAATAATGTGGTAGATAGGTGTCACACCAATGTTTTGAGGTGCTGAATGAGAGTTGAACCATTTTCGTCTCTGAAAAACCTCTACGGGCACATACCTCCTCTACCCTATTGCATGTATTACTATAGTACAGGTGCATTCCAAATGAGCACGTAAAATGGTTAGCGGACAAAACATTTTGAGGAAGCAGTCAATATGGGCGTGACTTCACCTCTAATAGACAACGCCATGACACTTCAGTTATAGCCAAATATACACCCCCTTGAATATCATCATTTTTAAAAAGACCACTCTATCCCTTGATGAATTGCTCCCTGGAATATGGCACCCTAAAAGACCTGCCTTGCATTCCCTGGAACAGCTCAATTCTAGGCAGCCAGGGAATCTAGCCCAGTATAGGGCCCTATTACAAAAACATGGTACTCTTGGCAAGCTCTGCCCCTTCTGTCAAGTAATTATTTTGGTAAAATGTGGCTAGAATGCAGTATAGGAGGTCAGCATGCAGTCTGACTTTTTAGCTGGACAGATCAATAAACAAGAGAAAAAATATGCTTTTCTAGAATGCACTAAGCTACATATGTCAAACACAATGCCCCAGGTCGAATGCGGCCCTCGCACCCAGTTTTGCAACAGGAAAATGGCGGAACTCTATTCCACCGCCTCCGGTTCTCACCCGCCGCTCCTGTTCCAAGCTGTCACTTGTAAACACAGAGGCCTTCTGTGTTTAAAAGGGATAGCTTTGCGATCAGCGGCTCCCAGATTAACAGATGCCTGCACGTATTCACAGCAGGGACAGATCTCCAGAATCTGAGAGAGAACTCCCTGCAATGTGCAGCAGAGCCGCCTACAGAGGGAGGGAGGAACTAGAGCCATGCCAGGCATGAGAGATGCAAAAAAGCTTTGTGGTGGGGGGATTTGGGGTTGTAGACTGTGCATTTAGTGCACCCCTCTACCCTTGACTCTGTACGGACCACACCTAAACCCTGCACTCTGTACATATCACACCCATGAAACCTGCACTCTGTGCATAGGGCACCCCTGAAATAGCACTCTCTAGGTAACGCACTCCTGAACCCTGCACTCTGTACATAACACTCTCCTAAACTCTGCACTCTATACGTAGTGCACCCTAGACACCACAACAAGCCCTTTGAGGGCAACCATACTGCTGATGTGGTGCGCAATGAAATTGAGTTTGACACCCCTGCACTAAGCCTTTTGACCCCTCTCAACAACCCTTGCACCCATTCCCTCTACAGCTCTTTTGCTGAACTTGGAAATCCAATGAACAGAATTTAATAATGGGAAATAGTATTTTCTGAGGATTGGTGCTGCCCTCCTTAATGCTTCTGTTCTAGGACGAGCCCACAAGTGTCTTTATGGAAAATAAAGTCGATTTCCAACAGCCTTGCTCTAAACAAGGCACCCATGAAATTATCCCCTACAATCTTAATATCAGAACCAAGATGTTGACTACAACCTGGTAAAGGGTTGCTTATAAAGGGGAGTGCTTAGCAGTTCAGTAGGATTCCCTAGCTCCTAGTATTTGAGCTTTCCCAGGGAAGACAGAATGATGTTTTAAAGATGGCAATATGTTCCAAAGAAGAATTTAATGTAAAGGTATAAAGGGTCTTTTAATTATGACCATCCTGTATATGTAGTCAGTGTCGGACTGGGGTATACATTGCCCAAGGACCAACCTTAAAATAAAAAATAATATATTTTTGCAATATAGATATTTGAAACCATAAATACACACTAATCTGAATTATGAATGTATTTTTTCATCACCCTCTTGTTTGAAAAGCAATAAAATATACTTTGAAAAAATATTTTCCTTATGTCAAATGCATTGTAGGAGCCCATATATATAGCCAGGGTCCACTAAAAGATCCTCTGCTAGGTTTTTGGCCAGTTCGACACTGTATATAGTATTAAATAGCAAACTACTATATCATCTTACTATAAAATAAATTGTTCCATAATTATATATATATATATATATATACATATATATATATATATATATATATATATATATATATAAAGCCACCAGTTTATGTGGTTGTGGCCTTTGGTACATGAGAGATGTTACAGTTCTCTCAGTGCCACGATTTGTATCTTACTGCATGCCTTCTGAATGTTTTTGAAGTTCATAGTCCCTTATCTATGCTTTAATGAACCCATCACTGCTGACATCCACGGTTTTATCTCTTCTCCTAAAAAGCTGTATCGTAAGGTGGCTCCTGATACAAAAGATAACATAAACTACAAAACTAGGAGCCAAAAGTCAGAGAAGCATGTTATTTCTGAAAACAAATCTCACATGAGGTCATCCAAAAGGTTTGGACTGGCAACCCAATCAAGAGTCCTGGGTTCTGAAGCTGCCATGATCATGCACATGAATTGCTTGCCAGTCCTTCTATCAATGGGGTAGATGGTCGTGGGTGTAAATCTTTTATTGTTCTCCACAAACTCACACAGCTGCTGGTAGATCTTAGGATACTCGTGGCGTAGGAAGACCCCCCTGATCCTTAGTTCCCTCTGGATATGTATAAAGCAAACTTCCCTGGCTTTCCTACCCTCCTCCCCATCTTTATCCAAATCAGCGGTTCCAGGAGGTGGGGTAAGTATAAGGGTCTCCATGTCCTTTTCCTTTTTCGTGATCTTCCTCTCTGGACTAGAAGAGGCTAAGGCTATTTTGGCATACTTGCGGATGGTGGGTACATGGTGGGCTCTGGACGACAGCCGGTCCTGGCCACTTTGTCCCACAGCCACAGTTACATTCAACAGGAAACATTCCTCAGGGTCATACTGATTGCCAGCTATTTGTAATTCCTTGGCATGTTCTCCGAGGTTATCTGAGTAGCTCTCAAGTTCCCTCAAAGACAGATAGGTGGGAGACATGAGCAAGCCCTCCAGTCCTAACTGAAGAAAATTATCTGCAGAACCTGGATTAGGGAAGCCAAGAAAAAGTACCCCCCTTCCTCTGGACAGATAGCCCACCTTGGCAATTCGAGAGAAGGCTTTGTGGACCTCAGTGGTCTCTCTGCAAAATTTGAGCACATGTCGACAAACACTGCCCATACGCCCATAGATGCAGCTTTCTTTATGTATATCCCAGTCCTCTCGACGGCAGTTACGGGAACAGTAATAGGTGTAGCAGCTATGGCAAGACTTAAAGTAGAGGCAAGCATTAAACATAGTTTCAGTGCGCCTGCACTTGGCATTAGAACAGGTTAATAGGTCATCTTCGTCGGCACTGAGATCTGGTGAACAGTCCTCTAAGGGCTTATGAGGACTTGACACTGGCACCTCAGGGAAAGCACCCCTTCGCTGACCTCTGTGGGACTCAGGGAAGGTGGGAGTTGGCTGTTCTTTAAGGGGGTGGTTTTGGAGAAGATGAGACATCTGCCCATAGGATTCTGGTTTCCTTGGTATCCCTATCATGTCTTCCTTAATAAGCTTCCTCAGCTGATCAGCTAAAGCGTCTGCTTCACTAGGACGACGGCTTGATGGTGGTTTATAATCTATCACTAGGTCAGCAATGAGTTCATCAAGTTGCTCCAGGCTGCGGTGACGGGAAGACCTGCTCGTCATCTTCTCTTTGGTAGGGTAGGGGACATGTGTTGGATAGGAGGGTGGAGAGACTCCTGAATCTATCACATCCCAGCTAGCAGAGCGCCGTTCATTTCTTCCCACTCCGTTGGCTCTCAAGTCATTGTCAGTAATGGTAATCTCTGGGGTTACAAACCAAGATCGGCCCATTGTGTACCTCCCAGTGCCACCATCTGTATGAACTTTCTCTAAAATAGAGTTCTCTGAGAGTGAGAGGGCAGCATAGCGCTTGGGAGAGCAGGAAAGATTAACAACCACAGGCTGGCGTCTATCATCTGGCGATAAGGCACATCGTTCACGGCACAACAGGTTTTCGTAGCTGCGACCTCGTGAAAGTGGGTCTTCTTTGCGCCCACCAGTGTTTAAAATGTTGTCCCAAGACCTGGAATAGTTTCTGGAATCAGTCCCAAGTCTTTGCTGGTTCATGCTGTAAGAAGCATGCCAAGATGATAACATTGCTTCTCTACCTGCGGTTTGTGTGGGAAATTGTGGCATTTGAATGGTTTGGTAAGATATCGGACTCTGATCAGGAAAATACCATTCACTGAATTGAAGAGGTTGCTGAGTAGTTCTGGGATATGGATATGTCCTAGATAGCGCTTCCCTTTCAGAAAATTTTGCAATATCCTCTGAGTAATAAAGTTTTGACGATGTACTCTGGAGTGGATAAGACCGCATATCTTCATTATAAAGACTTTTGGCTTGGGCAGTACGAGGAGGGTAAAAACGGGGATCATCACTATAAAACGTCCTTACTGAAGCTTCCTGGATAGGATAAGTTCTAGGATCTTCTATATAATAGGCTCTAGGTTGCACAACAGGATTTTCTTCATAATATTGGTGTGTGGGAACCCCAGGTTCGGGATAAGGACGAGGGTAATATCCCCTTGGTTTGACAGGGATTTGGCTAAAGTTGCCATCTTCCTCAGTGTAAAAGTAAGCAGTGGGGATGGTGGGGCTGACATATTGTCCACAGTCCCTGGTATTGTACTGTGAAAAATCCCTTGGTGAAGCAACACTTTGGTATGGTATTCCTCGCACATCAGTTCCATACATTTCCTGTCCTGGAGTGCAAGCAAAGTGGGTCATTCTTGGATCAACACTGTAAGAATCACTGGGTGTGGGTGTGCGAGACACTGACATCAGTCTTGCATTTGGCACTGCTAAGCTCCTAGGGGTGCCTGGCTGCCTTGTATAATGCTGCGCCTCCCCCCAAGCCTGGTTGGGTTTGGAAGCATGAGCTGCATGCTGAATAACTGCATCATCAGGCTTTATGTCAACCCGGCAACGCACATGGGGGCTTGAGATTGGCTTCCCAACTTGGGGTTCTTCCATGCAGTTATTGCTGATGCACAAAGGGGAGATGCGGCTTGCACTGTTGCGCTGGGGTTGTAATTTTATGGGATGGACCTCATTCATTAATACCTTGGTAGGAGCATATGTGACTTCTCGTTTTGGAGAGGCTACAGATTTCTGGGGCTCTCTTGAAGCCCTCACAGCCTCCCTTCCTCTCCTGGCAGTGGGTGGTGGGGACTGTGATGAAGACATCTGTATGGGAACTGAGGTGAAGGCAGTTTTGACTCTTGGTGCACTCTTTGATCTTGGACGTCTCCTTGGTTCTTTTCCCGCTTCCTTTGAGGTGTCCACCCCCTGAGAAGTGTATTGTGGGTCAGCCCTGGAAGTGGACTTCCTCACTACAGGCTGATTTGATGGTTCTGGTGTGTCAGCACGCCTGCGAGCTCCTCGTTGGTAGGCATCCATGGCTTGAGCGTTGGTCAACTGGTCATCTAGGGATTCAAGAAAGTCGAAGCTGCGGCAGTGCCTTTTGTTGAATGGTGGCTGGCTGAGGTCCTTGTGGTTGGACATGAAGCTGTCACATTGTGCAGGTGAACCACAGATTTGAGAATCAGTGCTTAGGGTCACCTTAACGCCTTGGTAAACTGTAGACACGAGTATGTCAGGTGGGTCTGTTCGTGTCATTTTAATGTAGCACAGTCCTGGCGTAGTTTGTGTTCACCTCATCTCAATGCTGATCTGCAGAAAACAAAGAGGAATCAGTTTTTTTTTTTGTGGAAAGTGAAGCATCTAGTAGTGCCTGCAAGTACTTGTGTGCTAGGCTTCAAATCAATCAGTACGTCCCTGTGGCATCCCCTATATCCTAAACCCAGGCTGTGCATTGCAATTTGACTTTTGCTTAAATTGAGATTAAACTCCACCCTTTCCTGACAGTAAGGCAGAGATTAAAGGAAACAATTAAATCTTCATGTACAGTCTAAGCCAGGCATGTCCAACCTGCGGCCCGGGGGCCGCATGTGGCCCAGAACCACAGGCAATGCGGCCCACTGCCCCCTGACAATTTTTTTTTTGTTTGCTGGGGAGGAAGGAAGTCGAGTCGGGGGCATGGCCACAGAGGTTTCCAACTAACTGTAGGCAGTGGCTGCCTCGGAGGGGATCATCCACTAGTTGTGTTAAATTAGTGCTGGGGAAGGGGGGGCGCGGCAGCGCGGGAAGGGTGCAGCAGCGTTTTATTACTTATATACCTTAATTATAGTATATATTTTATATGCGGCCCGAGAAAATTTCTCTACACTCAATGTGGCTCAGAGAAGCCAAAAGGTTGGACACCCATGGTCTAAACCTAAGATTCCATAAGATTTCACAAGGTGACAGGGATCGATCTAATGACAAACATGGGTACTTGCAGCCACCACATGGCGTCTGCATTTTAGTACTGTTGGTTGCTTCCTTAATAAATGTTTTAGTCCAGCTTAGATACATTTAAAGTGTAAATCCACCCTAACACTAAAATCCCTGCATCTGCAGACATCCACGGTCCAACACTATCCAATCTAACACTGTAAAGAAGAAATCAGTATACATACGGTGTCCAGTGGCGTAAGCTCTGCAGAGGACTTGGCCGACAACGGCTGTGAAATGAATGGGATGTGACGTCACCATTAGACTTCCAATGGGGCTTCTGTTGTCGGAAATGTCCTCTGCGCCCGCCTCCACAGCGATGCCGCGGCTGCCAGTTTAGCGCGGGATCGTGTCAAGTCGGCTTCAAAAAAGGTAAGTATACGATTTCTTCTTTACAGGGCTAGATAGGTTATTGTTAGATTGTGGATGTCTGTAGAAGCAGGGATTTTAGTGTTAGGGTGGACTTATCCCTTAATCTTTGATGATAGTTAAAATGATGGTAGGATGGGAAACCACAAAAACCAAACTGCCTTTTAATAAATTTTTAAGTAACTCTATAATTTTGTTGGGAAAACAATAAAAAACCCTATCACTATATACATACCTCCCAACTTTTAGATGGGAATAAGGGACATCTATTAGCAAAAGTAGGCATAGGCACTTTATTTACATTTTGTGTAATCAGTGCCCTGATTACTTGTACTTGTCTCCACTATGAGGAGGAGCCGCTGATCGGCTCTCCTCTCCACACACACTGACAGTGTGAGGCGAGGAGAGCCGAATAACGGCACTTCCTCATTTACATGTGACCGGCTGTGATTGGACACAGCCGATCACATGGGTAAAGAGTCATGTCATTGACTCTTTACAGAGATCGGGGTCATGCCGTGTCCTAGCAACACGGCGTGGTCACGATTGCCGCTCCGCACGCCTGTTCTGGTGCGCCGTCATGTGATGGCGTTCCAGAACAATAGCTACACCGCTCTGCCGTCATTTGACGGTGGGCGGGTAGCAAGTGGTTAAAGGAGAATTGTACAAAAAAAATGATTAGTTGGACCCACAAGTGCCTTTTTTTTTACCACTACTATTCCTTTAAAGTGATTGTAAAGTCTTGTTTTTTTTTTAAACAACAAACATGTTATACTTACCCCATCTGTGCAGTTAGTTTTGCACAGAGTGGCCCCAATCCTCCTCTTCTCGGGTCCCTCTTCGCTGCTCCTGGCCCCTCCCTTCTATTGAGTGCCCCCCACATTCAAGCAGTTTGCTATGGGGGCACCCGAGCTGAGCTGCAGCTCCGTGTGTCCATACAGACACGGAGCTGACGTTTGGCCCCACCCTCTCTCTCTCTCTCCTGATTGGCTAACTGGCTTTGATTGACAGCCGCGGGAGCCAATGGTGCCACTGCTGTGTCTCAGAGAGTCCTGAATGGCTGAGGGACTCGTGAAAAACGCTGGACAGAGATGGGGCTCGGGCAAGTAGTAGGGGTGCTGGGGAGGCTGCTACAAACAGAAGGATTTTTATCTTAATGCATTGAATGCAGTAGGATAAAAAAATCTTCTGACTTTACAACTCCTTTAAATTGGCTTTTGGAATTTACAAATGCAGCAATTCAGAAACTGGATGAAAGGTTTAGCACTGTAAACCCTGGTTCACACTTATGCGCTGCAAATTCAGTGCGAATGTAAAGTGGTACACGGTCCGAATTTGCATTGCTTGCCATGTGCAACTTCAATGAAAATTTAGTGCAAATTTTTGAGGGGAGTGGTCACATTGCAATCTTGTTTTCTATAAAATCTAGGCAAAAAAGAAAAAAAAATTGCAGCGATGTGAACACTGGACTGTGATTTCTAACCAGGCCCATAGAAGTCTATGGAGCTGAAATTTGCACCGCTTCGCTCTCAACTCGCACAGGACCTTTTTTGGATCAAATTCGCACTGCATATACAGTATGTGAACAGCCTTCATTGGAAATTATGCTTTTTTGCAGATGATATGCGAATCTATGCTTTTCGGAACGCATCTGATCCGCATATAATTTGTGACGTGTGTGAGAAGTGTGAACAGAGGCTAAAACACCTTTTGATAGATAAAAAAAAAACATTTATATACAACTATTTAGATCAGACCAAAATGAGGGACAAATGAGGGACAAATGAGGAGGAAAGAGGGACAGAGGGATTTTGTTCCAAATCAGGGACAGTCCCTCAAAATCAGATGTAGAGGTTAACCATTCCTTTTCTACAACTGACTGCTCAGTAGGAGGTTCTGCCTTTAACATCATAAGTCTCACAGTTGCCCTAATTAATGGAGCCACCCCAGCAGCTCTTCATGTATGCATGGACTAAGCCTAATTTCACACTAGTGCAGTGCATTGCATTTTTCGGCCGATTTTCAATGCGATTTTGAGTGCAGCTGCAATGCAAACTGGTGCAATTTGGATACGTTTTTAATGCAAGTTGTTACTACTGAGACTCATCCGTGCTGTCAGTCATCGGTTGTTAAGATGCTGGCACCCGCCAGCTTCCTAACAATGATGAGTCATCCCTGCTGTCAGCAGGGGGATTTTCCACTGATAGCAGAATGTAAAAAAAAAGAGCCTGCATTGTAACAAAAAGCAGCGTGGGGGTCTCCCCCAATCCATACCATTCCCTCTGGGTCTGGTATTAATTTAAACTTGCCGCCCGCCGAACTGCTCCCATTTTTTGACACTCGCCAAATGACAGCGCCGCTTCCCTGTCACCCACAAGATGGCACTTGGAGACCATGCCCCATGATGTCATAGGGGTAGGCTCTCAGGGGCTGCATCTGCCATCATAGGACAAGGGGCTTTGGCAGGGGGAATCCCCGCTGACAGCAGGGATGACCCATTGTTGTTAGGATGTCGACGAGTGCCGACTCGTTAACAACTGATGACTCATCCCTGCTGATGACAGCAGGGATGAGTTACTGGTTGTTAGGATGCCGGCGGGTGCCTGCTCCTAGCAACCAGCACAAATGCGATTTGGACGAATGTTCTTTGGGCCAAATAATCGCACTGCATCACACCAAACTCATACAGGACCCTTTTCAAAGTCTGATTGCAGTTTCACTGCATGTATTTGAATTGGCTCCATAGAAACCGATGGTATTTTACTTGTCATACAATTCAATGTGATCCAACTGGAATTAGTTGAACTGGGTCAAAAAGTATCTCCCCAAAGATGCATATTGCAGGGAATCTGTCACTTGACCTGCAGCTTTTTTTGGGGGGATAAAAAAAAAAAAGAAGAAGAAGCTTCTTGCAAAAGCACTAAGCCAATCACATGCACAAACGGATGGCAAATGCAGGAAAACATGCTGTTGAGTGGAGAATACATTTTAAACTGTGTTTTCTTTACTTAAAGAGAGAAGAGACGCCTGAGGGGGGACATGATAGCAATTTTTAAATATCTCAATGGGGATCTCAGCTTAGAAAAAAAGCTGTTCAGTCAAAGGGATTGCATGAGGACTCGGGGGCATACAATGCGATTAGAGGAGAAGCGTTTTAACCTCAGGCAACGTGGGGGGTTCTTTACTGTTAGGGCTACAAGATTGTGGAATTCTCTACCACAAGAGGTGGTTTCTTTGGGAAGTATGGTGGCTTTCAAAAGACTATTAGACGTACATCTCAAGGATCAGAACACTCAGGGGTATGTGAGATGATTACAGCCACACACACAGGTTGAACTGGATGGACTGTTGTCTTTATTCAACCTCACCTATTATGTAACTATGTAACTATGTAAATGCCATTAAATTACACAACAGCTTGTGTATATATATCAAATATTTAAAAAGGTGGAGTAATCCTTAAAAATAAAGGGCGGCAATGTACAGTTACTCAAAGAAACCCATCTTCCATAGTTTTGTTTAAGTCAGAGTGAAAGATGATTGCTGATTGGCTCTTATGGGTTACTGCACTTTGCACATTGCTTTATGCCTCATTAAATGTCTCCACATGAGCCACTCTTGAACAAATTCAAGGCAAGCTCTGGTCTAGATGAAAATTGCAAATAAACACACAAACATCAGGTTATGTTGGGCTGAACAAACAGCTTGGTAGTCATGACTCAATGTACCTAAACACCACCGATGATTTACTGTACATTATTAGCTACAGATGCTCTATTTTCTTGCCTCCTTTAAATAGCTTGCAGGCTTCAAGGCATGACCTACTGGCTCTTGGTTTTTTTATGCAACCACCTCCACTCCTGCATTATGAGTATCTGGATTTTCTTTCTGTACCAAACCACTCAAATGTTCACTAGCTTGTAGCCAGGGGAGGACTTGGCCAGGGGGCAGGGGGGACAAAAAGGCTGCATCGCTTCTGCCACAGGCATACCTAAGGGATTCTTGGTGAAGAGAAGTAAAAAGTCCCCACTGCTGACTTACTGAGTGTGGGATGAGAACAAGGACAGAGCGCAATCCCCCCCCCCCCCCCCCAGCATGCATGGTGTAAACTGTGTCTGAGCAGAGGCCGGTTCCAAGCCCCCACAAAATAAAAATGTCTCCTGAGCAGTATGCCCGGAAAATACATTTTAGGTTCCAGCTGTTAATGAGGCTGCTTCGGAAGAGCCAACCTCATATTGCAATGGACGGGAAGGGGGAGCAGTTTTACTGATAGTGAAGTTGAACTCATTCAATGCTTCTGCTCTAAAATTAGCGGTGTAGGGAACAAGCCTTGGAAATGTCCATCTTTGTCTGGTTTAGCACAATCTCAGCTATCCATTACTCTTCAGAGGGTTGCTATGGCTAGACTGCCTCTATGTGGTGTATTTGGTAGACTCAGGGTGGTTTTGCCCAAAAGATCCGATTGGCAGGGACAAGAGTTGCACTACCCCATTGTCATATTTGTGGCCACAATGCATTAGCTATAAAGGCTGATTCACATGATGAGAATATTAGACGAATCGTTGGCAGTTGTTTTTTTGTTTTTTTTTTGCATGCTAGTCTCATATCAAAAATTTAGAGGGTACTCAACTTACGAAAATTCTCATACGACAGAATACAACTTTACAAGCATGGTCTTTTTCTTTTCCGATTTTTTTGTGGACGAAAAAACTGTACTGATTAAATAAATCGTACGATCTGGAATCGTACGAGAAAGATTTTCCTGTTTGTCCCTTTGGATAATTTTCGGATAAACTATTGTGATCAGCTCTCGAAAGATGTGTACTATTTCAGATTATCATACAATCCCTTCGAGAGGTATTTTTCGTCCGATTTTCTAATCGCCTGTACTAGGCTTAAGAGTCGATCACTTTACCGCTCATGTCGAATCTAGTTGACCCTCATATGCAAAAAAAATGAAAATGCTAGGAGTTGTATGTGGCCACTCTTCCTCCACCACATGACATAGCTGTCAATAGTGGGGTGGCCATAGGCATCCTTTAAATGTGCAATGGCAGATTATAGCATATGTTCAGTGCTTTGTGTGTGAAAAATGTCACATAGCAAGGCTGGGACGAGACATAGGAAGAAAAGACACCCACCTCGGGCGGCATACTGAAGAAAGGAAGGTGTCCTTTCCTCCCTGAACTGCCTGGTCTACACTGTGCAGGACAGAGCTGTCAAACTGACAGGACAGACAAGAAGGTACAGGATGGCTTACCACATATGATGAACTTATCTAAAAGCCTGGAGATTCTGGACTAGAATAAACAATTTTATATATTCTCTTACACAGTCAAACCTTACCAAGCCCCATCTGAAGCACTGATAAACAGATTTAGCAGGACAATGTCCGGACACTCTGCAAGGCTGATATACTTCATTTTTATAGCAGCCAGAACTGCCAGATAATGGAAGACACCTTCCATCTTTTTTAAATTAGTAAAAGCTAACCTTTTCTGAATAATGAACAATAAAAAATATACTGCATTTCTAAAATATAGGATTGAGACCTTCAGGGGTGCCTGGGACCACTGGATACAATATCTTTCAGGTGCACAGGTGGATAAGTAGGCAGTTGACCCTTCAGGATGGAAACCCCTTACCTGACCCTTAACCTGCTCCCTCTTGACCCCACACCCATCCTTCTCTCCAACCCCAACCTTATGTTTACATCTAATGTGGTCAACACCAATAAATATCATTGAAAAGAAAAATGCTAATACCAACTTAGGGCATTCAAATGTCCTAAAAAGAGCCAAATTGCGGAGTAAAGTCTGAGCTCCTATAGTTCCCAGGTGAAAGAACAAATTTTGGTTACGGCAATATTAATAGAAACCTAGCTGTGTTTTAACATACTATGAGTAAACTGTGCTGCAAGACCTGCCCTACATCCCATTTGGTTTGCCATGGGCCAAATGGGGGCAACCCCAGGGTTTGTGTAAAACGTGCCCCCTGCACCAGCCTGTCCCGTGTATGTCCATTTGTGGAAGCTCCATACCTCTTGGCACTTTGGCCTTATCTTGGAGACCAGAGAACTTTGTCCTGGCACTACTAATTTAATTGCGGTGAGTGCTTATTTCTTATCTTCAACAGAAAATAAGATGGGTTCCTTCATTTGTAAAGGCGTGCACAGACACTGCCAGACTGCCAGGCTGCAAATCTGCATGTTACTACACAGATTTCTGAACATGACAAGGTGCAAAAACACTGAATAAATACATTTCAATGACAGCATCTTACATAAAAAAAAACCTAGAGCATTGTAAAACAGTGGGGGACAGAACGTCACGTCACAGAAGCTCTTTGCACTAAACTATAAAGGGGGTGTAATGATATCCCGTACTGGAGACACGAAAATCTGTAGCAAGCAGCCATGTTGTTCCGTTATTATAGGTCAGCCATGACAGTCTTGCAGAACAGTAACACATTGCCACAGTAATTACCCCCCCCCCTTTAATTCATGGGATGCATAGGTTTTACACTTCAAAAGAGCCGTTATCTCAGCTCAGAGACATCGGAAACTAGTGCTTAGGCCTGTGCAGAGCTGTAAACAGCTAATCGAGTCCTGGCAGGATGGCTGTTTCTGGTGTCCAGGCCTATCATAAAACTTTGATCAAATCCATTAAGGGTACCCAGAACTAATGGGGATCGTAAAAGGCATCAGAGAGCTCTGCCCAATTCAAAACTTAACAAATCCACACACGATTCATAAACTCAGGCGGGAATATGACACATTAATATTAAGTATAAATTTGAATGTGAAATGTGGTACTGAACAAAATAAGGTAATACATGACCACACTAGCACATATAGAAGGGAAGATAGCTGTCAGATATTCCCTGGGTGACAAGTTTATCTGAGCTACCCTGTGTTTAGTATCCCTGAAGGCAAAATTCAATCCTGAACAATAATCTATCAGATTCAAGAATGCAACCGGTACATATTGGAAGATAAGAATAGTGGTATAAAACTGTCCGTAAGGGAGGGACCTTATATTGTCATAAACCCAGGACAGCCCATGGACACTCTGTTTTATTGGTCAAGGGCATCTGTCAACACCCCTTTGATTCCAGAGAAAAACGGAGATGCCTAACCAGTTGAGAGAGTTCTCCTTTACCATCAAATCAGGAACATCTGTCAAGCTTGAGAACCGATAACACCTGGCTCATCTACTGAACTCTGATAACACTCAGGACATTGATTGCAAGTATTCTTCCTCCTCGATTCTACCTTATTTTTCTATTGCTGAATTATGTCTCTATTTCTTTGAAACACCTTTTTTCTGTAAATATTTTTTTTGCACCAACTTTGACCTTTTCATTAATAAAACCTTATTTTGAAAAGCGTTAACCTTGTCCCTAAGCTCTTAATGCAAGCTAACAAAGAATTTGTGTCTTGAAAAGTGCTACAGTATAGGATAAATCCTATGAACATACCTGTCTGTGGTGACAGTGTGTGTTACAGACAATTATTCTAAAATCATAATTAGTATTGCTAGAATTACAAGCTTCCTCCTGCTCGGACGAAACGGGGGTGGTGGAAATTTAAAGGATTAATTGCTTAAATAGCCCTGTTACATGTGTGGCATTGTTACGTAAGTGACATCATGGTGTGAGATTGGCTGGTGCTTTGTCACAAATTAGTGAGGACAGGGATCTTATAGCCAGGTTCATCACAGGGGGCTTGGCTGCAAAAAAAAAAAAGAGTATTGTGGGAGGATAATGGGGAGCCAAAGGTTGGACATCTCCATATGTTTTGTTTCTCCTTCTAAATTTGACTTTTAACCATCAGACAGCCCACAACTTGGTCCCTATCCAAAGGGAGGATTCGGGTTGCCTAGGTTTTGGCTGGCAATTCCTGACAGCAGACATTTAGAGAGGTACTAAACACAATGTCACCCTCCTTTTAATTGTTCCTTGATCTGCGTCTAGCACTGGCTATCTACGAATGTGGAATAAGAACCCCAGAGATCTTTGATATCACCCTCAAATTATTAGGGTATAACATTTGCAGATATATGTGTGAGCCACACTGTTTTCTACATGCATATTTCCGTGGTTAGAAATTGATCAAGTAATTGTTTTTTTCTATTTGCCGTTTTTGGTTTAGGACCTCTGAGAGGTCTACAGTTTTTCTATGTGAATCTGGTAGTTTCATGCATCGCTGTAACTTAATCCAGGATCCTGAATTCACTATATCTGGTCTCCCACAGTACACAGAACATGGAAATGCAATAGTTTTAGTAAATAAAAACTGCTAATTATTTTTTTTATCAGCAGTTAGAGCTGTCTTATGACTTGTATCAGTGGTGCGCAGTCATGTTGGGAAAGGAAGGGGCCATCACCAAACTACAAAGTTGGGACCATGAAATTGTTCAAAATGTCTTGGTATGCTGACGCCCTATAAGTTCCCTTCACTGGAACTAAGGGGCCAAGCCCAACCCCTGTGAAAAAAAAAACCCACACCATAATCCTCCCCCTCCACCAAATGATTTGGACCAGTGCACAAAGCAAGGTCCATAAAGACATAGATGAGCGAGTTTGGGGTGGAGGAACTTGACTGGCCTGCACAGAGTCCTGACCTCAACCCGATAGAACACCTTTGGGATGAATTAGAGCAGAGACTGCGAGCCCAGCCTTCTCGTCCAACATCAGTGCCTGACCTCACAAATGTGCTTCTAGAAGAATGGTCAAACATTCCCATAGACACACTCCTAAACCTTGTGGACAGCCTCCCTAGAAGAGTTGAAGCTGTTATAGCTGCAAAGGGTGAACCAACTCAATACTGAACCCTACGGACTAAGACTGGGATGCCATTAAAGTTCATGTGTGTGTAAAGGCAGGCGTCCCAATAATTTTGACAATTAAGTGTATGTTTGGATAATAGCTTAGTGCAGGGTGTCTAAACGTTTAATTTTGAGGGCCACATTGTATATTTTACAAATAATCGCTGGGTGCAAAAAAAAAATCAGTTTAACTCCTTGGCGTCGGTCGCACACAAACATGCGGCCTCTCAGCTGAGAAGCGTGCACCCTGCATGTTCCTGGCACAGTTACCTGTGCCTGGCGGAAAACTCCTAATCGCTCAATGCGATCAGGACATTTTCGTTCATGTGACCGCCATGACAGTCAATCATGCCAGTCACATGACCTTAGGCCTCGCCCCGCCTCCCGGCATGTAAAACCCCTTAAAGGGGCCAGCACCTGCCTGCTCCAAGGGGTTGAATCAATATAAATTAACTAAATAATGTAATTGAATTAAAAAGTTTTATGTACTTAGTAGTATTTTTATTTTTTTTACAATAGGCATGATATGATTTAGAACACAAGGCCTGCGGACCAATGCGGCCCCCCAGGCCATTTCATGTGGCCTTTGCACCTCTCCTGCGGCTGCGGCACCCCCCATTGTCTCTGCCCCCACCTTGTCTCAGTAGTCGGCAGCAGAGAGGACAGAACTCCTTTGCCAGTTCCTGCGCTTCTCTGTGCAGCTGCAGAAAGGCTTGTCTTTGCCCCCCCCCCCCCCCCCCCACCCCCTTCTCAGCAGTCTGCAGCAGAGAGAAAGACAGAACTCCTCCTACAGATCCTGCATCTCTCTGTGAAGCCGCAACATCATCTTGCCTCTGCCCCCCCTGGTCTCAGCATTCAGCAGACTCTGGAAACGGACTCCAGCCCGTCTCTGGTTCTCCTCCAGATCCTACACTTTCTTCTTCCCAGATCCACCTGCATCTTCTGGCAGCAGCACAAGGTAAGGGGGGTGCATTGTGATGTAAGGAAGGGTGGGTGACTCTTGACTTCTGATAGTGGGGGGCTCTTGACATCTCATGTAACGGTGTAAGGGGGCGTGGGGTGCTCTGGATAGCTAATCTTACAGATAAAACCGGCCCTTTGAGGGAAACCATAATGCTGATGCGGCCCGCGATAAAGAGAAAAAACATCGGTAAAAAAAAGCAAAGAAATTTCAAATAAACTTGAGCCCATCAGAATTTCCTTCTGGGTCCCCCCTCACATCAGAGCCCCACTTATATCAGAGTCCCCCTTGTACATGAGAGTCCCCATTAGAATTCCCTTTACATCAGCGTTCCCCCTTACATGAGAGTCCCTATCACAATCCATCTTTACATGAGAGGTTCAGATTTGGCCCGTGGGCTGTAGTTTGGAGACCCCTAGCCTAGTGGGTATACTTTACCATTCAGCCATCAATTAGAGCGGAACCCCCAACCAGTGACACATATTGTGCATTTTATAGTTACCCATTCCCCATTCAGACCTGCAATCACAGCTTCTGACAGAGGAACATCTTTCAACACCAACCTTTTCTGCTCTGGGATGTCATGTGAATGAACGCTTAGAGCTGTAAAGGAAGATGATACTGGAAGATGTAAAAAGGTGTATGCCAATGAAATGTATTCTTAACCACTTAAGCCCCGGAAGATTTTACCCCCTTCCTGACCAGGGGGTATTTTGCAATTCGGCACTGCAAGACTTTAACGGACAATTGCGCGGTCGTGCGACGCTGTACCTAAACGAATTTGACGTCCTTTTTTTTTTTTGAGTTTTCTTTTGGTGGTATTTGATCACCTGTGCGATTTTTTGATCATGCGCTATAAACAAAAAAAGAGCGTCAATTTTGCAAAAATAACAATATTTTTCACATTTTTTTATATGAAATTCCCCAAAAAAAAAATTTAAAAATCAAAATTTTTTAACATTTTCGGCCAATTTGTTTTATGCTACATATGTTTGGTAAAAACAATCGCAAAAAGCGTATTTTGATTGGTTTGCGCAAAAGTTATCGCGTTTACTAACAAAGGGAAAGATTTTTGTCATTTTTGTTGTTTTTTTTTTTAACGCGTAATGGCGGCGATCTGCGATTTTTTTTGCGGGACTGCGACATTGGGGCGGACAGATCGGACCCTTGACTGACATTTTTGACACTTTTGGGGTTACCAGTGACATTACTGCAGTAATCAGTGCTATACATATGCACTGTTACTGTAAAATGACACTGGTAGTGAAGGGGTTAACTTTATTTGAGAGGGAGGGGCTGTGTGTGTCCCTAGGGGCGTGATTCTAACTGTGATTGGCTGTGGCTTGAGGTGTAGGAACAATGATCAACGGTCCTACATAGTAGAACCATATGATCACTGTTCCTACACAGGGGAGAATGACAGGCGGCTTGTTTACACTAGCCGCCTGCCTTTCTCCCGCTGTCTCCGGCAGCGCGCGCTCGCTCCCCAGAGCCTCACAGGCTAGTGACGTACTGGTACGTCACTTTGCCTGTGAGGGGCTGACCGCCGCAGTATATGTACTTGCGGCGGTCGGCAAGTGGTTAAGCCACCATTCACCATGCCCACCAATCAGTGTGGTACCATGACACACTTTCCATGATACATTATCTTTAGCCCACAAAAATCTGTCCATGGGTGTCGCTAGCATTGGGCAATTAAAGCACTTGCCCCAAATGTTTTGCTGGGTTCCAAGGCCATGACCGCCCAGCTTTTACCCCAACTCCCCGCAGCCCTGTCAGACCTCAGATGTTAAGACTTGAAGATGAGGGAGTCTCTCCTGAGCTTCTCCACGACTCTGACATATTATATAACACAGTCATGGGAAAGCATGGAAAGACTTTCCAGCACTCTCTGCCACACCAAACTGAGGTCTGGTAACCTGGACAGGATTTTGCTGAAAGGGGGAAGGGAAGGAGATTTATTCCAGTGGGAAAGGGGGGGGGGGTGATATGTGTACTCAGGGGGGGGGGGTGATATGTGTACTCGGGGGGGGGTGGCTTAATTTGGGAAGAAGAGAAGTTGCTTCAAGTAAAGGGAATTTCACTTGGGGGGGTTGCTTACTGGAAAACTTACTGGTAAAGCATGGGTTTGTTTCTAGGGGGTTTGGTTTTGGGAAGGGGGGTTGTTTTGGATGAAATAGTTTTTGCTCGGGGGGGTTCTTTGGGATTCTGCGTAAAGAAGGTTTTTTTTTGGGGGGGGGGGGTGCTTTAGGGAGAGGGGATCCCTATTCTGGACAATGAAGGAGGGGATATTTGGACTTTATATGAGGCAAATGACAAGTAAAATAAATATAAATTACATCTTGACATATTTATTGTCACGAAAATAGCACATTACATAAATACATTTGTAATGGCAATTGCATATATACAGTATCTCACAAAAGTGAGTACACCCCTCACATTTTTGTAAATACTGTATTTTATTATATCTTTTCATGTGACAACACTGAAGAAATGACACTTTGCTACAATGTAAAGTAGTGAGTGTACAGCTTGTATAACAGTGTAAATTTGCTGTCCCCTCAAAATAACTCAACACACAGCCATTAATGTCTAAACCGCTGGCAACAAAAGTGAGTACACCCCTAAGTGGAAATGTCCAAATTGGGCCCAAAGTATCTATATTTTGTGTGGCCACCATTATTTTCCATCACTGCCTCCTCTTGGGCATGGAGTTCACCAGAGCTTCACAGGTTGCCACTGGAGTCCTCTTCCACTCCCCCATGACGACATCACGGAGCTAGTGGGTGTTAGAGACCTTGCTCTCCTCCACCTTCCGTTTTGAGGATGCCCCTCCAAGACAACCAATGCCCTGCTAAAGAAGCTGAGGGTAAAGGGGGTGGACTGGCCAAGCATGTCTCCAGACCTAAACCCTATTGGGCATCTGTGGGGCATCTGTGGGGCATCCTCAAATGGAAGGTGGAGGAGCGCAAGGTCTCTAACATCCACCAGCTCTGTGTCGTCATGGAGGAGTGGAAGAGGACTCAAGTGGCAACCTGTGAAGCTCTGGTGAACTCCATGCCCAAGAGGGTTAAGGCAGTGATGGAAAATAATGGTGGCCAAACAAAATATTGACACTTTGGGCCCAATTTGGACATTGTCACTTAGGGGAGTACTCACTTTTGTTGCCAGCGGTTTAGACATTAATGGCTGTGTGTTGAGTTAGTTTGAGGGGACAGCAAATTTACACTGTTATACAAGCTGTACACTGACTACTTTACATTGTAGCAAAGTGTCATTTCTTCAGTGTTGTCACACGAAAAGATAGAATCAAATATTTACAAACATGTGATGGGTGTACTCACTTTTGTCAGATACTGTAGAACATTAATGGTGATATTGCATATAATATAGTAGTTGATGATGGCAAGAGATGTATGGAATACGAAATTGTAGGTAATATAAGATAGAATAAAAAATGGCTGCATCTTGAAAAGCTCTACGCGTTTCATGGCGAAAAAAACACTTCCTCAGGAGCAGATGCAGCGTTGTATCTACAAGCAAATATTAATACTGATGTAAACTAATATATTAACTCAAGCATCAAAAAATGCAAATCACATAAGGATGGACAGGAATATCCAATCCTGTCTACTTACATAAAACTACAGTACAAACAGCGTGCGGTATTGATAAATCCAGGCCACTAAGGTGGTCTTTTCCGGGAACTGTGGTAATAGGATCTGCGCATGACCCGGGCAGCTATGAAAAAGTGTGTCAACAAGGGTGCAATCTCCATGGGGTACTGCATAAGGTTGAAAGACGACACCACCAGGTGTCCAAAGATAATTGGATAGCAAATGCCACTCCTACATAATGTAAGGATGAGTAAGAATAGTTATACAACCAATATCCATGGAGAAAGTGAGAGCAAGCAGGAAAGTAAGTGACTGAAGGGGAAATGAAGATGCACGGAAATGCACCACTGAGACCACATGTGGAAGAATTAAAACAGGTAAGTAAACTATAAAATATATAACATAACCAGACAGTGGTAGCCCAAGAAAGGGGAACAAATGGTGAAAAAGGTGCATGTGAAGAACATAGAGTGCCCAAATATTTACCTAGTAGAGCTTGTTACAATAGCGTGATAACAAGTATAAAGTGCAACGTGCTCAAGTATATAGCTGAAAATACTCTGTCCGTAGGCCGTATAGATATAGGCGTCTCAGCACATATGCGAATCCTACCCATCACGCTGGCCTGAAAAGTTAGAAGGGGCGTGCACTAGGGATCGACCGATTATCGGCAAAGCCGATATATCGAGGGCCGATATGCACTTTCCCCGATATATGGGAATCGGCCACCAAGATGGCCGATATGACCGATATTTCGGAAAGTGCTTGTACCGGAGTGATGCCTGCAGCTAGAGGCATCAGCCCGGTACCAGCGTCCATAGCCGATGGTCGGCTGTCTTGTAATGACAACCGATGCGGCTGAGAAGCCGCTCGGCTATAATTACAAGGAGCGGCAGAGGACGTCCCCTGCCCTTCCGTCGCCTTCTGCGGCTCGCTCGGGTCTCCCGTTCCACCAGGAGACCCGGGCAACCAGCCTGCATGGCCGCCGAAGACCCGATCAAAGCCGCATTCGGCTCTGATCGGGTCTCCAGGCAAAAACCCGGAAGTGATGTCATGACATCACTTCTGGGTACTGGCGCCAGATTTAAAAAAATGACAGCATTCAAAACAGCCAAACTTGGCGTTTTGAATGCTTTTAAGTGCAGAGGAGGGGTTTGGGGGATTTTTTTTTTTTAAATGTACAAAAATATCAGCCCATATCAGCCCCTCTAATACTTACCTGAGGTCCCTCTAGCTCCAGCGATGTTGTAGGAAAGTCTCGGCCCTCCGAGACTGCCCTCCTCATTGGCTGAGTCTGCAGCGCTGCGCCACTGGCTCCCGCTGCTGTCAATCAAAGTCAGTCAGACAATGAAAATAGAAAGGGGGCGGGGCTGGGCTGCAGCATAGTGTCTGAATGGACACACGGAGCTGTGACCGGGCTTGGGTGCCCCCATAGCAAGCTGCTTGTTGTGGGGGCACTCAACAGGAGGGAGGGGCCAGAAGAGCCGAAGAGGGACCCGAGAAGAGGGGGATCTGGGCTGCTCTGTGCAAAACCAACTGCATAAAGCAGGTAAGTATACATGTTTGTTATTTTTAATTAAAAAAAAAAAAGACTTTACAATCACTTTTAGGAGTGTGTCTATGGGAATGTTTGACCATTCTTCCAGCAGCATTTGTGAGGTCAGGCACTGATGTTGGAAGAGAAGGCCATGGCACGCAGTCTTTGCTCTAATTCATTCCAAAGGTGTTCTATGGGGTTGAGGTCAGGACTCTATGCAGGCCAGTCAAGCTCCTCCACCCCAAACTCACTCATCAATATCTTTATGGACCTTGCTTTGTGCACTGGTGCGCAGTCATGTTGGAACAGGAAGGGGCCATCCCCAAACTGTTCCCTCAAAGTTGAGAGCATGAAATTGTCCAAAATGTCTTGGTATGCTGACGCCTTAAAGTGATTGTGAAGACTCAATTTTTTTTTTTTTTGTTAAAAATAACATACATGTTATACTTCCTTCCTCTGTGCAGTTGATTTTGCACAGAGCAGCCCGGACCCTCCTCTTCTAGGGTCCCTCTTCTGTGCTCCTGGCCCCTCCCCCCCGTTGAGTGCCCCCACAGCAAGTAGCTTGCTATGGGGGCACCTGTGTCGAGTCAGAGCTCCCTGTGTCCATTTAGACACAGGGCCCCGACCAAACCCCACCTCTCTCTCTCTCTCATTGGCGCACTGAACTGGATTGACAGCAGTGTAAGCCAATGGCACCGCGCTGCCGTCTCAGCCAATGAGGAGAGAGAGTCTCGGGCAGCTGAGACACTCCTGCAACATCGCTGAATAGAGAGGTGGCTCAGGTCAGTATTAGAGGGGCTGAGGGGGGCTGCTGCACACAGAAGGCTTTTTATCTTAATGCATAGAATGCATTAGGATAAAAAACCTTCTGATTTTACAACCACTTTAGGAGTTCCCTTCACTGGAACTAAGGGGCCAAGCCCAACCCCTGAAAAACAACCCCACATCATAATTCACCCCTCCACCATATGATTTGGACCAGTGCACAAAGCAAGGTCCATAAAGACATGGATGAGCGAGTTTGGGGTGGAGGAACTTGTTGAGTCCTGATCTCAACCCGATAGAACACCTTTGGGATGAATTAGAGCGGAGACTGTGAGCCAGGCCTTCTCGTCCAACATCAGTGCTTGACCTCACAAATGCGCTTCTGGAAGAATGGTCAAACATTCCCATAGACACTCCTAAACCTTGTGGACAGCCTTTCCAGAAGAGTTGAAGCTGTTATAGCTGCAAAGAGTGGACCAACTCAATATTGAACCCTACGGGCTAAGACTGGAATGCCATTAAAGTTCATGTGTGTAAAGGCAGGCGTCCCAATACTTTTGGTAATATGGTGTATGTATGGAGGAGGGGAACCTTTTGTTCATCTGCCTGTCCTCAATTCATAGAGCACTTTTCATTCATGGACTTTATAGTACAGGAAGGGGGCTGAAAGGAAGCGCATATCCGGCACTCATGATGAGTGCACATGACAGTTTAATTGACTCGTATTAACCCCAGCAACCCTGAAATATTACTGCTGCGGAGAGAGGGGAGGGATTAGAAGAGTGCAGATCCCAACTAAAACCTCAGCCAGCAGCACAAGGGTCACTTCTCATTGACTGTAAGTATGGTCCCTTGTGCTGATTGTTAAAAAAAACAAAACTTTTTTTTACTAAACTTAAGTTTTCAGCCCCTCCCTCGGCTGCACCTACACCACTATGCATACTGCATCATTTTTCTCCTTGCACAGCACCAAGATGGTCACACTCCTACCCTCCCCCCCCCCCCCCCCCCCCCCGATTCTGTCTCTACCATAAAAGAACCAGTGATGAAGCAAGATATCCCTGGAAATAATGTAAACAGTTGGCAAGGGTTCCACTACACTACTAAATCAATGTAGCCTCATGTACTGCCCAGCCAATCATCCTGATACAAGTAGTGGCCGGGTCTCTGTAAAGTGTACCTGTCATGTAGCAAATCACAACTAAATACTGACATTTTAGAATTGAATGATGATGAGAGCTTTGTCCCTTAGAAAGATCATTCTATATTTTAGCAATTTCCAAACTGTCTATTCAATATATGACTCAATTTATCATAAAGATATTAGCGCCATATGATAACAATAACCTACAGCAAAACTCAAACAATTTATGTAAGTACTCAAATTATGTCATTGTATTACCTTCCTATCAATTCCCACATGGAATGACAAAGAATGGGAGGGAAGGGTCACCACTATGAACCAAGAAGGGCTCCATTTCTTTGTACAGAACTGTCAGTCTAACACAGAGGACATACTAACAGGAGAATAGAGCACAGGATGACTTTATCAATGTGCTGCTTCCATTCATCATCCAATCATCACTTGGGGGCAGGTCAGTGACCAAGCTGTAAAGCTTATGTGCAAGTTGTCACCAAGACTGGCTAAATAAAATTACAAATGAGGATCGGAAACAATTGACATACTTATGCATTTCAGCTTTAAACCTTCTAATAGACCTAAGACTGTGCTTACCAAATCTGTGGCTAACCCCTCAGCCCTACAGAGACTTTTATGCACTATGACCCTACAAACACTAAAAACATCTTCTACCATAAAAATCATACGTCTAAAAAACAGACACGAGAGAGTACCCAGAGCTGTCTTTAACGCAGGGCAAAAGGGGCAGCTGCCCCGGGCCCAGTCATTGTTGTGGGGCCCAAAGCAGCTGCCCCTTGAGCCCGCACTGCCTGCAAATAGTTGATAAGTGAATTCGGGAGGGCCCAAGAAAATGTTTGCCCAGGGTCCAATCGATATTACAGAAGGCACTGAGAATACCGCATACGGATAATGTGAAGGATTACTGCACGTCGTCCTTCATTTAATGAAAGACTGAGATTACATGCAAAGATTGCACAATGGAAAAAGTTTGGAAAATTCCAAGAGCCATGGTTCTGGCCAGTCTGTTGCAAGTTGAATTAAAATTTTTACAAACCATCGACTCAGCATTATGTGTTTCTAAAGACCATAATCTCATATTATCCAATACTTCTGAAATCCTGCTTTGCAAAGTAACTATAACTATATACAATCAGCATCCTGGGTATATCATTTAAAAAAAAAATCCTAATTACGAAGAATTTATGCCATCCTCATTTTCATTAACCCCTGCACTTTCCTGTCCCTGAATTTGTTTTTGATCTTTCATATTTTTTGAAAGGATACATCAAATATTTCTTGATAATGTCCTCTATGACAAATTTTCAAGGGGGACATTTAAAAAGCATAATATTGTATAATCCAGTGAATAAATATGCCTTGGATCACAGGCGTCCCTGGAAATAATCGTATAATAATGCTATGTTTGGCGGTGATATCCAGAATTATTGCAGGAGGTTAAAATGAATATGCAACTGGTCCATCAAATTTTATATATATATATATATATATATATAGATATACTGTACATATATATGTATATATATCTATATATATATATATATATATATATATATATATATATATATATATATATATATATATATATATATACTGTATATATATATATATATATATATATATATATATATATATATATATATATATATATATATTTAACATGAATATGTTAAAACAGCCTTTCTCAACCTTTTCAACACAGAGGAACCCTTGAAATAATTTTAAGGTCTCAGGGAACCCCTACTAAAAATGACTATACAGTATCTACAACTCATGATACATTAGTGTGATGGTCATTGGGATGAATGCTCCTTACACTTGTGGACAATGGGAAGAATTTCCTTCTTCCAGATTGCTAAAAAGATGAATGGTTTCAGGGGAACTTATCTGAGAGGCAGACATTGCTCAAGGAACCCCTAGCAACCTTTGGGGGAACCCTAGGGTCCCACAGACTCCTGGTTGTGAACCACTGTGTTAAAGGTTAAAATTGTGGATTAAAAAACGATATATACATATTTTTTTTTTTTTAATCCACAATTTTATCCTTTAACATATTTTTACAGAATTGTAAAATAAATTTTATATATATATATATATATGTATATATATATGTATGTATGTATATATATATATATATATATATATAATTTATTTTACAATTCTGTAAAAATATGTTAAAGGATAACATTGTGGCTTTAAAAAAGAAAAAAAAAAAATATATATATATATATATATATATTTTTTTTTTTTTTAATCCACAATTTTATCCTTTAACACATGTAGTTATGTGACTTAGCCAGAAAAAAATGATGGGTGAAAGGCAATTTGTTGCTTTGATCCATAGCAATGTCTTGGAATGATCGTAGACCCCAAATGTCTTGGAACAATCGTGGACCCCCAATGTCTTGGAACAATCGTGGACCCCCAATGTCTTGGAACGATCGTGGACCCCCAATGTCTTGGAACGATCGTGGACCCCCAATGTCTTGGAACGATCGTGGACCCCTACTACATCCATCGACCGTACCATATGCTTTAGGTTAATTTGTAAAACGCTCCTGGAAAATGACCTTACGGCTTGAGTCTACCACGTACAAGAAGAAGCCTCTTGCGTCCAGCCCATGGTAAAAGCCAGGGACATTTCCAGGGACAGATCTTCAAAGCCTTGGCTTGTCCTCCAGCTAACAGCTGGCCAACTCTGCCATTGCCTTGCGGCAGCAGTTTGCCGAAGGATGAAAGCCGGGGACAGATGAAGTCATTAAACATGGCTGCACACACCTCAGCAAAGGATATGACATGGATCCCGGTGTCTCCCTCATGTGATCAGTCTGATCTCCGGCTCCTGATCTGCAGCAGCTAACAAGCTCCTTATCCTACGAGATCATTAGTCAGGGTTAATCCTCATGTGAGTTCCCCCCCCCCCCTTCCTCCACCTCCCCCCCTGCAGCATGGATGGGGAGAGGGATGGTGTGGTACCCAGGATGTAGGATGCTGGATGCTGAGCTGTCCTAGAGCCTGGACCAAGGATGCACAATTCACCAAGAGCCTGCAGAATCCTACAAGGCTGCATACACAATGTGATGTGACTGTGCACCCTGATTGCAGATCTGTAGCTGGATTTCTGGATGCTGGATCCCTCTCCACCCTGGATGCAGGATGTTACATTAGCCTGGACCCAGGATGCTGGATCACCCTCCAGATGCTGCACTAGCCCCTCTGCAGGATGCTATTACCTCTCTCCAGTGTAGGTGACAGTGGTGCAGCAGACAATCCCCCCCTCCCATCAGCCCCCTTGTCCCCCCACCCTCATCTACACCTCCCCATCCACAGCCCCCCCAGACATTGCACTGATGGGGTCCCCTCCTATGTTGTATCTCCCTGGCCCAGGAGCCCCCCCAGGTACCTGTTATACTCACTGATGCCTTCTTAGAAGATTCGACTTTCAGCCTCCGCAGCGCTCCTAGTGGCTGCCGAGCGCGCAGCTTTTTTTAAAGGGCCAGCTAGGACGTCAAGGCAAGGGCGATGTGATTAGGAGCTGGCAATGAGGGATTTATGAAGCTGAACAGAGGTGGGGGTAGGGCGCAGGCTTCTTAGATGTGCTGCCCTCAGTTGCCCCCTGTAGAAAGCAGCCAGGGATATAATGGTAGCCATACACGTAAAGATCCTTCCCAGAATCAGATCTATGAATTATTAAAAAGACACATCATGGGGGAGAATTACTAAAACTGGAGCGTGCAAAATCCGATGCAGCTCTGCATAGAAACCAATCAGCTTCCATGTTTTAGCGACTATGCGACTTGTCATGCGGTTTAACAGGTCCAAATAGCATGACAAATCGCACCCTATTGTCTGCAATGGGACAGTTCAAATCGGTGTTACCCTGACTTTGTGTGCCGCACCGATGTGAAAAAATAGCGGTCCTGCGCTATTTTTAGCGATTTTAGGTGCGACTTGCATAGACATCTGAAGTCACACAGGTGTCAGCCAAGTTGCACCTGAAATCGCACTGACCTGAGGCTTTGAGATGGTGCGATTTCAAGTGAAGTCGCACAATTTCAATGCTGCATTCAGTGTGAGCAGAGGCTTATTGTCAAAGCTTAATTGAACAAGCTGAAGTTAAAAGCTGATTGGCTATCATGCAAAGCTGCACCAGATTTTGAATGCTCCAATTTTAGTAAATCTCCCCCTAGTGTGTCATCAGTTGATTTAAATAAAACCGGTCAATTTCTGATTGGTCCGGACAGAAAATCTGATCTTAGGAAAATAAACATGATCATTAAAGCTGAACTTTAGGTGTGGATATTATTGCATAGATACGTTGTTCCAATTATGATCAATGTAAGTAAACACATTCCATATAAGTGGGACAGTGGAAGCGGAGAATCATTGTAGTAGTTGGTGCTACTACAGTGATCAGGGTTGCCTTTTCTTCAAATCAAACCCAAACTCTTTCGCTTTACACAATTGTCATACATTTTTTTTATAGCATAAACTATACATATATTTGGCGATTAAATAACGTTTCTAATCATATAAAGTCAATCAGAATCCCCCTTTACATCACAGTCCACAGAGTTCCCATTTTATATCTGAATCCATATAAATTCCCTTTTACATCTGAATCTGCAGAGTTCCTCTTTTACATCTAGATCCACAGAGTTCCCCCTTTACATGTGAATCCGCAGAGTTCCCTTAGGGAACTCTGCAGACTCTGATGTAAGGGAGGACTCTGGGGACTCTGACATAAGGGAAGCTCTAGGAACCCTGATTTAGAGGGGGACACTGAGAACCCTGATGTACGGAGAGAACTGTGATGTAAGGGAGAACACTGCGACCTCTGATGTAAAGGGGAACTCTGATGTAAGGGATGCTCAAAGAACCCTGATTTACATTAGTGTACTCACTCAGAGGCAGGAGAGAGAAGGGGGGAGAGGGGACGTCAGTCAAAGACAAGGATGGATGGTGAGTTCACTCACCCCTTGGCAGTCAGCACCTCTCATCCAGATGTATCTGCGGCTGCTGGGCATCGAATTTTCCACCCCCACTTTCCTTTTCTGAGGCACAGCGCCAGGGATTGGAGTGTGGACGGGTAGACACAGAGGGGTAGGGGTGGGAGGAAGAGGAGCAGATCGAGCCCTCTGCCCTCTCCTGTCAGTGTGGGGGGCTGGGTAACTGTTGGTGCTTGCTTTGGGCAATGTGCAAGAAAGTGTAACAGACACTCTTGGCTTAGACAACTGCAGCCAGCAACCCTGCTGAGAAGCCATAGTCCGGTCTGAATAATGTGTCCAGGATACCTGGACGCATGATTCAAAACTGGAACTGTCCGGGTGAATCCCGGACGGGTGGCAACTCTAACAGTGATCATGGCTGCTCTGCTGCACCAGCTCTGGAACAGGCTCCATTTACAGATCACCTGGCATTTTTCTCAATGAATGCAAGGCGTTCTCTGATTGGATGAGGTAAAGGGCCAGGGCGATGACGTCACGATCTCCACCTGTCGGAGAACGGTTTGCATTCACTGAGAAACATACAAGGTGTGCGTTGAATGGCGGCTGTGCCAAGCAGGTGACCCCCCCTGTGGTTACTTTAAAACAGGGCAGCCGCTGGCACAGTTGCGATCATTTTAGTAGCGATAGCGATTGTGAGCCTTCACAGGGATCTCACAGATATGGAATATGTATATTTACATTGATCCTAATTGGGACCAGTGAAACTATGCAATAAAATCCATTTATATGGCACGGTGAATGATCTTTTCGATCTTGATATTTTTCTTCAAGACACTAAATTGATTGACAATACGATTGCGCATAAAATTGTTGGTGTACGACCACCGTTAAATAAAAGCTGCTTGATCAGGTTGTTTTTGATCTCATGTTTTGGGGGATCCCACATCCAATCACTGGCCGATCGCTCCCAGAGAGAAAAACCGACCAATATTCAGTACCTGATTTATAAGGGGGCAAAACAGACAATAACCCCACGTCCTCTACTACAAGCAGCCCCCTGATAAAATATAATTAATAAAAAATGGGTTTCCTTTGTTAAAAATTTACCTTGGGAATCAATCTTTGGCCTGCAATCCTAAAAGTTTTTCTTCTTATATTAAATACGTTTTAAATACATTTCGATGGCTCAAGCGAACCATACTTAAAGTGGAACTTAACTCTCCCAATCAACATTGATTTTTTAATCCTCATTCTGCTAGCATTAGCAAATAGATAAGAAAGTATTTCATAATTAATTGTTTTAAACTTTTTTTTTTTTTTTACATTTCTTCAGTTACTTCCTAGATTCTTGCTCCTGATGACGTCAATGCTGACGAAACGCATTGAGCTGGACCGTACGTCACTCAGTCACTTCCGCTAGAGTGGTCCCGCACTTTGGAACGCATCCATACCCGGACATCCGGATCGTACGCTATACAAGCGGCTTGCACAATCAAAGTAAAGTTGTGAGTGGATATTTACTTTTATTAATAAATACATTGAAGTTACTACACTATGGTCGGTCTATCTTCCTTTATGTGGGGCACCGTATGAGGCACCCCAGAAACATCGGGAAGGGTTTGAGTGTAGCGTGGAGGCATCCATCTATACCAGGACCAGTACCAGAAACATAGACCGGTTGGAGTTTCTAGAGGGATAGCCGCAGGATCACCTGGATCATCCATACTGCTGTGCAGAGCTTGCTACCCCATCACAGGGGAAAGCATTGCGGTGAGTGCAATTCCAATAGGGGCAAGGTTATCACCACACTGAGCACAGCCAAGTAAGAGAAAAGCACAGCACCACCGTCTCACTTACCTCCCTTTTGGCTTCTTATATATTTGGGAACACCACAAGCACCATAAGGACCACGAATTGATAACACTTATTCTTTTTGGACTGTTTTGGCACTATAGCAACTTTAAAGAGTAACATGGCTGATTGCATATTTCAGCACACAGAATTAGGACTTTGGTTGTATTTGGATTGAAGGACTTATTTATTTATTTACTTAATAATTTATTTATCACCATTACTAATTCATCAATTTTTTCACATATAACACTGCAGCACCTTATTTTCTTTTTGATATTTCATGTAAAGGAATAATTCAGCATTATCACTGGTTTTGACATACACTACTTATTTATAATATTTGTTTGCTGAACCATATGTGGCAGCACAGAGCACAAGAGCACTTTATAAGTTAAATTGTATGCTAATTGAATGCATAAGTGTGTTTTACTATATGTTGTACCATATGTTATACATTACACCACTAGCACCTTAATATTTATCTAATATATATTTATTTATGCATTCAATTCTATTATAACTGATATCATGCACTAGTACTAAATATACAGGAATCTTATAGATCAGCATACATCAGAAGAAGCACTCACATCGTTTATCATTAACATTTCAGTTTCATACTTCACACCTGGGTGAGAAGTATTTAAGGAAGGCTGCAACTTCAATTCTCTCTTTTTAGTATATTCATTTCCTATTTGCGCGGGATTACCACACCATTATCAGTACTGCACATTTCCCTGGGATGCAATTTTGACAGCACATTCATTGAATGGGCTGCAAATCGCACTGGAACAGTAGCACTACTTTTTCAAAATGCGCTGCACCAAACCGCATAGTATTGCAGCACCATGCGATTTGGTGCACGCAGATGCGCTTCACTTCCAATCTGCATTTGGAGTGCCACTAACCACTTGCTGACTGCCCCATAGCAAATTTACTGCTGCAGGACAGCCGATCTTTGCAAAACCACGCAAATATACAGTACGTAATTCTGCACTTCTGGGTAGGGGGCCGCCGCGTCTGCTGTGATTAGTCATAACAGAAGCCGATCAGCAGGTGCTAGCCAATGGATGTCCGCCGGCACCTGCTCATCGTCGAGGACGGAGGACAGACGATGTAAACAAGGCAGAACTCTGTCCTGACAGTGGAGATGCGATGGATTTTGTTTCCCTGCGAAGCAGGGAAAAAAAATTATCGCATCCCTTAGTAAACACAGCACAATAGTACACAAAAAACACTGGTTAGGCAGTGGCACACATTTATCCCTTTGATCACCCTAGATGTTTAACCCCTTCCCCGCCAATGTCATTAGTAGAGTGACAGTGCATATTTTTAGCACTGATCACTGTATTAGTGTCACTGGTTCCCACGAAGTGGCAAAATTGTCAGTTAGTGTCAGTTTGTCCGCTGCAATTTTTCACAGTTCCACTATAAGTCGCTGATCACCGCCATTATTGTTATTAAAAAATAAATAAATAAAAATTCCAGTATGTATCCCCATAGTAGATGCTATAACTTTTGCACAAACCAGCAGAATGCATATTAGCCTAAATTTACAGTGCTTTAAAAAAGTATTCATACCCCTTGAAATGTTCCACATTTTGTCATGTTACAACCAAAAATATCAATGTATTTTATTAAGATTTTATGTGGAAAGTGACACAGATTTGTTTTTTTTACAAATAAATATGTGAAAAGTGTGGCATGCATTTGTATTCAGCCCCTCTTTACTCTGACACCCCTAACTAAAATCTAGTGGAACCAATTACCTTCAGAAGTCACCTAATTAGAAAATAGAGGTTTTTTTTTGTATAATGTGTTCATATTTGAACACAGTATTTGATTACCATTGTGATATTGTCTCCCTTTAGATTTTTGATGCCTTTGTGAGCTAGAAAATGTACACATTGAATCATTTTGCCCTGTCCTGAGGAAGCGGTAAAGCCGTGAAACACGTCAACGACAAAGTTGGACATCAGTTCATATAGATGCTCAACTAACCTTTTATGTAGATACTTACCATACATTTATCAATAGAGGATGGTGCCCCCAGGAAACAGTCTTGGTTTGAATTAGATTCCACTAAAAATCTCTGTTTCTATAGATTGTATTTAGTCAGCTGTGTACCCAGCTTTCAAGTTGGGATTTTGACAGCAATGAATGGAAGTGCTCAGAGCTGAGCGCTTCCAATTCACAGTACTACAGCAGAGAAGATCAGAAAAATGGATGTTTCCTTATCTCCCCCTACTCGTCATTCTGATAGTAGTACATCGAATACTCCCCTCCCCCCAGGCTGACAATGCTGCTGTACAAAGGTGCTCCTGTGCTCCTTCATGCAGAGTGGAGGCACTCTAAAGCAGGAGGGGTGTTACTGGCAGGATCACCAAGTAAAATCAGAAAAACACCTAAAAAAAGAAAACTAATGCAGCCACCACATTTGAGGATAATCTGACTTTTAGGAAGTCAGATTACAGCAGCTGAAAAAAAAAGGAATTTGGAGATTTGGAGGAGGCTGAGGGCAATAGAAGGGACTTTCCTGAATTGAGAATACATACTTGTAAAGATTTGTTTAGTGTCACTTGAAGGGAAAGCCCAAATTGGCAATCGGACTCTGTCTGAATACACAATATTGTCATAAGTATTGGGACACCTGCCATTCCACACACATGAACTTTAATGGCATCCCAGACCCTGTCCGTAGGGTTCAATATTGAGTTGGCCCCTTTCTTTGCAGCTATAACAGCTTTAACTCCTCTGGGAAGGCTGTCCACAATGGTTTAGGAGTGTGTCTATGGGAATGTTTGACCATTCTTCCAGAAGCACATATGTGAGGTCAGGCACTGATGTTGGACAAGAAGGCCTGGCTCGCAGTCCCTGCGCTAATTCATCCCAAAGGAGTTCAGTCGGGTTGAGGTCAGGACTCTGTGCAGCCCAGTCAAGTTCCTCCACCCCAAACTCGCTCATCCATGTCTTTATGCACCTTGCTTTGTAAACTGATGCGCAGTCATGTTGGAACAGGAAGGGGCCATCCCCAAACTGTTCCCACAGAGTTGAGAGCATGAAATTGTCCAAAATGTCTTGGTATGCTGATGCCTTAAGGCCCCTTTCACACAGGCTTTCCGATCATGTCCGCCTGTCAGTTTTTCAGGCGAACCTGATCGGATGCTGCCCTATGGAGCAATGGATGTCATCAGTGACATGTCCGCTGACACCTTCTGTTATCCAATCTGATCCTGTCTGTGAAATCCGGACGGATGGAAACCCTATTTTCCATCGATCATGTGGATCGGATCAGATAGGATCGGATGAAAATGGACAGGCGGTGGGGGGAGGGGATTTGACAGGGGAGCTGGGATTTGACAGCTCCATCTCAGCACAGTGAGCGGAGACGGACCTGTCATCTGCCTGCTCAGCGGGGATTGGCAGATCGATCCCCGCTGAGCAAAACGGAGTCCGCCGGACGGAAAGCCCGTGTGAAAGGACCCTAAGAGTTCCCTTCACTGAAACCAAGGGGCTGAGCCCAACCCCTGAAAAACCCCACATCATAATCTCCCCCTCCACCAAATGATTTGGACCAGTGTACAAAGCAAAGTCCATAAAATCTGGACCTCAACCAGATAGAACACCTTTGGGATGAATTAGTGTGCAGACTGTGAGCCAGGCCTTCTTGTCCAACATCGGTGCCTGACCTCACAAATGCGCTTCTGGAAGAATGGTCAAACATGCCCATAGACACACTCCTAAACCTTGTGGACAGCCTTCCCAGAAGAGTTGAAGCTGTTATAGCAGCAAAGGGTGGGCCAACTCAATATTGAACCCTACGGACTAAGACTGGGATGCCAATAAAGTTTATGTGCATGTAAAGGCAGGCGTCCCAATACTTTTGACAATATAGTGTAGAATCTTTGCACTTGTGTTCCTTTGACAATGCTTGCACCTTTGGTATTATGAGAGCGGGTACAGAACATGTTTTATTGGGTTACGATGTGCCTCCTATTGTGCTGCTGGATCAGTACATTGACATGTGATCTGTAAGTGACATTAGTCGTACGGATACCCCATACAGCCGGAGCCTCCCTCCAACACTGTGCAGGAGCAGCCTGTGGGGGATCGGGTCTCTGCTAATGTGTGACAGCTCAGGATTGTGTAATGACTTGCTGGCACTGTATTGTGTTTACCGGGAGTCCAGGCAACGGCAGGCCTGGGCTTGTGCGCTGGAGCTGTATGGCTTACACTGTACACGGCCACTGCGGACAGTTCTCACGCACCGTCCAGTACAAATATTTGATAAATGTGACAATGTCCTGGCAGCGTCCCTTCATCAGCCGCAGATTTATAGGTAAAGCTGGACTCCGGGCAAACAGAAATACACAGATAATACTCAGGAAAAATAAATATTGTTGTGCTGCTCCTTTAAATAAATACTATTCTGATGTATAAATGCCATAAATGTGCAAATATGCCAAAGTAATAATAAATGCACTGTGCCTTTAAATAAATCACATAAAATGTCCAAAATTTGAAAAATTGTGCAAATATGCGAATAAATAAATGAAAACAGTAATTTATCAAAGTTCATACCATGTGTCTTCAGATATCCACTTGACCTCCAAAAGGATTACCTCCCTTAATGACCAGGCCATTTTTTGCAAAACGGCACTGCGTTAGTTTAACCACTTTACCACCGGAGGATTTTCCTGCTTTACGTCCAGGCCACTTTTTGCGATTCGGCACTGTGCGACTTTAACTGACAATTGCGCGGTCATGCAACGCCGTACCCAAACGAAATTTACGTCCTTTCTTTCCCACAAACAGAGCTTTCTTTTGGTGGTATTTGATCACCTCTGCGCTTTTCATTTTTTGCGATATTAATAGAAAAAATGCGACAATTTTGAAAAAATAACAATATTTTTTTACTTTGACAGTTAAAAAATATCATATATATTCAATTTTTGTCATATATTTAGGCCAAAATGTATATAGCTACATGTCTTTGACAAAAAAAATTCTCAATGAGCGTATTTTTAACCGCTTTAAGACCGGAAGATTTTACCCCATTCCCGACCATGCCATATTTTGCGATTCGGCACTGCGTTAATTTAACGGACAATTGCGCGGTCGTGTGATGCTGTACCCAAATTGATGTCCTTTTTTTCCCCACAAATAGAGCTTTCTTTTGGTGGTATTTGATCACCTGTGCGATTTTAAATTTTTGCGCTGTAAACAAAAAAAGAGCGACAATTTTGAAAAAATAACAATATTTTTCTCATTTTTTTATATGAAATTCCCCCCAAAAAATGTAAAAATCAAAATGTTTTAACATTTGAAGCCAATTTGTTTTCTGCTACATATTTTTGGTAAAAAAAATCGCAATAAGCGTATTTTGATTGGTTTGCGCAAAAGTTATCGCAGCTACTAACTACGGGAAATTTATGTCATTTTTATTGTTTTTTTTTTTTAAACTAGTAATGGCGGCGATCTGGCGGTGATCTGCGACATTGCAGCGGACAGATCGGACCCCTAACTGACATTTGACACTTTTGGGGGTACCAGTGACATTACTACTGTAATCAGTGCTATAAATATGCACTGTTACTGTAAAAATTACACTGGCAGGGAAGGGGTTAACTTTTATTGGTGATCAAGGGGTTAATGTATGCCTGGTGCTTACTGATGTGTGTGGGGGGAGGGGACTGTGTGACACAGGCACAGATCGCAGGTTCAGCTATGCTGAATCCTGCAATCTGTCCCTGCCTGTCACTTAGGAGATCCGCCTGCTTTGTTTACACAAGTGGGCGAATCTCCACACACGATCCCCGACGATCGGGGAAGAGCGGCGGTGATCACCGCCTCTCCTCCCCTGGCCAAACTCCCGCTGTGACTGAATACAGCTGGAGCGAGCCTCCGGCGGCACGCGCACGCCGCCCACAAGGGGAGGAGTCCAGCGACGTAGGTCTACGTCGCTGGACAATATCAAACCACTTTGCCGCAGTAGAGTCAACGTGAGCGGTCGGCAAGTGGTTAACTGACAATTGCACAGTCGTGCGATGCTGTACCCAAATAAAATCAATCTCATTTTTTCACACAAATAGAGCTTTCTTTTGGTGGTATTTGATCACCTCTGCCTCTTTTAATTTTTTTATTTGCACTACCCAATAAAAAGATTTAAAACATCTAATTTCTTCATAAATTGAGACCAATATGTATTGCGCTACATGTTTTTGGTAAAAAAAATCCCAATAAGTGTATATTGATTGGTTTGTGCAAAAGTTAGTGTATACTATGGAATAAAAACTGGAATTTTAATTTTTTTCTATACTAGTAATGGCGGCAATCAATGACTTATAGCGGGACTGCGATATTGTGGAGGACAATCTGACACTAACTGACACTTTGTGGGAACCAGTGACACTATTACAGTGATGGAAAGGGGTTAAACATCTAGGGCCATCAAAGGGTTACATGTGTGCCTAGCAATTGTTTTTGTGTGTACTCTGTGCTGCTTTCACTAAGGGATGTGCTGGGTTTTATTCCAGCACATCCCAGGTGACAGGACAGGGCTTTGCCTTGTTTACTTAGGCAGAGCTCCATCCAGTCTGTCTCCTGGCTGTTTAGCGGGTGCCGCCGGGCATCCATTGGCTGGCACCTGCTGATCAGATTCTGCTGTAACTTCTTCAGCAGAAGCGTCATGCCCCCTACCCGGAAGATCAGAATCACACATACAGTATCTCCCAAAAGTGAGTACAGTACACCCCTCACATTTTTGTAAATATTTTATTATATCTTTTCATGTGACAACACTGAAGAAATGACACTTTGCTACAATGTAAAGTAGTGAGTGTACAGCTTGTATAACAGTGTAAATTTGCTGTCCCCTCAAAATAACTCAACACACAGCCATTAATGTCTAAACCGCTGGTATCAAAAGAGAGTACACCCCCAAGTGACAATGTCCAAATTGGGCCCAATTAGCCATTTTTCCTCCCTGGTGTCATGTGACTGGTTAGTGTTACAAGGTCTCAGGTGTGAATGGGGAGCAGGTGTGTTAAATTTGGTGTTATCGCTCTCACTGTCTCATACTGGTCACTGGAAGTTCAACATGGCACCTCATGGCAAAGAACTCTCTGAGGATCCAAAAAAAATAATTGTTGCTCTACATAAAGATGGCCTAGGCTATAAGAAGATTTATATATAAAGAAAGTCCCGCGCTATGGAAATAAAAGGGAAAAATGGGGCTGCAGCCTCCCTAAAATATAGCCAAGGCTTTATCAAGGATATAAATAAGCAGGGGTAGGGAAATGGCGCTGCCCAATTGGGGTGGATATAATAAAGATGCACTCTAGTGGGTGTCACAGGTAAGAAAATTAATATATGTATATCACATCAATAAATTTGAAATTATACATTATAAATCATACATGGAACTCATCAATAGCCACAATATAAAATAAAGTGCTTAGTGCCGTGGTCTATTGAAGTAAGGTGACTATGTGACATAAAGTGCAAACCATATAAAGGTGATAGTATTGGTGGCTCGTGGGAGATGTAGTAGGAACTCAATATATAATCAAATACAACTGAAGACAAATACCATATAAAGTGATGGTATTTAGTAGGAACTCAATATATAATAAGATACAACTGGTGACAATACAAAAATAAATGTAAAATATTAGAATTATATTAGAATGGAACAAATTCAATTTCTTTAAGGAGGGAAAGCGTGTGGGAAAGCGAGATGGTATAGAGCGGGGATTTGAATGTGGAGGGACGGAGCAACTGCCGGGATAGAGATCATGCTATGTTGCCTACCGGAGTCGCCATGGATAACTCAGAGTGAGTGGACACCTAATTAGAGGGACCACTGCTGTGGTGTCGCAGGGTCTGATGATAGCGCCTTGCGGCCATTACTCGTTGCTACCACTAGAGACTGAGCCCTTAGGAACTACCTAAACAGCTACTTTGTAGCTCCATTACTGCCTGCAGGCCTTACTGACTGTCTACAAGCACACCAACGGTTATTGGGCCCCAATGATTAGCCAGCTGAAGAGTCAGAAGTAAGGACTGCCTCTTACCGGTTGCTACCCAGAGACCTTTTGCCCTCTTTTACTTAGTTGAAGAGTCTAACAAAAATAATATCTGCGCTTGGTATTAGGACTAAATATAGTCAGCCGGCACCAATAGGTAAGATTGTAAACCCACAGCAATATAGTAATAACGGGGGTGCAGCGGCAGTACTGATAATGTTCAGTCCAATAAAGGAATGTCTATATGCAATGGTAACAGAAAAGACAATCCCCACACCAAATGCTGTGAATCCTGAAAGCACACGTCACCACTGTGTCGGGAGAGGAGATCCTCCTTACCAGAAAGTAATGACCCGATCGTCCGGGATCTAGTGAGGAGATCCGCCCGCTTTGTTTACACGATCTCCTATGTGACAGGCAGGGTCAGATTACAGGATTCAGCATAGCTGAACCTGCGATCTGTGCCTGTGTCACACAGTCCCCTCCCCCTACACACGTCAGTAAGCACCAGGCATACATTAACCCTTTGATCACCAATAAAAGTTAACCCCTTCCCTGCCAGTGTAATTTTTACAGTAACAGTGCATATTTATAGCACTGATTACTGTAGTAATGTCACTGGTACCCCCAAAAGTGTAAAAAATGTCAGTTAGGGGTCCGATCTGTCCGCCGCAATGTCGCAGTCCCGCAAAAAAAAATCGCAGATCGCCGCCATTACTAGTTTAAAAAAAAAACAATAAAAATGACATAAATTTCCCGTAGTTAGTAGTAATCAAAATATGCTTATTGCGATTTTTTTTACCAAAAATATGTAGCAGAAAACAAATTGGCCTAAAATGTTAAAAAATTTTGATTTTTAAATTTGGGGGGGAATTTCATAAAAAAAATTTGAAAAATATTGTTATTTTATCAAAATTGTCGCTCTTTTTTTGTTTATAGCGCAAAAATTTAAAATTGCACAGGTGATCAAATACCACCAAAAGAAACCTCTATTTGTGGGGAAAAAAAAGGACATCAATTTAATTTGGGTACAGCATCACACGACCACGCAATTGTCCCTTATAGTAATGCAGTGCCGAATCGCAAAATATGGCCTGGTCGGGAATGGGGTAAAATCTTCCGGTCTTAAAGCGGTTAAAAATACCCTCATTGAGAATTTTTTTGTCAAAGACATGTAGCTAATTACATTTTGGCCTAAATATATGACAAAAATTGAATATATTGGATATTTTTTAACTGTCAAAGTAGAAAAATATTGTTATTTTTTCAAAATTGTCGCTTTTTTTTATTAATATCGCAAAAAATAAAAACCGCACAGGTAATCAATAACACCAAAAGAAAGCTCTGTTTGTGGGAAAAAAAGGATGTAAATTTTGTTTGGGTACGGCGTTGCATGACCGCGCAATTGTCAGTTAAAGTCGCACAGTGCAGAATCGCAAAAAGTGGCCTGGACGTAAAGCAAGAAAATCCTCCGGTGGTAAAGTGGTTAATAGAAAAAGTGCCTTTACCACTAAACAGGCGTGTCTATTTTCTAGTAGTAACCCACAGCCAGGTAAACATATTTATACTTGTTTCTTTATACGTGCATTTAGTGATTTTTATTCAACCAGGTGAGTTAGAGGGGCTGAGGTTGTCCTTTGAGTTGAGGTGCAGAACAGAGAACTTAAAATTACAAAGCTGCTCCTTCAGGGGTAGCGCCAGTCTTATGGGAAAACTTGGGTGGAAATGAATGATCTGGCAACGCTGTCTATTTAGGCCTCATGCACATGGGCGGATTGGCCAGTACAGTGTACAGAATGGGCATATTGCCACGCCTGGGAGTCAAAAGTGCAGCATACATCTTGATGCCAGCAGCCCTTCAAAATCAATGATAGGCTAAAATCAATGGTTGGCTGTACGTGGTATGCATACAACTTTGTACATAAGTACCGCTTTGAATAGGCAGTATTTCAGCCTCTTTTTGATTTTCATAGGCTGTTGGCAGCACTTCTGGGGCTGTACTTCACATGTGCGACCAGGAGCATCCATACTGAATGTAAACAAACAATGGAGGCCACAGCCATTGGATCTCTGTAGGCCTACATCTGTAGAGGGTGGGAATGTTTCGGTAAATTCAAAGGGCCAAGATGGATGAGTCCACTATGTCTGGAAGTGTGTTCATTCTTTAACCTTTTGCTGCCTGTGTTGTGACGGGAGTCACTTTGGTTGAGGGGCCTGTGCACCGCAGCTTACCTTAGAGAGGTTGGGGAATCCCTATCTCAGCTCCCTAGGCCCCTCTTATGTGTAAGTCACCCTGTGCCTATTAGTGACACAGGGTGACCAAGGAAATGATAGACAGCTACTTAAGGGACACTGAGAATGTGGTTTGGGTTGCTTCAAATGGGACAGTAATATTTGTCAACCATATATCTATGTGAAGACTTTTCCTGGCCTGTTTGATTCTGAACATGTTCATTGAAGGAGCTAGTCACATTGGCCTCTGTTCCATGTTCGTTAATGTCAGAGATGGACAGTCTGTCACTGGTGGTCTCTCCCTGTTGTCTGTGTATTGAGGTGTGATGTGTATTCTGTTAAGCCTGTCGGTCCCATTGTTAATTGTTAATGAGCTCACATATTGTTTCTGTCCAGATGGCTAAATAATTAGTTCAGGTTAATTCTATTTCTGTATACAATTTCATCTGCATATGATAATGTAATCAGGCACGTGACCTGATGGGGTAATTTGATCAGGAGGGGGAGGTCCTCATGTGTGTATAAATTGTGTGAGACTGTCAATAAGGAGTTAGTTGTTTTCAGATACCTACAAGCTAAGTTGTCGGCTAGTTTTGTATGTAGGGCGGCTGGAATATCTGATACAGTATCTTTGTTCAAGACTGGAGGAAGCCATATACTGACGGAAGCCCACAAACACAGTGTGGGTCGTGGTTCCGTTACAGCAAAAAGGGTGAGCTTTGCAGCCAACAAACCACACGTGTGTCCATGGACAGCCAAGGTTTTTGTGCTGAGAGCACCACTCACTGCATGCTCCCAGCACAGTGACTGAGCTGTCATTGCTCCCGATCTCCAGATTGATTGAGAGGCGGCGACTCAACGAGATGGGTTCCCGGTCATGTGACCACTATGACAGCCAATGACAGTCTCCACTGGGCCTAAAGACCCTGTTAACGGGGATGCCCGGGAAGGGGTTGAAGGTGCAGGCTCTGGAACAGTATTTCCCTCTTTTTCAGAACTGCCCTACACAAGCGTGGGCTCAAGGGGTGTCCTAACATCTACTATACACTCTGTGGATGTAGGGTTTGCGTGGCAACCATAGCAACAATTATATAGGTTACATCATTATTTAAAAGGAAGAAATAAATGTGTCTAATTACACCATGCACAGCCCCCGGCTAATTAGGCACTTCCAGAAACTCTTGGCTTGTTCCTGGCCCTAGAGTAAAGCCGTTTAGAGCTATTGAATCAGCCCTTGTCGGGGGCTTGGTGGAATTGCCGATATTGTATAAAAACTAGTATTTTCCAGCGAAACTAAATTTAGAGCCAGTGGAAGGAGGGGTGTTCCCAGACCGAGAGAGAATCCAATGTTTCCATAGCAACAGGTTCCTCTAGGCTGCTGCACAAATACATAAAGCAAACCATGCCTATTTATGAGGACAATCCTAGTGCATGGGGTCCCGGCCAAGAGCGCCAAGGTGTCACCAGGCGGGAGAGACTCCATTTTAGTTCAGGGCAAAGCTGCGGAGCAAAGGATGCTGGGACATGTCCTTCACACCTGCATTCTGTAACATGGTTAATTAAGAGTAATGCTGTGTGAAAAAATCTTTTAGATGACTCACTAGAGTTAATAATCAGAACAACCCATAAAAATAATCGGTTTTCTGCCACGTTATGCATTAAGTGGATATGGTTTGATGTTCGAGTGATCCTGTGCTTTGTCCATGTAGGTACGCCTGGAATTACACCCTGCACTATAAGGGTTAAAGGCCCAATAAGTCAAGGGCAGCGTTTCTAAACCTTTTTTCAGTCACGTCCCAGACACAAAAGATCAGCTCTGAGGAAAAGGGCTTAACTCCCAAAATGCATTAGCTTTTCTATCTAAAGCAGGGATCCTCAAACTACAGCCCTCCAGCTGTTGTGGAACTATACATCCCATGAGGCATTGTAAAACTCTGACATTCACAGACATGATGGGAATTGTAGTTCCTGAACAACTGGAGGGCCATAGTTTGAAGACCCCTGATCTAAAGTTTTCACAATGGGACTTACTGGAGCATATGACTTACAAGCTTGATGATCTTTTGTGTTTGTTAGTATCCATTTGTTATTTGGAATTTAAAAAATGTTATGGTGGTAATGTAAGAGGAGTACCTTCTTCTGTGTGTTTTATGCTACATTTTTGGCTGGGAACATGTTACCACCCCCCCCCATCCATGCATCCAGCCCCCTAATCTATATGCGGGGCGCCGGAGGCATGGAGTTTAATGGGGCTTTTTTTTTTTTAACCATGTGATTAGAGCCAGAGGTTCTCACAGGCTAAAAAAAAGGGTGGACTCGGGGCGCAGAGCAGTGCGCCCTGAGCCCACCCAGTTGTGTGACAATAGCGAATGAAAATTCGATATTGTCACACGGATCCTCCTCCTGGCCAATCAGGAAGTGGGTTTTGAGACCCGTTTCCCGATTGGCCGAAAGTAGAAGCCATGCTATTAGGCACGGAGGGGGAGGGAGGAGACGCAGAAAATGGGGGAAGAAGCCAAAGCCGCCGCCGCCTGCTGCTGCATCCAGGGTGAGTGAGCAGTGGGGGGGGGGGGGGTCCTGCCTTGTCTTCTCTGTCCTCTCCTGTCTCACTGTGGGGTGGGGATGGTGTGCGGCCTGGTGTGGTCCGGGGGGGTATGGTTCGGACGGTCTACCGCCCCCCCTACCTGGCCCATGGAGACCCAGCCGCCACTGTCTATCACCCTGATCAATGTTCCCACTACAGGCTGCTGAGGTCTGCACATAATTTACCAAAGGGCGCAGGTTGTGTATCAGGACTTTAAGAGATTGTTTACACTGGTGGCCATCATTACCAACCCCCTGAAAAACAATCAGCAGTAGATTACTTTTCAGAAACATTTGACAGAGGGTTTGGAGGTGATTTGTCATCTCCTGGATGCCTCGTTTAACTCATTGAAAACATGCATTACACGCACTTTGCAGCAGGGGGTGGTTGCACAGTCCTGTTCACTTAAATGTATCACAACTTACAGTAGTGGTGCAGTCCAGTCAAGTTCCTCCACCCCAAACTCGCTCATCCATGTCTTTATGGACCTTGCTTTGTGCACTGGTGTGCAGTCATGTTGGAACAGGAAGGGGCCATCCTCAAACTGTTCCCACAAAGTTTGGAGCATGAAATTGTCCAAAATGTCTTGGTATGCCGACGCCTTAAGAGTTCCCTCAAAGAGAACTAGGGGGCCAAGCCCAACCCCTGAAAAACAACCCCACACCATAATCCCCCCTCCACCAAATGATTTGAAGCACAAAGCAAGGTCCATAAAAGACATGGATGAGCACGTTTGGGGTGGAGGAACTTGACTGGCCTGCACTGATTCTAGACCTCAACCCGATAGAACACCTTTGGTATAAATTAGAGCAGAGACTGCAAGCCAGGCCTTCTGGTCCAACCTCAGTGCCTGACCTCACAAAGGCGCTTCTGGAAGAATGGTCAAACATTCCCACAGACACACTCCTAAACCTTGTGGACAGCCTTCCCAGAAGAGTTGAAGCTGTTAGAGCTGCAAAGGGTGGGCCAACTCAATATTGAACCCTACGGACTAAGACTGGGATGCCATTAAATTTCATGTGCATGTAAAGGCAGGTGTCCCAATACTTTTGACAATATAGTGTATTTTCTATTAATGAGAAACCTGACCCTGGTATGATGCACATAACCACCCTATTCTGGCAGGGATGGATAAGAGGCAGACAGAGCTCCGGTCCGGTAATATGATTTGGTCTCAGTGACGACTTGAGTGTAGAGAAGAGGCAGCAGCTGTCCCTCCTCTACACTGATGATTGGGTCCTATGCCAACTTATGAACGGAATGGAATGTCCTCAGCATAGGCAAGTATAGGCATCTTTTCTTTCACAGGGTCAATGTAATAGTCTTAGAATAAGGTGGGTGAAAGGTTTAGCCTAAGGCCCCTTTCACACGCTCCGTCCGTCGGAGCCAGTTTTTCTCAGCGGGGGATCGATCCGGCGATCCCCCGCTGAGCAGGAGGATGACAGCTGTGTCTCCACGCTGTGTGCGGAGACACAGCTGTCAGTTCCCCATGCATCTCTATGGGGGAAATCAGATTGGAACGGACCGTCGGTCCGTTCTCATCCGATCCGCTGGACAGATGGAAAAACGAAATTTTTGTAAAATCTTACCGTAAAATTCCTTTCTCTGAGTCCTCCGACAGTCGCCGCCCACTCATTCAGTCTTCACTCAGCCCCCATAGGTGTGTCTATGTAAATTACTGTTTTTAACAAGTCTTATGCCTAGCTTGCTCCTATGGATAAATGAGTAGGCGGCGACTGTAGGAGGACGTAAGAGAAATAGGGTTTCCATCCGTCCAGATTTGAAGGATCGGATGTCAGCGGACATGTCTCCACTGACATCCGATGCCCCATAGGGATGCATGGGGGGACCGTTCAGATAAGCCAAAAAAATGGACAGGCGGATCTGAACAGTCCCCCTGTGTGAAAGAGCCCTTAGTTAGAATTTGACTGGAATTAAACTGTAAAGGGTAATTCCACTTTCGTGGGGGGGGGGGGGAATCAGCAAATAAAAAAAAAAAAATATAGCGTATACAATTGCGACACAAATCATATTATAATTGAATGTTATTAAAAATGACCTTTCCTATCATCTGTAGCTGTTGTAATTTTCTGGAAATGCAATGCAAAATGCAATAACCTGGAGCTGTTCTATACACATAATGTGTACTGACCACACCCTAGAAACATCATTTCCTGCTTGTGTGATTGGCTCACTGATTTTCCCAGAAGTCTGCACTAAGATACAAGTCAGATTTCTGGCATCCCCTGCAACATAAATGTCATTTTTGGTGAGATACTCCCAATAGGAACACGTTAAGCTTTAAGGCTGAACTCCAGGTATGATCTTTATTGCATGCTTACATTGGTTCCGCTTGGCACAATATATTTATGTAAATGTCAAGCCTGAGGAGCTGCTCTGAAAGCTGACAATCTCTGTAAAAGTCAGCGCTAATACAGCGATGGCCGCAATCTTCCAGGTCCTGTGACAAGCAGCTTCCCCTCTGCACTTTGACAACAGGGGGTCATTTTTCTGGGCACTGCTGCCATTCATAGGACATTTTCTATTTTTTTTTTTTTTTATTAATATACAAACCAATCCAATCAGAGAATGCCTTATATTGATTGAACAAAATAAAAATACAAGGCATTCTGTGAATGGTGGCAGAGCCAAGTGAGCGACCCCTTGTGGTCAGTAAGCAGTGGTGCAGTCACTCTCATAGAATCTGAACAGGAACCTGGAAGCAAACGGCTATCACTGTAGTAGAGACGATTACTACAGTGATTACTGGCTTCCCCAGCAGCCCCTCCTTTGTGGGAAATGCATACTTACATTGGTCCACCTTGGCTCTATGTATGTAGTAAATATCATACTTTTGGTTAAGCTTTAATTTATCCAGTGAGATACAAGGTTAAACCTAAACTGATTTTCAGTTCGACTAGAGCTACATGGGTGATATTCAGTAGCTCAATCACACCACAAAAAATGCCAAGAGTAGTGATCAATTGCTAGACAGATAAAACCCCCCGCTCCCAGTGATGGGAGCTACACAAGAAGCGTGAAGTAGCAACTGGAGCACTTTGTGAGATTTATCGCTACTGCATGCTACTTCTGAAGATTGCCTATTAGGAAACCATATGTTAAAACTGTTTAGCAATTAAAGTGGAAGTAAAAGCAAAACCTACTCTCAGCCACATTCCACAGTATCTCACAAAAGTGAGTACACCCCTCACATTTTTGTAAATATTTTATTATATCTTTTCATGTGACAACACTGAAGAAATGACACTTTGCTACAATGTAAAGTAGTGAGTGTACAGCTTGTATAACAGTGTAAATTTGCTGTCCCCTCAAAATAACTCAACACACAGCCATTAAGGTCTAAACCGCTAGCAACAAAATTGAGTACACCCCTAAGTGAAAATGTCCAAATTAGCCATTTTCCTTCCTGGTGTCATGTGACTTGTTAGTGTTACAAGGTCTCAGCTCAGGTGTGAACGGGGAGCAAGTGTGTTAAATGTGGTGTTCTCGCTCTCACTCTCTCATACTGGTCACTGGAAGTTCAACATGGCACCTCATGGCAAAGAACTCTCTGAGGGGGTCGGTGCTCAGACCATACGCCGCACACTGCATCAAATTGGTCTGTCACCCCAGAAGGAAGCCTCTTCTAAAGATGATGCACAAGAAAGCCCGCAAACAGTTTGCGGAAGACAAGCAGACTAAGGACATGGATTACTGGAACCATGTCCTGTGGTCTGACAAGACCAAGATAAAAATTATTTGGTTCAGATGGTGTCAAACGTGTGTGACAGCAACCAGGTGAGGAGTACAAAGACAAGTGTGTCTTACCTACAGTCAAGCATGGTGGTGGGAGTGTTATGGTCTGGGGCTGCATGAGTGCTGCCGGCACTGGGCAGCTACAGTTCATTGAGGGAACCATGAATGCCAACATGTACTGTGACATACTGAAGAAGAGCATGATACCCTCCCTTCGGAGACTGGGCCGTAGGGCAGTATTCCAACATTATAACGACCCCAAACACACCTCCAAGACGACCACTGCCTTGCTGAGGGTAAAGGTGATGGACTGGTCAAGCATGTCTCCAGACCTAAACCCTATTGAGCATCTGTGGGGCATTCTCAAACGGAAGGTGGAGGAGCGCAAGGTCTCTAACATCCACCAGCTCCGTCATGAAGGAGAAGAAGAGAACTCTAATAGCAACCTGTGAAGCTCTGGTGAACTCCATGTCCAGGAGGGTTAAGACAGTGCTGGAAAATAATGGTGGCCACACAAAATATTGACACTTTGGGCCCAATTTGGACAATGTCACATAGGGGTGTACTCACTTTTGTTGCCAGCGGTTTAGACATTAATGGCTGTGTGTTGAGTTATTTTGAGGGGACAGCAAATTTACACAGTTATACAAGCTGTACACTCACTACTTTACATTGTAGCAAAGTGTAATCTCTTCAGTGTTGTCACATGAAAAGATATAATAGATTTACAAAAATGTGAGGGGTGTATTCACTTTAGTGAGATACTGAAAGTATGATCTATCTGTGTACTGGAAAAAAAAATCACTATACCTTTCTGTACTGTGGCCTCCTGTCCCACACTGAGCTGTCAATGGCTTCAGTGTGTGGGAGTGTGCAGGAGAGGCAGAACGGAAGCCCCATAGTAAGTCTATGAGTGACATCACTTCCCAGGCACTGTCGGCTTTCTCTCTGTACACAGAGGGCGCCGCTGGAGACCAGCCCGGAGCGGCTGCATAACAGGCAAGTATAGCAATTTTTTCTTTACAAGGCTAGATAAATTAGTCTTAGAATGTGGCTGAGAGTCGGTTTAGCATTAGTCAGGTTTTGCCTTTACTTCCACTTTAATATCTAGCAAGACTGAGCTACTAAGACTTGCCATGCATCGTTAGCCTCAGCTGTAATATTTTATCTGAAGTCCATTTTTTAAAAGACCAACATTGGTATTTGTTTTCTGCCCCATATTTAGATTCCTGGTCTTGGGTTCACTACTTGGAGATTCACTGACCTGAAACAAGGATGTAGGACTGGAATGCAAACATCACCAGGTGCATGCATGTTCCAGGGCAATGATTTCTTGGGTAGTGAAGTCAGGATCTTGATGAGCAGGGCCTATAATTCTATTTTCACCGGCTCACTTTAGTGTATAATCCTTTCCTGGCAGAAATATGGGTACAACTTCTGAACATTTTTGCATGGGTGTCCTGAAGAACCTTTGGGTTCAATACTTCTCTTACCCTGCAGGAAAGTCAGTAGTCATTATCTATTTGTTCAGGCTCAGTGGCTCAAAGAATTGAAGCCAGATGATCAGCATTAAAGCTGGGTAGCTAGCATTTGCAGAATGAGAGGTTGACAATGGAGGTCTCCAAACTTTCTAAACAAAGGGCCAGTTTATGGTCCTCCAGGCTTTAGGGAAACCAGACTATGGCCAGTGGGAGTAGAAAATGTCCCAGCATCAGCGTAAGTAAACAATGCACCATTAATAGGAGAAATAGCGTCCCCTCACCGGCGCCAGTGGGTGGAATGGCGTTCCCTCACTGGCGCCAGTGGGTGGAATGGCGTCCCCTCACTGGCGCCAGTGGGTGGAATGGCGTCCCCTCACTGGCGCCAGTGGGTGGAATGGCGTCCCCTCACTGGCGCCAGTGGGTGGAATGGCGTCCCCGTCATGGGCGCCAGTGGGTGGAATGGCGTCCCCGTCATGGGCGCCAGTGGGTGGAATGGCATCCCCGTCACGGGCGCCAGTGGGTGGAATGGCATCCCCGTCACTGGCGCCAGTGGGTGGAATGGCGCCCCGTCACTGGCGCCAGTGGGTGGAATGGCGCCCCGTCACTGGCGCCAGTGGGTGGAATGGCGCCCCAAGGGCTGGATAAAGCCAAGCAAAAGGCCACCATCTGGCCGTGGGCCACAGTTTAGAGACCACCGGCCTAGGCTATTGGTCATATAAATTCTGCTGGGAGGGTTTCTAGTACAGATCGACTATTCCTCCCGTTCAGCAAAGATCACATGGATAAATGCTTTGGCCTTCACATGTCTTTAGTGGTAAAGAGAACCTAGAACGGCATTTTCCTTTTTGTTCCTCTTTATTCAACCTAGAAAGCCTTTTGAATTTAGGTCCTTGAGTATGTTTTCCTTGTCACTTTAAATCTGCATCCATAGCTTTCAAGTAAAAACTGTATGAATCATAGGATGGTAAGAAGAAAGACACCAGACATTACACACAATGTATTTAATTTATTTTGCCCATTGCGCAATGACATACAGTTGCTTTGACACCCAGGACAGCCCTAGACTGTGGATGCCATAGCTATCAAAAGATGAACAAAATGGCTACCTTGACTCAATCCACGATTGTACCATGCCAAATCGCAACCACCGATCAACCCCTGGGACCAAATAAAACTCAACTTTTTATGGAAATAGAACTCTCCTTTTCCCACTCTGATCAATGAAATGTTCAGAATCCTGTATCAAGAACATTATGAAAGGGAATGCACACTGATACAGTCATCTGCCACCATCACCAGGGCCTGAAACATGTCTGAAGGAGAACAGTCTGTGCTGCCAAAAGTGACCAATCACAGGAAGGACCTAGTTTCTAGGGACAACACAGACATTTTCGTATCAGACCCTTTGATAAAGGCTGCCCACTCTGTGGTTTTGCTAAGCGGTTTTGTTCTCCAAGCTGGGACAATAAGACAGCATCAAACTCAATTGATAAAAGGTCAGTAAACACAGCAATATGATAGAGGGAACAACTGTCCAAAATGAACATATAGTGTAAAGAAGTCTTTGAGAGAAGGTGGAAGATAGAAGACAACTAGCCAGCTACAATAATAGGAAAAACATATATATTCAGGAATTGTTTAAAGATTTGTAATACAAGTACACCTGTCCCCTCCTCCCCCAGGACATAAAGAGGGTGTCAACACTTTTCAAAGCCTGCCAATCTGCTGACTCCATGCCACTGTCCCAACTTCTACTTGCATTTTGCACAACTAAGAAATGCCCACCCCAAAGTCTTGTGTATGCCCATTTAAGTGCCCTTTCTTTCTGCTTATCAGCTTAAGAACCACTGGCCTTTGATCACATGGAGCTCCTTTTCTCCCTATACATGTCAAAAGGAATGCAAAAACAGCTTAGGAGTTCAAATTCAGGGGAGAAGCTCCTATGAAGGAACTCCAATTAAACATAAGGGGTTGATTTACTAAAACTGGAGAGTGCAAAATCTGTTGTAGGTATGCATGGTAGCCAATCAGCTTCTAACTTCAGCTTGTTCAATTAAAACTGGAAGCTGATTGGTTTTTAAGCAGAGCTGCACCAGATTTTGCACTCTACAGTTTTAGCAAATCAACCCCTTAGAATAATCCCGATGTAAGCAGAATCACCTGAAAGCCTGCTGCATTTGCCTAAGCCATCACAAAAGTGTCCGCTCCCACTGCAAGTGTGATTTTAACTTTCAGTTGGTGTGCAACAAGTCAGACTATTAGCTATATATATCCCCGGAAGAGTTCAAGCAGGGACTTGATAATGGCCTGCATTACCTACAGTAAAACAAATATAAGGTGCTGTCTGTACACAAGTAGTCGCTCAAGAAGCTGAAACGACTTCTAGGAGCTGAAGTCAAAACAAAGATAAGAAGTAATGTGTGCCTCATACCTCTGTGATAGCTTTAACTCCTAATAAGCGTTAAATCTGCTATTATAACATAAGCTGAACTGCATCTCCTAATTCTGATATTCACAATTTGGTCATTCTTTGCACATCTGAATAGTAAAGAATGCATGTAAAACCATGGATTGGCTGCAGTTTTTAAAGACAGGCTGTGGCTACTATAACTGGCTAAAAATACTAATTATAGAGATATTTAACAGCAAAGAAAAATCTGGAAAATTCTGTGAACTAAGGAACAGACTTCAGCAGTTTTGGAATGTTGGCTATACTCCATAGACTCAAACTGAAACGTGGATTAGGGTTGAGTGGATTATGCCTTTAAATAGACTGATCTAATTAAAGTGGTTGTAAAGGCTCAAGGTTTTTTATCCTCATGCATTGTATGCATGAAGGTATCTGTGTGTAGCAGTGCTCTCAACCCCCCTAATACTTACCTGAGCCCCATCCTGATCCAGCAATGTGCACAAGAGAAGCAGCTCTCCTGGCTCTCTGCCTCCTCATTGGCTGATATAGCAGTGGTAGCCATTGTCAATCACAGCCAGTGAGCCAATGAGGAGAGAGCAGGGGTGTGCTCCGTGTGTGAATGGTCGGAAGCAAGCCTGCTTGGTTGCAGGAGGGAGGAGCCAGGAGAGCAGTCGTCGAACCTGAGAAGAGGAGAATCAGGGCTGCTCTGTGCAAAACCATTGCACAAAGCAGGCAAGTATAACATATTTGTTTTTTCAAACCATATCCCTTTAAGGCCAGGGGATTCCCTGCCTGTGGGCCAATCAATAGCCCACATCTACTACGATCGGGGTTAAGAACAAGCAATGGTGGTGGTTTTATATGGAAGGAAGTCAATACAAGAAAAACTGGAATGAGTTTATAATTTCATACAACCAGAATGAATGAAAAAAAATGTAGGAAACATTATGGGCCAAAAAATTAAAATTTGGTCACCAGTAAACGTATTTCATCACTTCAAACGCACATGAGAGCGAAAACAGTCAAATGTAACTAGGGACAAACAACCACAGGACCGCACCACAAAAACAAAGTTGAGAGAAGGAAAAAAAAAATACAAAAGAAAAACCAAAAACACGAAATCTTATAATTCAACGGCTTTCCCACACCATTGTGAATTTAAAAGAAAAACCAATAACTCTCTGCCTCCCCCCCTTGAAATCTTCATCCAACTGGGAAGAGCCTGGAAATATTGGTGGCAGATTAAAATGTCTGCCCTGATGTCAAGAAGAGATAACGAGTACCGCCTGCAGAAAGTTACAGTCTCCTGATTTAAATGCACTTCCCTGGTGTAAAGAACAAAAAAAAAAGCACTTAAATTAGGGAACGAAGGAGAACGGTGGCCTTAAAAAGAAAGGAGTGACCTACAGAAGCAAACTTGTTGCAATAAAAACGAATGTCAGTTGTGGATATGCGGCGGTCAGACACATGCTGGTAAAAGTGACTTTGGCCCTTCCAAAGACCACCAAAGGTTAGAACTATTCAGAACCAGGCAAGTTCACTAGTGAGACCGCAGTGTTACATGGAAGTGCAAAGAGTTTTCAAGCAGCATGTGGTATAGTGCAGAAACGGCCAATGTTGTGTTTTTGGTTTGTAAAAGTATATGATCATGGACAACCATCCATTGACTCCCGTTAATTATCTCTGCTCACACTGGTGATAACCATTACAGATCCAGGCAACGTTCTCATTTGTTTTGTCCATGAGTAGAAAGAGAATAAGGTCTTTTTGAGTGGGCAATAAAAATAGGTTCCTCCTGAGTGTGACTGCCACTCGAGCGTTCTTCTCATTAGCTGAGCTCTGGGTGAAGTGATATGATCCATGGAAGAGGAAGATGAAGAGAAGATGAAAGAGTCTGGTTGGTAAATGGTTCTTCTCCACCTATTAACTCTCGTACTCCCCACTGGGGGTGCCATCATACAAAAGAACAAGGTTGTGCTTGCTCTAAAATAAGTATGTGGTGAGGGAGGCAGAGGATCAGGATCCATGAGCACACATCTTGATGGACCACCTAGAGCTCCTCGTATTCCCCACCTGCGCGTGGCAGACTTGGAGCTGCTCCACCAAGAAAGGCCTCCAGTTCATCAAAGTCATCTTTTTCCTTTGTCTTCTTCGATTTTTTCTTTTTCTCCTCTTTCCCCTCTTCTTTGTCTTTGCTTTTCTTGTGTTTACTCTTTTTCTTGCTAGATTTTTCCTCTTCTGGAGCCTGGTAGTAAAGAAGAGAATCTTTATTGACAAAAGACTTGCACCCCACCAGTGTTAATTTCGTCGACTAAAACCGACTAAAACGTTTTCGTCGACTAAATTAACACTATTTTAGATGACTAAAATACGACTAAAACTATAATGGCATTTTAGTCAAAAGACTATAACTAAAACTAAATCGAAATTTGCTGCCAAAATGAACACTGGTGCATGTTCAAAGCTTAATACCATAAATAATAACATATTAGATTTTTCACTCCAGGACCAGCAGTAGTATATAATGAGTTTGGAAATTGTAGAGAAATGCTTAAATAATGCATTACAAATTACAATTGAACTACACCCATTCCATTATAGATGACTAAAATGTACTGGAGTTTTAGTCGACTAAAATGTACTGGAGTTTTAGTCGACTAAAATGTACTGGAGTTTTAGTCGACTAAAATGTACTGGAGTTTTAGTCGACTAAAATGTACTGGAGTTTTAGTCGACTAAAATGTAGGACGTTTTAGTCGACCAAAATGTAGGACGTTTTAGTCGACTAAATACGACTAAAATTAAAACACTTGCAGAAGACTAAAATGGGACTAAAACTAAAATGCCATTTTAGTCCTAAGACTAAAACTAATTTGAAATTTGCTGCCAAAATTAACACTGCACCCCACAGTAAAAAATGTTGAAGGGCAAACATCCTTAAAAGTATGGGGTTAACTTTTTTCCCAGAATCATACTTGCCTAGCTGGACGCAGCATCTGTCCCCCGCCACCTCTATGACTGAGAACGCAGCCATTTAACACTGCAGATCGCTCAGTACTCATAGCTCACCCAGCAGAGAGCCGCTGACTCTGCTCTGCACCACCCCCCCCCCCCCCACTGTCTCAAACGTGCTCTGGGCTGTGGAGGGGGCGGGAGCAGCTGGCTCAGGCTCTCAGCGGCTCACTGAGAGGCTGAGCCGGGTGGCGGTCCAGGCATGTGGGCAGATCCAGACTCTATTGACAAGATCCTGCCTGAGCCTGAACCGGCTCTGTGACATCAGCAGACAGCAAATTTCAGCCTGCTCTCTGCTAAAAATGGGTCACAGGAGTGCAGAATGAACTGTACTCCTGTGACCCACAGGAGAAGTACAGCCTAACATGTTTTGGTTGTACTTCTCCTTTAAAAAATAGAATCCATAGATAAATTTAATTGCAACTAGCTAATTATTCAATTGGCACATAAACTGAATTAGTTTAAATTTTGCTTCAAGTAGTTGTAGTTCAGAAAAGTCCTACCAGACACCACATCCAAGTCCTTCGCTATGCAAGACCATAACCTGGTCTAGAACCTACTCCAGCCTTTGATTGGGTAATTAATTCAAAGCAGCAGCACAGTGATGAGATTACCATTCTGTGCTCTTCTCCAGCGCACAGCGTTGTGTGATGTTGTACAGCAGGGGGTCTCCAAACTTTCAGAACAAAGGACCAATTTACTGTTCTTCAAACATTGAGAGGGCCAGACTGTGGCCAGTGGGAGAAGAAAAAGCCCTGGTCACAACAGGAGTAAAGAATGCCCTATCACTGGTATTAGTGGGAGGAGTACTGCCCCATTGTTGGTATTAAGAGAAGAAATAGTGTCCCATCATTGGTGTCACATGGTGCCACATTGTTGGTATCAGAGGACAGGATATTACCCTATCATTGGTATTACTGGGAAAAAAATAGTACAAATTCTGGATGGACCCTCTGCACACTGTTATACATCCTTTCCAGCAAACTATGCCATGGAAAACAGGGAATTTTTAGTTCACACATATTGCAATACATGCTTTAAGCTGGCCAACTGTGTCAAAGTAATCCCCCTAAAGGCCTTATGGCCCTCTCCCCACCTTGTGTTATTATGCTCCAGGTTGGCATGGTGTCCACCATAGCATTTACTGTGATAAAGAAGTGTAGGACTAGCCATAAGAGGGATTACTTTGGCGCAGTTGGTCAGCTTAAAGCATGCATTTCAATATATGTGACCTATATATCCCTATTTTTCATTGCATAGTTTGCTGAAATCGATGTATAGCAGTGTGCAAAGGGTCCATCAAGAATTTGTAGTGTTAATCTGTGATCACACCCCTTTAGCACCTGATAGTTTGAATACATGTACAATCTACTGGGATTTGAGCACAAGTATATCTTTTCTCTAGTGGAAAAAAAAGGACCCTAAAGTTGGTGTGAGTGGGAGGAAGTGTCCCTATCATTGGTGTCAGTGGGAAGAATAGTGCCCCATTGTTGGGGTCACTTAGTTATAGTGCCCTATTGTTCATATCAGTGACAGGAACTATGCCTCGTTGTTGGTGTAGAAGGAATATTGCCCTGTATCAGTAGGAGGAATAGTATCCCAAGGGCTGATAAAGGCAAGCAAAGGGCCACATCCGGCCCCCTGGCCTAAGTTTGGAGACCACTATTGCACAGTCCTGATTGCCTCTCCCTAGAGTTGTGTTGTGCAGATAATTATAAAAACCTAATATCAAGAGCAATGTGGATAACTTTTGTCAAATTCTTTAATGGATCCTTAAAATAGAGAGAAGATATTACAACTTTGTCCAATTCCAGGCTGAAGAAAAGGTCGGAGGGAATGCAGGAGTTGGATCTCCTGTCTGGCTGGGGTGGTGGGGCACAAGACTGACTGAACAGAAAGGATAATCTTTTGGGGAGTCAAACTGTTCTTATATATGTAGTACAACATTGGATAAAAGGAAGCTGTCTGACGCTTGGCCAAAAGTGGGCCTGTCACTGTGAGCCCATTCGTTCTACCCAACAGCTAAGCCCAAATATTCACTCTCCTCAAAATGTTATATGCCCAAATCTATTTCTGTACATCCTTACTAAATAAACTACAGCAATAGTTCCACCAGACTGATTTACATCACTTTGAATAATGGTATGCTAAACAAGCACATGAAGATACGCTCATCCTGCCACTATATTTAGGTCTGTAAATGGAGGGCTACATTTGGACGTAATTCTTTATAGAATGAAATCTGCTTAGTCTAAATCGGAGTGGCAGCTCAGCAGAAGCTGAGGACAGGTCTCCATGATGGCAGCTTGTTAACTGTCTGCAGTCTTACATAACAGTGACAAGAATGCCAGCAAGTGAAGGCAGCAAGCTGCTCCAGAGACATCATGATTTAATCAGAATGAATGCTTTATTTCATTAACAGGTTATGTCACCTCTTTGCTCTTCTTCTTCTTTTTCTTCTTCTCTTTGCTTATCTTATTACTTTCTTTATCTAGGAGAGAAGATTCAGATATGGATCAGTTCCACTGTATATTTACTATACATATACACACAAAATCTTTGTCATTTATTAAATGTTCACTAGTAAACGAAATTTTTCCCAAAGCTCTATGTGATCTTATAGAGATAGGAGTCTTGCGCTATCACGGATTGATTTATTTAAATTAAAAATGTCTCCCTGATGCAGCAAGTACAGAAATCTGTTACCTTTTACAGTAAGCGAAAGAATATATTGTGGGGGGGGGGGGGGGGGGGAAGCACTGCGCTTCAGAGATCTCCAAGTATATGGTATGCTAATATATTACATAAATATTATTCATGTTGGGTGTAATATATATATATATATATATATATAAACCTAAGAGATGTTGGTGTAACAAAATTATCATGTGATCGCTAGATAGCAATGCCAACGCAGCTTGCTTTGCAGCACCCTTTGTCTTATTGAAACGGTTGAGCTTTCTCACTAAGGATGAGTTACAGCTGCGATTACTCACTATTGTATTGTACTAGGAGTATTGTAAACTCCTAAATGAAGGAAGGATTATATCAAATGTAAGCCCTAAGCCAAATGGTAGATCTAATGAAAGGTTTGTGGCACTTGATGCTGTCAGTAAGAATAAAAGAAGGGCACACATTATGCAAGAAGGATGCAGCTTCTATCTTACCTTCCTCGCTGTCCTTCGGCTCTTTCTCCTCAAACCCTAAACCAAACAGATCACCTTCTCTCATTTTAAAAGAGGCTGTTGGAGGCTTTACTGGCTCAGAAGGACGAGAGGACATGGTCTCTTCACTGGAGCTGTCTGACAGGTTATTCAGCACAGGTAATGAATCCTGAAGAAATACACAAAGCCAATAAGCAAAAAGAGAGATACAATAGATACAAATTTACGTAAAATTTGCATTTATTCACATATACAGTGCATCCGGAAAGTATTCACAGGTCACAGCGCTTCCGTTTTTCCACATTTTATTATGTTACAGCCTTATTCTAAAATTGATTAAATTCATTATTTTCCTCAAAATTCTACAAACAATATCCCTTAATGACAACGTGAATGAAGTTTGTTTGAAATTTTGGCAAATTTATTAAAAATAAATAATGAAAAAAATCTCATGTACATAAGTATTCGCAACCTTTGCTCAATACTTTGTTGAAGCACCTTTGGCACAAATTACAGCCCTTAAGTCTTTTTGAGTATGATGCTACAAGCTCGGCACACCAATTTTTGGGCAGTTTCTCCCATTTTTCTTTGCAGGACCTCTCAAGCTCCGTCAGGTTGGATGGGAGCATCCGCGCACAGCCATTTTTGGGTTCAAGTCTGGGCTCTGCCTGGGCCACTCAAGGACATTCGTAGAGTTGTCCCGTAGCCAGGGCTGCTGATAGAAATCGCGGGGCCCCTCACAGACTACCTGACAGGGCCCCCCAAGAAAATATTAAAGCTATATTTAGCTAAAAATACAATAAAATCATTATTAGCAGAAACAAATACAACATAACTAACTGAATTCCAGCTAAATCTAAAAGAAAAAACTGAGTTAATAAATAAAAATGAAGATGAGATGAAAAAAATATAAAGGCTGGGCAGTTAGAGCTCTGGATCAGAGAGACAGAGGGAGAGAAACAAAGGTACAGAGATAACAAACTCAGGAGCATAGCTAACATTAGAGCCAGGGCTGGGAGGGGGGCCCACACAGGGAGGGGGATTAGTGAGGGACAACTGTCTCTTTCTCAGAAGATAAAAGCTGGCAGCAGGGAGAGACCAGCTTTCAGCTGCTGAAGGAAGAGTTCATCACTAAGCCCCCTCCCTGTTTGGGCCTCCTACTAAATCCAAAGGGGGGCACACAGAAAATGCTGAGGGTAACCTAGCTGTTTTGAAATTGCACTGGGGTGGCTCTGAAATAAATTGCCGCCAGTGATATCCCTACCCCATTTTAAAGCAGTGGTGATGGGAACTCAGGCCTCATATACATGGAGGCTAAAAATAAGCTGGGCATAAAATGTCTGCACCCGAGGAGCTACAGGTGTCACTATATACAGCCTTCTATACAAGTTAATGTTCTCTTGATAAAAGCTGATGCTTCAGATACTGTATATAGATGTTGCAGTTCATCTCACTGCTCCTCTCTGAACTCTCTTCTGTTCTCTGTCTCTTTCTTTCTCTCTTCCCTCCCTCATTCATTCTGTTCCTCTTTCTTCTTCCCTCCCTTATTTGTTCACTCTGTTCCTCTTTCTTTCTTTCGTTATCTCATCCTTTCCTCTCTCTTCATATATCTTTCTGCTCTCTCTTTTTCCCTTTCTGTCCATCTCTCTCTCTCTATATATATATATATATATTCTCTATCTCTCTCTCTGCTGTATCTCTATCTTTTCAGTCTCTCTCTCTCTATCTATCTTTATTCTGTATTATATAATCTTTATCTCTCTGTCTCTTTCTTTATCTTCATCTCTGCCCCTCTCTCTTTCTCTCATCTCTTTATCTCTCTCTCTCTGCCCCTCTCTCTTTCTCTCATCTCTTTATCTCTCTCTCTCTGCCCCTCTCTTTCTACCTACCTCTCTGCTTCTTTCTCCATCTTTATCTTATATTATACAATATATATTATATTTATCTATCTGTCTCTCTCTCTCTCTCTCTCTCTGCCCCTCCAGCTGTAATTCTTTCTATATCTTGTTTTCTCTATCTGTGGCTTTCAGAGTCTCTTTCCCCTTCCATCTCTCTCTCTCTCCTTCTTTCTCCATTTCTCTCTCTTTCTCTATCTGTCTCTCTCCATCTCTTTCTTTCCATCTCTCTTTCTCTGTCTCTCCATCTCTCTCCCCATCTATATATCTATCTCTCTTCTCCTCTCAGTCTCTCTCTCCCCATCTCTCTCTCTCTCTGTCTGGGATTGGAGTTTTTAGATAAAGTGAAAGCAGTGATTTTTAGGGCAGTGTCACAATGCTTCCCACCTCTGGCAGAGAGAACCCTCTTTCTTCATTCATTACATATTGAATTCCTGATACTTTCCCTTGTAACAGAAGTGACAGGATGCATTCAATGACACTGCTATATGGTTAGTTAGCATTTTATTTGCAACCTGAAAAAAAACGTTTCTGTTTTCAGACAGCTTGATTGAAAAGCACACATGTCAAAGCATAACTTTTTTCTATTAACTATAGAAGCCTTTAGGCTGACTTGGGAAATAATAACAGGCAAACACATATTTAGGTACAGCAATCCTGCAAATGTTCACAAAGTTAAACAAATAAAGAGACAATCTGGACTTTCCTTCCTTTATAGCCCTGCCTGACTTTATGTGAAATAAATGTGTCTTCAGACAGTCAGACACACCTGTTCTGCTATGTTAGGCACTGGCAGCCCCACCATCACCAACCTCCTCAGTTCCTTCCTGCAGTGCTGCTTCCTGTGGAGAAATGTCGGCAGTGCTGCTTCCTCTCCACCTCACAGCTTCCACGGGGAGGAGAGCTGAGTGCTGTGAGCAGGGGAAGATAGATCACTCCGCCAGGGCAGGGAAGGCAATATACAGAGAATCCTCTGCAGGGCAGGCACTGAATTGACATGCGCCCGAAATAGGAGAAGTAGTCCCTCCCACACAGTAACAGCACATCACTGCAGAGGGGCCCAGAAAAAGGAAAAACTCACCCAGCTAAGTCATTAGGAGGTGCTGCCTGGTTTTAATTCAGAAAGGCTTTTTTTTATTCTGCACTGTGTGTTTGATTTTTAGATTGCCCGGGCCCCCCTGCTGAGCTGAGGACTCAGGGCCCGGTACAACAGGGCTGGTTGTACTGGCTTATCAGCGGCCCTGCCCGTAGCAACTCTTTTCTTATCTTGGCTGTGTGCTTAGGGCCGTTGTCCTGTTGGAAGATGAACCTTCAACCCAGTTTGAGGTTCAGAGCACTCTGGAGCAGGTCTTTATCAAGGATGTCTCTGTACATTGCTGCATTCATCTTTCCCTCGATCCTGACTAGTCTCCCAGTTCCTGCTGCTGAAAATAATCCCCACAGCATGATGCTGCCATGCTTCACTGTAGGGATGGTATTGGACATACCATCCATTGGTGCAGGCAGTGCCTAATTTCCTCCAGACATGATGCTTGCCATTCAGGCCAAAGAGTTCAATCTTTGTTTCATCAGACCAGAAAATTTTGTTTCTAATGGTTTGGGAGCCCTTCAGGTTGGTAAACTCCAGGTGGAATTGGGCTGTCATGTGCCTTTTACTGAGGAGTGGCTTCCATCTGGCCACTCTATTATACAGGCCTGTTTGGTGGAGTGCTGCAGAGATGGTTGTTCTTCTGGAAGGTTCTCTCTCAACAGAGAAATGCTGGAGCTCTGTCAGAGTGTCCATCGTGTTCTTGGTCACCTCCCTGACTAAGGCCCTTCTCCCCAGATTGCTCAGTTTTGCCAGGCGTCCCTCTCTAGGAAGAGTCCTGGTGGTTTCAAAGTTCTTCCATTTACCGATCATATGGAGGCCACTGTGCTCACTGGGACCTTCAATTCTGCAGAAATTTTTCTGTACCCTTCCCCAGATCTGTGGTCTACAGACAATTGCTTCAACCTAATGGCTTGGTTTGTGCTCTGAAATGCACTGTTAACGGACCTTATATAGACAGGTGTGTGCCTTTCCAAATCATGTCCAATCAACTGAATTTACCACAGGTGGACTCCAATCAAGTTGTAGAAACATCTCAAGGATGATCAGTGGAAAAAGGATGCACCTGAGCTAAATTTTGAGTAACCTGGCAAAGGCTGTGAATACTTATGTACAAGTGATTTTTTTTTTATTTTTTAATACAAAAAATTTTTTTTTTAATACATTTTCAAAGATTTCAAACAAAGTTCTTTCACCTTGTCATTATAGGGTATCATTTGTAGAATTATGAGGAAAATAATGAGGGCTGTAACAAACAAAATGTGGAAAAAGTGAAGGGCTGTGAATATTTTCCGGATGCACAGTACATATATATATATAATTTGCAAGCATCTCAAATATTGTGCAAGTATCTCACAAGTATTTACATATTTATTATACATTCACATCAGTCCTTGCCCTCAAAAAGCTTACAATCTAAGGTCCCTAACTTACATTCATACATACACATACAAGGGATAATTTAGACATAGCAGCATAGATAGACTGGGAGAGGGATGAGACAAGATTGGAAGCCAATCACATGTGCTGCATGCAAATGTATTGACAAGGAAGTTATTACCTTTTGTATTACTCGCCGCTCTCTTTTAGATTGTAAGCGGTCTATTTGTATTGGAACTGTTCTGTTTCCCTTTATATTGTAAAGCACTGCAAAAATTGTTGGCACTATACAGTATAACGGCCTGTTCACACAAACGTGCAATAGAATGCTCAAAAAGTGGATGTGCATTGCCTTTCACTGATGTGTGTTGACATGCATATTTATGTGCATTAAATTGACATTCATTTTGCAGGTTACTTCCTCTGACACCACATCAGTTTCCTGTTTGTGGGCAAAAAAGAAACCCCACAGAGGTGATCAAATACCACCAAAGAAAGATCGGTTTGTGGAAAAAAAAGAAAAAAAAAGAGGATATCAATTTTATTTGGGTACAGCGTCGCAAGACCGTGCAATTGGTAAAGTAACAGTGCCGTTTTGCAAAAAATGTCCTGGTCATGAAGGGGGGTACAAGTTTCCGGGGCTGAAATGGTTAACAGGCCCAATTGTGACTGTGCTAGCTTTAGGAGTAGGAGGATGCAGATGACGAGACTGGGGGCAAGCCAAACAGCGCTATTGAGCGCATCCATTGCTCACACAACATGAGAGTAAAGGGCAGTTTTGGACCTTATACCAGGATTTACGATGTTATTCCTCTTATTCGATTGTGCATTTTAACGCAACGCACATTGCACCAGCACTGTGGTGTAAACAAGACACAAACAATTGTTTTCTGTGTCCTTGAGGCGGGAAAAAGACCAGGGGCTTTGATCCCACGACGCCCCCTTCAGACATCAGAAGGGAGCGTGAAGATCAGCACTGGGGTCCGGACCCCTTTACATTACACAGCCCCTGTACCTCTGCACCCCTTTACATTACACAGCCTCTGTACCTCTGCACCCCTTTACATTACGTAGCCCCTGTAGCTCTGCACCCCTTTACATTACACAGCCTCTGTACCTCTGCACCCCTTTACATTACGTAGCCCCTGTACCTCTGCACCCCTTTACATTAAACTGCCCCTACACCTCTGGACCCCATTACATTATAACCGCTGTACCTCTGCACCCCTTTACATTACACAGCCCCTACATCTCTGCACCCCTTTACATTAGGCAGCCCCTGTACCTCTGGACCCCATTACATTAGGCAGCCCCTGGACCACTTTACATTACGTAGCCCCCACACTTCTGGACCCCTTTTGCAGAGGGGAAGACACAGGAGCGGAGCAGGACAGAGGCAAAACTGGAGAGAGAAACAGCAGTGCCAGTGCTAAATATACAGCAGGAGCTGCTGGTGTTAACTTTCCAAGTTAACCTATTAGCCCTGAATCCCAAGGCTTGCAGTTGGCCGGGAAACTCAGGGCTATAGTATGCAGTTTGCACATCGTGATTGGTTGCTAGACGGTCCTAGAAACCAATCACGGTGTGCAAACTGCATACTATAACTCCGAGTTCCCAGCCAACCCCAGGCCTTGGGACTCAAGGCTAATAAGTTCTCATGAGCAATATGGGACCTGTGGCTTTTTGAGGGCCCCCTTGGGGTTAAAGCCTGGGTCAGCCCCCCCCCCAAAGCCTGGGTCAGCCCCCCCCCCCCCATGCCACTGGCCTTAGTTCAATATAATAGTACAAAAAAAAGGTAGGAGAAGGCAGCTTAGAGAGTAGGGGGCAGAAGTCATTAGTCTGCTGCTGCTCCTTCACTGTTCAGTCAGCAGGCTTCAGGTGAAAGAGCATTTTACTGCATTCCATAAAGTGTCACTAAACCCAGGACCCTGCATTTACTATATCTGGTCTCCCACAGTACACAGAACATGGAAATGCAATTCTTTTCATAGATATAAACTGCTAAATACCTTTTCTTATCAGCAGTTAGAGCAGTCAATGTCTGCTTAAAGCTTACAGGAGGAGTTTTCATTCTTCCCTGATTGTCCTATGAGACTGCAGGACCCCTGACCCTCTTGTCTGGACAGTGCTGATTGGCCCTGGGCTGATCGCATGCACTCTCCCAAGGAAATATAAAACTCTCTAGCAATACACACCAAACTGAGCATGTGCTGCTTGCCCCCAGGGCCCTGTTCTGTCAGCAGATGGATTGGGGACAGTGGAAGGAGAGGATCAGAGAAGACAGGATCAAACAACCTTTTTACACAAAACAGGGGATTAACCCCTTATGTTACACAGGGAGTATAACAAGCATGCTTTACTGCATATACAGACTGATTTTACTGTTGTGGGCTTAGTAACACTTTAATTGTAAGAGGTGATATCCAACTGGCTGCGTTGTGTAAATTGTAGGACTGTATGCAAATTTATACAAATTGTTTGGCATGTAAAACTTTTTCCATATATACCGTTCAGCTATAACCTTTATGACCACTGACAGGTTGAGTATGCAACATTATCTTGTTTTAATGGCATCTGAATGTCTGTGGGATATTGTAGGCAGCAAGTAAACATGTCCCTGAAGAAAAATAGGCATCAGTTTGTTGTGTATGGGGCTTTGTAGCCGCAGACTGGTCAGGGTGCCCATGCTGACCCGTCTCCACAGCCAACATCTAATGGGCACTTGAGCATCAGAACTGAACCGTGGAGCAATGGAAGAAGGTGAAAGGAAAAGGTGGGGGGCTACACTCAATACACTACAGTCACTAAATCCCAGTGCTACTGTGCATATACATCTGTATGACTCAAAATGTAACTGCTCAGCTCATGCCCAGGAGCTGGCATGCATGAGCGGAGGGGCAGCGTTCTCATCCAACATACAGGCAGGTTGTGGCTTTTTCTAATGCAGGCAGTTTGTATATGGTTTTTAACAATGCTATGTCAAGGAAAATTCCACACTATATAGCATTTTTTCTTGGGTTCTATGGTGGAGTTACCATTAGACATAGACAACTTATCTTCATAGTAAAAGTGCATATTGACCTTTTTTTTGTCTAAAGAGGTCACATTGGACTGGTGAGTGTTTTATGTATAAGAGCAAAATTTTTTTTTTATGGTGAAGGTGCAATAGTGAAAGAGCACTGAAGATTTATGGACTTAAAGCGGAGTTTCACCCTGGAATACTTTTTTTTAATAAAAATACAGTCAGGGCTAGTACATTCCACAATGGATAGCCTCTGATCTGTCCCGGGTTGCACTTACCTTTTAGGAGAAATACTTACCTTGAAAATGTATTGTCCAGCGCTGCCATCTCAGGTGTGGGCAGCTTGAATCCAGCGCGATCCTCTTCTGTGTCCTCTTCCTTCTTCTTCGGTCCCACGATGCACTGCACCCACCCCGCCGTCACTTACGGTGCCGCAACGTCATCCCTCCACAGCTTCTGGGCATGCATAAGTTATGGATAATCTTCGTATGTATTTAGCCATTTGCCTTCACTTAAGCTTAATGTGTATCTACTGTCAACATTTAAGATCATATATTAATTTCCACATTAAAATTCAATTTTTTCTAGCCTACTCCTATTAATCAGAATCTTGAAGTTTGCAAAATTACTTTGTGAAGATCCCCATACATTTACTTCCCTGGATTCTTTGACACACAATTACTGTATCCTGCGAGTTGCACTGCTGTGCCTCACATTTCACAGAGCCTGCCTTCTGAAAGACAAAAGGCGCTGGGAGGAGGAGTTTCAGGAGGCGGAGTCAGTACAGGAATCACTGCTTGCAGATAGCAAGGTACCATGGGATATGTAGTCCTCAGAAATTGAACGTAAACCAAAGGAATGCGCAGAGAAGCTGCAAAGCATGCACAGAATCCAGGAAATTGTAGAAAGAGATGGCCAGCAGACAGGGAGAACTCATGAAAGGAACATTTTCAAGTAAGCTTATAATGGATTGTCAAATAAAACTATTGTTTGTATTGACATTACAATGCTGATAAAACAGGAATGTATGCTGTGACAGATCTTCTTTAAATCTGAAACCCAAACCACCAGAAATATGAAGGCTGCCTACCCTACTGGTGGAAAATTATGCAAGAAGCCTTAACATTCCACATTTATAACTGCCTCCTGAACGTGATGGTGATCCTCTGACTTCAAATGTACAACCAAGGACAAGTATGTGAAGTCTAAACATTTGGTCTGCATACTTCTGTGACAGTGACTCAGTAAGTACTAAACCTACTGAATCACAGTGACAAGCAATAATTTCCAGACCAAATGACCAATGCCCCCCATCCTGCCCACATAATACATTTCAGGCGCTATAAAACAAACAAAGGTGTTTAAATTATTACAGTTAATTTGCTTTAGAAAGCAGCCACAGGCTGATTAGAAAAGTCTGTTCCCTGCCAGAATGTTGCAGAGGTGGACCCTTGGAAGCAGTGGTTTAACCATTCTGGCTTCATCTCACCTGAGACTTGGAAACATGGTTTGAATCTTCACTATCAAAATCTGGGTCATCCATGACAAAGGAAAGCATTTGTGTGGCTATCGGACCCTCCTGGTCACTGTCTGAATCCTCTTGCACCTTGACTTTTGCTTTCCTGGATTTGCTAGATGCCGGTGCAAGGGTGGAGGCCGACACTGGTTTTTCGGGGTGAGTTGAAGGTGCTGAGACTTTAGAGGGATTCCTGAAATATAAAAGAACTACAAAATAATCAACTGGAAGAACAACAAAATTCCTTTTGACAAAAAGAAAAAAAAAAACCTGGGAGATAAAATTGCTCCCCAGTTGCTCTGCAATTGTTTAGATCAAGGCACCCTGTTATCAAGAATAAAAAAAAATAAACATTTTAAATAAATTATATTTCTAAGTTGAAGAAAAATGACAGAATGTATATATAAGGTATATGTAGACTTTCATCCAACCAGTAGGTGGAGCACTATCCACCTTCACACACAAGGGAATCAGAGCAGCTACTCCTCCCTTATTGGATAGGTGCTCTGGGGGGGAATTCTCTTATGTATTTTTTTTTTTAAAGATATAAATATTTACAGGGCTTTTTTTCAGGGGGAACGTGGGGGAATGCAGTTCCGGCACCTCCAACACCGAATGTATTTAGGTGCAAGGGGTGCTAGGGTGTGCTGGTCTATTGATGATGGCCGCTGGGGGATCTATTGTCGCTAGTGGGGATTTTTGCGTGGGGGTCTATTGTTGCTGGGAGGGATCTACTGTTGAGAGCGAGGTCTATTGCTGCTGGAGTATCTAATGTTGCTGCCGTAGGTCTATTGTCGCTGGGGTAGATCTATTGTTGGTGGGGTGGTATGTTGTTGTTGGGGGCATTGTTATGTGGGTGATCTCTTGTTCTCTTGTTTCTGGGGAGGGGGGTCGACTGTTGCTGGTTGAGGGATCTATTTTGCTGCTTTTATTGTTATAATTAACAAGTTCAATACAAATTACTTAGCACCGCAGAATGAAACTTGGTTCTGTGTTCTCTAAAAGGGGCAGTACTGGGAGGTGGATAGGGGGTGGGACCAAGGGATGTGCTTGGGGGTGGGTAGGGGGTGGAGACAAGGGGCGACTCTGAAGTGGGGAGTTCCTGCACCTACTCCTACTCTCGGAGGCATAAAAAAGCCCTGGATATATATATATATATATATATATATATATATATACACACACATACATATATATACACACATACATATATACACACACACACACACACGCACACCACAATATATCTATCTATACACACATACACATATTATATTATATATCTCTCTCTATCTATCTCTATATATATATATATATATATATATATATATATATATATATATTTATATACATAGAGATAGAGATATATATATATATATATATATATATATATATATATATCTCTATCTATAGATATATTTATATATGTATCTCTCTATCCATCCATCCATCTATCTATCTCCATCTATAGATTTAACTATCTCCATCTATAGATTTATCTATCTATATCTCTCTCTATCACATATATATATATATCTATATATCTATTATATATATATATATATATATAATATATATATATGTGATAGAGAGAGATATAGATAGATAAATCTATAGATGGAGATAGTTAAATCTATAGATGGAGATAGATAGATGGATGGATGGATAGAGAGATACATATATAAATATATCTATAGATAGAGATAAAAAAAGATAAAAATATAGAAGTGGATTATTATTGCACATCATACTACTATAGCAGGGATCCTCAAACTATGGCCCTCCAGCTGTTGCGGAACTACACATCTCATGAGGCATTGTAAAACTCTGACATTCACAGACATGACTAGGCATGATGGGAATTGTAGTTCCTGAACAACTGGAGGGCCACAGTTTGCAGACCCCTGTACTATAGCTTCCCTTTAATATAAATTGCTGTCCAGCTAATGTGTAAGGGGAATTAATGTAGAATTCTGGATTGCTATAACAGATCATTACTGCCATTTCCTGTGTCCAGTGAAGATTTAAGAGCCGACAAGATGTTGGTGCAGTAGTACAAGATATTACCAGCTGGCAGGACAAAACGCAGCAATAAATTCTGTAAGTGAATTACTATGATCAATACTGTACTACATTAAAGAATACAGCTCAGAGGTTGTCCTAAAGAGACCTGCATTCAATGCAGTAGGTTATGCCCTCTGTGTATCCACAGAGTTATTACTCCTCGTTAGTGGCTGTGGATAGGAAGGGATGTGCTGATGCCTTTCAGTGCAGAAGAGAAGGAAAAGCCATTCTGCAAAATGATAATGCTAAAACGGATCAGTGAAGCGTCAAGAGTATATTGTACAATATTTTCAAGGAGTTTCTCCATAGCTGCAAACCTTACAGAGAAGTTGTTTCCTGAAGCATGAAAAAGCGGTCTCTTAAAAACGGAAATTATTGCTTTCCACTTTCCAGTTCAACATACACTCCCGGAATGTGTAGGCTGCAGAAAATGAAGCTGGGTACCAGGATGATATAACTCCAGGGTGCATTTGCAGGAGTCAACATCAATAGAAGCCACCCAACGACCAGGAGAGAGGTCTCTGGTCTCAGAATTGCCAGAGGGGATGACAGAAACAGAGGAGAGAGGGAATGTTGACTTGACAGTGCTGGAGGAAAGATAATTCATTTTTACTGTAAAGCCACAGTCCACCATTGCCCACCTACCTTTAAAATATTCTCTCTATGTTTTCCTTAACCACTTGCTACCCAAGCCCTCTCCTATATGTAAAAATCATCATTTTTTGCTAGATTACGCAGAATGTCCAAACATTATATATGTTTTTTAGCAGAGACCCTAGGGAATAAAATGGCAAAGCACCGTCCCCCCTTCTCATGATTGTTTTTACATGACAGGGAATCACCGGCAAAAAAAGAGAATATCTGAATATCATCATTTAGATATCCCCACTCAAAGTCTATGACGTCGTTGGGCGAAAAGTGGTTAAAGTGGATGTAAACCTCAGACATTAAATATGAACAAAGCAGATCACTCGATTCAGAGCACTGTCATTTCTGGCTGCTGCCTCGTTCCTCTGCTATCTGCATGGATCACTTTTGACACGTTTTCCAAAAGAAAAAAGGTGACAGCGAAGGGATCGCCAGCATACAGCCTGTTATCAACAGCCTCAGCTCTGTTCCTGTGTACTGTGTGAAGGGGGGTTTCTCTCTTTCCTCCAAATCAGAGATCTGCAATGTGTAACGTCAGCTTCCAACCCCCTGCTTTTCAGAGCTGAGAGATCCTGTGTAAATTCTGCACTTTGAATGCCTGTAGAGAAGATAAGACTGCAGATAAAAAGGTACAACTTATGCAGGAGGATTTGTTTCATCTATGTGTATCACCTGAGGCCAGTCACTTCACTAGGTATATGTAAGGGTTTACAACCACTTTAAATCCAGTAGTCTTTTGGTTGGTCATGTGACATCACAGGTCATCTCCTTCATCTGGAGTAGGTGGTTTTACCCCAGCACAGAACGTGCAGCAGAACTGCAAGCCTAAGTTTTTTTGGACTGCTTTTTTCAAATGACATGATTTTCTCAGGATCCAAAAGAGAAGACTGACTCAGTAGTGATGCAGCAAAAGAAGACCAGCCAGTGCACACACATATGCAACACTAGGTTACTAATCCCTTGCACCAGGAAACAGCGCTTGCCATATACCTGAACTTGGATGAGTAGAAGTCTGCTCCAGAAGGTAGTTAACCGCTTGAAGACTAGGCCTTTTTCGGACATTTGTTGCTTACAAGAAAAAAATCTGTATTTTTTGCTAGAAAACTACTTAGAATCCCCAAACATCTATATTAATAAAATGCAAGTGTCTCTGCATCCAGATTCCCTGTGTCCGTGGGATTGCCACACTATTAAAAGGGGACTCTGTCCACACTATTATTAAAGGGGACTCTGACCACACTATTATTAAAGGGGACTCTGACCACACTATTATTAAAGGGGACTCTGACCACACTATTATTAAAGGGGACTCTGACCACATATGTTCTAGGGCCCGTTAATTTAACGGGCTTAATGTCTAGTTATATATACACACCGTATTTTCCGGCGTATAAGACGACCCCCAACATTTCCAGTTAAAATATAGAGTTTGGGATATACTCGCCGTATAAGACTACAAGCCGAGCCGATACAGCTCACCTTCCTTTCCTCTCTGCCCTGCTGTAGCCATGAAACTGTGTATCCCCATTAAAGCTGCTATCTGAAAGCTGCTATCCCTACATGCTGATCCAGTGTCCATCTCCCAGTACTCCACACCGCTCACCTTCCTCTCCTCTCCGCCCGCTGTAGCCATCCATCCATGCAGCTCCGTCATCTAAGGGATAATATGCGGCTGTATCGGCTCGGCTTGTTCTGCCAAAATCCGGCGCATGCGCATTTGCGGCAGGGATACCAACTCTCACAGGGAGACCTAGCAGGCCTCAGGAGCGAGACGCAGGGACGCAAAGAAGGTAGAGTAATAGGATACAAGGGCGGGCGGGTCAGACGGGTGAAAGAGGCATGTGTTCCCGACACATCTGCTCACATCGCCGCTCTCTCTCTCTTTTTTCCATACCCCGGGCATACCGGTGATGTTTTTGAGCCCCCCCTCCACCGCATATTCTCCAGTTTCGGCCTATAAGACGATACCCGGCGTATAAGATGACCCCCGACTTTTGAGAAGATTTCCAGGGGTTAAATAGTCGTCTTATACGCCGGAAAATACGGTAATATATATATTTTAGCAGAGACCCTAGAGAATAAAATGGCGGTCATTGCAATATTTTATGTCACACTGTATTTGTGGACTGGTCTTGGAAATGCAATTTTTTGGGAAAAAATACACTTTAATGAATTAAAAAAAACAAAACCCTAAAGTTAGCCCATTTTTTTGTATAATGTGAAAGATGATGTTACGCCAAGTAAATATATATCCAACAACCAACATGTCATGCTTTAAAATTGCGCACGCTCGTGAAATGGCGACAAACTAAGCTACTTAAAAATCTCCATATGCAATGCTTTAAACATTTTTACAGGTTACCTGTTTAGAGTTACAAAGGAGGTCTAGTGCTAGAATTAATGCTCTTGCTCCAACGATGGTGGCAAAACCTCACGTGTGGTTTGAACACGGTTTACATTTGTGGGAGTGACTTACGTTTGCTTCTGCATGCGAGCACGGAGGGATGGGGCACTTTAAATTTGTTTTCCTTTTCTTATTTATTTTACTTTTTATTTTTTCACTGTACTCTTTATGGAGGGATCTAGACCCCAAACCCCTCTTCTGCACTTGAAAGTATTCACGATGCCAAGATCAGCATTTATGAATACTTTCAAATTTTTAAAACTGGTGCCTTTAAGACTCCAGTAAACCCAGAAGTGACAAGGCTTCTGGGTTACTACATCAGAGACCCGTTCAAAGCAGATTCCAGCTTTGTTTGGGTCTCCAGCCAGCCGGCAGACATGCCGGCTAGTCACTCGGGTCTCCCGGTGGGACAGGAGATCCCGGGGCAGAGCAGTGGGAGGGGGGACGTCCCCTACCACTGCTTGTAATAACAGCTAAGCGGCTGCTTAGCTGCATCGGTTGGTATTACAAGAAAGCTGACCATCGGCCCTAAAAAATGGTACCGGGGTGATGCCTGCATCTACAGGCATCACCCTGGTACAACCACTTAAAGCAAATGGTTAAAACTTTTTGCCTGGACTTGGGCTTTAATCCAAGTCCTCAACGCTGCAATTTAACATTTCGAATTAGCCACCATGCAATGGGATCTCACCAAAAAAAAAAAAACTCACCAAGAATATAACTCAGAGTCTATGTCTTCGTCTCCAGCTACTTGCACAGAGGAAATGGGTCCTTCCTCGTCGCTGGACAGAGTGATGTTCTTGCTGGGGATGAGAGCGAGTGTAGATTTTGGGGCTACTTTATCATCAGGATCCAAATCATCCTGGAAGCCAGCCACCATGGGATTTGAGCCCGGTACATCCGCATCACTGTACAGAGATAAAGAAGTTTCAGTGCAGGGAAAAAGCATTTAGTAAATTATGGAAGGTTTGAGTCACACACCAAGATGGGGTAAAAGGGAGACATGACAAAGGACAAATATTGCAGGACATAAAAGAAAAAATACTTGCTATTGCAGCCAGTATTCACATTTTAGCTACAATCAATTCATTCAGCAATAGCTTTGACATTACTTATGTTATTAAAGTGAAAAATGCATTATTTCTGCCCTATATTTACTGCGACACAATTTTTCATAGTACGAAGCAAGGAGAAGTTATGTTTGACTGAAATAAAAGCATTTTTAAAATGTTTGTAAGGCCCCGTTCACATTGCCGCGATCCGACTTGGGGGGGCGACCTCCGAGGTCGCGGTGCGAGCAGAGCGCCGCGACCTCGGAGCGGCCGCCACGGACTTCATAACATTGAAGTCTATGGCGGTCGCCTCCGGGTCGCCCCAAAGAAGCTCCGGACCCTTTTTCTAAGTCGGAGCGACTTGTGTCGCTCCTATTAGAACGGGTCCGCAGCTTCCCTATGGAAGGCGACCTACGGCGACCTGTGAGGCGACCAGGTCGCCTTAGTGTGAACGGGGACTAAAGGTTCAAAATTATAAATTTTTGTTTAAATAACAAACATGTCATACCCACCTGCTTTGTGCAATGGTTTTGCACAGAGCAGCCCCAATCCTCCTCCTCTCAGGTGCCCTGCCAGTGCTCCTTGCTACTCCCCCCTGCTGAGTGCCCCCATAGTAAGCTGCTTGCTCTGGGAGCACTCATGCCTGCTCAGTCCTGAGCGGCCTCTGTGTATCTTTGAGACACAGAGTGTGGTTCAAGCCTCGCCCCCCCCCCCCCCACTCCATCCAATGGCTCCCACTGCTGTGTCTCAGCCAATGAGAAGGCAGAGACCTGAGACAGCTTCTGCTCTTATGCACATCACTCGATCAGTAGGGGGGCTGCGGGGGGAGCTGCACACTGAAGGTTTTTTACCTTCATGCATATCTTCAGCCTTTAGAACCACTTTAAACAGGTTTGTCATTGTATTACAAGACTACAAAAATCCAACCTCGAACTAATGAAAAAAAAAGGGTGGAGAAAGGAGTCAATAAGGGTTATAGTTAAATATGGGTGTTTTAAAGTTGTTGTAAACCCACTTTGATGACTTTTACCTATAGGTAAGCCTATAATAAGGCTTACCTATAGGTGCTTTAAATATCTCCTAAATTTGCACTGTTTAGCAGATATTTACAGTGCATGCAGCCGATGACGTCATCGGCGCATGCACTCTGAAAAAACGGCCGCCCGTGCCGTTTCTTCAGAGCCCTGTGCCATGCCTGGCGGCTCCCACGCGCATGCACAGGAGTGATGTCACGCAGCTCCGGCCAGTAATACAGCCGGAGTCCACAGACCTGGAAGGAAGACGGGCGAAGATGGATGCGGCCGGCAGTGGGGACATCGCGGGCTTCGTTGCAGGTAAGTGTCACATAATGTGCTAGTAGTATGCATTTACTTTGCAGGGAAAAAAAAAAAAAGGAAGAGTTTACTTCCTCTTTAAATAGATTTTATTTTTTTTATAGGCACCCTTTGTAGCACATCACAACAAGTCACTGAGATAAGAGAGGAATGAGAGGATGCTGCAAAGGGTGCAGTTAAACAGCATTGTCACTGCTAATTCTCAAACCTGTAGCTTGTCAATCAGTACCTGGCCACGCCTAGTCCTGCCCACTGTTTTCAGGATTGACAGCACTGCCTCTGCTGCTAAAACCCTCCCACTGTGAGCTGCAGTGACTGACAGTGGGAGCGTGAGACACAAAGGAGAATTAAACTCAGGGAAGGTAAATGTGTAATAATTATTTTATCTCTTTGTGTCTCATTAGAAAGTAACTGAAATTTGGACCTGTTTTGACTGTCGCACAGGAGACTTTAAATGTGCTTTACCTGAAGCCCTAGTACACCCATAGTGCAGAAATGGTTAATAAACACCTCCCCCAGATTAAATTAATACATTAAAACATTAATGACGGACCAATAACCCTATGCAAATGCTGACAAGTTTGCACAGTACATTCTCCCTAGTCTACACTTTCTTTCCATATTTTACTCTGCATTAACAAAATATGCTTCTCTTATTGATGCAGACAACAATCATCTGTCAGTGTTGAACAGAAGCATCAACTCCTATTATATTCCAAGCCATTCTGGAATTCAGTGATAACTCACAAAGCCATCACCTGATATCCATCCATACCAATCTGTGTTACCACTGAGGTCTCTGAAACATTACCGAATCCCTCAGTCTGTCTTCCAAGACCAATTAAAATATCAATTTCTGGTTCTATCCTTGAGTATTTCCTTTACCCGGTGCAATGTCTAATACACACAACACATAAATCACATTTAAATCTACCAATGTTGCTAAAGGAGAGATCTATTTCTAAAGCCACGAATCAAAGGGGTGAAAATTTATCACTACTCTCGTAATGATAAATTAAGATTCATAAGGTGAACTAAAGAGGAGTAGCTAACAAACCCTCTGAGAAAAGTGGGTGGAAGGCGGATCTGCGGTCTTGCCACATGTGATCTGTGTGAAAACAATAGGTCACAAACATTTAATACACGTTGCTTCTGTGACATTAGCAGAGAAAAGTTCTAGAATTGCTGCACTCCTCGAAATCCTTTATCGTATATCATAAAAACATCACAGACACCATGGGGATATGACAGAGGGAACATGTTTCATGCTAGAAGCAGCGCTTACCCCAACGGATGAGAAAGCGCTGCTACTAGCGTGAAACATGTTCCATCTGTGATATCCCCATGGTGTCTGATGTTTTCATGATAAACAATAAAGGATTTCGAGGAGTGCATCGATTTCAAACTTTTCTTTGACGGCATTAATAGACGGGCTGTACTGGCACCCTTGAACCACTCTTGCAAGGTGTTTCTTTTTAACTCACCTGGAGCTGCTATTTGGAACTTTGTTTTTTGTGACATTATGAATGCACTGCCTGCAACACTTCTGACTGCTTCTGTTAAAAAGCTTGGTTCACCTTTTCAGAAAAAATGAAAAGCTGGACACTGTACACCCTCTGCACTCCCCGCTGTACTTACCTCAGTTGACGATGAGCGGTCCTTGCCCACGTAGCTGATACAGCAGCCTGGGAATATGAAATCCCTGCTCTTCTCCTTCTTTTTGCAGCGTTTCTGGGACAGATCAGAGCGATTCTCATTGGTCAGCAACAGCACAGAGCATCGCTGAGATCCTTTCAGGAAGCACTGAAGAAGAGACAGGAGCAGGGTTCCAAATCTCAGGACTGCTGCGCCAGCTGTGTGGGCACTGACACTAACCCACAGAGGTAAATACAGTGAGGACCTGGGTGGTGGTGGGGAGGATATACAGTGTTAGTTCACCTTTTCATTTTATAAAAATGTGAACCCTTTAAATTATATTTCTTGGTGCTGAAAAACAAGCAAATAAACATTTTGATGTTTGGCAATCTGTAATACTTTATCAACCTCAACAAGACAGAATATAACTAAATGCTTCAGCTAAACCCCCCACGGTTATTGCCTTTTGTTTCACTTGACTCTCCCTTCTAGACTGTAAGCTCTAACGAGCAGGGCCCTATAATTCCTCCTGTATTGAGTTGTATTGTAACTGTATTGTCTTCCCTCACATTGTAAAGCGCTGCGCAAACTGTTGGCGCTATATAAATCCTGTATAATAATCTAATAATAATAATAAACCCAGTGGTATACAGTATAAGTGACGCAGTTCATCACACAAAAATCCAACTAGATGGCTACAGGAACCTCATATCCCTAGCCTAATGTCTTTACTTTGGGCCTCTTTCACAGTGCCCTGCTGCGGTTACCCTGCAAGTTACCTGCACTTTCCGATAGACTTCTATTAAGCCCCGTACACACGCGTCGAAAATCGGCAGGGAATTTTCGTCCAACGTCCGATCTGCCGATTTACGGCTTGTTAGTATGATGCTCCGACAACCGACTCCAACTTTTCGGCCAAAGAAAATCTGGTGTGCCGGCTATAAAATTTTTGTCCGCCGTCAAAACACGCCCGATTTTCGTGCAGTCAGTACAGTTCGACAGGGAAAAGTCTTATGAGCAAGTCTGGGAATGCTCAGAGAAGAAAGAACACAAAGAAAGCAAACCAACACATGACATCACTTCTGAAGCAGATTTTTGTTGGGCGAGAAAATTTGTGTGCAGTCTAGGCACATTCCAACCAACAAAACACCACTCTGGACAAAAGACGGACGATCGGTCGGCCGATAATCGTTGCATGTGTACGGGGCTTTAGATCGGGTGTTTTTGGTGTGTTTTGAATATGCACCAAAAACACCAAATTTAATAGAAGCCTATGAGAAAGGGTGGGTAGCCTGCAGGAAAACTGTGGGTACAGTGCGCTGCGAGGAAGCCCCAGCAGGGCAAGGCGAGAGAGCCCTTACTCTACAAAAGCCACATCTGACCTCAATATTACGATTGAAAAAGACTGGAACACACATGGACAACAAAATTCTACTCTTTGAGTGTTGCAGCCATACAAGCCAATTTTAAAATATCGTACTACTGTTATCTGGTCTCTGGCACATAAGCCAAATTTGTTCTTGAACACACGCCTACGGTTTCAAAGGATGCAATAAACTGGACATTCAGATACACATATGGTGGTAAATGCTTAATTCCGCACAGCTACTGGATCAAGGTTTTCAATATCCAGAAATTGGAGGAGATGCGACCTCTCCAGATCCCAGAAAAACACATAAAGGTCTGTCAGGCATTAATAATGCCCAATTCAGGTTTTTTTTACATGCCCCCACAGCAGCTAAACAATCAATCTGTGGGCATAGACATTACCTAAAACATGTTAAAATATTAGGCTGGAATTGGGCTTTAAAATGCAAATTTTCTGATACAAGCAAAAATGTTGGTTAATATGGCATAGCCACCTACCTATCGCTGTCTCTCCTGTCTCGGGGAGGGGGTCTTTCTGGTTCCTTTGGAGTTGCGCTGTCCTCCAGGAAGCTGCGATCTAAGCTCTCATCAGGAACGAAATCCTCCACACTCTGGACTTTCACTAGATGATCAGCATGAGTTGGAGTTTCTACTGGTGTAGGAGAGCAAAAGATTATGGGTAATGAAACAAAGCACAATAACAAAGCTTCAAAAAAATACCTTTTTCGTTACTTTTAGGATTTTTTATGTAATTCATAGGCGATAAATCCATGAGTGGCGACCGCTGTAAAATGCTACCTCAAGAATCTCACCTGCTCCTAGTTAATCATTAAAAATCATTCTCACCTTGCAAAATGGCTGCTTGACATTACTAGTTTTTAAAAATGTACAGGCTGTTTTCTCCCCACAAAACCAATATTACAGAAATTAGAGATGTACTGAAATTTTGGCTGCCGAAACATATCGGCTGAAAATGGTGTTTTCGGCATTTTGCCGATAAAGAAAAAGATGCCGATAATGGCGCAGAAAAAGCAGGTGATTTTGCTGTAATTTTACTGTGCCTACGGTTTGTTTTTTATAGTCACGGGACTCAAAAACCACATCAAAAACATAACACGTGCATTATTGATGCGTTTTAGATGCATTTCAATGGGGAGGTGTGTTTTTGGTTCGGTGAAGATATACATAAAAGGGATGCATTTTTCTTGAGCTTTTCTTGCGCTAAAGGTGCCGATAATGGCCGACAAATATTCATTTAAATTCATGATATTAATTAAAAAGTCAAATATAATACAATTTTTAAAAAGAATATATATATATATTTCTTTATAAGAAGCTGTAATTTTCGGTTCTTGGCCGAACGCATCCTGAATTTTTGGTACCAAGATTTCCATTCGGTGCACCTCTAACAGAAATGTTCCCAATACCTTTAGGACCTTCCTTCTCTTTCACAAAATAGCTGTCTGAAGGATGTCACTAAAACTTAACAGCGATAAATCCTTTAGATTTACCACACTGACAAGGCCCCCCGAGATACCTTCCATCTATATGCCCAGCTAAGTACCTCCCCTTCTTGGCTCGAGGTCTAAAGAGCAGTCTCTTCCCTTGCAAGCATGATTTCAACAGGTGAACTGCAAATCCAGGAAAATAAAAAAAGAGGAATTTTGAAAGTACCTGTAAATTCCATATTTTGGAGTATAGTACATGACACAGGCAAAATATTCATAGACCCTGGCTTGCAGGCTCGTACTTCAGGTGAATGGACACTGGCATACCCTATTGATTCTGCACCCTCTTGGACTGGCATAGCAGGGTTCGACTCTGGTTCAGAAATGTGAGTAGGAGAAGAGGCAGTGCGTTTTTAAACCCTGGACAAAGATGGCTCTACGAAGGCCATAATATGTCCAAGAAATTGTGACGAAGATGCAGATAATTCTTCTTTTGTCAGGTAGACTGCTTGTTGCGTGCCTGAAATGGAGCTAGATTCTAGCTGCTAGAATCTGATACGGAGGCTGAAATTAGAACCAGTCACACTGAAATTGAATGTTGTATGATCCTTCAGCAGAACAAATGTTCACCTGCTGTTTTGAATTGGGTCAGTTTCCCCTGGTCTAGGCCAAAGCTACAAGGTTATTTCCCCGTGGGGTACTCACCGAGTAACTTGTGGAAGATAGGGTAAGAGTGTTCAGAGTATGCGATGACCAAGGGGTAGACTGTCCTACAAAAGGGATGAAGTGCCTGAGTACCTTATTAGGGCTCTAGGCGGAAGAGGCGTTTGTGCGACCAGTGGTGTGATGTAACACCTGTTGAATTTTAGCGCCAAGTTTGAAAGGTTTGCACCGTGAAATGAATACATTCCAAACATAGCCCCATTTTAAAAGTAAGGGTGAGGGATACAGGGTCACCCTGTCTTACTGTCCATGAAGCTACACTGAACATGAAGTCCAATTTTTGCCTGTAATGGCGGGTATACCCCAAAGGGGTCTTTCCGACACTGGGTTGCATAGTGATGGATCATGGCCCTGGACCTGTATAGCACCCTGTGGCTAACAATGTGTGAGCACCCAATGCAGGATCCAGGGCCTGAAGAAACAATACGGGATTTGCCCACAGCGTGGGGTATGGGTACAGCTCCCACGGTTTTACTGTGGTTGCATCGACACTGCTTCTGTATAAGCAATAGACGACAGTGAAATGTTGATTAGGGCATTCTAAGAAAAAAATAAAGAAAAATAGAAAACTAGCAAGGCAGAGAGAGAAAAGAAGGAGAAGAGGTCCATTACCTTTAGAAACTAGCATGGAGCGGGGCAGGGTTCTAGGGGGGTGTGTCCTTAAAAGCTTGCTAGTATCCAATCACCTGAAGGCACAAGCCTATAATGGTGTATGAACAAGTTGCCTGTCCTATAAAATTAAGAAATAATGGGCTCCACTCACAAAAGCATCTCGCATGCGACATTGAGGTGTCCAGAAAAATGTTGCCTAAATATCGCATGAAATCCTGATCCTGTCAATTCACTAAACTGCTTTGAGGCATTTACCCCAACACGCTGAAAACGCTCGATTTATACCACATGAACAGGCGTTACACTCAATTCACAGAGTAATGCGATTTGGGTTTTGAGCTCTAGAGAACCAAGGTTTTTTATAATAATAGGTTAATGATTCCTATGTGTGGTTGTGCCAACATCCCTGGTAATATGACAAGTGGTTATTTGGTTCCTCGGACCAGTGTGTGGGACTTTGAGGCAGTAAAGTAAGAAGCAAAAAGCAATAATATTGCTTTTTGCTTCTTACTTTACTGCCTCAAAGTCCCACACACTGGTCCGAGGAACCAAATAACCACTTGACACTCAATTCACAGAAGAAAATAAATAATTAAATGCATGTAGTAATTAAAGTTGTTCTAAAGGCAGAATTTTTTTTTATCTTAATGCATACTATGCATTAGGATAACAAACTTTTAGCGTGCAGCAGCCCCCCTCATACTTACCTGAGCCCCATCTCGATCCAGTAACGTTGCACGAGAACCTCAGCGGCCCAGGACTCTCCCTCCTGATTGGCTGCAAAATTGGCTCCCGCTGCTGTCAATCAAAGCCAGTGAGCCAATCAGGAGAGAGAGGGTGGGGGCCAAACCGAAGCTCCCTGTCTGAATGGAAACACGGTGCAGCGGCTCAGCTTGGGTGCCCCTATAGCAAGCTGTTTGCTATGGGGGATACTCAGCAATAGGGAGGGGCCAGGAGCACCGGCGAGGGACCAGAGAAGAGGTTTCAGGCTGCTCTGTGCAAAACCACTGCACAGAGCAGGCAAGTATAAAAAGTTTGTTATTTTTAAACAACGAAAACCAAGACTTTAATATCACTTTAAAGCGGAGTTCCACCCAAAAGTGGAACTTCCACTTTAAGTACTCCTGACCCCCTGACATGTCACATTTGGCATGTAATTTTTTTTGGGGGGGGGGGAGCAGGTACCTAGTTTTGACAGGTACCCGCTCCCACTTCCGCTCAGGCCAGCTAGGCTGCTCGAGCGGAAGTTCTCCCTCCCTGCAATCTTCTGGGACACGTCAGAGGTCCCAGAAGATTGCACGGCCATTCAGGACGCGCAGCCGCAAGCTGTTACACCCGGGTGCTCACACTAGTGATGCTGGCACCGCCGAGAGGAAAGGGAGAGGATCGGTGCTTCGGGTGGCCGCATCGCTGGATCATGGGACAGGTGAGTGTGTTTAATAAAAGTCAGCAGCTACACATGCCTACACTTCCTTGCAGCATCTAAGGAATGTGTAGGCTTTACTGGGTTGTTAAGGAGCAGGTGGCCGCGGGAATTGGAAAAAAAAAATGGGGTGGTGTTCCCCTCAAAATCCATACCAGACCCTTATCCCAGGGGGGGGGGGGGTGAGCTCCCCCCATCTGACAGCTTCGCTGCTAAAGGAACTATCTTGCCACCCCCTAATTTTTTTTTAGCAGCGAGAGGCGATGGAGCTGTAAGACGGCGGGGTCTAGTATGGATTATTTTTTTTTACTTATGGCATAGGGTTTCCCTCGAAATCCATACCAGGCAAGAAAAGGCCTGGTATGAATTGGGGGGGGGGGGGGTTTGGGGAACTCCTGCGCTCTTTTTTCACAATTTTTCACTGTTGGAAATTCTTTTATTTATATTCAGCTGTCGGTGGGGAACCCCGGTGACAGCTGACTCATCAGTTGGTAAGGATGCAGCAGCTGCCCACTCTAACAACCAGCTATTTACTAATAGTTATATTTCTGCAAGCTTTTACTACTAGAATACCGCATCACGTCAAAATAGTGCATGTGGTATTTTAGTAGCTTTTTTTGTGAATGTCAAGAAAATTTGTATAAAAAACGCTGAGCGGTATCTTACTGCATTTCTTAAAGTGGTATATGCCGCTTTGTGAATGCAGCCCTTTATTCTTTGTCAGTAATATGCAAAAACACACAAAGTTAACTCCAAACAGATATGAAAAACACCAATTAAAATTATGTATTCATAAAATATATATAATTAAACATCTATTTAAATTCTGCTAATGCACTTTGTATTCGCCTCTTGTAATCCTCCATAAAGCAGCACTTGATAGCTACATGCACATCTGCTGACAAGAAATATGGCAACTCAATGAGAGAGCAAACGAATGAGGTCTTTACCATGCAGATGACCCTTCACTTTCCAATCACAGGCTGGAGACAGAGAGGTCATCAGGCTTTAATGCTGTCCCGGTTCACACTTGTGCGATGCGGGAAGGCTGCGAATTTGCAGCCTGTTCGCACATCGCATCCGCACATCTGGCAGTTCACATTGCCATATGCGATACGCAGGGGGTGTCAAATAAATGTTAACGACACCCCCAGTTTGATCGCATATCGCAGTGCGATCTGACAGTTCGCACAGGATCGGATCGCACAAGTGTGAACCACTGTGCGATCCGATCCTGATGCGGCTGGAAAAAAGGGTCCTGTGCGTCTTTTGTGCGGGTGCAGTGCGAATTTCAGCCATACAAAGTGTATGGTTGAATTCGCACCGCACATCCGATCGCATGTAATGAAGGAGCAGTACGCTCCGATATTACATGCGATCGCCGCACTCGCAAGAGTGTGAACCGGCCCTCAAACAGACTCTAGAAAAAGGTCACAAACCTGGCTGTTCAGAGCGATAGGGTTGGGTGCATCTCGGGACTGGAAGGACCTAAATACAAATCCTTTGGCATGTTAAACCTTTTTAATATATGAATTTAAATTGTGCATGCAGCTACTTGTCTGGAATTCAGCTTTTTAAATATGCCAATCTTAAGAGAAATACAAGGGCTGAAATTGCATGAAATGTGAATTTTCTCCTGTCTGTTGCCTTAAAACCTGGCAGTCACAGACCACAGGGAGGCAACTAGGATTTTCAGAAAGAAAGGTCAGGAACAACTGCCTACATGCTTCTTGCATGATAGCTTTTAGTTTACCAAAAACATTGGCTTCCCTGCCGGTCTAGGGACCCACCTGGTTTGGCTGGTGGACTCTCGGTTGTAGAAGATCCAAAGAGCCTTGACATGAAACCACGCTTCTGCTGAGACTGCTGGGACAGCGGTGGAGAGGACACTGTAGATGGAGATGGGCCAGAAGTGTCAGCGACTTCAGCTGCTGGAGGTGGCGGAGAAGCAGCCAGAGTAGGAGTGGGCATCTGAAGTGGAGTGCCAGCGCCAGAGCTGTCCGGAGACCCAGAGGTGATGGGGACCACAGGAGACTGTGAGCCGGAAGACGGACTCTGCCCATTGGTTGCTACTGGAGATGCCAGGCGCATAGTATTCTCTAACATCTCTAGAAATCTGAGGGGAACATACAGAAAATATTGAACATTTATCTGACAGATTGTGCAAATCTAAAAGACGTCATCAGACTCTCAATAACTAAACAGAACGGATGGAGAGAGAAGATCATCTCGCTAATGAGGCCGGTGTGAGTGGGAGGACGTGGCGCATGCCTGAAGATGCCAGATTGGCTAAAAACACACAGAAAAGTAGAACAAATGCAGAACATTTACACACGTCTATAATAATTAAGCCCCATACACACAGGTGTCAAAAGGTTACCACATGCTACCAAATGCTTCGGATTTGAAGAGGACATAGAGCTGAATGACTAAACTTAAAGGAAGCCTTATTTCTATCTTTTACCGGATAAGCACATATTTTAAGTTATTGCTGCAGTTAATTATACAGTCATTCATTTTAGATATGATTTTCGCATGTTGACATACTTTTTACAATTACGGTTATTATATTTAATGAAAACTTTTTTTAGTTTACCCACATATTCTCCACTACTCTCTGCTTAAGTGCCGGTTGACACTGTTCCGACTTGTCAGGCGACAAGAAGTGGTCCATGCTGTGCAACAGTAACCGTTCTAATAGGAGCGACTCAAGTCGCTCCGACTTAGAAAAAAGTTCCTGCACCTTTTTTTTTGCAAAGTCGGAGCGACTTGCATTGACTTCCATTATGTGAAGTCGTTGCAAGCAGCGCCGAAGTCGCGGTGCACGGACAACAGCATTAGTCGCCCGTAGTCGTGTCTAATCAGTGTGAACCGACACTAACAGTTTAGATATTAAAAGAGAAGTTTGGGATTAGAAACTTAATATTAGTACTCACCTAGGTGGATGCAGCATCAATCTGATGATGTATCTATTCCCCACCACCTCTAGACCGAGAACTGAGCAATCAGAGACCACTGATTGCTCAGTTCTCAGACTTCAGAGAACCAGTGACCGTCAGTCTATGGCTCTCTGCTCTGCCCCTCCAGAACACCCCGGAGTGCTGGGCTGTGCAGGGGGTGGGAGCAGCTGGGCTCAGGCTCTCAGATGTGTGCTGAGAGGCTGAGCCTGCTGATGGTACAGGCATCTGGTGATTCCGACATTAAAGTCGAGACCTCTCCAGAGCCTGGACCAGCAGAGTGACGTCAGCCAACAGCAGGTTTTAGGCCACGGTCGGCTAAATGTGTGTGTAGAACAAAGTGCATTCCTGTGATCCCCAGGAAAGGAAGGGCTGAAAGAGATTTGGCCCTACTTCTCCTTGAACTACATGGGTAGTGCAATGTTTTTAGTGACCCAGCAGATTAATAGACTTGTATTGTGAGAAGGTGCTCTCCTGTAGCTCTGTTTGTCTGCTGGAGCTCCCAAGGCCTCCAGTTATGGAGTAGCATACGGCCTTCTTTCCTTTCTCCCAAGAAGCAGTGATGGGGCTTAAGAATGGGGGAAAAAAGTCAACCAACCTGTGTTGATTCAGACATAGACCAATTCAGATCTTACAACCCAGATTTGATTTAGGGATCCAGCCGGTGAACAGGGGGGAGCACAGGAAAGGTAGGAGGGGTGTCTGCATGCTTGCTCGCAGCATGGCTACAACTAAATCCAGCCATAGTCTTTATTTAACTTAATTTAAAAAAAGTTGCTAAACAGGGTGGATGGATAGATCTCCTGAGTGGGAACTGTGGAACTGGGAATGCAGCTGATTGGCTGCAGTTAATCGTCTACCAAAATGTATCTGTCTTGCTCCTTCAATTATCAGATAGATAGATGTTGGGCATTAGGCTGGCCATACATTATACAATCTTCCTGAAATTTACCTTCAACTATGTAGTACAAAGACCTGCCTAATTGGACACAAGTGAAAGTGTTGCTTAGCTTTGACCTCATATGTGGTTTGTGGCAAATCTAACAGAAAATTGTACCTGCAAACTGAACATGTATGGCCTGCCTTAGGGCACTGTCAGGGCTTCCAAATAATCAAATTCCAAACATTTTATCAGAAACCAGAGGAAATAGGATCAGTGATCCAATCTCTGCTCGATAAAGACAGGGCGTGTTCCCTCTTCTGTTACTCACTGCAGTCTTTTTAACCTAATCTCTATTTCACAATGCAGGTACAAATCAGCCTTCCAAAGGCTGCTGTTGCTACCAGGAGACCACTACCTGCTAAAAGCAAGTGGTAAACATGAACCGCTTATATGTATTTTTGATTCAGTTGACTGAGGAAAAAAGATTTAATTTCATAAAATAAAGTAAAAACATAAAATATGTACAGCACATGCAAAAAAAAACCAACTATACAAATCTGGCTTTTTTTACAGTATCTAGTATGCAAGCCCAGCATCTGGCAACCTTGCTTTATGAATGCCACTTATGTCGCGTATAGTGAAAAGGTTTTACGCAAAAAAAAAAAAAAAAAACTTTTACTTGTCCCGCTGCCCACACTGCCAAACTCTGCTACATTGAAGAGTTTAAATCTGCAGAAAGGTCTTCAACATCCTGTTTCCGGTTGTATAGGATGTTGGCTGTGCTCTGTGGTTTCTTTTGCACAAAGGTGCTGGCAGAAAGAAACACAGAGTACAGTGTGGAAAGCCAGGATCTAAAATGTTGAATGTTCAACATTTAGAAAGCTTAGATCTTCAATTCAATGGAGTTTGGTAGCATGAGCAGTGGGACAGATAAGGAATGACTGCTTTGTTTCCACCTGCTTCACTTCTTCTTGGTGCCATATTGTTAGCTCAAGAGCAAAGGGATTTATGTTATATGTCACACACTTCCAAACTGAAAGTAAATAAACAGATTTTATTAGATGACAAAAAGGTAGGGGCGCCACACACCGAGCCCTGCTAGTGTGTAGATTATGGCTTCAGTCTATCTCCTCTTGGCCAAGCCCCCTCTGACATGTTTTACCCAACTCACTGAGCCTAATCAGAGGTCCTCTGATTAGGCCCCGTGGGTGGGACGAAATGCGTCAGCAAGGTGTGGCCAGGAGGAGCTAGGTTAAAGCTGTAATCTACACTGTGTTGCTCACTAGTTGGTTTCGGTGTAAGGCGACTCTACCTTTTGTCTTCTGATGTGCCTGCAACAGCGTGGATGAGCTTTTCTCAACGCCGACACCCGACAGCACTATGGATCGCAGAGGAAAGTTTGTAGCGGTGCTCTAAGCCAGTGGTCCTCAACTCCGGTCCTCAGGGCCCACTAACAGGCCAGATTTTAAGTATTACCTTGGGGAGATGCAGACTAGAGTACTGCAATCACTGAGAAGCAAATGATATCACCTGGGATGTATTTCAGTTATCTTGCAATCCTGGCCTGTTAGTGGGCCCTGTAGGCCAGGGTTGAGGACCACTGCTCTAAGCCATTTTGCTCAGAGGTCACAGTGAACAGATTTTATGTTTAGTTTGCAAATGTTGTCAGCACATTATCCAGTGTCGTAAAAGCTTGTGATCATGTCTAAATGCAAACAACTCAACCTGCCACATGGGGGGACCCAAACTGATCTCTTTTGCAACACCCCATCAAGAACCTGTCCTGACATTTTTCTGAGCCTCACCAAATGGGCCAAAAATAGCTCCAAAACTCTCATTTTTAGACATTTAAAAAGTTACCATAAATTTCTGAAAATATTGGACAAACATGCTAGCGACCTTTGTTCGGTATTCTGATGGTTGAGACAGGCTCAGCTACAAAAGTCAAGGAAATGATTTGCCTTGCAAGAAGAAATAAGCTGATACATAACCCAATATTCCTAATTTTCTGAAACCGTGGGGTTTATTTACTAAAACTGGAGTGCGCAAAATATCTGGTGCAGCTCTGCACAGAAACCAATCAGCTTCCAGGTTTGTTTTTTTTGCCAAAGCCTAAGTGAACTCACTGAAGTTAGAAGCTGATTGGCTACCATGCACAGGTGCACCAGATTTTGCACTCTCCGGTTTTATTAAATCAACCCCACTGCCTCCAAGGAAGCAAACAGGGAGTGTCCCTATTTCATCATGGGAAACAAGTCCTTCCCCCTTCCTCTAATATTCCTTGTCATTCAGCTACAAAATACAGCAGAAAACCCTTGAAACAGCATGTGAAAGTTAACCTACATTTCGTAATTCTGATCCTCCGTCTCTTGTTGCACATTCAGCTCTTCCAGAGTAGCATCAATGTCCAGCTGATTTGTCTCTAACTGTCGTAACAAGGTTTCTCTCTGCAAGATGCAAGTTAAATGTTCAGAATCAGGATGCAGGATGCCTGTAGAGCTTACCGCCAGTAACCCTGTCTGTATAATACAAGCGCACAATGCTATACCACATTATGAATGAGGACACCTTTGACCCGTTCCTTTCCAAAAGGGCAAGAGGTGGAATTCTGTAACAAGTCGATACAGAATTCCAGCCACACAAGGGTTAAGAGTGTCAGATTCCAACCACATATTAATAAATAAGCTAGAGCATGTATCACTTCTTTGGAGGACGATCGTTTTACAAAGCCACTTACAGGTACTGCACAAGTAACTAGCTAGGTAACTCCATACAAGGAGCAGATCTCAGGTGTACACAGTAAAAACACCAGTCACTTGTCTATCTGCAAAGTCCATCATATGTGGGCTTAATTCTAAAACCCAGCGTAAAGATAGGTATGCTGCCCCAATGTCTGCCACTGTTCAAGTGAAAGCAAACATCTGTAATTGCAACGTCATCAAATGGGAATAAAGGTGAAGAAGTAAAAGGGAAGAGAGAGTAATGGAAGGAAGGAAAGGATATGGAGACGTGAGAATGGAATAGAAGCTCTAAGTTGAAACTCTGGTATCCAGAAACGCAATGGGGAGATTTATTAGGGGCCAATTCACATTATATGCGGTGACAGATGTTTTCCGCATGGTAAAATGTGCGTCAACGCAGGACCACATGAAAAAAAACACAATTGTTTCCTATGTGTCCCATTCACACTGCAACACAGCTTAGTGCTGCGATAAGATGTAGAAATGCTTCCTTTTATCCCCAGGCCAAATCGCACTGCAATGTCGCGCGACACCAGACATTGCAGTGAATGAATGTGTACATTTTGTACTCTTCAAATAAAGATCCTTTGCACAGCTGCACCAATGATCTGGTAACTTAAGCTTGTTCAATTAAAGTGATGGTTAAGCCACTATAGTATATTCATGCCGTCCCCTGTTAAATAATGATGTGTCCCAGTGTCTATTCTATATAAAAAAGTGGCCAATTTCTACCTTTTATCAGGGTGTATTCCGGCGTTAATGTGACTCCTCGCCTCTCTCCTCTCCCAGGCTGACAGTGGGAGGGTCCGAGAACTCCTGCTGTTGTCAGCCAGGGATGAGAGAGAGCCGAGTAGTCACGTGAGCGTCAGGAGACGCTCTGATATAAGGTAGCAATTAGCAACTTTTTATATAGCACAGACACTGGAACACACATTGTTATTTAACAGGGAATGGCATAATTATACTATAGTTCTTACTGCAGCAGGAGGGGAGCAGAGCAGCACTGTCACAAGCTGACAGGAAGGGAGGGGGGGGAAGAGGACAGAGCAGGGCGGTTTTTTTAGGTAATACAGGGGGCCAAATTACACAGCACAAACACGGTGCAGTTATTCATGCTTTAATGAAACCGGATCCATTTTTTTTTTTTTTGGGGTAACGAACGCATTAGGCTTTGACAGTAAAACCTAGAAGCTGATTGGTTACTATGCACAGCTGCTCCAGGTTCTGTGTGCACAAGTTTTAGTAAATCCCCCCCCCCAAATGGTCACTTCTCTGCTGACTTAGGGAATTCCAGTAGGCGTGAGCCAAAGCTCTGACTTACAGTTATAACGCAAGGTTGCAGAGAAAAAACTCTGCTGAGAATTAAAGTTATTTGAACGTGTTCAATAATGTCTGCTATCGCATAACGTTTTTTTCTCAACAAAACTCACTACAACTGCATCGCATGCTAGTTTCTGTATCATGCGATTCGGTGTGGGCAAACGCAGTTCAAGAAACCTGGTGTGAACTAGCCCTTAAAAGTAGAACTTTAGGCAAAAATGTGTTTTTTTACTTACCGTAAAATCCATTTCTCTGATGTTCATTGACGGACACAGCTCCTGATCTTCTTAACAATTAGGTATACTGCCCCCCTACAGGAGTAGGACACCAAGCAGAAAAAAAGTCTGGCTACGCCTATGGGCAGTCCCAGGGGGTATACACCCACTCTCAGCTATAGGCAGTCAGTTTTGTTGCAAGCAGTGTCAGAAGAAATCCAACTCCACAGAGGGGTGGGTGCTGTGTCCATCAATGAACATCAGAGAAATGGATTTTATGGTAAGTCAAAAATACCAATTTCTCTTTCCTTCATTGACGAACACCATTAGGTGGTGGGAACAGCGAAAAATAACTACCTAAGGCTAAACTTTAGCCAACCAGCTAAACAGGAGCTCAGCCAAAACAACTGGAGCCCACCTGAAAAGAACAATACACCCTCAAAGAGGACCAGGTCCTCTAAACAGCAGCCTGCAAAACTTTGCGGCCAAAGGAAGCATCCGCAGATGCCAACACATCCACTTTATATAACTTTTTGAAAATGTGCAGCGACGACCAGGTGACCACCTGCATCACTGACGCCTGATGACAGAAGGCCTAGGAGGCACTGAGCCCCTGAGAAAAATGGGCTTGGATCCACCAGAGGAGGCCCTGAACGGCTTTGATCCCTTGTCAGTCGCCCGAGGGCCGAAAAAAACTTCTTACGAGCCGAGAATGATGGCCCACACCTACGACAAGGGTCCTTGCCCTTCATAACCTGCAGAAGAAAGGTACTCCCCCCCCCCCCCCCCCAGTGAGACTTTTAATGATGTCATCCAGGGTAGCTCCAAACAGGCAATCTCCTTTAAAAGGAAGATCAGTCAAGGCCTTCTTAGAAGTCTGGTCCACAGACCAGCATTTGAGCCAAAAAATACGCCGGAGGACCACTGCTGAAACAGAGAGCCTAGCGACTAGGGGAGCCGCATCCAAAGAGGCATCACAGATAAAACTGCAGCCCCTGGCCCAACTGGTCCCCCAGCTTAGCAAAGGCAGGGGGGAACTGCTCCCCCTCCAGGTCACGGTGTAAAAGCTTAGCCCACTCCATCAGAGTTTGTGACACCTCTGTAATGGTAAATATCGGCCTCAGTGACAAACCAGCCAGGATGTACACATTGCGGGCCACAGCCTCCACTTTCCTGTCGTCTGGGTCCTTAAAGACCAGGAAATCTTCAACCGGAATCATGGTTGCCTTGTTCAATCTTTAAACCGGAGGGTCCACCATCGGTGTAACAGTCCATTTTTTAAGAAGGGACTCCTCATAGGGGTACTGCATAGCAAATTGCTTAGGGACCACAAGGGGACGTTTTGTACATTTCCACTCTTTAGAAACAATTCTGTCAAAATAGGAGGGGAAAGGAAACACCTTTCCTGCTCTGGATGGCTTGTGAGTGCCAAAGGGAACCAACACCTCTGTTGCAGCTTCAGCTGCGTCCTCCATCTTTAAGTTCTCATGCACAGATACAATCAGTGCATCCACCAGCACCTTTTTGTGCGCGGTTGCAGAAGTGGAGGAATCTTCCTCACTATTTGAGAACTTAGGGCACGTGGTCGCAGACCCAGCAGAGTGTCCCACGACCACGGCAGCCAAATCAGATTCAGGATCTGGAGGAGACAGATGAGACCCAAAAATCACCTCCACCCGGGACCCAAAGGGAATGCAGTCAGTGCATCGATGGATGGTAGGGACCCGGAGGGCCCCACAGCCTCTGAGAGGGGATCAGGTGGGGAACTGTGCTCCAAAGACTCCATGAGTCAAAAGGTGGAATCAAAGTTAAAGGTATAAAAACACCACTAAGGGACACCCCCACCGCTCCGGCAGCACCACTCGGTCGCCAGTAACAGAGCACCTAATCGATCCTCAGCAGAGAGAGAGAGGACCCCACCAGACTCACCACCCAGCAGAAACAGACACCTGCAGCCACCAGGAAAATCTGCACTCCACGTGCAGCAATCAGGAAGTGAAAAGATCCAGGAGTCAGCACCAGGGGATGACGAGCGGCTCCCACCTTCAAAATAGCCGTCCACAGGGCTCAACTGTCATGGCCGCCACTATTTTCAATGGCAAACACTGCAAAATGGCCATCGGACCACACAAACATGGCCGCCGTGCATTGAGCACACAGGCTACACCAAAATGGCTCCCAGGGAATCAGGAGGCACCATGAGGCTCCCAGGAGGGATCCCTAGGGCTCAGAAAATGGGACAGGCAGGAAGGGGGGCCCCTGGCAGGAGCCCCCACCTGGGAAAGCCCCCCCTCCCACAGCCGATCTCCAGCAGCGCACAGCCCCCTGATCCCGTCTCCAGCACAGCACCCTGTCCCCACCCCAGGCGGTGGACAAGGCCACCCAATAGCCCAAGCGTCAGTAAAGAGGGGGGGGGGGCGCTTTGGCCAACAGAGACCGCCAGACTGATGAGGGGGGTGCCTAACGGGAAAGAGGGGCCCACATCCACCCGAAAACCCACCAGGTGGAGAGGGGGAACAGTCACCACTTACCATACCAGGTGGGCACAGCTCCAGACAGAACCTCCTCTCCATCAAAATGGGGGGGGGGCTGTCAGGCCAGGAGGAACGATGCGACTCGGGACAAGACCAGGTTGTATGCGACCTCGCAAGGCGTTTAACTCACAGGCAAGCCCCTGTCCGGTGGGGCGATGTCGGGACTGACCTAGTGCGGAGCTGAGGTCTGCGCACATTCACTAGCCAGACTGGGGTGACCACTGGCTCTAGATTATCCAGCCCATCACCCAGTCCAGCAGAGTTGATTGTAGATCTCACAGGAAAAAAAATCAGGAGAAAAAAATCTACCTAAAAAGAAAAAATTACCAGAGATCCCAGCAAGGAACTAGGGTCCTTACTCCTGACTAGGCAGAAAAAAACTGAGTACCTATAGCAAGAGAGAGGGAGTATATCCCCTGGAACTGCCCAAAGGCATAGCCAGACTTTTTTTATGCCTAGTGTCCTATTCCCGTAGGGAGCAGTATAACCCAAAGGTTAAGAAGAACAGTAGCTGTGTCCGTCAATGAATGAAAGAGAAACAGCCTTTTTACACAATGCAGAGGATTAACCTCTTAGGTTCCACAGTGAGTATAACAAGCATGCTTCACTGCATTTTTTTGGCTAAAAGTAACGAAATTTTGTGAAATTTCCTTGCTCTCTGCAGTGGTTTTGCACAGAGCAGCCCGGATTTCCTCTTCTCGGGTACCTCTTCAGCTCTCCTGCCTCTCCCTCCTGTTGAGTGCCCCCATTGGGGCACCTGAGCCGTACCACATCCATGCCCCCTCTCTCTATCGATTGGCTCACTGACTTGGTGCCATCTCAGCCAATTAGGAGGGAGAGTCTCGGGCAGCCGAGACACTCCTGCAACATCGCTGGATAGAGAAGGGCTCAGGTAAGTATTGGGGGGCTGAGGAGGGCTGCTGCACACAGAAGGTTTTTTATCTTAAAGAATAGAATGCATTAAGGTAAAAAAACCTTTTGACTTTACAATCACTTTAAGCTTAAAAAAAAAAAAAAAAAAAAGAAGGTCCTACTTCCTGTTTTGCCCTCCATGCCCCTAAATATTTACCTGTCTCCTCTCACTGATCCAGCACTGTCGCCAGCTACAGCACCACTGCTCTCTTCCTGGTCTCACAGGAGACACAGGCAGCAGCAGGAGCCCTAGGCTCCTGATGCTGTCAGTCAAAACCTGTGAGGAGGGAGCAGGGGCATGTTTATGGACGCACACATCCTGACTTGTGAGCACTGTTGCCCCCTTATTAGCTGGCTCACTGAGGGGGCACTCTGACGAGACAAGGAGCGGAGAGCTCCAGCAGAGGACCTCAGAGGAGGAGGAAATAGGAGACCACTCTGTGCAATATCATTGCACGGAGAAGGTAAGTGCAACTTTTTTATTTTAAAGGAAAAAAAAAAAAACTTTGCCTTTACTAATCACTTTATTTTTGAAAAAACAGAGAATGAATCCTAAAGGATAAAAATGATTTAGGTATGAGGGTCTTACCTGGAGCTGGAGGAAAGGGATGTTAAAGAATTTGTGCAAATATTTCAGCCCAAAGCTGTTCTTCATGGAAGACTCAGCATAGCGAATATAGGAAGAGCCAGGCCGTCTGTACAGAGAAGCAAAGGACAAGGGAGAGGATGATCATCCAAGGCAGCAATCTCCAATGGCAAGAAAATCAAGACATAAAAAACATTACCTGATAACATAGACAGGATCAGACAAAGGAAAACAGCAACTCACATAAAGGAATTACATAGGGCAGTCATGTCACAGTCCCCCACCTGGAATGTTCCAGCTCAAATCACATGGCACTGGGGTTGGGAAGGGCTTGTACATGCTTCTATTCAACAATAAAGCTTTGAAATAGTTCTGAAAAGTAACCTGTCAAGCAGGAATATGGATGTGCTGATCCGTTTTGGAAGGTTCAGTCTGCGGGGCTGCCATCATTTCCCGTTTCACTACCAACTAAGTAACTGACCTAGAACAAGCCTGCGCATATCAGCAACATGTGACTCAGGCATGACCCAAGGATAGAGAAGACAGCTCCAGAGCTTGCACATTAAAAAAAAAGTCAATTGTCATACTTCTTGACAGGTTGTTAAGCCCTTTCCTATCTCTTACTTCTATTTAATGCTTGCAAAAGAAAAAGAAAGTCAATGAGCAACCCTAGAGTGTAAAATCGATCTGTGAATAGCTAATGCCATCCAGAGAAACCTGCAACTGCACTTAATTCTATCACAAAGAAAAATAAATATACGCTGACAGTTACAAAGGCCAGGTAACAACATGGGCACCTACCGACTGCAGCTTTTAGTCCCTAAAATCTATTGAATTGTTGGGCCGTTCTTTCTTGGTAGTGTCAAAGTTTGCCTGACCCTCTCCCCTATATTACTATTGGCCCGTGTGACTTTAAAAAAGGGCTCAGCTTCTAGATTTGCAGTCAAAGATTGTGCTTTACTGCACCTTATCAAGTCTGAAAAATTAACCGACTCTCTGAAAACAATGCACTCACTCCTTGTGTAGATAATAATGTATCTGAACATTTAAAAAGAACTTGAAGTGGGATAAATGCATGGAATTACATCATTGGCCTTTTTTTTTTTTTTTTTAAATACTAGAGGTTTGGTTGTTGGCTTCAGTACTTGGAGACAGTACCCTATAGACAGTGCCCTATAGGGCAGTGATGGCGAACCTTGGCACTCCAGATGTTTTGGAACTACATTTCCCATGATGCTCATGTACTCTGCAGTGTAGTTGAGCATCGTGGGAAATATAGTTACAAAACATCTGGAGTTCACCATCACTGCCCTATAGCATGCATACTCAGAGGCAGCAACTTAGAAAACACTTTAGCCACACATACCATCTCTTTAAATTTTGTATGCACTTAGACTGGGTTCACACATAAGTGATGCGGGAACCAGTGTGATCCCATGTCACTCGCAGGCAGTTCACACTGCCCTCTGCGGGTGTCAATAGAAAGTTAATGACACCCCCAGATCGGTTCGCAGACGGCAGTGTGAAATCCTATGCGATCCGATTCCAGTGTGGACCAAAAAAAAAAAAGGGTCTTGCACCATTTTGGTGGTGCATTTGGTGGCTCAACTCGCATCGCACAGACATTGCATGTGATCTGCACAGCAATGAGGTTCGAATCACATGCAATGTCTGTGTTTGCACCAGTATGAACCCAGCCTTAATGTGCGTGCCACTTCTCTTACTATATCTTTATTAAGGTTATGCTCTTTAACATGTACCAATGCTGTTTTACCGCTTCCCACGCCTGATTATTCTTTTGTTCTTCCAATAAAGAACCCAAATAAACCCTTTGTAAAAGAAAACACTTTATATGAGGCAGGGAACCAGTATTTAGGGATTAACAATGTCATCCCCGATGCATCCTTACTCCTTTAACCACTTCCCACAAACTGACGTACGTGTACGTTGGTTTGAAGAAGTGGTTGTACCAGGGTGATGCCTCTAGCTACAGGCTACCGTTTTTTAGACCCAGCAGTCGGCTTTCTGAAAACAACAACCAATGCGGCTCAGCAGCTACTCGGTCCTCAACCCAGTGAGCGGGAGGGGATGCCCCCTTCCCGCCGATCTGCCTGGGTTTTCCGTCCCACCAGGAGACCCGAGCAACCAGCCGACACGATCAGCTTCGATTGGCTCTCCGATCATGTAAAGTGTCAACGGCGCCGATTTAAAAAACTGTCAGTATTCAAAAATGCAGATTTAGGGTTTTGAATACTTTATAGTGTAGTGGAGGGGTCTGGGTTCTTTTAGACCCCAGATCCCTCTATAAAGAGTACCTGTCATTGCCTATTACTGTCACAAGGGATGTTTACATGCCTTGTGACAGTAATAAAACGTGATCAGATTGTTTTTTTTTTTTAAAACAGTGTTAAAAATAAAAAAAGAAATATAATAAATAGGAAAAAACGGAATTTTTGTAAAATCTTACCTGTAAAATTCCTTTCTCTGAGTCCTCCGACAGTCGCCGCCTCTTCATATTCGTCACATATGGGGGTATTAGACTTTGCTCCGAAGGAGTAGCTAGGCAACAGAATATGTTAATAAAGCTTTTAACATATCCAACATATCCCACCCTCAAGGGGTGGTCCCCTCAGTCAATACCCTCCTACTTCCTGCAACCATATCTCAGTTTTAGTGGAATAGCAGTAGAGTATACAACCAAACCCCAAAAGAGGGGCGGGGGCGGCGACTGTCGGAGGACTCAGAGAAAGGAATTTTACAGGTAAGATTTTACAAAAATTCCGTTTTCTCTTACGTCCTCCGACAGTCGCCGCCTCTTCATATTCGTCACATATGGGGACGTCCCAAAGCAGTGCAAACATGAGGGGTGGGAAACACATCCGCGCCGAAAGGCAACGCAGTTTCCACATCAAGAAAGGAACCTTACCAAAGATAGGAAACCAGCTGGGCAACAGCAAAAAACAAGTGCTCAACAGGAGCAACAACCCAGGAAAAGGCAAAAACCAGGGGATACAAAACTCATCCCAACAGCCAGGAGTCCCCAACAAGGGACCCTAGGGAACAGCCGCACTAAGAACCTTGCGGCCAAAGGAAGCATCCGCCGATGCCCGAACATCTACTTTGTAGAATTTTGTGAAAGTGTGCACGGTCGACCAAGTCGCCGCCTTACACACCTGGGCTACAGAAGCCCCATGACGACAGGCCCAAGACGTACTCAGAGATCTAGTAGAGTGCGCCATCACAGGCACAGGGGGAACCTTCCCCTGCAAGGCATAGGCCTGTTCAATGGTCTGTCTGATCCATTTAGCGATGGTAGAGGCCGAAGCCGCCATGCCCTTCCGAGGACCCTCTGGAAGAACAAACAAGGAGTCCGTTTTACGAAAAGACTCAGTCGATCGAAGGTAAACCCTGATCGCCCGAACAACATCCAAAGAGTGCAATCTCACCTCCTGTGGATGTTTAGGCTTCGTGCACAACGAAGGCAAAACAATGTCCTCATTAAGACGGAATTCCGAAACACGTTTCGGAAGAAAGGAAGGATTAGGTCGCAAGACCACCTTATCCAAATGAATAACCAAGTACGGAGACTTGCAGGACAAAGCCGCCAGTTCCGACACTCTGCGAGCCGAAGTGATCGCCACCAAAAAGGCGACCTTTTTGGATAACATAGACAACGAGATCTCCCTGATCTGTTCAAAAGGAGCACGTTGTAACACAGATAGCACGAGATTCAAGTCCCAAGGGGGCAGAGGATCCCTCCTAGGAGGAACCAGATGCCGCACACCCTGAATAAAGGTGCCAACCAAAAGGTTGGATGCCACGGGACGTTGAAACAGAACGGCCAGAGCAGACACCTGACCTTTTATCGTAGCCAGCGCCAAGCGCTGATCAACACCCGCTTGAAGGAAAGACAGCACACGGGACACCGAGTACGTGCGGGGTGAAAACCCCCTGGACTCACACCAGGCAAAATAGGCCTTCCAAGTACGGTAGTAAACCTTCCCAGAGGAAGACTTCCTCGCGTTGATTAAAGTATGAACGACCTCCGGAGAGAGACCCCTCTCCTTCAGGACCTCGGTTTCAACAGCCAGGCCGTCAAAGCCAGCGACTGTAAAGCAGGATGGTATATCGGTCCTTGAGACAGTAGATCGTCTCGAAGAGGCAGACGCCACGGGGCGTCGACCGCCAGATTCACGAGGTCTGCGTACCAGGACCGGCGAGGCCAGTCCGGTGCCACAAGAATCACCGTGTTGCGTTCCGATTGAAACCTGCGAAGGAACCTGGACAGCAACTGGATCGGTGGAAACGCATACATCAGTCTGTACTGATGCCACGGGGCCACTAACGCGTCCGACGCGTCTGCCCGAGGGTCGCGCGTCCGTGCCACGAACCTCCCCACCTTGTTGTTGAGACGAGACGCGAACAGGTCCACATCTGGAAGACCCCACTTCGCGCACAACATCTGGAAGACAGCCGGGTGGAGAGACCATTCCCCCTGATCCAGGGTCTGGCGACTCAGATAGTCCGCCTGCCAGTTCTCCACCCCCGGAATGTGAACCGCCGTTATCGCCGGGACATGAGTCTCGGCCCAAGATAGAATGTCGGCCACTTCCCGAGCCGCTCGGGCACTCCTGGTGCCCCCTTGGTGGTTGATGTAGGCCACCGCCGTGGCATTGTCCGTCTGCACCCGAACCGGGCAGCCCTGCAGCCGGTCCGTCCAGCGACGAAGACAGAGACTTATCGCACGCAATTCCAGAATGTTGATCGGAAGGGAGGACTCCCCCTCCGACCAAGTTCCCTGGGCGGACAGAACGCCCAGAACACCACCCCAGCCCGACAGGCTGGCATCCGTGGTGATTACCGTCCACGAGATAGGACGAAACGACTTGCCCCCGGACACCATCGGGGACTGGAGCCACCACAGAAGGTCTTTCCTGGTGCGATGACTCAACGAGATCTGAAGATCCAGAGATTGAGGTCGCCCGTCCCACTTGGACAGGATCTCCGCTTGGAGACCCCGCGTGTGAAACTGGGCGAAGGGAATCAACCTCGAAGGCCGAGACCATCAATCCCAGACATCTCATGTACGTCCGTAGAGACGATTGCGGAACATCCCGGAGGGACCTGACTTCCTCCTGAAGAGTTCTGAGTTTGTCTTCCGGCAGGAAGACCTTCGCCTGCACCGAGTCCAAAATCATTCCCAGGTAGGGAAGACGAACAGACGGACTCAGTGCCGACTTTGGAAAATTTATCGTCCAACCAAACTCCTGCAGAGTTTGCATCGTGACAGACAGGTCCTGCTCCAGACCCTGGCTGGTCGCAGACCGAACCAGAATGTCGTCCAGATACCCCAGGACAGAAATGCCCTGGGCCCTCAATAATGCCAGAACCGGTGCAAGCACCTTGGTGAAGACCCGCGGAGCCGAGGCAAGGCCAAAAGGCAACGCCACGAACTGGTAGTGATCCGCCGCAATGGCAAATCGAAGGTACCTCTGGTGACCCTCGAAGATGGGGATGTGAAGATACGCATCCTTCAAATCGATGGAGGCCATGAATTCCCCCGGAACCAGGGCAGCCACCACCGACCGCAGGGATTCCATGCGGAACTTGCGAACCCGCACAGAGCAGTGCAGAGCCTTCAAGTCCAGAATCGGACGAACCTTGCCCTCCTTCCTGGGCACGGTGAACAGGTTTGAATAAAACCCCCGAAATCTGTCCCGATGAGGCACCGGAACCACCACTCCCTGAGCCCTCAGGTCCTGCACCGCCAGGTGTAGGTCCCGCAGGCGCTCCGGAGACAGTTGAAGATTTGAAGGAAAAAATCTGCTCTCCGGCCGAGAGAGAAACTTACTTGGTACCGCAAAAGGTTTGCGCAGATCGCGCCATTGATCCTTAACCGCGCGCTGAAAATCAGCATTGCAGGGGAAAACCTGTGGCGTCCTGCGTTTCCTTTGCGTCCCATAAGCCGCCAAGGCAGCGGGGGGACACACTTCGTCCTGCAAACGCAGCGTTTGCTTAATAGAAGCAATCAACTCATCCATGATTGCAAGCTCTTCAGGCGAGCCAGGGGGAGAATTATCAACCCCCTCAACTTCAGCCTCCACCTCAGACCCCACTAGATCAAGAGAGGAGCGGGACCCCGATAGGGAAGCCCCTGCTAGAACAGCCCCATCACCTTCCCCTCAGAATCAGAGGAGAGCACAACTCTGGGCCTTTTGGTAGATTGAGCAGCCACCAGCATTTGCACCTGAGCAGCAAGGCCAGCCACAATAGTGGCTAAATCCCCCCCTGGGGGGGAAGCAGCGGTCCCCTGGCTTTCCACCAATACTGTAGGAAATTTGCCCTCCTGAGAATCCATTGCCCCTGTAATGCCAGACAACCAAGGGTTAACTGCCCCTTTCAGCAAGCGCGGCAAGCGCAGCCCACCGCGTCACACTAAGCACAATGAGACCCCCACAGGGATATGTAAACTGAACACAGGCAATGGATAGCAAGAAACAGAAGGATAAAACCTGAGGAGACCCTCGCCGCTGCTGCTGCCTCGATCGGTGTTCCTGGGAAGAGGAAGTGATGCTGCTAGGGCGCTCTATGTAAACCTATGGAGGCTACAAGAAAATGGCCGCCATGCATGTAAAACATGCGGCCGGAGCGAGGGCAGGCAAAATGGCGTCTTTTGGCGCCGAAACCGTCGCCCCACAGTGCAGTAATGCACACATGTCTGTATGTAAAAAAACAGAACCGATCGCTGCAGCGATCGCTGTAAGTGCCCAAACATGCCATAAAACATGCCCCACAGCACACAGCTTTCCACACTGATCATGCTGACACCCATAGTGCCACACAACTCCCCCCCCCCTTGCAGCCCACAGCATGCAGCCGAGAGATAGGGAGACAAACAGTGTGAATAGAGGCAGGTTACACAGTCCCAGACTGACACCCCTCCAGACAGACAGGTCCCCACATAAATACACTTACCTCACCACGGTGTGGGGGACCCGCACAGGCGAACAAGCCGCTACACATGAGGCAGGGAGAGTCGCATACAAGACGCTCCGAACGTGGGTTAAGAAACCGCACAGCGTCCAGTGAGGTAGCCACCTCACCAAGCATCCCTGCACCGAACAGGGATGGGTCGTTCACTATGCCAGGAGCGTTACCTGGCTGAACGCTCGATGGCAGACTGGGAAGCCACTGACCCACGACCTGCGACCAGGGGGATCAGCCCGAGACCCAGTCCGCATGATCCTCTTCGTCCGAAGAACTAACTAACGCTGAAAAAACAACAGCTAAGTAAAGGTAGAGAGAAAAACTCAATCAAAATATTAAAAAGAAGAAAGAGTCTGGGACATAAAGTCCCAGCACAGAGAGAGCCAGCCACTCCTGACAAGCTAGACATTAAAACTGAGATATGGTTGCAGGAAGTAGGAGGGTATTGACTGAGGGGACCACCCCTTGAGGGTGGGATATGTTGGATATGTTAAAAGCTTTATTAACATATTCTGTTGCCTAGCTACTCCTTCGGAGCAAAGTCTAATACCCCCATATGTGACGAATATGAAGAGGCGGCGACTGTCGGAGGACGTAAGAGAAAACAGTATTTTTTGCTAGAAAATTACTCAGAACCCCAAAACATTATATATATTATTTTTAGCAAAGACTCTGGAGAATAAAATGTCGTTGAGATGTTTTTTGTTATACGGTATTTGCGCAGCGGTCTTTCAAATGCATGGTTTTTGGAAAAATACACTTCACTGAATTAAAAAAAAAAAAAAACTAAACAGTAAAGTTAGCCAAATTTTAAAGTTAGCACACTCGGAGAAAGGCGACAAACTACGGTACTTAAAAATCTCCATAGGGGACGGTTTAAAATGTTTCACCAGTTACCAGTTTAGAGTTACAGAGAAGGTCTTTTGCTAGAATTATTTTTCTCGCTCTGATGATCGTGGTGATACCTCACATGTGTGATTTGAACACTGTTTACATTTGCAGGTGCGACTTACCTATGCGTTTTCTTTGGTGCGCAAGCTCAAGGGGATGGGGACACTTTAAAAATATATATATTTTAACTTGTAAACATGTGCCAAAAATAGGCTTGGTCTTTAAGTGGTTAATTAGAGTACATGCATTGAGCAACAAAGTTGTTTCTAGTGGTTAATCAACAAAAAACTATATTTATTGCAATAACAAAAACACCTAAAAAAATAAATAAATAAATACTTGAAGGATAGGGAAAAATTTTTTTTTGCAACATCACACAACATCTCTCACCTGTTAAGGCCCTGGATACAATCCCGCACATCATCAGGCAAAATGACGCGGTGTTCCCCCATGTCCCGATAATTGCCAAGAACACACACTGGCACATGGCTTGGTACCTTGGGCAGCTCCTTAATAATGTAGTTAAATGTCCTGAAAACCCAACAGGGCAGAGAATCAGGTCTGAGGAAGAATAAGTGTTATCCACAATGTTCCTCGATGGTAGAACCCACCCAATGAAGAGGAGCATCTTTACAGCAACCAACCACTGTTGGGATTCCAACCACAGGTCAGTGGGGAACCCACACCTCCCCGATACTACTAATTCTAAAGCCAACTGGCAATGCGGAAGCTGAATAATTAGGCCGTGACGTGTGTTGTCTCTACTTCTCGATTGTTGCTGCACTAAGCTAGTCTTAGCATAATTGTCACTCACATAGTTAAACCCATACGGGACTACTACAGTTGCTAGGTCATTGAAAAGCAGAGGGATCTTAAAGTGGAGATCCAGTCACTTGTAAAAATAAAAGTCAGCAGCTCCAAGAGTTGGCGGCTGACTTTTAAAAAAGAGCCCATCACCTGTCCCAGGATCAAGCGGTGAGCATACCCCAGGCGGTCTCACCAGCGGTCTTCGGTCCCCCGTGCTGGCATCACTATGGGCACCCAGCTGTGACAGCTTGTGGCTTCACAGCCGGGTGCCAACTGCCCATCGTGAGTGATAGATATAGTCTTCTGGAACCTGTCAAGTGTCCCAGAAGACTGCAGGGGGAGGAAGGAAGGAGAACCTCTGTAGCCGAGCTCAAACGGAAGTGGGAAGCAGGTGCCTGTCAAAATCAGATACCCGCTCCGATCCCCCCCCCGGCTCCTGAAAAGTGCCAATTGTGCAAGAGGAGTGGGGGACGAGTCCTTAAAGCGGAACTTCCACTTTTGTGTGGAGTTCTGCTGTAAAGCAGAGCTCTAGTCAAATGTTAAAAGAAAGATAAGGTAAAGCAGGGATCTCCAAACTACGGCCCTCCTGTTGTTGCATAACTACACCCATCCAATGAGGCATTGTAAAGCTCTGAATTCACAGACATGACTAGGCATGATGGGAATTGTAGTTCCTAAAAAACTGGAGGGCCATAGTTTGCAGACCCCTGTGTTAGAGGGTCAGTTCAACTTTACTAAAAAAAAAAAAAAACTGCCTATGCAAATAAGGGATGTCTGAAGATAAAAAAAACCTGCTGTGCAGTTTTGACCAAAATTGAATGATGCCCTTGTGCTATAGGTGTAGGCCATTTATGTACCTCATGAAGCCTGGCCTGATAACTCCCAGAATGTTGTTAGGATGTTGCTAAGCAAGGCCTAGCTATTACTGTTCATCTTCACAGTAATGCGGTAGCTCTGAGCTCACTCCTATGATTTTGTCAAATGGGTGCCCAAATGAAAGACAGTATGGCAGTGGCAGGAGTCCGCATGTTCTGTGTATGCCATGGCTTGTACATTCTCCCTAGGTTTGTGGATGTCCTCCAGTTACTCTAATTTCCTCCTATGATCTAAAACAGGGGTAGGCAACCTTTGAGAGGTGGAGATTTACCTGAACTACATGGTAGCGATCAAAGATCACCAGGTTGCAACAACCTTTTCTTTCACCCTTTTTTTTTTTAAAGAAATGAACTAGCAAGGCCCTAATAAAAAAATCAGTGGCATGAAAAAAGTATATAAACAAATGTCACTGCAAAAAAAAAAAAAGGTATATATTTTTATGTATTTTCAGCCTGCCCCTGTCCAGTCATGTGATCTTCCCGTTATCAGCCAGTGGTGGCTGCAGAGGACAGAGGACTTGTGAACGCTAAAACCTGGAGCGGTGATGTCACCCATAGGTTTCCATGTCCCAGCCATTGTTCTTCAACCACTTTAAGACTGGCTAATGTAAATATACAATGGCCGTTTAAAGTGGTATACCAGGATGATGCCTGCAGCTACAGGCATCATCCCAGTATTTTTTTTTTGGGCAGGCAATGCTGCTTTTTTTTGTAAAAGTCATCCAAGCGAGTAATTAGAAAAAATATGTCGATCTGTACCTAAATCAGAGCAGCTCCCGGCACTTAGCTGACTCCTTGCTCTCTCCTCTGCCCGCCTGGCAGCTCCAGCGGGCGGGGCAGAGCACTTCCACTGACGTCAGCCGGGGAGGAGGGGAAAGGAGGAGAGAGAGAGCCGAGCGGTCAGGTGATCGCCGGGAGCCATTCTGATTTAGGTACAGATCGGCATATTTTTTCTCTAAGGCACAGGGGCACTTATTGTTATACTACAGAAAGGATGGCATACACTTAAATTAAATATAAGAGCAGCAGGAGGGGAGGGGGTGGGGGACAGAGGACAGAGCAGGGCTGCAGCTGACGGAGGCACGTAAACTGACCACGGTGTCAGGGCTCAGCAGCCATGATATACCGTGGTCCGTTTACAGTGGGGAGGGTAGAAAATGGTAGGATCAGCCAGGTTTTTTAGGCGATACAGGGGGCCAAAAGACACAGCACGAGCACGGTGCTGTATAAAATGCATTAGCTGTCACTGGTCACTAATGCATCAGTGACCAATGGCAGGACATTAACTCCTTCATACAGCACAATACTATGTCATTATAACCCCTTCACCCCCCCAATCATTTAACCAAACATTACCCTTGTTATTACTTATATTTATAATGCTCCCTCACGGTGCCGCTCTCTTCCTTTCCTACCTCCCAGCCTCTGAATGACAGCGAGTCAGAGGCCAGGACTAGACATCATCTGTTGGGTGGAGATCACTGCACCTGACAGAATGTATTCCTTCTACGCTAGTGCAAGAGTGCACTCGGCACCCCGCTGCAGCTCTGCATGTGTGCTGTATGATCTGATTTGGGTAGCGGCTCAGCTCAGCTCGGCTGTTGCTGTAGATTGCTGCTCTGATGTGACATGTGGCAAACTCGATCAGAAGCTGGCAGCATGTCAGGTTGCGATCTGTCAGATTATTATTATTATTATATAGGATTTATATAGTTTACGCAGTGCTTTATTGGTCCCGATTGACAGGTGGCCGACCCCTGATCTAAAATATATTGAAAGGTTCTTAGACTGTGTGTAACTTTATTGCTGTAATTGAGATATAAAACAGTAAGTTGTTCTAAAGCAGACAGATATCAGATTCACATTCTCTGTACAATGCTACACAGTTAGTTTGATATTATGAATTTAGAAATTAAAAACTACAATGACCCAGTATGTGCTTGAAAAAGGGATAAGGGCGAAGAATAAAGCATAGAGCATTTCTTATTAATATACATACCACTGCTTGGTAATGTCAAACATCATGATCACCCCATTGCAGTTCTTGTAAACATCCAAAAACTCTGCATCCAGCGCCAGGTCAGCATCCCCCTGGATGGAGAAAAGCACACACCATTGACATTCAGATATATACGCCTTCTTCAAATGTGGAACACATGACAGTAGTCCAAGTCAATTGACTTCTATTCTACCAAGCATTGTTAAAGGTCCTGTTACCTTTCCTATATCAGAAACTGGTAATAATGCCAGGACAGAAGGCTGCAAGAAACAGTTACACAAGCCCTGGATACCTCATGTTCTGCACAGTTGTGTACCTTGATGGTCAGATTTGTATAAATTATAAGCTGCTCTTCTGCAAAGTATTTTTATTTTTTTGTCTCCAGTGGATGTAAACTCATGAGTCCTCACCTCTTGAGGCTCGTTTTCCAACTTCAGTCCACCTTCTCCTCGCTTCTTGCCTTTCCCTGGGCAATAAAAACAAAATAAATAAACCCTTACACAGATACAGAAGACATCTATATCACCCTGCTTTTCTATATAGCTCCACTGTGGCCCTCAACATACAGGGTTTTTTTTTTGGCTTTTTTTTTTGAGTAGCAAAAATGTTATACTCACCTGCTCTGTGTAATGGTTTTGCACAGAGCAGCCCTGATCCTCTTCTGTTTGAGTCCCCCACTGGCGGTCCTGCCTCCCCCCATGACGAGTACCCCCAATAGCAAGCCTCTTGCTATGGGAGCACCCAAACAGGCTCACTCCTGAGCCATACTCCTGTGTGTCTATTTACACACACAGCTCAGCTTGGCCCTGCTCTCTCCTCATTGGCTCACTGGCTGTGATTGACAGCAGCATGAGCCAAATGGCATGGAATGCACTAAGGTAAAAAAAACCTTGAGCCTTTACAACCACTTTAAAACATTTTTTACCCTGCAATAAGGTAAAAAAAATGCCTCACTACCTGATCTTGCCCCCCCCCCCCCCCAATTCACCTGACTCCTCTCACTGCTCTAGCAGTGTAGCTACAGCACTGCACTGCTCACTTGTTGTTCCTCAAGAAAACACTGAGAGGCTCCTGCAGCTTTCAGTCAAACAAATGAGGAGAGAGTAGTGGGGGCTTGGCTTACCAGTGCTGTATTTTTCAATAGATGTACACAGCCTAGCTTGGCAGCATGCGTGCATGGGTGCTCCTTTAGCATCCGGCTTGCTAAGGCGGCACACAGAGGAGTGGACAGTGTCAGCGTGGGGCTACCAAAAAAGAGGTAAGGGACCACCCTGTGCAATATCATTACAAAAAGCAGGTAGGTATAACATCTTTTTTATTTTAATATAATATTGTTTAAAATCACTAAAAATATCTTAAATCAGTAGGCAACATAATAGGTTCACATTGAAGCAGGCAGAATAAGCCTTTTGCAAGCATCCCCTGGTTATGCATGGATCCCCCCCACCGACCTCAGGGAGTACAGTGGTAATGGCTTGCAAGAGGGTGGAACCAATGCGCTATCAATGGAGTAAACTGTGTTTAACTGGACTAATAGATATCGGAGGGATGGTGTAAAGCTCATCAAATAATGAAACAGATGGATGAAAGGAATGATAAAGGACCAAAAAAGGTGCTGCCAATCTTATAGTGTCCCCACTATCAGTAAAGTATGAAGAAAAATAGGAAATAAATTGGCGCTCCTTATGAAGGTAAAGAAATTATATGATACTACAAACTGGTGCTGAGATGAGAAGCACACTCAGGGTATCCAAAATGTAAAAATGGAGATAATATCTGTGCAAGGGGCACAGTAGCATAAACACAAATGTGTGGTGTTTGTGGCAACTTAAAACATGAATAAGATGTAAAACAGTATTTGGCAATAGATGCAAACAATGAAAAGTGCTCAGGTGCAGTATATCAAAAATACAGGCCTAATGATAATGAGAATAGTGTCACCATTGAGTGTGTTGTAAAGTGATCAAGTGCAATCAATCCATGAATAGGCCAAAAATACGTGCCACTAAATGATAGATAAATAACAAAAAAGCAAAGTGAAAGCAATGAATGCAATCTATATAGACAGTAAAAAAATCAAGGAATGAATATAATATATAAATCATCCAAAAGTGCAAAATAATGCAATAAGGTGATGTGCTGACAATAGAATGAGGTGAATAAGGTGATTTTAGTGACTCTTCTTTATATAGGTGGTGACTCTTGTGGTTTAAATGTTGTCTGTAGAGACAGCATATTCACCCAGGTGAGCTAAATCCTTATCTGAGTGTAATGGCCGCTCACCTCCAAAAACACTCAAATGAGCGTTTTGTGATGTAAAGCACTGGCTGAAGGGAGAAGATGGAACCTAGTATTTCTCCACAAAGGTAGAATTGGGTAGAATCCTCTTCAGCTTCTCCCAATTCACAGGGGCCAAAGAGCGGGGACCTCTCACTTCTGTTAGGGGGGTGCTGTCATTGATCTGATGATGCACCGTCTCTTTAAGGATGTTAGTCACAGATGGTGGTCCTCCTGTATGGATCTCGCTTATTCAAGGGACAATGAAAGGGGGGCTCTCATAGTGTAGTAGTTAAACAATGCTTTATTAAAAAATGTAGACAATCACAGTAAAAAACACAGCGTGATAGCATCCCTTGATAAAGTCATGAGGTTGTGACGCAACACGTCGGGAGGAGCCGGTTAACGTCACTTCCGGTCTACGCCGAGACCGGAAGCATCGGATATACCGCATCGGCGGATCTGCAACGCTGTGTTTTTTACTGTGAGTGCCTACATTTTTTAATAAAGCATTGTTTTTTAACTACTACACTATGAGAGAGTATCATAATTTCTTGACCTTCATAAGGAGCGCCGATTTATTTCCTATTTTATCAGTGGTAATGGCTTGTCTTTCCCTATAACCAGAAATTTTAGGGCTTTTGCCTGGCTTCAGTACTGAACTGTGTCATCAAGAAAATGTGAGCAAGGTACACTTTAATCTGCCTGCTCTGCTATAAAGTCAACCTGCTATTTTGCTTAGTACGGGCACGTTAAAGGGATTGTAAAGGCAGAAGGTTTTTTTTATCTTTATGTATTAAAGAGGAGGTAAACCCAATGAAAAAAAAAAAAAACCTGTAAAGACCTGCTTCCTGGATCGCGTCCTCCATCCACCCGATTGGCCGGAGGCGCGATTACATCACTCCCGCGCATGCGCGCGGGAGCTGTCGTTCACGGCACTGGGCTCTGAAGGAACGGCACGGGTGGCCGTTCCTTCAGAGCGCATGTCCCGATGACGTCATCGGCTGCATGCACTGTAAAATATCTCCTAAACGGTGCATGTTTAGGAGATATTTATAGCACCTATAGGTAAGTCTTAATTTAGGCTTACCTATAGGTAAATGTCAACAAAGTGGGTTTACAACCTCTTTAAGATAAAAAAATAAAAAAAAACGTTCTGTGTACAGCATCCCCCCTAATACTTACCTGAGCCCATCTTTATCTAGCAATGTTGTAGGAGTGTCTAAGCAGCACAGCACAATTGGCTCCCGCTGCTGTCAAAGGCAGTCAGCCAATAATGAGAGAGAGGGGGCGGGGCCTGGGTCGCAGCACTGTGTCCGAATGGACACAGGGAGCTGTGACTCGGCTCGGGTGCCCCCATAGCAAGCAGGAGCACAGGAGAGGGACCCGAGAAGAGGAGGTTCCGGGTCACTCTGTGCAAAACCACTTCACAGAGCAGGGAGAAAAACATGTTTGTTATTTAAAACACAAAACAAAAAAAACAAGACTTTACAATCAATCACTTTAAGTAAACTTCATTGCCAAAAAATAAACATGTTATCTAGTAAAAGAGGAACTCACCTTTATCGACCACATCCCAAACCTCCACTTTCACTATGTCATCAGTGGCTGAAAATAAAATAAACAAAAATACATGTTTTATACATGAGTTTAATCCAGTCTATCTGCAGCTTTCAATAAATTAATATGTGGAGATGTATGATCCTGTAATGAAGGTCCTTGTTCAGGCACTTCCTGGTATAGGGCAAAAGCATTATGTTCCCATTTCCCAACTGTGGCTCTTGGTTGTCCCCCTGCCACATCCATGCCTGGTGGAGACGATAAGCAGCTGTGCCAACACACATTGTGCAAGCATAGTCAACTGTTGTCACTATAAGAACAAATGGCCTGGGATTTTCCATAGAGCAGGCATTACTAAATGGTGGACCATGGTTCAGATCCAGACAGTGGTGGTCACCACTTAGGAGCCAGCTCTTTCCCCTAGCCTCCGCCACTGTAATTTTCACAGCAGAGAGGAAGGAGAGAGCGGGAGCTGCCAATGTTAACTTTTCATGTAACTGGTTGCTAGGACTGCCCTGTATGTTAGCAACCAATCACCAGCTTGTTAATATGAAAAGTTATCACCAGCAGTTCCTTCCCTCTGTCCAGTGCTGCTATGCCTCCCACCCTCTGGTTCTGTTGTGTGCCTCTGTGAGGTAAGAGAATGAGAGGCTAGGACATGGCTGTGAAGGAGGCCACAAGAGGACACCTCTGTGGGGGGGGGGGGGGTGAAGGAGGGCAGAGGAGGACACTACTTTCGGAGGGTGAAAGGGGGCAAAAGGAGGTCATTACTGTTGGAGGGGGGGGGGGGGGGAAGGAGGTCATGACTGTGGGAGGGGGCAAAGGAAGTCATGACTGTGGGAGGGGGCAAAGGAAGTCATGACTGTGGGAGGGGGCAAAGGAAGTCATGACTGTGGGAGGGGGCAAAGGAAGTCGTGACTGTGGGAGGGGGCAAAGGAAGTCGTGACTGTGGGAGGGGGCAAAGGAAGTCGTGACTGTGGGAGGGGGCAAAGGAAGTCGTGACTGTGGGAGGGGGCAAAGGAAGTCGTGACTGTGGGAGGGGGCAAAGGAAGTCGTGACTGTGGGAGGGGGCAAAGGAAGTCGTGACTGTGGGAGGGGGCAAAGGAAGTCGTGACTGTGGGAGGGGGCAAAGGAAGTCGTGACTGTGGGAGGGGGCAAAGGAAGTCGTGACTGTGGGAGGGGGCAAAGGAAGTCGTGACTGTGGGAGGGGGCAAAGGAAGTCGTGACTGTGGGAGGGGGCAAAGGAAGTCGTGACTGTGGGAGGGGGCAAAGGAAGTCGTGACTGTGGGAGGGGGCAAAGGAAGTCGTGACTGTGGGAGGGGGCAAAGGAAGTCGTGACTGTGGGAGGGGGCAAAGGAAGTCGTGACTGTGGGAGGGGGCAAAGGAAGTCATGACTGTGGGAGGGGGCAAAGGTAGTCATGACTGTGGGAGGGGGCAAAGGAAGTCATGACTGTGGGAGGGTGGGGCAAAGGAGAAAACTGCTGTGGAGGGAAGAAAGGGGAGGGGCAGAAGAGGACATTGCTGTGGGACGAGGGCGGGGGCAGAGGAGCACACTGTTGACACTGTTGTGAGGGGGGGGCAGAGGACAACACTGATTTGGGGAGTGACGGGGGGGGGGGGGGGGAGGAGGACACTGATTTGGAGGGTGAAGGGGCAGAGGAGGACACTGGTTTGGAGAGTGAAGGAGGCAGAGGACCCAACGGGGGGGGGGGGGGGGGAAGTGATCGGAACAGGGACAGGGAACACAACGTTGGGGGGGGGGGTGATAGGAACAGGGACAGAGGACACTGTTTGGGGGGGGGCGATGATGTGAATGGGGTTGAGGACACTGCTGTGAATGAAGGGGGGTGTGATGTGAGGGGGGTTCAGAAGACTACTGTGAAGGAGATGGAGAGTGATGTGAAGGGGGCCTGCCTGAGAACACTACTGTGAAGGATGAACTGTGATATAAGGTGATTGTGATATGCAGGGGGACCTTAGGACACTGAATTGAGAATGGGATTGAGATATGAGGAGGGGGGGGGGTGTGAGGTGAAGGATCTGAGTCATCGCACGAACATGCAATTCGGGCCTCTGCTGTAAGAATTTTTTTCTGAACGGACCTCTGAATGGAGTTCATGTAGACAGGAAATAGCCGCAAGAGATTGGGAGCACCCAAATGGAAGAAAGGATGGTAAAAATGGAAAACCAATATTTTGTGAGGGGAAACAAAACGACGATTATTTATGATGCCGAGCGGAATATCATTCAGAAATGGATTTACATCTACTTAAAAAGGGCAGCATCAATCCATACAAAAATTATATTTAGTTGGTGTAGTCACTTAACGGCTTCATATGAATTCTTATACTGTAACAACCGCAGACCTTATAAAAATAATTATCCATGGACATCATAGCATAAAAAATACATCCATTATAGAGAAAAATGGCCACCCTGTGCCATCTCCAGTCACTGCAGACTATGCAGATCTGTAGCACTGCGATCATGCATGCTTGAACAAGCCTTGTCACATCATTCAGTCAGTGTGTGGGAGGACGAGCCATAGGGGCTCAGTGGAAGGGTGACGGCATCATGAGAGATGCTAGTAAAGAGCTAGGAGTACAGGACACAGAGAGAAATGCATAAAGGGAGGGGGCGGAAAACAATACCAGGATAAGCAATCCAACTGTAAATTATATGAAGACAATGAGGACAGAGAATGGGAAAGACAAGTTCTAGCCTGTGGCCAGGGGAGATAAAGCAGAGACAAAATAAAAAAAGACCGTGGGAGGAAAAAAAGACGGCAAAAGTTAGAAGAAAAACAAGAGAGGCAAGAGAGAAAGAGAAAACTAAAAAATAGTGTAATAAAAGAAAAACAGTAAAAAAAAGAACAAATTATAGCGTGTGTGCACTGGAGAGCGATAGAAAGAAGAGGAGAGAGAAAGAAAAACTAAAACTGGAAAAGATCCAAATAGAGGAAGAGAGGTGATGAAAGTTACCAAATTAATATAACGAATACTAGTGAAATGCAAGAGTCCACCAAAGGAGCAGATGACAGAGGCACAAGACAGGCTGGACACAGCACTTACTCTTGTAGTTCCAATGTATGCTGGTGACCTGGATCTCCTGAGTGGGAATATACTCCTCTACAAACTTTTTTCCCTGCAGCCGATGCCATAGAGTTGTCTTTCCGGTGTTCCTGTCCCCCCGAATAACTATCTTCACTAGAAAACAAGAGAAGCAAAAAAAAATTAAACACCCAAAATGCCAATGACAGAGTTCAGTTCACAGCTACATATACTATATATATATATATATATATATATATATATATATATATATTCTTGTGCATTCTCAAAGCAGTCACTTGTACTTATGCCTCGTACACACGCAACGATTATCTGCCGACCGATCGGCCGTCTTTTGTCCAAGTTGTGTTTTGTTGGTTGGAATGTGCCTAGACTGCACACGAATTTTCTCGGCCAACAAAATTCTACTTCAGAAGTGATGTCATGTGCTGGTTTACTTTCCGTGTGTTTTTTCTTCTCTGAGCATGGATTTCTTCTCTGAGCATGCATCAGATTTTTGTCTGCCGAAATCTGTACTGACTGACCGAAAATCGGCCGTTGTGTGGATGGCCAACAAAAATTTTATAGCCTGCACACCAGATTTTATTCCGCCGAAAAGTCGGAGTCGGTTGTCGAAAGCATCATACTAACAAGCCGAAAATCGGCAGATCGGACGTTGGACGAAGATTCCCTGCCAATTTTCGACACATGTGTACGAGGCATTAGTAGGAGGTTAGGGTGTTGGAATTTTATGGACATAGAACTAGCCCAAACAACCTCGAAGTGAGAAGCAAACCTGCCCCTTATTGATGTGGCGACACCTTTATCTTCAGGATCCGTTAACCATGAAGCTGTTCCTTTTGAACTACAAATTGAGGCTGGCCATCATGAGGCTATCAGCTGATTACATCACCAAAATTTCCTATTATCTTCAGCATTCCTTGGTTTTCTATTCATAATCGCTCTATCAACTGGATCCAACCATTGCAAGGAACATTGTAAAGAAATTTGCCAAACAAGTCCTCCACTGACCAAAAAATCACAAGTAGGGATGCACCGATCCGACTTTTTTGCACCCGATACCGATACCTGGCGTTGTGAAATCGCCGATACAGATACCGGAACCGATTCGGAGCTACACACAAAGCAAGCGGCTGCAGTACAGAGCAAAGCCGCTGCTTCATGTGTACGGCTCCTCCATTCACAGGCGGAGTGCATCTGATATCACTCCGCCTGTGAGCCGGACCTATAAAGGAAGTAGCGGCTCCCATCCCATACTACTACTGCACCTAGTAAGGGATGGCTGAGCCATTACCAAGCAAAAACCGGATCGGCCAGTGGATCAGTCAATGTTACCGATCCCTTGATCCATCTAAAATGGCCATATCGGCACCGATATCCGATCCAAATATCGGATCGGTGCATCCCTAATCACAAGGTGATGTGGTAACTACCTAGTCATATTACAAACTGCCTCTACAGTACCATGAGGGCATCTGTTATAAAAAAGAACGCTGACCAGTCGCGTCCCTGTCCCACAGAACTGCTCCCAAAAGCAAAAAACTCTTTTGGTCGCCTCTACTCTCTGTCGGAGCCTGAATTTAAGGCACTCAAGAGTTCCTTGATGAGAACTTAAAGAATGGCTTTATAACACATTCCATGCTTCCTAGGGGCTATGGGTTCCAATAAATTGCTTAGGATCCTCCTAAGCACATTAATCCCAATTACACGAATGGCTTTTTGAATCCGACAAATGATTTTTTGAATCTGCTCAGGTGGAAGCCCTCAGGTTGGTTTAGGATTCCAAACTTGCTGGTCATTTTGGAGTTATTTAAGAAAGAGGAACTTTTATAATGTTCCTTTTGGTGGCCCGGTTACAAGAGAGATGTCAAAAGCTTTGTGGCCTTGTGTCTGACCTGTGCAGGCAGTAAGACATCCCGATCTTTTCCTTTGGGGTTACGCCAACCACTCCCTGGTCCATTAAGACCATAGGGATGATGAACTTCTATTGACTTTGTGGTCATTAAACCTCTTTCGAAAGAGATAACTAGTATTTTGGTTGTTGACCATCTCCCTAGGTTTGCTCATTTTATACCAGTTAAGGGGTTCTCACTGATGAACAAAGTGCAGAGCTGATGGATCGATAAGTCTTTAAAGTGTTGCTAAACCCAGGACCCTGCATTCACTATATCTGCTTTCCCACAGTACACAGAACATGGAAATGCAATTATTTTAGTAAATATAAAAACTGTTAAATGCCCTTTCTTATCAGCAGTATATTGCAGTCTCATGACTTCTATGAGTGTCTGGTTGAAGCTTGTAGGAGGAGTTTTCATTCTACTTTGACTGTCTTAGGAGGCTGCATGACCCCCGACCCTCTATGTAGACAGTGCTAATTGGCCAGGTGGTTATCACATGCACCATCCCAAAAAAAAAAAAAAACTGCATGTGCAGAGTGACTCCAAAGGATCTGTCTGATCAGGAGATGAATTGGACTGTGTAAGAAGGGGAGGATCAGAGAAGACAGGACCAAACAGCCTTTCTACACAATGTGGATCAACCCCTTAGGTTCCACAGTGAGTACAACAAACATGCTTAATTGCATAGCTTAGTAACAAGGGCTCGACAAACCCCAGGCACCAGGTCACATTGGCGACTAGAATTAGCAGCCTGGCGCCTGGGTTACCCACTGCGGCAGGTGTCTTGTCGCCAGACATCCAACATCTCCTGCGAGGTGCGGGAGACTCCAGCATGCGGGCTGCGGCTCCCTGACACCTGCAAGTGCCGGGCCCACAACATGCGGGAGACTCCTGCACATAGCAGGAGACTTGGGATGTCCAGCGACAGAACGGTGCCTGTCAGCTGTGACAGAACGGAGCCAATGCTTCCTGTATAGTTCCAGCTATGTCCTGTCACAGGCAGAGTGATATCAAATGCACTCCGCCTGTGAGAGAAGAGATAAAGGAAGCATCAGCTCTGTATGCTTCCTCCAGCGCCGCTCCTCATACTCTCCGCCAGCAGTACCCGCCAGCAGCACCAGCCAACCAGCCTTTTTTTGTTCAATCTAGAGGTTCAAACACCGGTCGGAGCCGCTGTACTAATTATGAGGTTAGTATAGCGATCTCCCCTGCTTGGCTGCTGTGTTTTGGCAAGACAAGATTGACAAGAGAATTCCACCGGAGTTTTCCCTCACAAACCTGGCCCTAAATTGTCCAGGGGCCGACCTGGAAGGAGGGAAGTACTTTCAGGATCTGGATCTTAACCCATGGACCTCACATGCTTCAGGCAGTAAGCTCTTTTGACTATGCCACTTGAAATCTTATCTGCTTGATCCCTTGGAAAATCTTACTTTATATCTTGTTTCTAGTGAATCATGAACTCTTTACTCCTTCCATGAACTTCCTACTTAAGCCATGTCTCTGTACATTCTGTTTTGTCAGATTATTTTGCTCCTTGCGTTCCTGCTGCGGTCTGTATCTTCACTACCATGCGCTACCGACATTTGGCTTGCTCATCAGCTATGCTTCCACTCGACGCCAACTTGCAAGCACTCATTACCAACCTTTGGCTTGCTCTTTAACTATGCTTCTGCTTGATCCCAACCTGCTACATCTGTTACAAGACCCCGGTTTGCTCATCTCCTGGGTAGGGTTATCCTGAAGACTATGGCCTGGCACTACCATGTTGTGAAACCAGCTCTGATGACGGCCAGTACGTGCTAAGATTCTGTACCTCGGGTGAGCCCACATCACCAGCCAGGGGCCCTGCTTGCATACTGCTGCTGCGGATTACTGTGTGAATCTTGCTACTGCAATAGCTACTGGCCTCTGACGGTACAGACAACACACAACAAAAAAAAAGGAAGCACAGACGTGCTGGAAAAAATAGCAAAATTTCCCCTCTATTACTTTTCTGGTGGCAACCCAAAATTTGGGATTTTCTTTTACTTTCAATGATAATGGTAAAAAGCAGGGCTCAACAAACCCCGGGCGCCAGGTCGCATTGGCGACTAGAATTAGCAACCTGGCGTCTGGGGTGCACTCCAAGAGGTGTCCGGTCCCTTTTGCGCCCCCCCCCCCCCCAACCACTCACCGAGTGCACAGACTTCCGCGCCGTCTGAAAATTGAGGCCGCGGCCTTTCGGCCTTCTTCAGTGAGAGAACGGGGAACTGGCACCCTCTTGTGGTGGCTGGGAGTTTGACAAGCAGAAACTAATGGCTATTTCCCCTGCCTGTCCATCTTCTTCCCCAAGAGGAGATGAGAGGGAAGTTTTTGCAGGCTTAATCTCCCTGTCCACTTACCTTTGCTTAAAAGGTAAGTGGACAGGGAGTGTGGCGATTATTACTATTATTATTATTATTAATTATTATTTTTTTTTAACTTATTAAAAAAAATCTTTTTTTTTTTTTTAATTAAAAAAAATTTTCTTTTTTTCAATTATAAAAAATATATATTTTTCTATTTTTTTTTTATCAATTATTATAAAAAAAATTATATAATATAATTTTTTTTTTTTCCTCATCGCCATGCCACAGCTGAAGGCCCCTTTCACACGGGCTGTCTGATCAGGTCTGCCTGTCAGTTTCTCAGGCAGACCTGATGGGACCCTTCAGTCTCCTATATGGAGCGGTAATCTGCCACCATCTGATCATGTCTGCTAAAAACAGACGGATGGTGATTCTATTTTCTATCCATCCCGACCGTGGATCGGATCAGATGGCATCGGATGGAAACAGACAGACAGTCTGTTTCCATCCGATTGCGCTATAGAGGAGAGTGGGGTTCTAGTCGTCTTTGTGTAAATTTAGTACATTATTTTTTGGAAATAAAGCTTGGTTGTTTGTTCCCTCTATTCAAAATTTAAAAAAAAGTTTTGTTATATTTTAAGATCCAAGATAGGATGGAGATACCCTTTTTGTTTGAGGGCTGCAAACGGGTTGGAGGAAAAACCAGTGGGATCATTTCACCACAGAGAATGGTGCAACAGCTACTCCAGGATAGCCTGGGAATTTGATAATGTATAGTGACACAGGTAGGTTGAAAGTAATGAATAGGGGAAGGGGCTGAGAGAGAAATTCTAGTTTTTAGCCCCTGGAAACCATCTCCCACAACCAAGCATCCGAGCTGCAGGTTGCCCAAATGTCCACAAAAGCAAACAGATATCCCCCCATTTTGGAAAGAGAAGGTGAGACCCTTATACTGAGGAAGACTTATATAATAGTTTGGAGAACTTGGAAGTCCATTGTTCGTGGGCGGACAAGGAGCCAGACTTGGATTGGTCTTTGAAGATTGAGGCCTGAAAGTAAAGAAAAGAGCTCTTCTTGGTCTTTGAGGAGTGAACAATCCCAAGCTGAGCCCTACAGTATGCTTTTTCTCTTAAAGATGATGGGTACTCTTGCCTACAGTGACATCCATGCTAAGGGTATCCAGGGTGACCTTGAAAAGACACTGTCCCCTTAACCACTTAAGCCCCGGAAGATTTTACCCCCTTCCTGACCAGGGGGTATTTTGCGATTCGGCACTGCGTGACTTTAACGGACAATTGCGCGGTCGTGCGACGCTGTACCTAAACGAGTTTGACGTCCTTTTTTTCCCACAAACAGAGCTTTCTTTTGGTGGTATTTGATCACCTGTGCGATTTTTTGATCACGCGCTATAAACAAAAAAAGAGCGTCAATTTTGCAAAAATAACAATATTTTTCACATTTTTTTTATATGAAATTCCCCCCAAAAAAAAAGTAAAAATCAAAATTTTTTAACATTTTCGGCCAATTTGTTTTATGCTACATATGTTTAGTTAAAAAAAAAAAAAAAAATCGCAAAAAGCGTATTTTGATTGGTTTGCGCAAAAGTTATCGCGTTTACTAACAAAGGGAAAGATTTTTGTCATTTTTGTTGTTTTTTTTTTTAACGCGTAATGGTGGCGATCTGCGATTTTTTTTGCGGTACTGCGACATTGGGGCGGACAGATCGGACCCTTGACTGACATTTGTGACACTTTTGGGGTTACCAGTGACATTTCTACAGTAATCAGTGCTATACATATGCACTGTTACTGTAAAAATACACTGGTTGTGAAGGGGTTAACTTTATTTGGGAGGGAGGGGCTGTGTGTATCCCTAGGGGCGTGCTTTCTACTGTGATTGGCTGTGGCTTGAGCTGTAAGGACACTGATCAACGGATCTACATACTAGATCCGTTTGATCAGTGTCTTTACAGCGAGGAGAATGACAGGCAGCTTGTTTACACAAGCTGCCTGACATTCTCCCTCTCCCCCGCTGAGTGACCGGCGGACATCGGGTCCGCTGGTCACACGCGCGGGGGGGTCCGTGACCACACGGGGGCGCGCGCTCGCTCCCTAGACCCTCACAAGCTAGTGACGTAGCCCTACGTCACTTTGCCTGTGAGGGGCTGACTGCCGACGTAGATCGGCGTTAGGCAGTCGGCAAGTGGTTAAGAACATGCAAAACAGATGTTTTCTGTGCAAGGGTATTACAGCCCAATACTTCAGGCCGAGGTTTTTTGTCATGTTCATGGAGAGGAGGCCCACCCTGGAGATGTGATACGAAACTCAATTTGTACACACTAATTCAAAGCTGTGGGCTTGAGATCCAGACGCTAAGTTTAAGGCTCCATTCACACTAACGCGACTTGTCAGCCTGACAAGTCGCGGTCCATGCAGTGCTACAGGACCCGTTCTAATAGGAGCAACACAAGTCATTCCGACTTAGAAAAAGGTTCCTGTGCTACTTCGGGGCGACCTTGGAGCAACTTGCATAGACATTCATTATATGAAGTCCGTGCAAGTCGCGCCGAAGTCGCGGTGCACGGGACTTCACAGGTCGCCCCCGAAGTCGTACCGCTGCAGTGTGAATGCTGTCTAAGTGATCCACTGCCGTGGTGATCAGGTCTCTTCTACTGGCCTTGCCCAATAAACTAGGGTCTGACAGACTGATGTCATAAGCAGGACAAGTCAAACTGCAGGACTGGTCAAAGAACACAGCTCTAAAAAGGAGCATGAGAGACTCTGAAGAAGAAGGGACATCATACCGAAACTTGTCTGTCTTTACTAGTGGTACTATTATGACCAAGCTTACAATTTTGATCTCCTCTCAGCACTAGCTTGAGATGTCTGTACTTTCCTTTTTATGGCTCTCCAAGTGATCTCAAAGGCCTCCCAATTACCACAGAGAATCCATCTTGGCTCATATCCTCTACAAGTGTCATTTACCCAGTGGGTGAGTTCCAGCATCTGTTAGTGTTACCTATGTTCCTTGAATAATTGTGCAATTTAAGTGCATTTTTATCTATTTACTTATTAAAGTGGTTTTACATGCACTATGAAGCATGCTCTGTCTCTAGCATGGGGAGAGAGGGGCAGCAATGTTGTAAGGGGCTTACAAGTTTAGAAACACTTTATGCTTATTTCCATAAAGAGTTCATGTTAACGATTTCAATACTGGGCATGTTTCACCTCTTTCTGCCCAGGCCAATTTTTATCTTTCAGCATGGTCACATTTTGAATGACAATTGCACGGCCATGCAATATCTTTTTTTTTTTTTTTTACACAAATAGAGCTTTTTTTCAGTGGTATTTAGTCTAGTGATGCATCAAAATATTGGCCACTGAATATCAGCTAAAAATAGGGTTTTTAGCATTGTGCCGAAAAAAATTAAATAAATGCTGGTGCGTTTTTTTTTTAACTGCCCAAATATGCACCAAAAATGCAGCACGCAGTATTTTTAACACTGCTTCAAAGGGTGAAGATAATGGCCTACAATAAATTCATATTCATTTAAATTCATGATAAGAATTAAAAAGTTAATATAATAAAATTATTTATAAAAATATTTATTTTTTAAAAACCGTCAATTACGGTTTCAGTACATTCTGAATTATCGGTTTCTGCAGTGAAATTTTCATTTTAGTGCACCACTAATTTAATCCCCACTGGGTTTTTCTTTTTTGCTAAATAAAAAAAAGATCGAAAATGTATGTTTTTGTTACAAAAACTTTGCAAATAAAAAACCTTTCGTCATAAATGTAGGTCAAAATGTATTCTGCTATTGTATTATATAATAAATATATTATATTTATTATATGTATTTTGTGTATAAGTGCCGGTTCACTGAAGCGGCACGACTTCGGGGGCGACTTGTAAAGTCGCGTGCACCGCGACTTCGGCACGACTTGCATGGACTTCATAAAATGAATGTCTATGCAAGTCGCTCCAGGTCACCCCGAAGTAGTACAGGACCCTTTTTTTAAGTCGGAGCGACTTGTGTCGCTCCTATTAGAACGGTTCCTGTAGCAGTCAATGGACCGCGACGGTGCATGACTTGTCAGGCTGACCAAGTCGCCTGACAAGTCGTACTAGTGTGAATGGAGACTAAGGGTCCTTTCACATGGGCGCAACCGCCGACCGAGTCCATACTGCTCAGCAGGGGATCGAGCTGAGCAGGTGGATGACAGCTCCGTCTCCGCTCTATGTTCGGAGACAGCGCTGTCAGATCTGTTCTCTATGGGGAGATCGGATGAGAACTGACCTTGTCTGCCTATCCATTCTCATCCGATCCCATCCACCAGACAGATGGAAAATAGGGTTTCCATCTTTCCGGATTTCACAAACAGGATCGAAGAGCAGCGGATGTCACCACTGACATCCGCTGCCCCATAGGGATGCATGGAGCATCCGATCAGGCCCGCCTGGAAAACCGACAGGCGGATCGGATCGCCCGTGTGAAAAGACCCTTAGTCTGTAGTAAAGTTATAGAGTCCACAAACTATGGTACATATCTGAAATATGATCAATCCTGATGTACTGATGGCATATCTCATTTCTTGAGGCCACCAAAACAGTACAAATATTCCCCAAATGACCCCTTTTTGAAAAGCAGACAGCCCAAGGTGTTTAGCAAGAGGCATGACGAGTTTTTTAAAGTTGTAATTATTTTAAGAATAAATTAAAAAAAAAATATATTTTTTTTACATACTGTAACCAGTGCAGAACACCGTCATAATATAACTGGTGTGGCTGTGAGGTATCCTGACTGGAGAGATTATGAAAAAATAAAAAAAATCATAATTTCCTTTCAATTTCTTTTTTAAAAATGTTTTTTTTCTTAGCACACTGTCATCAAAGCAATAGTGTTTTCAAAGTAACACTGTACTATCATAGGGTAGTGTTCAGGATTTTTATTTTTTTTTTCTAGAATTGCTTATACCAATGAATTTCATTGGTATAAGTAACCATTTTTACTGAATGAAAGGGATTCATTCAGTGTCTTTTGTTGAGATTAGCTGTAACTGGTCAAAGCTAATGATTGGCCTTGTCTGTACCTTGTGATCACTGTGTCCAATACCAGTAGCAACACAATTGTATACAATGGAAGGCATTGTGACCTACAATGGAAGGCCGGTATAGTGATCAGTCATCGGCTGTGAGGCGCCTTCTAAAATTACATCATAGGACGTCCACTCCGAAGAAAAAGTCCCGCCCAGCCATCAATCTGGTAAAGGCCAGGTGGAAAGGTGTTAAAGTTACTCCCCAGATAAATGGACACATAAGAATGTTTTTTTTAAAGCAGTTGTAAACAGCGGCTGTTGTAAAAAAAAAAAAAAACACACCTGCAAGGCAATGGCATAATGTGCTAGTATGCATTGCATACTGGCACATTATGAAATACTCAGTTTGGAACTAAGCTTTCCAGCGCTGTACTGTCGCTGAGAGAGCTGACATGTTCCCCCGCTCTATCTTCCTGGTTTGCTCACTGCAGCTATGCAATTGGCCAGAGCCGTGCTGACATCACTGCATGCGGGAGCCCCCTGTTCCGGCACAAAGCTGTGAAGGTACGGCAAGGAATGCAGGACCTTCAGAGCGCATGCGCCAGTGAGGTGTTGGGGATTTTGGAAGGTTTATATCAAGACAGATTTGGGTACTATGGCAAACTATGTGTCAACAAGTAATTAAAGGATTACTAAATGCATTATTCTGTTTTTTGGTTTTTTATTGCCTGCAGTTAATTTCACTTTATAATTTAGAAAAAAAAAGGTATGTGTTGATCAGGGATGCCTGCATTATTACACACAACTAAGTATCAAAAAAGATCAAAAAACCCTACCAGACTCCACAACCCTACTGGGGCTCCCCGGTTCCGCAACCCTACTGGGGCTCCCCGCTTCCGCAACCCTACTGGGGCTCCCCGGTTCCGCAACCCTACAGGGCTACCCGGTTCCGCAACCCTACAGGGCTACCCGGTTCCGCAACCCTACAGGGCTACCCGGTTCCGCAACCCTACAGGGCTACCCGATTCCGCAACCCTACAGGGCTCCCCGATTCCGAAACCCTACTACTTGTTCACAGAACGTGTTGACTCATTCTACGCTATATATATATATATATATATATATATATATATATATATATATATATATATATATATATATATATACACACACACACACATATACACGTTATGTTTAAATATATGGACACATAGCACAAGATAGGGAGTATTTTTTTTTTTTGTGTTTTAAACTTTGTTGATAAAAACATATGTTGTACACTTATATTGACTGCATTCTCTCTGGCGGCACACTTAAAGTCCCATTTTATCTCTCGGTCTCCTCCCCTTCCTCCTTGGTAGAGGTGAAAGGGGAAATTTTCTAGTTGGTTTCACACTAGGGATGGTGCCCCATTGAGACAACTGAATACACCGTGAGGGTCCCACCACTACTAGTACTTTATTGCCTTTAGAAATGACAACACAAGAGAAGCACATGAGTTGCCATTGTTGTCCTACTGAAAATCTCCGATCTCTCGCTACCTCTGGCTTCAATACATTCAGAGTAACAGTCTACTAACAGAATTTTGTTTGCTTCAGAACTGCATCTCACCCAATCCAAGTCAATAGGAAGGCAAAACAACTTGAAGCAGGATGGTGCAGCTTAGAAGGGGGTCAACTGCAAGTCAAATGGACCAGTCAATGAACTAAGAGACATCTCAAAGTGGTCTCAAAAGAAGAATTCACCTGAAAGCAAGATGCATTTGCACATCAACACAAGCCCTTACTTATACAGTGCCTTGCAAAAGTATTCGGCCCCCTAGAACTTTGACCTTTTGCCACATTTCAGGCTTCAAACAAAGATATAAAACTGTAATTTTTTGTGAAGAATCAACAACAAGTGGGACACAATCATGAAGTTGAACAAAATTTATTGGATATTTCAAACTTTAACAAATAAAAAAACAGAAAAATTGGGCGTGCAAAATTATTTAGCCCCCTTAAGTTAATACTTTGTAGCGCCACCTTTTTCTGCGATTACAGCTGTAAGTCGCTTGGGGTATGTCTCTATCAGTTTTGCACATCGAGAGACTGAAATTTTTGCCCATTCCTCCTTGCAAAACAGCTCAAGCTCAGTGAGGTTGGATGGAGAGCGTTTGTGAACAGCAGTTTTCAGTTCTTTCCACAGATTCTTGATTGGATTCAGGTCTGGACTTTGACTTGGCCATTCTAACACCTGGATATGTTTATTTGTGAACCATTCCATTGTAGATTTTGCTTTATGTTTTGGATCATTGTCTTGTTGGAAGACAAATCTCCGTCCCAGTCTCAGGTCTTTTGCAGACTCCATCAGGTTTTCTTCCAGAATTGTCCTGTATTTGGCTCCATCCATCTTCCCATCAATTTTAACCATCTTCCCTGTCCCTGCTGAAGAAAAGCAGGCCCAAACCATGATGCTGCCACCACCATGTTTGACAGTGGGGATGGTGTGTTCAGGGTGATGAGCTGTGTTGCTTTTACGCCAAACATAACATTTTTCATTGTTGCCAAAAAGTTTGATTTTGGTTTCATCTGACCAGAGCACCTTCTTCCACATGTTTGGTGTGTCTCCCAGGTGGCTTGTGGCAAACCTTAAACAACACTTTTTATGGATATCTTTAAGAAATGGCTTTCTTCTTGCCACTCTTCCATAAAGGCCAGATTTGTGCAGAGTCTCCCAAAGTTTAGAGAGACGGCCAGTTCTTCGTAGATTTGCAGTCGTCTGATACTCCTTCCATTTCAATATTATCGCTTGCACAGTGCTCCTTGGGATGTTTAGAGCTTAGGAAATCTTTTTGTATCCAAATCTGGCTTTAAACTTCTCCACAACAGTATGGGCTCTTTCACACGGGCGGTCCGATCAGATCCGCCTGTCAGTTTTTTAGGCGGATCTGATCGGATCCTCCATGCAGCTCTATGGGGCAGTGACCTCCGCTGACACCCGCTGCCATCCGCATCCGATCCTGTGCTGAAATCTGGACGGATGGAAACCCTATTTTTCCATCCGTTCAGTAATCGGAGCGGAGCGGATCTGATGAGAGCGGACAAGCGGTCCGCTCTCCTCCGATCCCCCATAGAGGGCAGCGGGGGCTGAGACACCTCCCTCTCCGCTCTGCAAGCGGAGACGGAGCTGTCATCCGCCCTGCTCAGCGGGGATCGATCCGCGATCCCCGCTGAGCAACACGGATCCGCCTGCGGAGGCGGACCGTGTGAAAGAAGCCTATCTCGGACCTGCCTGGTGTGTTCCTTGTTCTTCATGATGCTCTCTGCGCTTTAAACGGACCTCTGAGACTATCACAGTGCAGGTGCATTTATACGGAGACTTGATTACACACAGGTGGATTCTATTTATCATCATTAGTCATTTAGGTCAACATTGGATCATTCAGAGATCCTCACTGAACTTCTGGAGAGAGTTTGCTGCACTGAAAGTAAAGGAGGCTGAATAATTTTGCACGCCCAATTTTTCAGTTTTTTATTTGTTAAAGTTTGAAATATCCAATAAATTTCGTTCCACTTCATGATTGTGTCCCACTTGTTGATTCTTCACAAAAAATTACAGTTTTATATCTTTATGTTTGAAGCCTGATATGTGGCAAAAGGTTGCAAAGTTCAAGGGGGCCGAATACTTTCGCAAGGCACTGAATATAACAAATCCAAAACTGCATATTCATTTTGAGTCAATGACACAAAGTAAGACTGGCAAGGATCTAACATTTTAGGAAAGAGGTTAGCAATGGAATGCTCCCTTTTTCTCTTTAAGACCCAGACTATGTCGGTGTTTGTTCTGTAAGGTGGAGTATCTGGAACCAGACGTCATTCATTTCATCCTTGCACAGACAGGTCAGGGTTTTCCATCTCTAATCTCACGCTGTGTGCTATCTTTATTTACTTCCAAGGGCGAAGAGCTTTCTCTGAACCTCAAATCGATTTAAAAAACTTGTAACAAGAAAGTATGGAAGCTCAAGCTGCCATTGCTAACCTCTCCTGAAAATGCTGGATGCCTGGCTGTCATGCTGGTCTAATAGCTTCAGTACTTTGACATACTGACCAACAAGTATGCAAATAGGGAAGTTCTAACTTCAGTCTGGGCTTCAAATCTGAATTCTTGTCATGGATCAGTGACTTAAAGCATTAAAGCCAGAGCCTAACTCCAGCTATTCTATATTACAGAATTAACAATTCCTTCTAGATTTTTATTTGGGTTTTTGACCCAAACAGATTTTCCTTCACATTCTGACTCAGTGATGCCCATACAAGAAGTAGGTGGAATGGTTGGCCTCAGAATGGGAGGACATAACATTGCGAGTAGGGCTGCAACTAGCAAATATTTTCATAATCGATTAGTTGGCCAATTATTGTTTCAATAATCGAATAACCTTAAAAAAGTGTCATGTATAATTTAGTTAATATGTAAAGTTTAGAAAAAAGCTATTTATTCTTAAATATCTACATGCATTGGTAAATATAAATAACCAAATATATGGTTGGGGAGCAAAATCTCTAATCCACTCTGAGAATAACAGACAGAAGAGATATACTGTATATACTAGGCCTGAAACAACTAATCGATTATGAAAATACTTCAACTATAGTATTTTCATAATCAATTAGTTTGTCAGCCGATTAGTTGGCCTGCATATAGAATGCATTATTTGTTTACATATCAGGAAATACAGTGCAGCACACATACAGCTCAGTACACCATCCATACATGTCCGTATACACAGTGCAACACACATACAGCTCAGTACACCGTCCATACATGTCAGTATACACCCGGGGTCCTCAATAGGCGGACTCCGGGCCACCTCCGGACCCATACGGATTAAAATCTGGACCGCCGAAGCGGTCTGCTTCCTTCTGTCTCAGCGGGGGGCAGAATCGGGAGGATCGGAGTGGCTGTGTTTAGCGCTGCATGATTACAAAAAGCCGAGGACAAGTTCTTCTGCGGCGGAGAGGATGTCCTGCAAAGTCCCGCCTCCTGGGCCGGCTCTTACCTATGATAGACAGAACACTGGTGACGTCTATCATAGGAGCCGGTGTTCAGGAGGCGGGACTTTGTAGGACATCCTCTCCGTCGGGTAAGAAGAACTTGTACTCGGCTTTTTGTAATCATGCAGCGCTAAACACAGCCACTCCGATCCTCTCAATTCTAACCCCCCCGCTGATGACAGAAAGAAGCAGACCGCTTCGGCGGTCCAGATTATTGGGGGCACACACACTGGTCAATCTGCAATATTGGGGGCACACACACTGGTCACTGCATTATTGGGGGCACACACACTTTTCACTCTGCATTATTGGGGGCACACACACTGGTCACTGCATTATTGGGGGCACACACACTGGTCACTGCATTATTGGGGGCACACACACTGGTCACTGCATTATTGGGGGCACACACTGGTCACTCTGCATTATTGGGGGCACACACACTGGTCACTGCATTATTGGGGGCACACACACTGGTCACTGCATTATTGGGGGCACACACACTGGTCACTGCATTATTGGGGGCACACACACTGGTCACTGCATTATTGGGGGCACACACACTGGTCACTGCATTATTGGGGGCACACACTGGTCACTGCATTATTGGGGGCACACACACTGGTCACTGCATTATTGGGGGCACACACACTGGTCACTGCATTATTGGGGGCACACACTGGTCACTGCATTATTGGGGGCACACACACTGGTCACTGCATTATTGGGGGCACACACACTGGTCACTGCATTATTGGGGGCACACACTGGTCACTGCATTATTGGGGGCACACACACTGGTCACTGCATTATTGGGGGCACACACTGGTCACTGCATTATTGGGGGCACACACACTGGTCACTGCATTATTGGAGGCACACACTGGTCGCTCTGCATTAATGGGGACACGCTCTGCATTAATAGGGGCACACACATGGTCGCTCTGCATTAATGGGGACACGCTCTGCATTAATAGGGGCACGCACATGGTCGCTCTGCATTAATGGGGGCACGCACACTGGTCAATCTGCATTAATGGGGCACACACATGGTCGCTCTGCATTAATGGGGGCACGCACATGGTCGCTCTGCATTAATGGGGGCACGCACATGGTCGCTCTGCATTAATGGGGCACACACATGGTCGCTCTGCATTAATAGGGGCACACACATGGTCACTCTGCATTAATGGGGGCACACACAATGGTCGCTCTGCATTGGATGGGGGCAAGTTTTGGGGGAATGCCTTTTTTTGTTATTGGCGTTCTGTATTTGGAATTTGACGGACACTTTTCCGGACCTCGGACTGAATGGAAAATTTGTAAGTGGACCTTTCAAGTTTACATTTGAGTACCCCTGGTATACACAGTGCAACACACATACAGCTCAGTACACCCTCCATACATGTCAGTATACACAGTGCAACACACATACAGCTCAGTACACCCTCCATACATGTCAGTATACACAGTGCAACACACATACAGCTCAGTACACCGTCCATACATGTCAGTATACACAGTGCAGCACACCTACAGCTCAGTACACTGTCCATACATGTCAGTATACACAGTGCAACACACATACAGCTCAGTACACTGTCCATACATGTCAGTATACACAGTGCAACACACATACAGCTCAGTACACCCTCCATACATGTCAGTATACACAGTGCAACACACATACAGCTCAGTACACCCTCCATACATGTCAGTATACACAGTGCAGCACACATACAGCTCAGTACACCATCCATACATGTCAGTATACACAGTGCAACACACATACAGCTCAGTACACCCTCCATACATGTCGGTATACACAGTGCAGCACACATACAGCTCAGTACACCCTCCATACATGTCAGTATACACAGTGCAACACACATACAGCTCAGTACACCCTCCATACATGTCAGTATACACAGTGCAACACACATACAGCTCAGTACACCCTCCATACATGTCAGTATACACAGTGCAACACACATACAGCTCAGTACACCCTCCATACATGTCAGTATACACAGTGCAACACACATACAGCTCAGTACACCCTCCATACATGTCAGTATACACAGTGCAACACACATACAGCTCAGTACACCCTCCATACATGTCCGTATACACAGTGCAACACACATACAGCTCAGTACACCGTCCATACATGTCAGTATACACAGTGCAACACACATACAGCTCAGTACACCCTCCATACATGTCAGTATACACAGTGCAACACACATACAGCTCAGTACACCCTCCATACATGTCGGTATACACAGTGCAGCACACATACAGCTCAGTACACCCTCCATACATGTCAGTATACACAGTGCAACACACATACAGCTCAGTACACCCTCCATACATGTCAGTATACACAGTGCAACACACATACAGCTCAGTACACCCTCCATACATGTCAGTATACACAGTGCAACACACATACAGCTCAGTACACCCTCCATACATGTCAGTATACACAGTGCAACACACATACAGCTCAGTACACCGTCCATACATGTCAGTATACACAGTGCAACACACATACAGCTCAGTACACCGTCCATACATGTCAGTATACACAGTGCAACACACATACAGCTCAGTACACCGTCCATACATGTCAGTATACACAGTGCAACACACATACAGCTCAGTACACCGTCCATACATGTCAGTATACACAGTGCAACACACATACAGCTCAGTACACCCTCCATACATGTCGGTATACACAGTGCAGCACACATACAGCTCAGTACACCCTCCATACATGTCAGTATACACAGTGCAACACACATACAGCTCAGTACACCCTCCATACATGTCAGTATACACAGTGCAGCACACATACAGCTCAGTACACCATCCATACATGTCAGTATACACAGTGCAACACACATACAGCTCAGTACACCCTCCATACATGTCGGTATACACAGTGCAGCACACATACAGCTCAGTACACCCTCCATACATGTCAGTATACACAGTGCAACACACATACAGCTCAGTACACCCTCCATACATGTCAGTATACACAGTGCAACACACATACAGCTCAGTACACCCTCCATACATGTCAGTATACACAGTGCAACACACATACAGCTCAGTACACCCTCCATACATGTCCGTATACACAGTGCAACACACATACAGCTCAGTACACCGTCCATACATGTCAGTATACACAGTGCAACACACATACAGCTCAGTACACCCTCCATACATGTCAGTATACACAGTGCAACACACATACAGCTCAGTACACCCTCCATACATGTCGGTATACACAGTGCAGCACACATACAGCTCAGTACACCCTCCATACATGTCAGTATACACAGTGCAACACACATACAGCTCAGTACACCCTCCATACATGTCAGTATACACAGTGCAACACACATACAGCTCAGTACACCCTCCATACATGTCAGTATACACAGTGCAACACACATACAGCTCAGTACACCCTCCATACATGTCAGTATACACAGTGCAACACACATACAGCTCAGTACACCCTCCATACATGTCAGTATACACAGTGCAACACACATACAGCTCAGTACACCGTCCATACATGTCAGTATACACAGTGCAACACACATACAGCTCAGTACACCGTCCATACATGTCAGTATACACAGTGCAACACACATACAGCTCAGTACACCGTCCATACATGTCAGTATACACAGTGCAACACACATACAGCTCAGTACACCCTCCATACATGTCGGTATACACAGTGCAGCACACATACAGCTCAGTACACCCTCCATACATGTCAGTATACACAGTGCAACACACATACAGCTCAGTACACCCTCCATACATGTCAGTATACACAGTGCAACACACATACAGCTCAGTACACCCTCCATACATGTCGGTATACACAGTGCAGCACACATACAGCTCAGTACACCCTCCATACATGTCAGTATACACAGTATACACAGTGCAGCACACATACAGCTCAGTACACCATCCATACATGTCAGTATACACAGTATACACAGTGCAGCACACATACAGCTCAGTACACCATCCATACATGTCAGTATACACAGTATACACAGTGCAGCACACATACAGCTCAGTACACCATCCATACATGTCAGTATACACAGTATACACAGTGCAGCACACATACAGCTCAGTACACCATCCATACATGTCAGTATACACAGTGCAACACACATACAGCTCAGTACACCCTCCATACATGTCAGTATACACAGTGCAACACACATACAGCTCAGTACACCCTCCATACATGTCAGTATACACAGTGCAACACACATACAGCTCAGTACACCCTCCATACATGTCAGTATACACAGTGCAACACACATACAGCTCAGTACACCGTCCATACATGTCAGTATACACAGTGCAACACACATACAGCTCAGTACACCGTCCATACATGTCAGTATACACAGTGCAACACACATACAGCTCAGTACACCGTCCATACATGTCAGTATACACAGTGCAACACACATACAGCTCAGTACACCCTCCATACATGTCGGTATACACAGTGCAGCACACATACAGCTCAGTACACCCTCCATACATGTCAGTATACACAGTGCAACACACATACAGCTCAGTACACCCTCCATACATGTCAGTATACACAGTGCAACACACATACAGCTCAGTACACCCTCCATACATGTCGGTATACACAGTGCAGCACACATACAGCTCAGTACACCCTCCATACATGTCAGTATACACAGTATACACAGTGCAGCACACATACAGCTCAGTACACCATCCATACATGTCAGTATACACAGTATACACAGTGCAGCACACATACAGCTCAGTACACCATCCATACATGTCAGTATACACAGTGCAGCACACATACAGCTCAGTACACCATACATGCCAGAAGACATAGTGCAGCACACATACAGCTCAGTACACCATCCATACATGTCAGTATACACAGTGCAGCACACATACAGCTCAGTACACCATACATGCCAGAAGACATAGTGCAGTACACATACAGCTCAGTACACCATCCATACATGTCAGTAAGCTTGTGAATGTGTGAGGAGCAATGCCTCATGGGACATGTAGTCCTGGCAAGGAGAAGGAAGTAATTTAAAGTGATACTAAAGTTAGATTTTTATTTTTTTTATTTACCTTGCTATATAAGGGAACTTAATATTATACTTTGGGGATTGCTATAGGGGCACTCTTAAGGCAGGAGGAGCAAAAAGCGCCGACAGGGCACCCCAGAAGAGGAAGTAAAAGTACTGATACTTTTTCTCAAGTACTCCTGATATCAATTACCGATACCAAATTGTGTGTGTGTGTGATATAAGCAATATTATTTGTTTCACTGTTATAAATGAACCTCGCTTATAGTAGCGGTTATCTGCTCTTTTTGTACTATAAAGGGCTTATTTAATTTTTTTTTTAACCCCATTTCACACCTATGCATTTTTTGGTGCTTTCTGCAGAAACGCACTTCAGTTCATTGAACATGGTTTCCTATGAGACGCGTTCACCTCTATGCTTTTTTCAGATGCTGCATATTTGGAAAGGGTCAAGGACTTTTTTCAACTTCAATTGGAAAAGATGCAGAAAAGCATGTAGTGCGTTTTTGGCGCGATTTGCGTTTTTTTAATCTGCCCAACAACAAATTGGCCAAAGAAAAGCATAAAAAATGCAAAACGCAAAAAGCACTGCAGAAACAGACAAAAGCAAACTGCATAGGTGTGTACCGAGCCTTATGCTGGCCATACAAGTATCGATTTTCGGACGAGACTTTTCATTCTAAAAATCTTTGTACATTTCGCTGTATGAAAGAATGTCCATTGAAAATTTCACTTGCTTTTAACATTTAGTTTTAAAATGAATGTAATTTCTTTTTAACAAAAACCACATACACTGTCTGAAATTTTCTTTGACCAAGAAGTTTTCTTTTCCGCTCCTTCCTACTTTCCCATCAGTGCTGTCGAAAACAAAAGTCGATTTGACCCCATTAATGCAAACAAACGTTCTTAACCACTTCTGGACCGGCAGATCTTCCCCCTTAATGAACAGGCCATTTTTTTGCAATTCGGAACTGCGCTACTTCAATGGACAATTGCGTGGTCGTGCGACGCTGTACCAAAAAAATCCTTTTCTTCCACCCACAAATTGAGCTTTCTTTTGGTGGTATTTGATCACCTGTGCGCTTTTAATTTTTTGCGCTATAAACAAAAAGAGAGCGACAATTCTGAAAAAAAATAAAATATTTTTCACCCAAAAAATCTAATTTTTTCATCTTTTTAGGCTAATTTGTAGTCTACATTTTATTAGTAAAAAAAAAGAATAAGCGTATTTTGATTGATTTGCGCAAAAGTTCCCACGTCTACAAACTAGGGGAAAGATTTATGTCAATTTTATTTATTCATTTTTTTTTTTTTTACTACTAGTACTGTAAAGGCAGCGATCTGCGATTTTTAGCGGGACTGTGAAATTGCGGAGGACAGATCGGACCCCTAACTGACATTTTTGACACTTTTGGGGGGGGGGGGGGGGGGAGGGAACCAGTGACATTACTACAGTAATCAGTGCTAAAAATAGGCACTGTTACTGTACTAATGACACTGGCATGGAAGGGGTTAACCCAGGGGCGATCAAAGGGTTGAGTGTGAGCCTAGGGGGTGTTTTCTAGCTGTGGAGGGGGATGGGCATTTGAAATCAATACAGAGACCTGTGTTCCTAAATAAGAGGAACACAGGAGCTCTGCATTGATACCAGAGAGAACAACGGTCTGCTGTGTTTACAACAGCAGGCCGCTGTTCTCTCTTCAAGGAGAGCGATTGCAGGTGCCCGGGGGCAAGGTACGGCAATTCGCGGGAACCTGCCGCCGTATAACTGCCTATGACAAGACCTGCCTTTGACAAGGGAGTCCGTCAAACATAATATATTACAGTTCTGTTTGAAAATCGGCAAAACAGTCTTTAATTTTTTTTCTTTAACCACTTGCTGACCGCCCCACGCAGATTTACTGCAGCAGGGCTGCTCGGCCGCGCATAATCACGTAGATCTACGTGATTATAGGCATGCGGTCTTGGCGTGCGCTGCCAGAGACGCTCTCCCGCTGTGATTAGACACAGCAGGAGCCAGACCGCTGGAGGAGCGGGCACCATCGCTGCCGGCCTCCCGCAATCTTCAGAGAAACTAACAGGAGAGCTGCCTGCTTATGTAAACAAAGCAGGTGGCTCTCCTGTCAGACAGGCACAATAAGATTGTGTGTCTCAGCTAAGCTGAAACACCGATCTCTGTGTGTCTGTCACAAAGCTTCCCCCCCCCCCAGTTAGAAAGCACAATTTAGGAGCACACTTAACCCCCTGATCACCCCCAGTATCAACCCCTTCCCTGCCAGTATCATTTATACAGTAACGGTGCTGAAGGAATTTAGGACAAAAAAAGGTAAAATCATTTAGGTTACTGCTGAGGCACAATTTAACTTTTTCTACATTTCTACAACATATAAAATCTTCAATTTTTGAGTTCTGGTCCAATTTATCAGGGGGCCTGATGCTTTATTGTGCCGCATACAAAAATAAGAGCTCAAGATTTTAGTTGGTAAAACTGAATAGAGAAAATATAAGAGCCCTGGCAGAAAATTAATTTTTTTGTGCTTTAAAGGGTACCTGCAATACAGACATAACCATTGCAGATTTCCTTCCAAAAACACCAGTTGTCTCACCGTCATGTTTTTCCAATGGTTTTAGTACTGGGCTGGAACAAGCAAGCAGATGAGGAAAAGTTAGAATCCTGATCTGCACACTTTCACTGGACCAGTGATTCATAGGGTGAGATTTACTAAAACTGGTGAATACAGAATCTGGTGCAGTTGTGCATAGGGAACAATCAGCTTCCAGGTTTTTGGCCCATGTTCACACTGGGAACCATTTTTAAATAGTGCAAGTTCAGCTGAACTCGCACAATTTCAAGCCGATATTTCAGTCTGACTTTGGAGGGGGAGCAATTTCTCAGACATCTGTGTGGGTTCCTGCACAGATGTCTATGGAAATAGCCCCCCCCCCCCAAATCGCCAAAAGTAGTACAGAAACTACTATTGGGAATCGGTACGGCACCTCAAAGTCGGCGTCGCACCGATTTGGCCTCTGCCATTGCCGGCAATTGCCTCCGATTTGACATGAAATTTGAGATGTCAAATCGCATTTCATATCGGACCAATGTGAGCGTGGGCATGAACAAGCTGAAGTTAGAAGTTAAAGAGGTTGTATACTCCGTTAATTTTTTTTTTTCTTTTTACAAGCTGAAAGATAAACACATAATGAGCTAGCATGCACCGTATACTAGCTCATTATGAAATACTTACCTTAGAACGAGCCCCCGTCATGCCGTCCGCTCACCTCTATGACAGGCGACATGTCCAGTCGCCCGTCTTCCGGGATCGCGGCATCCGCCCATCTGATTGGCCAGAGCCGCGGTGACGTCGCGCGCGCGTGAGCCAACAGTCACTGCGCGGATTTCTGAAGAAACGGCACCAGCGGCCGTTCCTTCAGAGCGCATGCGCCAGTGACGTCACTGGCTGCATGTAAGGTAAATATCTCCTAAACGGTACATGTTTAGGAGATATTTACAGTACCTATAGGTAAGCCTTATTATAGGCTCACATATAGGTAAAAGTGTCAGAGGAGGGTTTACTTCCTCTTTAATTGGTTACTATTCACAGCTGCACTGGACTCTGTGTGCACCAGTTTTAGTAAATCTCCCCTATCTATATTCTCAGAAAGGCCCTGGATCAGTATGACAGGCAGGGAACTTGTATTTTCAACATGAAAGGTCAGCAAAAATGAAATGGAGAATCTGTTTTGATTCCATTATTACTTTTTAAGTGCCAGAAAAAGAAATTCTTTACACATATATATATATATATACACAAAACTTTGTGTTTATGGACAACACCCCTATTTTTCCCGCTATTTAAGCCTTTTATAATGACTGCAGGGAAGATTCGTAATCAGAACAGACTTTGTGCGCTGTCAAAAGAATTCCATTGCTGCACAGTCACATGCAACTCATAAGATATCCATAGCCAATGCTTCCTTTCAGAAATAGTCATGGTATTTTTTGTTTTTAAGTTCCATAAATCACCAGAACACTGGGCGATATGCTCACTGCATTTCCTATTGTACCAGACTGTCAGAGTGACCTTCCATTATGACTTCAGCCTTGTACACACGATCAGATTATTGGAAGAATTTTTGTCTGTTTTTTGTTGCATGCTAGTCTCATATCGAGAGTAAAGAGGTTACTTTCATATGAAAATTCTCATATGACAGAATTCAACTTCAGAAGTGATGCATGTGTTGAATTGTTTTGTATGTGTTCTTTTGTTTCTAAGCATGCCTAGTCTTGCTCTTACAATTTTTTTCAGATGAAAACTGTACTGATTAAATGAAAATGAGACGTTGTGTTCACATAGGATAACATTTTTATAGCCTGCACATCCAGTTTTTGTCATCTGAAAATCCATAATAGGCTATCGATAACACTATAATATTGATCCGAAAATCGGCAGATCATTAGTTGGATGAAATTTTACTTCCGATTTTCTTATCTTGGGTACGGGCATTAAGTCACTAATTCAGAACAAGCATGCATACCAGGAAAGGCCAAGGTACCCCTCTGTATAATTATTCTAGGTCAGTTATGAAACCAAAGGTTCAACACTGCAGCCATGAAATTAGCATTTGTGAATGGATGAATTTAAATAGAGCGGGCAACTGGTATAGATAAAGGTGAATCTTAACTCCAGGAAAGCAGCTACCTACCAAAGGATCTATAATTTAGATGATTCAGACTTGTGATCCAGGCACCCCTGAAAACCCAGTGGGGGTTCCCGAAAAGTTCCATTAGGAGCAATCGGAGGCTGACAGCTCCCGCAGCTATCGCCGTCGCTCGCATGCAATCGCTCAACCAGATATTAAATGTAACTGATCAGCCCTGACACAGACAGTCTGCATCCAGCACTGATCACTCACAGATTAACCGATTAATGAGCGATTAAATGGGAGTGGGCCCAATTAGTTGCAGGAGCTGTCAACCTCCCAGTGCTTTTAGTGGGGCTTCCACCCACAGCTAATCAACTGGAGCCCCTGCTGGGTCTCCAACATGTAAGCGCTAATGGCCCCAATTGGCATGTGTAAATGGGGCCTCTATAAGGCAATATTAAGACACATTCAGGTACTTGCACTAGTTGAGTTCTTAGTACAATCATATTCTCCTGTGCTTGAGTGGTGTTATGGAGCTGAATGTATCACAGGTTCTTGGTGGTTCCAAAGCAAGCACAGGTTCTGCTGACCTCTGAGTCGGGGGGGGGGGGGGGAACCCAATGGAAACACTGTAAAACATAGAAAAGAGGACGCACCAGCCTTGCGCATTACTAAAGTGGTATATTTAATAATGTATAAAAAGAAGCATACTCACAAACACACTAATGATAAAAGCACATCACGGTCCATAGAAGACACAAAGGGACCAGGTTCCCTCGCAAGTCTGAGGACCTTTCAGATGTCTGACGTGTTTCGAGAAGGGTCCCCCTCTTTCTCAGCGCCAGTCTGAGATGTTGCATTGAAGCCTGTCAATGTAACATTTTAGACTGGCTCTGAGGAAGTGGGGATCCCCTCGAAACACGACAGCCATCTGGAAGGTCATCCAACTTGCTAGGGAACTGGTGGCCTGGTTGCTTTTTGGACCTTAATGTCCTTTTATCATTAGTGTGTTTGTGAGTATACTTCTTTTTATACAATATTAAAGATACCACTTTGGTAATGCGCAGGCTGGTGTGCCCTCTTTTCTTTGTTTTACTAGTTGAATAAGATGTTCATATGATCTGCTCGGAGTTCAACTTTAAAAACAAAAGAAATGTGGTTCAGCAAACAGTATATGCCTCTTACTATTATATTGTACTCCTTTGGCGAACCGCCTCTGTAGCACCTGGTTCATGGACTGAAGTCCAGCGGGGATATTCTTATCTCTAATGGCCGATACATCTGACCCGACCAGTTTCTTTAAAGCCGAAAACATCTTCTCTTTTGTCGACAGGGCGAGCCCGCAAGATCAACACAATATTTTGTTGGATTACTGCGAAATGTCTGAAGAGATCTCAAATACTAAAAAATCTGCTGGAAGGAAATAGCAGATAGCAGACATTACAAGACGTGGGTAGCCATGCTTTAAGGATGCTTTGTAATTTTTCCTCCGATAACAGCTTAAATATGTTCAGGTTTCCAAGTAGTTGAAAAGTGTAACAGTCAACAGGAAGGAGATGATGGCTCCAGGATTCCCAAGTCATCACTCATATTTGACCCACAGCTCCTAAAAATTGGAACAGAAAATAAAAATTAGTGAATGTTATGCATTAAAGGGAGGAATGAGAAGCGGTCATTAGGACTCATTCACACAGGCAGCAGCCCTTGCTACCCCTCTGAAAAGTGATCCATGGTGGATCACTTTTTAGAAGGTGGGAAACAGCAGCCGCCAGGCATTCAGAACGTGATACTGCCACCTTCTGAATGCCTATGTTTAACAGACAAAAGGAAATTTTATATATAAACACCAAGCCCCGACTGCGTGCCAAGTGTTTGACTTGTGGCTGCAGCGCCGCCTCATTTACTTGAAAGGGTCTCGTTTGGCGGCAGTATAATTTTTGCCACACTGTGTATAGCCCCAAGCGGCTGCATGTCCTCTTATAGGTGGCTATATTTACAATATAAACCCGACACGTGTTCTAACCCTTCAACATTGTACGCAAAACTAGAAGAAAAAATAGTGTTGGCTTTACATACACTTTAAGGGCTTATTCACGCTCCTTACTCCATGTGTGATAGTGAGTTTGTACACCGTTCCATTTTTTGATGAGGACCAGGAATGGGGGGGGGGGTGATACACAGATGATCAGGTATGGGAGGAAGAAAACACAGAGGATTAGGCATGGGGGAGGAGTGAGGAACATACAGAAGATACAGTATGAAAGGGGGGGGGGCAAAGGAGAGTAGGTGTGAGTGGAGGGGGGTGAACAGGCACACAGAAGGTTAGGTATGGGAGGTGACACAATGGAGATCAGACATGGGTGGAGGGGGTAATACACTGGGGATCAAGTATGGATGGAAGGAATGGGTGTGATACACTGGAAATAGAGTATAGAAGAGGGTGGGTCCGAGGACCAGGAATAGGTGGGGGTGATGGACAGGGGGATCAGGTATGGGCAGAGGGGGTAGGAGTGATGCACTGGAAATCAGGTATTGAAAATTAAAGGGGGGTACATAGGAGCTCAGGTATGGATGGAGGGGGGGTGGGAGAGAAACACAGCAGGGAATCCGGTAAGGAAGAGGGGGATAACATGTAGGGAATCCGGTACAGAAGAGGGGATAACATGCAGGGAATCCGGTACGGAAGAGGGGATAACATGCAGGGAATCCGGTACGGAAGAGGGGATAACATGCAGGGAATCCGGTACGGAAGAGGGGATAACATGCAGGGAATCCGGTACGGAAGAGGGGATAACATGCAGGGAATCCGGTACGGAAGAGGGGATAACATGCAGGGAATCCGGTACGGAAGAGGGGATAACATGCAGGGAATCCGGTACGGAAGAGGGGATAACATGCAGGGAATCCGGTACGGAAGAGGGGATAACATGCAGGGAATCCGGTATGGAAGAGGGGATAACATGAAGGGAATCTGGTACGGATGAGGGGATAACATTCAGGGAATCCGGTATGGACGAGGGGATAACATGCAGGGAATCCAGTATGGACGAGGGGATAACATGCAGGGAATCCAGTATGGAAGAGGAGATAACATGCAGGGAATCCGGTATGGACGAGGGGATAACATGCATGGAAGATGGGATAACATGCAGGGAATCAGGTATGGAAGAGGGGATAACATGCAGGGAATACGGTATGGAAGAGGGGATAACACGCAGGGAATCCGGTATGGAAGAGGGGTTAACATGCAGGGAATCAGGTATGGAAGAGGGGATAACATGCAGGGAATCCGGTATGGAAGAGGGGTTAACATGCAGGGAATCAGGTATGGAAGAGGGGATAACATGCAGGGAATCCGGTATGGAAGAGGGGATAACATGCAGGGAATCAGGTATGGAAGAGGGGATAACATGCAGGGAATCCGGTATCGATAGGGGGGAGGGGTACACAGAGAAACAAAGGTAACGGCACATCCAGCATAAAATCTTTATATTTATTGTAGATCCATTAAAAGCGTGGACATGACATGCACTCACAACTCAAGAAACAATTTAGCAGACGCGTTTCACACACCTGTACTTAGTCATTGCAATGACTAAGCACTGGTGTGTGAAACGCATCTGCTGAATTGTTTCATGAGTTGTGAGTGCATGTCATGTCCACGCTTTTAATGGATCTACAATAAATATAAAGATTTTATGCTGGATGTGCCGTCACCTTTGTGTATTCATCCTTTGGCCATTGACCTTGGCAGGCACCCGGCTCTCTACAAGCAGCCTTCTCTGGTTCCTACTACAGCGGTGGAGCATTACATGGTCTGCCTTGAGAGGTGCCAACCTCTCTTTTGTCTCATGGACAGGGGGGGAATAACAGGTAAGGAATGAGGTATATAAGGGGGTTAACACGCAGGGAATCAGGTATGGAAGGGGGGAAAACATGCAGAGAATTTGTTATGGAAGGGGGGAAAACATGTTGGGGGATCAAATATGGAAGGGGGGATAACACAGAGCATCAGGTATGGGGGGGGGTTATACACAGGGGATAAGTATGGGGGGGGGGGGTGCTATACAAATGGGATCAGGTATGGGGGGGGGGGTTGTACACAGGGGATCAGGTATGGAAGGGGGGTTGTACACAGGGGATCAGGTATGGAAGGGGGGTGGTATACACAGGGGATCAGGTATGGAGGGGGGGTATTATATACAGGGGATCAGGTATGGAGGGGGGGTGTTATATACAGGGGATCAGGTATGGAGGGGGGGTGTTCTATACAGGGGATCAGGTATGGAGGGGGGGGGGGTGTTATATACAGGGGATCAGGTATGGAGGGGGGGGTGTTATATACAGGGGATCAGGTATGGAGGGGGGGGTGGTATACACAGGGGATCAGGTATGGAGGGGGGGGTGCTATACACAGATCAGGTATGGAGGGGAGGTGTTATATACAGGGGATCATGTATGGAGGGGGGTGGTATACACAGGGAGTCAGGTATGGGGGGGGGGTGTTATATACGGGGGATCAGGTATGGGGGGGGTGTTATATATGGGGGATCAGGTATAGAGGGGAGGTGTTATATACAGGGGATCAGGTATGGAGGGGGGGTGGTATACACAGGGGATCAGGTATGGAGGGGGGGTGCTATACACAGGAGATCAGGTATGGAGGGGGGGTGCTATACACAGGGGATCAGGTATGGAGGGGAGGTGTTATATACAGGGGATCAGGTATGGAGGGGGGGGTGGTATACACAGGGGATCAGGTATGGAGGGGAGGTGTTATATACAGGGGATCATGTATGGAGGGGGTGGTATACACAGGGGGTCAGGTATGGGGGGGGGCGTTATATACGGGGGATCAGGTATAGAGGGGAGGTGTTATATACAGGGGGATCAGGTATGGAGGGGGGGTGGTATACACAGGGGATCAGGTATGGAGGAGGGGTGCTATACACAGGAGATCAGGTATGGAGGGGAGGTGTTATATACAGGGGATCAGGTATGGAGGGGGGGTGGTATACACAGGGGATCAGGTATGGAGGGGGGGGGGTGCTATACACAGGAGATCAGGTATGGAGGGGAGGTGTTATATACAGGGGATCAGGTATGGAGGGGGGGTGGTATACACATGGGATCAGGTATGGAGGGGAGGTGTTATATACAGGGGATCATGTATGGAGGGGGGTGGTATACACAGGGGGATCAGGTATGGAAGGGGGTGGTATACACAGGGGATCAGGTATAGAGGGGGTGGTATACACAGGGGATCATGTATGGAGGGGGGGGTGGTATACACAGGGGATCATGTATGGAGGGGGGGGGGGGTATACACAGGGGATCAGGTATGGAGGGGGGAGTGTTATACCCAGGGGATCAGGTATAGAGGGGGTGGTATACACAGGGGATCATGTATGGGGGGGGGGGGGTGGTATACACAGGGGATCATGTATGGAAGGGGGGTGGTATACACAGAGGATCAGGTATGGAGCGGGGAGTGTTATACACAGGGGATCATGTATAGAGGGGGGGGGGTGGTATACACAGGGGATCATGTATGGAGGGGGGGGGGGTGGTATACACAGGGGATCAGGTATGGAGGGGGGTGGTATACACAGGGGATCAGGTATGGAGGGGGGTGGTATACACAGGGGATCATGTATGGAGGGGAGGTGTTATATACAGGGGATCATGTATGGAGGGGGGTGGTATACACAGGGGGATCAGGTATGGAAGGGGGTGGTATACACAGGGGATCAGGTATGGAAGGGGGTGGTATACACAGGGGATCAGGTATGGAGGGGGGGTGGTATACACAGGGGATCATGTATGGAGGGGGGGGGTATACACAGGGGATCAGGTATGGAGGGGGGAGTGTTATACCCAGGGGATCAGGTATAGAGGGGGTGGTATACACAGGGGATCATGTATGGGGGGGGGGGTGGTATACACAGGGGATCATGTATGGAAGGGGGGTGGTATACACAGAGGATCAGGTATGGAGCGGGGAGTGTTATACACAGGGGATCATGTATAGAGGGGGGGGGGTGGTATACACAGGGGATCATGTATGGAGGGGGGGGGGGGGGTGGTATACACAGGGGATCAGGTATGGAGGGGGGTGGTATACACAGGGGATCAGGTATGGAGGGGGGTGGTATACACAGGGGATCAGGTATAGAGGGGGTGGTATACACAGGGGATCATGTATGGAAGGGGGGTGGTATACACAGAGGATCAGGTATGGAGCGGGGAGTGTTATACACAGGGGATCATGTATAGAGGGGGGGGGGGTGGTATACACAGGGGATCATGTATGGAGGGGGGGGGGTGGTATACACAGGGGATCATGTATGGAGGGGGGGTGCTATACACAGGGGATCAGGTATGGAGGGGGGGGTGTTATACACAGGGGATCAGGTATGGAGGGGGGGGTGTTATACGCAGGGAATCAGGTATGGAAGGGGGGAAAACATGCAGAGAATTTGTTATGGAAGGGGGGAAAACATGTTGGGGGATCAAATATGGAAGGGGGGATAACACAGAGCATCAGGTATGGGGGGGGGTTATACACAGGGGATAAGTATGGGGGGGGGGGTGCTATACAAATGGGATCAGGTATGGGGGGGGGGGGTTGTACACAGGGGATCAGGTATGGAAGGGGGGTTGTACACAGGGGATCAGGTATGGAAGGGGGGTGGTATACACAGGGGATCAGGTATGGAGGGGGGGTATTATATACAGGGGATCAGGTATGGAGGGGGGGTGTTATATACAGGGGATCAGGTATGGAGGGGGGGTGTTCTATACAGGGGATCAGGTATGGAGGGGGGGGGGGGGTGTTATATACAGGGGATCAGGTATGGAGGGGGGGTGTTATATACAGGGGATCAGGTATGGAGGGGGGGGTGGTATACACAGGGGATCAGGTATGGAGGGGGGGGTGCTATACACAGATCAGGTATGGAGGGGAGGTGTTATATACAGGGGATCATGTATGGAGGGGGGTGGTATACACAGGGAGTCAGGTATGGGGGGGGGGGTGTTATATACGGGGGATCAGGTATGGGGGGGGTGTTATATACGGGGGATCAGGTATAGAGGGGAGGTGTTATATACAGGGGATCAGGTATGGAGGGGGGGTGGTATACACAGGGGATCAGGTATGGAGGGGGGGTGCTATACACAGGAGATCAGGTATGGAGGGGGGGTGCTATACACAGGGGATCAGGTATGGAGGGGAGGTGTTATATACAGGGGATCAGGTATGGAGGGGGGGGTGGTATACACAGGGGATCAGGTATGGAGGGGAGGTGTTATATACAGGGGATCATGTATGGAGGGGGTGGTATACACAGGGGGTCAGGTATGGGGGGGGGCGTTATATACGGGGGATCAGGTATAGAGGGGAGGTGTTATATACAGGGGGATCAGGTATGGAGGGGGGGTGGTATACACAGGGGATCAGGTATGGAGGAGGGGTGCTATACACAGGAGATCAGGTATGGAGGGGAGGTGTTATATACAGGGGATCAGGTATGGAGGGGGGGTGGTATACACAGGGGATCAGGTATGGAGGGGGGGGGGTGCTATACACAGGAGATCAGGTATGGAGGGGAGGTGTTATATACAGGGGATCAGGTATGGAGGGGGGGTGGTATACACATGGGATCAGGTATGGAGGGGAGGTGTTATATACAGGAGATCATGTATGGAGGGGGGTGGTATACACAGGGGGATCAGGTATGGAAGGGGGTGGTATACACAGGGGATCAGGTATAGAGGGGGTGGTATACACAGGGGATCATGTATGGAGGGGGGGGGTGGTATACACAGGGGATCATGTATGGAGGGGGGGGGGTATACACAGGGGATCAGGTATGGAGGGGGGAGTGTTATACCCAGGGGATCAGGTATAGAGGGGGTGGTATACACAGGGGATCATGTATGGGGGGGGGGTGGTATACACAGGGGATCATGTATGGAAGGGGGGTGGTATACACAGAGGATCAGGTATGGAGCGGGGAGTGTTATACACAGGGGATCATGTATAGAGGGGGGGGGGGTGGTATACACAGGGGATCATGTATGGAGGGGGGGGGGGGTGGTATACACAGGGGATCAGGTATGGAGGGGGGTGGTATACACAGGGGATCAGGTATGGAGGGGGGTGGTATACACAGGGGATCATGTATGGAGGGGAGGTGTTATATACAGGGGATCATGTATGGAGGGGGGTGGTATACACAGGGGGATCAGGTATGGAAGGGGGTGGTATACACAGGGGATCAGGTATGGAAGGGGGTGGTATACACAGGGGATCAGGTATGGAGGGGGGGTGGTATACACAGGGGATCATGTATGGAGGGGGGGGGTATACACAGGGGATCAGGTATGGAGGGGGGAGTGTTATACCCAGGGGATCAGGTATAGAGGGGGTGGTATACACAGGGGATCATGTATGGGGGGGGGGTGGTATACACAGGGGATCAGGTATGGAGGGGAGGTGTTATATACAGGGGATCAGGTATGGAGGGGGGGTGGTATACACAGGGGATCATGTATGGAAGGGGGGTGGTATACACAGAGGATCAGGTATGGAGCGGGGAGTGTTATACACAGGGGATCATGTATAGAGGGGGGGGGGGGTGGTATACACAGGGGATCATGTATGGAGGGGGGGGGGTGGTATACACAGGGGATCAGGTATGGAGGGGGGTGGTATACACAGGGGATCAGGTATGGAGGGGGGTGGTATACACAGGGGATCAGGTATAGAGGGGGTGGTATACACAGGGGATCATGTATGGAGGGGGGGGGGGTATACACAGGGGATCAGGTATGGAGGGGGGAGTGTTATACCCAGGGGATCAGGTATAGAGGGGGTGGTATACACAGGGGATCATGTATGGAGGGGGGTGGTATACACAGAGGATCAGGTATGGAGCGGGGAGTGTTATACACAGGGGATCATGTATAGAGGGGGGGGGGGTGGTATACACAGGGGATCATGTATGGAGGGGGGGGGGTGGTATACACAGGGGATCATGTATGGAGGGGGGGTGCTATACACAGGGGATCAGGTATGGAGGGGGGGGTGTTATACACAGGGGATCAGGTATAGAGGGGGGGTGCTATACACAGGGGATCATGTATGGAGGGGGGGGGGGGTGCTATACACAGGGGATCAGGTATGGAGGGGGGGTGGTATACACAGGGGATCAGGTATGGAGGGGGGGTGTTATACACAGGGGATCAGGTATGGAGGGGAGTTGTTATATACAGGGGATCAGGTCTGGTAGGTGTGGAGGGTGATGTGTACATGTGGGGGAGGGGGACACCTATATTGTGGAATGTGACAGCTGGGTGGTCACGTGATACAGCTGGTGATGCTGGCAGTGCTGGTTGCCCTCTCAGCTTTCCCCCCTCTGTCTCCTCCTTACACCCGGACAAGGTGTCCATTCCGGCTCAGCCCGCCACCCTCTCATCCTTCTCCTCCGAGCGGCTCTCTTACTCTGTGCTTTCCTCCACCAGCCCAAGCCGCCGCTCCGCCATCTTTCTTCCTCCTCTCCAGAGCATCAGCGGGGCGGAGTCACTGCAGCTGCTACAGAGGCCGGGGAGGTCACAGCTCCGCAGAAAGCGAAGCCAGATGTGCGCAGCGCGCCTGCGCATTTGTGCCGCAGAGCTCCCGCCTAAGAGTCCTGAGTAGAATTCTGCATCTGCAGATATCCAGAAGGAGCTGAGGCCGTGCCGTTATTCCCACCTCAGTATGTCTTTCCCTCCCGGACACTGGGTCAGTGAGCCGGTGAACAGTGAACCTCCATTGAACGAGCTCAGGTCTGTGTGGGGCTTTATCTGGACACTGAATAATGATTATAGGCTGCAAACTCCTAAACTGACCTCAGACTGATCAATAAACACCACATATACTATAACCTTTCTGCTGGTCTGGGCCTTCCAATGTCCCCACAGGCCGCTTCCCAGCCATTGTGTGTGTCCTGTACACCTTCCCCTGTGCAGCAGGACAGCTGCCATCCTCTGACACACCCGGAAGTGTCAGACTTCTCAGCTCACCACACCAGCATCCATTGTACAAACCCATGGAAGGAAGTATATCCCTGACTCCAGCCACCAGACCAGGACAAGCCTGGTTCTTATGGGTCAGATGTATATGACTTTCCAGAGACTGAGCCTGCTTCTTCCATGCTACCAGATTGTTGGTCTGAAATTGGGCATATGGGACTGCTTCAAAAGAGGCCGCCATTAAAGGGAAATATGTCAAACACAAGGCCGAACTCCATTCCATTACCCCCGCCTCCCATCCTATGCTCCTGTTTCCTGCTGTGACTTGTAAACAGCTTTGCTCTCTCCAGAAAGAAAGAGAAGATCTTCCTGCTGTGCCACCTACACAGGGAGGTACCAGAGCCGGGTCAGGTAGGAGAGAGATATGCAAGGAAACTTTGGGGGGGGTTTGCACACCCGGCATTCTGTACATAGTGTACCCCTGGACTCTGTACATTGTGTACCCCTGAACTCGGCACTCTGTACATTGTGTACCCCTGGACTCTGTACATTGTGTACCTCTGCACTCTGTACATTGTGTACCTCTGCACTCTGTACATTGTGTACCCCTGAACTCTGTGCATTGTGTACCCCTGAACTCTGTACATAGTGTACCCCTGAACTCTGTACATTGTGTACCCCTGAACTCTGCACTCTGTACATTGTGTACCCCTGAACTCTGCACTCTGTGCATAGTGTACCCCTGAACTCTGTACATTGTGTACCCCTGAACTCTGTATATAGTGTACCCCTGAACACAGCACTCTACATTGTGTACCCCTGAACTCTGTATATAGTGTACCCCTGAACACAGCACTCTACATTGTGTACCCCTGAACTCTGTATATAGTGTACCCCTGAACACTGCACTCTACATTGTGTACCCCTGAACTCTGCAATCTGTACATTGTGTACCCCTGAACTCTGTACAGAGCACACCCCTGAAATCTGTACATAGTGTACCCCTGAACGCTGCACTCTGTATACAGCGCACCCCTGAACTCTGCATCTGTACACAGCGCTCCCCTGAACTCTGCATCTGTACACAGCACTCCCCTGAACTTTGCACATAGTGCACCCTTAAACTCTGCATCTGTACATAGCGCACCCCTGAACTCTGTACACAGCACACCCGTGAACTCGGCATCTGTACACAGCGCACCCCTGAACTCTACATAGTGTACTCCTGAACTCTGCACTCTATACAGCGCACCCCTGTACTCTGCATCTGTACACAGCGCTCCCCTGGACTCTGCATCTGTACATAGTGCACCCTTGAACTCTGCATCTGTACATAGCGCACCCCTGAACTCTGTACACAGCGCACCCCTGAACTCTGTACACAGCGCACCCGTGAACTCGGCATCTGTACACAGCCAACCCCTGAACTCTACATAGTGTACTCCTGAACTCTGCACTCTATACAGCGCACCCCTGTACTCTGCATCTGTACACGGCGCTCCCCTGAACTCTGCATCTATACACAGTGCACCCTTGAACTCTGCATCTGTACATAGCGCACCCCTGAACTCTGTACACAGCTCACCCGTGAACTTGGCATCTGTACACAGTGCACCCTGAACTCTGCACTCTGTATACAGCGCACCCCTGAAGTTTGCACTGTGTACACAACACATCCCTAAATCCTGCACTCTTTACATAAAGCACCCATGAACTGTACACAGCACACACATAAACTCTGCACTCTGTACATAGCGCACCCCTAAATCCTGCACTCTGTACACAGCACATATTTAAACTCTGCACTCTGTACAGAGCGCATCCCTGAAGTCTGCACTATAGCATACACATAAACTCTGCACTTTGTGCGTAGTGCACCTCTAAATCCTACACTCTGTACAGAGCACACCCCTGAACTCTACACTCTGTACAAAGTGGACGCCTGACCTCTGCACTCTGTACACAGCACACACATAAACTCTGCATTATGTACACAACACACCCCTGAATTCTGCACTGTACACAGCACACACATAAACTCTGCACTATGTACAAAACACACTGCTAAATTTTGCAATCTGTACACAGAGCGCCATTGAACTCTGTACGTAGCGCACCCCTAAATCCTACACTATGCACAGCACACCCCTAAACTCTGCATTCTGTACACAGTGCACCCCTGAACTCTGCACTCTGTACATAGCACACACATAAACTCTGCACTATTTTCACAGCACACCCGGAACTCTACTCTGTACATAGCACACACATAAACTCTGCACTATGTACAAAGCACACCCCTAAATCCTGTACTCTGTACACAGATCACCCCTGAACTCTGCACTTTGTATGTAGCGCACTGCTAAACCCTGCATTCTGTACAAAGCGCACCCCTGAACTTTGCACAATGTATGTAGTGCACCCTTAAATCCTGCACTCAGTACACAAAGCACACCTGAACTCTGTGCAAAGCACACACATAAACTCTGCTCTCTGTACATACCACACCCCTAAATCCTGCACTCTCTAAACAGCACACCCCTGAACTCTGTACACAGAACATCCCTGAACTCTGCACTCTGTACACAGCGCTTCCTGAACTCTGTACACAGCACACCCCTGAACTCTGTACACAGCACACACATAAACTTCACTATGTACACAGCGCACCCCTAAATCCTACATTCTATACACAGAGCACCCCTGATCTCTGCACTTTGAGGGCAGCCATACTGCTGACGCGGCCCACAAAGAAATTGAGTTTGACACCCCTGGATTAGGAGCAGGAAGGCTACTATGGCAGAAGAGACGAAGGGTAAAGGGTCAGTCATGATTATGTGGAATTCTGAGATGGATGAGGCACTTAGGAGGTTGAAGCAAGCTTTGTGTGCTCAACCGGTGCTTGTGACCCCAGATTTCACAAAAGAGTTTGTAGTGCAGACAGATGCCTCTGATGTGGGTCTGGGCACTGTACTGTCCCAAATCAGAGAAGGGGAGGAGGAGCACCCCGTGGACTATCTCAGCAGAAAACTTAACAAACACGAGAGAATTTATGCCATTGTTGAGAGAATGTTTGGCTATCAAATGGGCCCTGGACACCCACAAGTATTACCTTTTGGGTAGACAGTTCAAACTGATCACTGACCATAGCCCCCCCTCAAGTGTATGTGTGAAAATAAAGAAAGGAACAGCCAAGTTACAAGGTGGTTCTTGGCTTTACAAGCATTTAAATGTACAGTGGAACACAGAGCAGGGAGACTTCAAATCAATGTAGATTTCCTCTCGCGTGTCCATTGCCTCTCCATGGCATTTGCTCAACCACGGTGGCTTGAGAAGAGGGGGGGATATGTGACATAGGGAAAGGGGCGATATTTTTCCCCTCGCTTTCTGTCCTATATACAGGACTAGCGGGAAACCCAGACCAGGTTTTCGAGACGACTTTGGGTCTGAACATTCGAGCTCGGGTTGTGTGTCTCTCGCCTGGATTGTTAATTGCTTAATGATTGATTATCCAGGTGAGATAAAAGGGGAAGGCTGAAGCATGATGTTGCTCTGGCCTAGGACTCAGACAGCATTCTGAGAGAGTGATTAGGTGGGATGTTTGTGAGTAAAAAGGTTGCTAAAGTACTTTTGTTTCGTGAGGTGGCTGGGAGAAGCTCACCACCTGGTAGAGAGGAAACCTGCTTGTATAGTTAGAGCCAGAACGGCAAGAATTTATTTTCTGTTTTGTTTTGTTTCATTACAACCCTTTTAAGGGCTCTTTCACACGGCCGCTCCCGCTGCGGGACTTTTTTTTTTTTTTCACGGAGCGGATGACATTTGTGTCATCCGCTCCGTATGCCCGCATATCATCCCATCCGTTTGTGGATGATATGCGGACATAATGTAAGTCTATGGCATTGCGGATGACACCGCTGACATCCGATTTTCCTTCCTTTCCGTTTTTTGAACGGATGAAAAAATACGGTTCTGTTCCGTTCCAAAAAACGGAACAGAACTGAAAGGAGGAAAATCGGATGTCAGCGGATGGTATTCCGCTGACATCCGCAGTGCCATTGACTTACATTATGTCCGTAAATCATCCGCAAAAAAATAGGATGATTTGCGGACAAGCGGAGCGGCCTTGTGAAAGAGCCCTTAATGTAAAAAAACTGACTGCTAATCAGCTTGGAAAGAAACTTTGCAACTTGCTCATCCAACTCTTAGATATTTCATTATTCATATAACGTTATATTTCCATCAAGGACGGATATACATTTTCTATTTTGTTTAATTTTTGTTTTTTATCGCTTGTATGCTTTTTCACATACCTATTACTTGAAATGTTTTATTGATGAAACACCTTTATGTAAATTTTACATTTACTATTCTATTTGTACTTGAATATATTTTTCAATAAAAGTTTATAATCAAAAAAAAAAAAAAGGAAAGAAACTTTGCTGCCCAGATTACCTTTTTTCCCCAGGGAAGGTGATCCCGCTGTTGGCAAACGGATAGTTTTTTTTGTGCATCCCATGACTGGGCAGCATTACATAACTAAGTAGCATTACACATGTCAATTAGTAATTGTATACATTGAAGAAACGATGCAAAAGATAAAAGACATCCTAGCCCAACACAGAAGTAGTGCTCTACACAGCTACAGTTTTTCTTTCAGAACATGATCAATTAGATGGGTAGAGATGGGTATTTTTTTTTTCTTAGATTCATACCTAGGTGAATGCAGCATCGGTTTCGATGCTGCATCTGTCCCCTGGTGCCTCTACACTGAGAACCGGGCGATTGAACACCGCTGATCGCTCGGTTCTCACAGCTCCGTGAGCAGAGAGCTGCTGTCTGTCAGCCACCCTCTCCTCTGCCCCCTCCTCACTCCGTGGAGTGCTGGGCTGTGGAGGGGGCGGAGAGCAGCCGGCTCAGGCTCTCAGGGGCTAGTTGAGAGGCGGTGCTGGTCCAGGCATGTGAGCGGACCCGACTCCATGGTCGTGATGACGTGGAGCCTGGACCGACTTCAGCCCGCTCTCTGCTGAAAACGAGTCACAGGAGTGCAAAATGAATTGCACTGGAGATGTACAGCCAAACGACCTTTGACTGCACTTCTCCTTTTAACCTTGATGCATTCATTGCCCTTCTGGGCACCTTTCTAGTGTAGCACTGCCCCCTAGGGAGCTGCTGAGAATTACACTTCTTGTATTCTCCTGGGTTACCTATAGCAACAGTCTGTAGAAACCTATCTCTTTAAATACTCAGCTCAGGCAATGAACAGTCCAGGGGATTTGTTTTTTTGTGTTTTTATTGGAACTTGGATGGGAGAAGGGATGAGTGGGATACTCCAACTTGAACTATGCACAATTCCTGAGGACAACTGACTATAGAATACGGCAAGGCCGCTGCTTCACCCTGCCACTGAAGTGAAGAATATGTGCTCTTGTTTAGGTTACTCTTCAGGGTCTAACTTGGCACCCCATTTCTCACTGATTGTGTGCGCTGACCTTCTGTCCACTGACACCCTACTAGAGTGGTCCCCTTCCTGGGCAGACCCCTGGCAGGCTCCCTGGTACTCACAGACACTGTTTTTCCCAAGGCCGCTCTGCTTCCAACTCCACTTGTCAGCTTCCTGGACCTCTTGGCTCAGCACCACACACTACCTCAACAGGCCTGTGACCACCTTCCATGAAGACAGGAGGAGAGACAGCCGTCACCGTCCTCCTGGGACCTGGCTTCCCACCCAAAGACACCCTGCCACATGTGCCAGTGGCTTTTATGACATATCCCAGGATGCACCACTCTTGTGCCAACCCACTGGGACAGCCACAAAAGCCTGTGTGTCACTGGCTGGGTTTCCTCCACTGTCCAACAGGCTCCCCTATTGGATACAGTGGGGACACTCCCTCGGCCCAAATGAATCACCCACTGGGCACATGTAACAGGCATAACTACAGATCAGGCTCCCCTGTGAAGCAGGCAGAGCAAACTATCCTTTTCCTAGCACCTACCTAGGAGGGTGCTACACTAGTAACCCTGAATACACATGTGCTATGTACAACCCAGCAGAGTATCTAGAGAACCCTTGTTCTCTATTAAAAGCAAAAGTGTGTGGCTCTCGCTCTATCAAATAAAGTAAAAGGATGATAGCCTAAATACAGCAAGCAACACTGATACGGTGAACAAAACCTATTTAGAAATAAAAATTGTGAAAGAGTGTTGCGCTATGCGGCTGTGGTGCTTAATCACATAGTGAAGGATTTTTTTCAACTGATTTATTTATATATGAATTTTGATTTATCATCTTTTTACCATGTACTTTTATAATTCATCTTATCACATCACCTAGGTTCATTGTCATATAATTGAAGATCGTTATATCACTTTATTTTTTTTTTAATTTATATTTTATTTTTTAACATTTTATCACCACAGCCGCATAGCGCAACACTTTCACAATTTTTATGTTTTTTTCCTTGTTCTCTATTGTTAATTTTGTTCGTTTTTTTTTTTTTTTTTTTTGCTTTTATAGACTTTTTTGCTTGTTAACAATTTCAGTTGTTCAACCAATTCTACTTATCTAGGGCAGGGGTCTCCAAACTTTCTAAACAAAGGGCTAGTTTACTGTCCTTTACACTTTAGAGGGGCCGGACTAGGGCCAGTGGGAGTAGAAATTATCCTGGAGTCCAGGGATAACTGCTTGTTTTGTCTAGGGGGAGAGCAGAAATGCCTTTAGACCCCTTTCACACTGATGCAATGAGGTTTGTAGGAGCTTTGGTGCGCCTTCTGAAAGCACACCAAAATCTTGGGACGTAATAGAACTAAATGAGAGAGCAGCTAACCTGCACCACACCTGCGGGAACACTGTGCTACACCCCTGATCTGGTCAAAGCACACCACATCACTGTGAAAGGGGGCTTTCTTACCTAATCCTATTCTCCTTCAGCAGACAGCGCTCCTTCACGCTTCAGTGGTGGACTGTCCCTTGGAGTACGGTGCAGGGCTAAAGACCTTGCACTTTTCTCAATGACATCAGGACCCTAGACCGGTGCATCATAGGGAAGAAGACACCGCATGAACTGGTCTAGCAGCATGGAGGAAAGGGAAAGAAAATCTGCTTTTCTGTGTCCCCTAGACCTTATTGAGTAAATAATCCTTGCAGCACAGGCACACTGCCCCACTGCAAGGAATACATTTATACAGTATATTACCAAAAGTATTGGGACACCTGCCTTTACACGCACATGAACTTTAATGGCGTCCCAGTCTTAAGTCTGTAGGGTTCAATATTTAGTTGGCCCACCTTTTGCAGCTATAACCGCTTAACTCTTCTGGGAAGGCTGTCCACAAGGTTTAGCAGTGTGTCTTGTTTACATAGGCAGACCGCCTTTCTGCCTCTCCCGAGGATGATCGCAGGTGGCCGGCGGGCATCGGGTCTGCTTATTGACACCCCTTCTAGCCAATCATGGCTCGATCGCGCCATCTAGTGGCTATTGAATGAAACAACGTACAGGTATGTCGTTTTGCGCAATAGAGCCACACTCCTGCAGTAAATACATGGCGGGTGGTCGGCAAGGGTTAAACCCTCCTATCCTTTACAGCCAAGGAAGCTATAAAGCTTCTGTTTCATCTTCAACTGCCATGTTGCTGCACATGTGATCAGTTATGACACCAGCCGTTTGATAGTTTGACAGTTTGGTTGAGAACACAAACAATCTTGGCATTCCAAGAATGTAACTGTCCTTTTAAATCATTAAGGCTAGGTTCACACTTCTCCATGTGGCTGCAGGTATGGGAGTTCCTACATCTGTTCCTACATCCGCAGTTAAATAGCGCTGTTCATAGGAGATGGATGGGGCTGCTATTTATTCTGAATTCAACCCCCATGCATCTCAGCTCCCAGCTCGTTTGTGGGTACCACAGGGAAATCCTATGGTCAAAAAGAACATGTGTTTACGTTTAGCCATGTTTATAAAAAGGTGCATGCACCTTTTTTTTGCGGAAACGCAGGCACAGCAGCCCATTCCTTTCAATGGGCAGCCGTGCCTGCACAAATGCGGCCTGCACAAAACACAGATATGTGAACCTAGCCTAAATAAACAGGTTTAGTTCCTCTGATTTACTGCTGCTCACGGGCTCTGGGCTTCAGCAAAATGGCAGCCTCCAGCAAGAGGAAACAGGAACAATGCTGGAGGGCAATTTACAGCACACACTAATGTTGGTAGCATAATTGATAATGTGGATGTTTCTTGCTAAAGAACATCATTTTTTATCAAGTTGTTATGGGTAAAGTTCAGCTTTAATGAAGGACCCATAGCAAGACATCAGGGTCCATCTTCCATTGATCTGATTGGTTGCTTGGGGTTTTTGCATTTAGTGCATTGTAGTGTTTTATAGTTTGTTAAAGTGAGTGGGTGTGTAGGGTGGTTGCAGCATCAGAGTTTTGATATATTGGTACCGTAGTCCAATGCCAGGATCGACAAATCACAAGCTGGAATTAGGATTGCAGGGAGAAATATCAATAACCTGAGATATGCAGATAATACCACTCTTAATGGCAGAAATTGAAGAAGAACTAAAGAGTCTCTTAATGAAGGTGAAAGAGGAGAGCACAAAAGCTGGCCTGAAATTGAACATTAGGAAAATTAAGATCATGGCAACCAGTCTCATCACTCCTTGGCAAATAAAAGGAGAAGAAATGGAAACAGTGACAGATTTTATCTGCCTAGGCACCAAGATCACGGCAGACGGTGACTGTAGCTTTGAAATTAAGAGGCTCTTGCTTCTTGGGAGGAAAGGAATAGCAAATGGCAAACATTATAAAAAGCAGAGACATCACCCTACCGACAAAGTGCTGTATAGTCAAAGCTATGGTATTCCCAGTAGTAACCTATGGCTGTGAAAGTTGGACCATAAGGAAGGCTGAACACCGAGGAATTGATGCTTTCGAGCTATGGTGTTGGAGAAGACTCTTGAAAGTCACTTGAAAGGCAAGAAGATCAAACCAGTCAATCCTGAAGGAAATCAACTATGAATATTCACTGGAAAGACAGATCCTAAAGCTGAAACTCGAATACTTTGGCCACCTAATGCGAAGAGAGGACTCATTAGAAAAAACCCTGATGCTGGGAAATATGGAGGGAAAAAGGAGAAGAGGACGACACAAAACAAGATGGATAGATAGCATCATCGAAAAACAATGAACCTTAATTTAACAAGCTCCAGGAGGCAGTGGAGGACAGAAAAGTGGACGCGCTATGGTCCATGAGGTCATAAAGAGTCGGACACGACTGAACAACAACAAATCAAATGCTTAGAGTACCACTGCTATGGAGGACAGCGAGTCAACGGTCATATTAAATAACAGGCAAACATTAGCTCATCAGTGAAACAGTTCCTACAGATAAAGGTAATAATACCTGAATTAAAACACAAAGAAAATGTGTCTTTTCAATCATTTAAAAAAAAAATACCAATAGCTGTAAATGGTGTACACTCTTGGCCTCAGAATCTGATATTGCCACCTTTAAGCCTCGTACACACACGTCGAAATTCAGCAGGGAATTTTCGTCCGACGACCGATCTGCCGATTTTCGGCTTGTTAGTATGATGCTTCCGACAACCGACTCTGACTTTTCGGCTGAAAAAAATCTGGTGTGCAGGCTATAAAATGTTTGTCCTCCGTCAAAACAAGTCCGATTTTCATGCAGTCAGTACAGATTTCGACAGGGAAAAATCTTATGAGCAAGACTGGGCATGCTCAGAGATGAAAGAACACAAAGAAAGCAAACCAACACATGACATCACTTATGAAGTAGAATTTTGTCGGTCGACAAAAGTCCAGTACAGTCTAAGCACATTCCAACCAACAAAACACCACTCTGGACAAAAGACGGACGACCGGTTGGCGGAAAATCGTTGTGTGTGTACTAGGCTTTAGCAAAAATGACTCACTGTACGTGTTATGCATTACTTACTGCCCACCAGTTTTTTTATATCAACCCTGTGAAATTTTTACAATGCCTCCAAGCAAAATTCTTTCAGTTGCAGAATATTTGTGGGTTTTCTTGCACAAATATCCCCATTCAAATGTCCTTATATTTGCCTACTACAGAGATTTTCAGCTCCTAGAGGGACCCCACTGATGGCACATACATAGCCACATTGGTCCAACTTGGAATAATGTAAATATGTAAAAATTGCCATACCGTAAATTTGAAAAATTGTTTGCATGTCAATGTTGGTGCTTCTATATCAAAGGTCTCCAAACTTTCTAAACAAAGGGCCAGTTGAAACCATAAGGAAGGCTGAATGCCGAAGAATTGATGCTTTTGAACTATGGTGTTGGAGAAAACTCTTGAGTCCCTTGAAATGCAAGAAGATTAAACCAGTCAATCCTGAAGGAAATCAACCCTGAATATTCACTGGAAGGAAGCTGAAACGCAAATACTTTGGCCACCTAATGCAAAGAGAGGACTCATTGGAAAAGACCCTGATGCTGGGAAACATGGAAGGAAAAAGGAGAAGAGGATGACAGAAAACAAGGTGGATGGATAGTATCATCGAAATACAAGAAACATGAATTTAACCACTTAAGCCCCGGAGGATTTGGCTGCTAAACGACCAGGGGGTATTTTGCGATTCGGCACTGCGTGACTTTAACGGACAATTGCGCGGTTGTGCGACACTGTACCTAAACTAATTTGACGTCCTTTTTTTCCCACAAACAGAGCTTTCTTTTGGTGGTATTTGATCACCTGTGCGCTTTTTACTTTTTGCGCTATAAACAAAAAAAGAGCGTAAATTTTGCAAAAATAACAATATTTTTCACATTTTTTTATAACAAAAAAAAATGTAAAAATCAAATTTTTTTAACATTTTCGGCCAATTTGTTTTATGCTACATATGTTTGGTAAAAAAAATCGCATTATTGGTTTGCGCAAAAGTTATCGCGTTTACTAACAAAGGGAAAGATTTTTGTCATTTTTGTTGTTTTTTTTTTAAACACGTAATGGCGGCGATCTGCGATTTTTTTTTTTTGCGGTACTGCGACATTGCAGCGGACAGATCGGAACCTTGACTGACATTTTTGACACTTTTGGGGTTACCAGTGACATTTCTACAGTAATCAGTGCTATACATATGCACTGTTACTGTAAAAATACACTGGTAGTGAAGGGGTTAACTTTATTTGAGAGGGAGGGGCTGTGTGTGTCCCTAGGGGCGTGATTCTTACTGTGATTGGCTGTGGCTTGAGGTGTAAGGACACTGATCAACGGTTCTACATAGTAGAACCGTGTGATCAGTGTTTTTACACCGAGGAGAATGACAGGCAGCTTGTTTACACAAGCCGCCTGACTTTCTCCCTCTCCCCCGACGATCGCCGAGTGACCGGCGGACATCGGGTCCGCCGGTCACACGCGCGGGGGGTCCGTGACCGCGTGGGAGCAGGAGCGCGCCTCCGCGGGCGCGCGCTCGCTCCCCAGACCCTCCCAGGCTAGTGACGTTAATAACGTCACTTTGCCTGTGAGGGGCTGACTGCCGCAGTAAATCTACTGACAGGAGTCGGCAAGCGGTTAAGCAAGCAGTGGAGGACAGAAAAGCCTGGCGTGCTATGGTCCAGAGTCTTGAAGAGTCAGACACGACTAAACGACTGAACAACAAGGCCAATGCTTAGAGTACCATCGCTATAGAGGACATTGGTCAACAGTCATATGAAAAAGTAAGTAAATCTCAAGGAAATTTTTTTTAAACATATTTTAACAGGCAAACATTAGATTGTCAGTGAAGCAGTGCCTACAGATAAAGATGATATACCTGAATAAAAGCTCAAAGAAAATGTGTATTTTCAATCATTTATTTAAAAGAAAAAATAACAATAGCTGTAAATGGTGTACACTCTTGGCCTCATAATCTGATATTGCCACATTTAGCAAAAATGACCTATTGTATGTGTTATGCATACCCGCCCACCAGTTTTTTCATATCAACCCTGTGACATTTTTTACAACGCCTCCAAGCAAAATTCTTTCAGTTGCAGAATATTTGTGGGTTTTCTTGCACAAATATCCCCATTCAAAACCCCTATATTTGCTTACTACAGAGTTTCCAGCTTCTAGAGGGACTCCACTGGTATGGCATATACATATTTATATTAATCCAAGTTAGACCAGTGTGGCTATGTAAAAATTGCCATACCTTTTTAATGGATAGGTCAAAAACTAACACTAAACCTGCTCTTTGCCACATTCTAAGACTATTCTATCTAACCCTGTAAAGCAAAAATCACTGTGCTTAGCTTTTCTACACCCGATCCGGTCTGGTCTCCAGCGACGGAAGCTCTGTGCAGGAGAGGATCAACAACGGCTGTGAAATGAATGGGGAGTGATGTCACCCACAGAGTTACTATGGGGCTTCCGTTTTCGAGTGCATCTCCTGCACCCACCTCCACGCTAAAGCCGCAGCTGACAGCTCAGCGTGGGACCGGTCAGGTGTAGAAAAGGTAAGAATAGTGATTTTTGCTTACAGGGTTTGATAGAAAAGTCTTAGAATGTGGCAAAGAGCAGGTTTAGCGTTAGTTTTTGACTGGAGTTATCCTTTAAAGCTGAAAAAATGTTTGCAAGTCAGTGTTGGTGCTGCTATACCAAGGGTCTCCAAACTTTCTGAACAAAGGGCCAGTTTACTGTCCTTCAGACTCTCTGGGGACCAGAATGTGGCCATTAGGAGTAGAAAATGCTTTGTGTCAATGGGAGTATACAATGCCTTATCATTGGTATTACTGAGAGGAATAGTGCCAATTGTTGGTATCAAGGAAAGGAATAGTACCCTATCATTGGTGTTAGTGGGAGGAATGGTGCTCCATTGTTGGTGTCAGTCTGAGGAATTATCCAATGTATGAGGAGGTGGAATATTGCCAATTGTTGATAACAGGGAATGGAATATTGCCTCTTCATTGGTGTCAGTGGAGCCAATGGTGCCCCATTGTTGGTGTTCAAGGGCTGGATAAAGTCAAGGAAAGGGCTGCAGTTTGGAGAATACTGTCCTATACTATAATAAAATATGTTCTCCTTTCTATCCATCAGTCTAATATTACTGAACAATTCATACTACATTTCATAAATGGCAGACCTCAGTCCCTGTCGTATCTGCATTATAAGACCAGTGACTGCTATGCCCTCTATCCCCCTGTTAACCAGTCTTGTCACTTCCCTGCTGCCGTTCTTTGCAGCAAGAGGCGATGTAATTACATCTGCACTTGCTGTAATGGGCAGACCTGGGAGTCTCAGATTTACAGTCTCAACCACCCATTGTAGCAGTGTCAATGATTGACGGAGACTCCTGGTCTGTCCTGTCTTTCAAAATATCACTGTGATTTGAAGACCAGGAATCTCCTGGTCTGTCATGCCCATCCACACCTGTGACTGGCAGGCTACATTACTGACAGTGTGTCTCTCACATGCAATATTGGACTGTTAGAATCAGTCCCTTTAAAGTAAAATAAGCTTTATATGATTGCCATATAATGAGGATAATGTGGACAAGTACACATGTCCATTCACTGCAAAATTTACATGCTAAATGTCCCTGCCCTCTATCCCACCTACTCGCTATGATTAACCGCTTGCCGACCGCCGCAAGTAGATATACTGCGGCGGTCAGCCCCTCACAGGCAAAGTGACGTAAATAAACGTCACTAACCTGTGAGGCTCTGGGGAGCGAGCGCGCGCCGCGCTCCCGCGCGGTCACGGACCCCCCCGCACGTGTGACCGGCGGACCCCATGTCCGCCGGTCACTCTGCGATTGTCGGGGGAGAGGGAGAAAGGCAGGCAGCTTGTGTAAACAGTGTAGGACCGTTGATCAGTGTTTCTACAGCTCAAGCCACAGCCAATCACAGTTAGAATCACGCCCCTAGGGACATACACAGCCCCTCCCTCTCAAATAAAGTTAACCCCTTCACTGCCAGTGTAATTTTACAGTAACAGTGCATATATATAGCACTGATTACTGTAGAAATGTCACTGGTAACCCCAAAAGTGTCAAAAATGTCAGTCAAGGGTCCGATCTGTCCGCCGCAATGTCGCAGTCCCGCAAAAAAAAATCGCAGATCGCCGCCATTACGCGTTAAAAAAAAAAACAACAAAAATGACAAAAATCTTTCCCTTTGTTAGTAAACGCGATAACTTTTGCGCAAACCAATCAAAATACGCTTTTTGCGATTTTTTTTTTTTTTACCAAACATATGTAGCATAAAACAAATTGGCCGAAAATGTTAAAAAATTTTGATTTTTACTTTTTTTTGGGGGGAATTTCATATAAAAAAATGTGAAAAATATTGTTATTTTTGCAAAATTGACACTTTTTTTGTTTATAGCGCGTGATTAAAAAATCGCACAGGTGATCAAATACCACCAAAGGAAAGCTCTGTTTGTGGGAAAAAAGGGACATCAAATTCGTTTAGGTACAGCGTCGCACGACCGTGCAATTGTCCGTTAAAGTCACGCAGTGCCGAATCGCAAAATACCCCCTGGTCTTTTAACAGCCAAATCCTCCGGGGCTTAACTGGTTAACATGCCAGGATGGAAACTGTAGTTTCACATAGCTGCACTATGAGAAGACAGGATGTGATGTGCATGTCTGCATGACTTCTTCCTGAGACCAGCAGAATCTAAAGGCCCGTACACACGTACCGATCGTCTGCCGACGATCGTCCGTCTTTTGTCCCCGGAATGTCGATGTCTGTTGAAAAGTGCAAAGACTGCACAAGACTTTTGTCCGCCGACTACAGCCGACTGCAGAAGTGATGTCATGTAATGGTTAACTTTCCCTGTGTTTTTTCTTTTCTGAGCATGCCCAGTCTTGCAAATCTGAGGTATGTCGGCCAAATTCTGTACTGACTGGCGAACAATCGGCCGTTCTGGTGTCGGCATACAAAAATTTTAATGCCTGCAAGACAGACTCTTGTCGGCAGAATGTGCGCTGACAGCTGTCGGAGGCACCATACTAACAAGCGTACAATCGGCAGATCCTTCGTCCGCCGACGTTTGTATGCCGACGATCGGTACGTGTGTACGGGCCTTAAGTTATGATTTACAACAATGACGTCATAGATATTTCTTGAGAATTCTCAGCTAAACCGGGAAGTTTATACAGTAACTACCTTATTAAAAGCACATTGCAGGTCAGATGAATAGATTGTTGGAAGGGGCTGGGGAGGAACCACTTGTCATGGTACATACTGATACAAATGACAGTTAGAAGAAGATGGAGCGCTCTTAAAAATGATTTCAGGTGCTATATTATTGAAAAGGACAAGGTAGTACTATCAGAGATACTGCTTTTATCACGAACCACATCAGAGAGGCAGAAGGAGCTGCAAGAGCTAAACAAGTGGCTGGGAAACTGGTGTAAGAATTAGGGTTTTGGTGCAGTCAGTGACTGGATCTACAGCAGAGACAGACTGCACCTAAATGGGGAGTAGATGACATGAAGGTTGGAAGAACTTTAAAGCAGGATGTGGGGGACAGTGCGAGGTACTACATGCAGTGAACAAGAATCAAAGTGTGCAGATGTGGGCAAAGCCAGGGGAAAGGGGGCCTCAAACCACATGATAGAGAAGCTACAGTATCCAGGACCAAGGCTAATATAAACTTGTACAAAATTTAAGGGATCTCTCCTTGGTTCTAGTACAGGTTATAAAATCGGTGAGAGTCAATCGCAGAGGAAGAAATGCATTTCGTCTTCTTTGTAAATGAGAGTTTTTTTAGATATTTAAACTCCAGACTAGGCTTCCCAAGGGTTTGAACTTTGAGTGGGATGTCACACATTACTACAAATGATAGTAGGTGTCGTTTGCTTCAAGCTCTTTCATATTTACTTGGACACATTTCCATATATTGATGTATATGTCTCCAAGTGCTTGATTCGCTTTTCTCTACATGTCCATGTATTTTTACATGTGTGTTGGTGATTTAATGTCCCTAGTTAGTCTTCATTTAGTCTTTTGGATGGGTTACAATGGGACTCAATCAAATCACCATCTCCCGTTGTCATATGATATATATGTTTTCTGGTATGGGGTAAATTATGTTTAATTATTCTTCCAAAATTATGACGATTCGCGTGCTGTATGGAAATGGAATGTGTGGGTTCATATGTGGATATATGCAATTTAATTAAGTTTCTTAATATTATTCAGGTATTGTACATGTGCTGGTCATACAGTGTATTTCATCTGTGTTGACTATGCATATGTATATACCTTTTTATAGATGTTTATATATGTTCCAATTACATTGCATCAAATTATTATTCATTACACATTTGTGCCCATTTCACACATTCCATATTTCTGTATTACAATATTTTCACATTTATTTTCATTTTTTCATTCTTTGTTTTATGTCATGTTATATTTTTGTTCTAGTACAACAAATTTTTTCGGCTTGTAGATACACATATTTCTTCTTCACATTCTCTGCGTGTGTGGGGCGAGATTTATTTTAAAGCACTATGTTTTCACTGTGGTGTTACAAAATATGTGTGGGTTTTCTCACATTTGACTGCTTAGGTAGGGTTAACCGCTTTGGATTCTCCCCTCTTTCTTTTCACTTAGAGACAATTTGCTTTATTTGATTGGGAGATCCAGCTGTGTATGGCCCTACTTAAGAAATGCACATAGTTCCAGGATTGAGGTTATGACTAAACAAATTTATTTACGAAACGCGTCAACCACTCCTTGCTGTCTGTCTTGTCCACGATGTCTCACATATTGGATACCTTTATTCAATAAAGTCTGTCAATTGCCTTTGATGCTGGAGTGCTGTCAATATTTTTCCTGTGTTTGGAACCCGAAAGTGAAGCCTTGCGGCTTCACGGCCGGATCCCTACTGCACATGCGCGAAGCACGCTGCGCTCTTACTGACCATAGAAGCAGAGGAAGGAGGAGGAGCGGGCCGAACTTCTGACGTATTTCACCGTGGCAAGGTTCGACGGAAGTGAGGAAGGGTACCTGTCAAAAACCGGTACCTGCTCCCACCTCCCCCCCCCCCCCCCGAAAGGTGCCAAATGTGGCACCGGAGGGGGGGAGGAGACAGATAAGCAGAAGTTCCACTTTTGAGTGGAACTCAGCTTTAATCTAACTGTAATCAAGAAGTGATCAAGGATAAAATAATATAAGCTTGTACAAAACTAAGACATGTACGCAAATATTAGGTCTGGTTAGGAGCTGTGAAAATGTGGAATAGACTTCCTCCAGAGGTGGTTCTGGCCAGCTCACTAGATAGCTTTAAAAAAGGCCTGGATTTTTTCCTGGGTGTCCTTAAAGAGGTTGTACACCGAGAATTTTTTTTTTTCTCTTCTTTAAATCCTGAAAGAGAAACCCATAATGAGCTAGTATGCATCGCATACTAGCTCATTATGAAATACTTACCTTAGAACGAGCCCGTGCCGTCCGCTTACCTGTATGACGGGCGACATGTATAGTCGCCCGTCTTCCGGGATCGCGGCATCCGGCCATCTGATTGGCCGGAGCCGCGGTGACGTCACTCCCGCGCACGCGCGCGGGAGCCGACGGTCACGGCACGGGGCTCTGAAGGAACGGCACGATCTGCCGTTCCTTCAGAGCGCATGCGCCAGTGACGTCACTGGCTGCATTAAAGGTAAATATCTCCTAAACGGTGCATGTTTAGGAGATATTTACAGTACCTATAGGTAAGCCTTAATATAGGCTTACCTATAGGTACAACTTCCTGAGGAGGGTTTACTTCCTCTTTAACCACTTGCGGACTGCCGCACGACTATATACGGTGGCAGTCAGCCCCTCACAGGCAAAGTGGCGTAGGGGTACGTCACTAGCCTGTGAGGCTCTAGGGAGCGAGGCTAGGGAGCGAGGGCGCTCCGCCGGAGGCGCGCTCCCGCTCACTCACGGACCCCCCGCGCGTGTGAGCGGCGGACCCGATGTCCGCTGCTCACTCGCGATCGTCGGTTACAGAGGGAGAAAGGCAGGCGACTAATGTAAAAACAACTGCCTGTCATTCTCCCCTGTGTAACAGCAGAGATCATATGGTCCTGCTATGTAGGACCGTAGATCTCTGCTGTTACATGAAAAGCCACATCCCTGCACAGTAAGAAGCACGCCCCTAGGGACACACATAGTCACTGCATCTCTAATAAAGTTAACCCCTTCCCTGCCAGTGTAATTTTTACAGTAACAGTGCATATGTATAGCACTGATTACTGTAGTAATGTCACTGGTACCCCCAAAAGTGTCAAAAATGTCAGTCAGTCAAGGGTCCTATCTGTCCGCCGCAATGTCGCAGTCCCGCAAAAAAAAAATCGCAGATCGCTGCCATTACTCGTTAAAAAAATAAATAAATAAAAATGACAAAAATCTTTCCCTTTAGTAAACGCAATAACTTTTGCGAAAACCAATCAAAATACGCTTATTGCGATTTTTTTTTTTTTTACCAAACATATGTAACAGAAAACAAATTGGCCTAAAATGTTAAAAAATTTTGATTTTTACATTTTTTTTTGTGAATTTCATAAAAAAAATGTGAAAAATATTATTTTTGCAAAATTGTCGCTCATTTTTTGTTTATAGCGCATGATCAAAAAATTGCACAGGTGATCAAATACCACCAAAAGAAAGCTCTGTTTGTGGGGAAAAAAGGACGTCAATTTCATTTGGGTACAGCGTCGCACGACAGCGCAATTGTCCGCTAAAGTCACGCAGTGCCGAATCGCAAAATAGGCCCTGGTCAGGAAGGGGGTAAAATCTTCCGGGGCTTAAGTGGTTAATATAAGTGGGTACTAATATTTTATAGGTAAAGTTGATCCGGGGAATATCCGATTGCCTCACGGGGGATCAGGGAGGAATTTTTTTCCCCTTCTATAGCAAATTGGATCATGTTTTTCTGGGGTTTTTTCGCCTTCATCTGGATCAACTGCAGGTATAGGATTGTGTATATGGGATCGTATGGTTGGGTTTTAATTTCTGTTTTTTTTTTTTTGTTTTTTTTTTATTGGTTGAGCCAGATGGACTTGTGTCTTTTTTCAACCTATGTAATAAAAAGGAAGAACTACTACTTCTGATATATGAAGAAGACTTTTACATCATGGCAATATCAAAAACCTGGTTTGACAACTCACATGACTGGCTTGTTACTATCCAACTATCCCCATATCAGAGGCACAGGTGTGTGTGTGTGTGTGAAGAGCAATTTGATTTTGAGTATAAGGGATAATATTGCAAACAAAGCTAGTGACAAGGTGGATTACTTCTGGCTGCAGCTTCAAAGACTAAACTAATGGTAAATTTATAGTGGATGTATGCTTTAGGCCCCCTAACCTTAACTGTGAGGAGTAAAACCATCTCCTTTCACAGTTAGAAATTGCTAGAAGGGCAATGTTATAATTATGGGGACTTCAAGTGATTGTAAAATTTTCACTATTTTTTCTCCCGGAAGGAAAATTCTCTGTTGCAACGAGTCTATCTCGTAACCTAGGAATCTCACTCGATGAGCTGGGATTAGATTTGAATTTTGTTGATTCAGGAGCCAGCCCAAATTGTTTAGGTGACTCTAGGTTACTTGCAGATTGGCTGCTAACTGATCGATGGATTTTGCAAATAGTAGAAGGTCATCCAGGTAGGGCACTATAGAAACCCCTCTCAGTTTCAGGGGCTCTAAGGCTTCTGCCATTACTTTGGTAAACACTCGGGGTGAGGAGGAAAGGGCAGAGCCCTTAACTGTTGATGCCAAATCTTCCTTCCTAGGTTGACCGCCAGCCGCAGAAATCTTTGAGATGAGCCTGCAATTAGAATGAGTAGATATGCGTCTGGTGAAAGGCAACATGTTTTTCTTTTTCTAATATCAGATGTTTCTGGATGGTTAAAAACTGATTACACCTGGCCTGGAATGCCAACAGAGCAAGTTTACCCAGCAGGGTGTTCGTGACAAGGAGTCATAAATGGGAATTCATATCCTCAAAGGATGTTCTCGCATAGGCCTACTGTTGTGAGGTATGGGGGTAGAGGAGCCTCAGATAAGACCTCCTGGGGAGGTTATACCAACACCAGCTGTTACTGAAAGATGACCCGGGTCAAAAACAGTGATTCTATAACATGGTTCCAGGAAAGATGAGATACTTCCTGTTGATTAGGAAGGAGGACCTCTTATGAATTGTCATTTGACGAGCACAGTGGGTGTTTATGTGGGTGGTGTCTGAGTTGACTTTAAAAGCAGTCGCCGGCTAGAATTATTTTTCTTTTCTCTCTTGTGCGCTTGAGCCCAGCTGAAAGATACCAAATACCGAGGACGCCCCTATGTAAAGTATTTGTGCTTGTTTTGTCATATATGCTCTGTAGTATCCTTTTTAGTGTTTAATGTTAGCATTTCTACTTTCTTTAAAATAAATTAGATCCTTGCTTATTTAAGCAGTGTGTTTATTTTTTTTGCTAACATTGGTATTGTACCCTCCATTAATCTTATCAGAGCTTTGATAGACTATCATAGGAATGGACAAGATAATACATATTTAAAATAAATAGGGGAGGTCCAAAACCAGGGGAAGGCGGACCTCTGACAACCCTGTGCAAAATCAAACAGATGCCACCACCAAATACTTGGGAGAAAGAAAGAGCTATACCCACAGGCTGTATCACCTCCTGTAACACAGAACCACCATTCCCTGATGATCGCAGGGGTGTCAAACTGGTGGCCCTCCAGCTGTTGCGGAAATACAAATCCCATCATGACTCTGCCTGTGGGAGTCATGCTTGTAACTGTCAGCCTTGCAATGCCTCGTGGGACTTGTAAGTTAGCAACAGCTGGAGGGCCGGCAGTTTGACACCTGTGTAAGGATGTTACCTTTAGCAGTCAGCTTCAGGCTTCCCAAGGGAAGGGCAATAAGCCAACAACAAACCCAATGAGAGACGAAAGAAGCACCACTGTATCTCTCTTATCTGGGCCTGGCTGGAGCTTTGGGTGCCTGCATTCACCATCTCTGCTGACAACTCTGCCTCCTCCATTGCAGGGTGCTCAGCTGTTGCTGCCAACATGTGTACCCTTTATTAGGAAATCCTCCCAGCTTCCCCTCACTTGAGGGCTGGATGAAAGCCCCAGTCAGTGGACCCGTCCCTTAACCCTGCGTTCCAGCGGCCAGAACTACTCGCCGCCACCAGAAGTCCCGCCCACAGGAAGCAACATCACCAGCTGCCTGGGACTTGGAGATCACATGCCGAGAGCTCCTAGCTGTCTCTCTGCATGCATGCCCTACAGCACACCTGCGGTCTCCGAGAAGAGGAACGGGTACTTTCCAGCTGGCCATCACTCCCCTGAGCCGGAGGGAGAAGAGGACACTGGAGCACCCCCCTTTCTGTGCAGGGGGGGGGGTGTTGGGCTGGTCAGAATGAATGACCTTAGCGATACTGCCAAACCTCTCTCCTGGAGAGAGTGCAGCCTCTTCCTTAGTTTCCCAGCAGCACTTCCACCATGGCGGAGAAAAGACTGACGGCACGGTGAAAGCATTTAGCATTTAGAGGAGCGTTGTCACGGCAGTGTTTCCTGTGAAGGGGTGAAGCTGCACTCTCTCCAAGGGGCTGTTCTGAAAGGAGAGGTATCAAGTACCTGATCAGAGGCCGAAGTGCTGAGAGGGCTTCCCTTGTGGCTAAGTGCAAGGCACCCCTGAAGGTGGAAACAGGGAGTGCTCTGCCCAAAGGAACAGGGGTCGCCAGCTGCGAAAGACTCCAGTGAAGGGGTGACTGCTGTTAGTAGTAGACAAGCAGACCGTACTGCAAGGCAGGATTCCTTGAGAGTATCCGGAAAAAGGTTGCCAAAGAGTGAGACAGGAGAAAGGTTGCCAAAGGGTGAGACAGGAGGTGAAGGTCAGGCCAAGTAGTCAAGCACAGATCATCAGGCAGTAGAGAAATCCGAAGGAGCAAGCCAGGGGTCATACACGGGAACAGCAGACTGGAGCAGAGTAGGTAAAGCAAGCCGGTGGTCAGAGCCAGGAGTGGAGACAAGACAGGTCAAGGTAAGCCAGGTCGGTAATGGGTAATCCAAGGTAGCAAAGGAATAGGAACATGCAGGGAAGCTGAAGATCATCCAGAAACTAATGGCTGGAGCAGGCTGCTTTAAATAGACCACTGGGCGCCAATAATCATTACGCATTGTGTGCGTGGTGGGGCATGAATCTTCGCTGCAGAGAATGTCCGTTTGTGCATGCACCATAGCGTTGGCGAATTTCTATGCACCATTGCGCTATTCTGCACAGTGTTGGTAACAGAGCCAGTTCATTTATGGATAGTTCTCTGACACAAGGTGAGAAAAAAATAACTGAAACCAATCGCTTTCTGTAGCCATCAATTCGTTTCTTACACCTCTCTTCTTTTGCCAACTGCTCCAGGTCTCTCAGATTAGAAGGGTTTCTTTTCCCAACTGCTGTTTTGAAATCTTAGGTGCTCTATGGGAATTAGATCTGAATTCATTGCTGTCCAGTTCAGTTCTCTCCAGAACTTTGTGCTATATCATTTTTGGGTGCTTTTTGACGTGTAGGGTCATTGTCCTTCTGTAAGACTTATGACCACTGACAGACACCCAACTTTCTGATACTGAGTCATACATTGCACACCAGAATTCTTTGGTAAACTTCAGATTTCATAATGCCATGCACACGGTCAAGACATCCAGTGCCTGAAGCAGCAAATCAACCCCAAAACATCAGTGCATCTCCACCATGTTTGACTGTATTCTTTTCTGTGTCAGCAGTTGAGTCCTCCTGAGTCTCCTACCAAAGCGTCCCTTTTCATTCAGATGGTGAGTGTGATGGTATCTGTATATGGTTTAATTCAGATGGTATATGGTTTCATTCAGATGGTATAGTGTTAGCTGACACAGTCGTATCCTGTGCCTGAAGGTCAGCTTGAATTTATCTAAAGGTTGCTCAAGGTTCTTTATTCACAATTCGAACAATCCTTCGTTGCAAACTTCGATCAATTTTTCAATTTTTGCCATTTTTTTTTACATTTTTCAATTTTTGCCAATTTTTTTTTCAATTTTTGCCATGCACACGGTCAAGACATCCAGTGCCTGAAGCAGCAAATCAACCCCAAAACATCAGTGCATCTCCACCATGTTTGACTGTATTCTTTTCTGTGTCAGCAGTGGAGTCCTCCTGAGTCTCCTACCATATCGTCCCTTTTCATTCAGATGGTGAGTGTGATGGTATCTGTATATGGTTTCATTCAGATGGTATAGTGTTAGCTGACACAGTCGTATCCTGTGCCTAAAGGGCCGCTTGAATTTATCTAAAGGTTTCTCAAGGTTCTTTATTCACCATTCGAACAATCCTTCGTTGCGAACTTCGATCAATTTTTTCTCTGTCGGACACATCCAGGGAGATAAGCTACAGTGCCATGGGCTGTAAATTTCTTGACAATGTTGCGCACAGTGGACACAGTAACATTAAGATCTCTGGAGATGGACTTGTAACCTTGAGATTGTCCATGCTTTTTTGTCAGCACCTGTTAATACAGGTTAGTTTCATTACAAAATACAGGCGCATCTCAAATTTGGAATACAATTATTTCTTACACTTTTGAGAGGTGCCAATAATTCTGTCCAGTCCACTTTTGGAGTTTTGTGTGGAATGTGTCAGATTTGGCTTTTTGTTTCTCCACTTTTTTGTGTCATACCAATACAAACCAAAGAAATATACATGAGAATGCTTAAACATTTGTAATTGCAACAGTTATCTGGGTGAAGTGGTGCAGGGGTGCCAATATTTTTGCCCCTAACCATAAATTAATAGTTTGAAGGCTAGGTTGGAACATCTTGGCTTCATAAAAATTTTCAGAGGAAGTTGGTCACAAGTGACAAGGAGAAGGAAACTGTATTAAAAATATTCTCCTCAATTTATAAGAATCAGTAGGAGGGTTATAATAAATGAGACCGTAATGCTAATAAAAGTGTATTGAATGTACCCGTGTGGATGACAGAAACTAATGTTCAAATAAAGAATAGAAAAATTGAATGTGAATATATAATCAGAACCAGGTGGCTTACGCCCAGAAGTTCTCAAAGAACTGAGTAATGGTGTAGCTAGGCCATTCTTCTAATTATTTAATTCCAGCTTACTGACTGGAATGATACCAACACATTGACAAAAAAAGCAAACATGTTGGAAATATTCAAAAAAGGCCAAGATATGTACAGTACCTGGAAACTACAGACCAGTCAGTCTAACATTGTCTAATATCAATAGTATGTAAATTTTGGAAGCAATGATAAGGAACCATACCCAATTAATTATTATTATCAATAGTAACCAACATGGATTTATAAAAGACCTTTCTTGCAAGACCAACTTTTTAACATTCTTTCTTTAAAGAGATAAACTGTAATTTGGATAAGGAAAGACCTGTAGGTTTCGCTAAGACATTTGATACAGTACTATACAAATGCCTAATTTACAAATTGAGGTATTTTGGCATTGATGATGTTGTATGTACCTGAATAGTAAACTGGTTGCAAGAACGCATCCAGAGGATAGTAATAAATAGCATATTTTCTGAATGGTCTACATTTGTAAGCGTAGCCCCATGGTTCTGTCCTGCAACCAATTCTGTTTAACTTGGTCAGACAGAGGTTGAAATAAATGGTTCAATAACGATGTATGTTGATGATACAAAGCTAAAAGGGGCAATAAATTCCCAACAGGATATAGACACTTTACAAGAAGACCTTGATAAAAATGGAGGGGTGGCCGCTTTATGGCAAATATGGTTTAATGCTGAAAATTGTAAAAATATAAATGTAAGTTACTCATAGGGGAGAACCTTTTTGGTAACCAAGGATGGAAAATGATCTGGGATCCTAGTAGATCACAGACTCAGCAATAGCACACAATGCTAAGCTGCAGCATGCAATGCTTAGGTAGTTGAACCTGTTATTTAAAAAAAAAAAAAAAACTTTGAGCTCATAATAATCACTTTAATGCAATTTTTAGATGCCAAACAGTCCAGTATAAGTGACAGGAAATAAAATGGGGTTTTGTACTTACCGTAAAATCCATTTCTCTGTTCATCGACGAACACAGCGCTCCATAAATCATAACTACTGGGTTAGTTTGCCTCCTCCAGGAGTAGGACTAGGCAGAACAAAAAACACCTGGCTACGCCCATGGGCCGCCCTCAGCTTGGTATATAACCCCCTTCTCTGCTCTAGGTAATCAGTTTAGTAGCAGTATTAGAAGTATCAGACCTTCATAGAGGGGTGGATGCTGTGTCCGTCAACCGTCAATGGATTTTACGGTAAGTACAAAAATCCCATTTTCTCTTTCATTCATCGACGAACACAGCGCTCCATAACTCATACCTACTGGGACGTCCAAAAGCAGTGCCAAAAGGAAAATGTTGGGTAGCGAAAATAACCCAAGGCTAAACATAAGAGCCCTAAACCAGGACACAGGAGCCTTAACTGGGACAAAGGAGCCCCGTCTTAAAAATAAAAGTTTAAAGAAAAACACCCCTCAGGAGGGAACAGCCCCTCTTAAACAGCAGCCGGCAAAACTTTGCAGCCAAAAGAAGCATCTGCAGATGCCAAAGTATCTACCTTATAGAATTTTGTGAAGGTATGCACCGATGGTAGATCAGCCCTTGGGACAACTGCTCTTCTCACAGAAGAAGCCCCGAAGGGATGTTTATGGCCACCAGACTGATTGGAAGATCCTCGCCCTTGATTCCTAGCAGGAATTGTGGAAGAAGCCTGAGTGGAGTATGATACTGGTCTTACCGTGGCCCTTGGATGCCTGCCAGAGCAACCCATGATCTCACCACGAACCTCAGTATCCTCCTGTTGGGCCGAACCTACTAAAGGAGCTGCATGTAGGACTGTGCAAACAGAACTGTCTTGAAGGTGGATACCACCAGACTCAGGACCTGTATGCAAAATGGGAGAGAGAACTATCTGTGTGACATCAGCCGGTGAATCACGGCCTGTGGTTCCTGAAGTTAGTTTGTCCAGAGGAAGGACCACCCTGGTCAAAATTAGAATCAGACCTAGATAAATCAATGCCCTGGACAGGGATAGGGGGGACCTTAGGTAGTTTGAGTGGCTCTGAGGAAGAGGCTAGGCCTCGAAACGCGTCAGCCGTTATCTCATCGATTATGAACGATTGTATGGACTACACCCGGACATTGGAGCAATCTAGCTTGATATGATGTACTTTCATCTACGTCTGTGAGTAGCCATTTTTTATTGTTACATAAATAAAGCCTTCTACTGAGGATAATGCGCTAGGTCGGTGCGCCCTTTTTTTTTCTTTTTTTTTTGTTTTCTTTGATTCTAGTACCGGTGGACTACCCCAGTCCGATATGGGCAGCAAGACTTAAGCCATTTGGGAAGCCAGTTGTGAGTCCCGTGAGGAGTGTGGTCGAGGGGTTTGGATACCAAGCGCAGGAGGAGGGTGGTCATACCCTATTGGTTTTTGGAGTTTGGACATCACCTGAACCCTTGCAGGAATTGAATTCACAAAAGAAGACTCGGGGCCTAAAAAGGACAAGCTTTGACCCCCTTTCTAGGTACCCCCAAAATAATCATTTTGTGGATCCCCTTGATGCTCATGAAGGAGATCTACAAGGCCAGAAACCAGCAAAGATGCCCCCCCCCACCCCAATAATGGGTGAGGGCAGACCTTAACCACTTAAGCCCCGGAGGATTTGGCTGCTAAAGGACCAGGGGTTTTTTTGCGATTTTTTACTGCGTGACTTTAACGGACAATTGCGCGGTCGTGCGACGCTGTACCTAAACGAATTTGACGTCCTTTTTTTCCCACAAACAGAGCTTTCTTTTGGTGGTATTTGATCACCTGTGCGATTTTTTGATCACGCGCTATAAACAAAAAAAGAGCGTAAATTTTGCAAAAATAACAATATTTTTCACATTTTTTTATATGAAATTCCCCAAAAAAAAAAAGTAAAAATCAAAATTTTTTAACATTTTTCGGCCAATTTGTTTTATGCTACCTATGTTTGGTAAAAAAAAAATCGCAAAAAGCGTATTTTGATTGGTTTGCGCAAAAGTTATCGCGTTTACTAACAAAGGGAAAGATTTTTGTCATTTTTGGTGTTTTTTTTTTTAACGCGTAATGGCGGCGATCTGCGATTTTTTTTTCGGTACTGCGACATTGCGGCGGACAGATCGGACCCTTGACTGACATTTTTGACACTTTTGGGGGTACCAGTGACATTACTGCAGTAATCAGTGCTATACATATGCACTGTTACTGCAAAAATGACACTGGCAGGGAAGGGGTTAACTTTATTGGACAGGGAGGGGTTAAGTGTGTCCTAGGGGCGTGATTCTAACTGTGTAGGGACATTCCTATTGGTGTAAAAGCAAAGATCAACCGTTCTACATAGTAGAACGGACAGATCTTCACTTTTACACAGGGAGAACTGACAGGCAGCTTGTTTACACAAGCTGCTCTGTCTTTCTCCCTTCACAGGAGCGATCGCAGTGTGACTGGCGGACATCGAGTCCGCCGGTCACACGCACTGACTTGTCTGTGAACGAGCCGCGGCGGGCGCGCGCCTCGGCGGGCGCGCGCCCGCCCGCGATAGGCTCGCAAGTCAGTGACAGGCGAGTGACGTACCGATACGTCACTCTGCCTGGCCGGGGCTGACCGCCGCAGTATATAGTCGTGCGGCGGTCGGCAACCTGTTAATGCTGAAGGGGTCTTGTCTGTGGGTCCCGAGAAGCTAGCTCTAAGTTTACCAGACAAAAGGATGCTTGGTACCTCCCGGGGGAAGATTTGAAAGATCTATTTCCCTTATTTTACATCCCAGAAGCACAAAATAATTTTCTATGTGCTGAGGAGGAGGGCCCCCATCTGCGACAAGGCTCCTTCTCTTTCCTAGACTATGGCAGGAAGCTACTCTTCCCCCCTGTGATACCCTTAATGATGTCATCCAGGGTAGCCATCAACAGGTGATCGCCTTGAAAGGGCAGGTCAATGAGAGCTTTCTTAAAGACTTGGTCTTCGGACCAATTCTTAAGCCACAGCACGCGCCTAATCACCACCGCTGAAACAGAAACTTTGGACAGCACAGAAGCTGTATCCAAAGCTGCATCACAAATGGACCAACTGGTCTGCTAAATCAACATAAGCAGCGGGGGCCTGCTCACCCCCCAGGCCCTGGTGTCAAAGCTTGGCCCATTCAGTTAGGGTAGGAGACACCAGGGCTGAGGCAAAGACTGGCTGCAATGTCAAACCATCCATAGTAAACATGCTGCATGCCACAGCCTCCGCTTTCCTGTCAGCCGGGTCCTTAAAGGACGGGGATTCCTTTACTGATCATGGTAGCTTTGTTCAAAGTGAAAACAGGAGGGTCCACCACCGGTGGACTAGTCCAATTTTTTGAAAGTGACTCCTCAAAAGGGTAACGTACAGCAAAACATTTGGGGACCACAAAGTGTAATTTTGGTTGTTCCCATTCCTTACAGGAAAACGTGTCAAAACAAGGCACATAAGGAAACACCTTTTGAGTGCAAGGTGACTTTTGCATACCAAGCAACACAGCCATGTGGCTTCATCAGCCGCATTCCTCCATTTTTTTAAAGTCTCACACACTGCAGTGATAGATGCGTCTACCAGTGCTTTTTAATTCGCTGCTGCGATCATGGAGGAATCATCCTCACTATCCGATGGATCTGGGGGTGATATTAAGCCCCCCTGGATGGGCCATGTCGATGTAGCATCAGGCTCAGAATAAGATGAAACACAGTAATGGTGGAACTCAGATCCGCCCGCATTTCCAGGTATATCAGCAGGCGTGCGGTCCAAGCTAGAACTGTGCGGCTAGCAGCACAGATGGGTGCATGGGTCCTGACCCACAATTTCATCAATTGATCTAGGGTCACTAGCTGTCTGAAAAAAGTCCAGAATGCCTGGGGAATACCAGTAAGTTCTGTTTTTATGGATGCTCCATTTCTATTTTATATGTATGCACATATTGTCAATTAGCATCCCTAGTGAATGTGCGATTCTGGAATTGCTGTTCCAGATCGCACACAATCCTGGTCTTCATGTGGATTGCCATTTTTTTTTAATGTTTTTTTTCTTTTAAACAATAAATGCTTTTAATGGGAGGTGAATGATTTATATTCCCAGTCTTCAATATTGTTCTAATAGATTGTTTTTGCTATTGGTGTAGACTGAGGTTGGTTTGCACTTACTTTACACTACTGACCTTTGCTCCCTGTGGGGCGGGACAGTACAGGGAGTGCAGAATTATTAGGCAAATGAGTATTTTGACCACATCATCCTCTTTATGCATGTTTTCTTACGCCAAGCCGTATAGGCTCGAAAGCCTACTACCAATTAAGCATATTAGGTGATGTGCATCTCTGTAATGAGAAGGGGTGTGGTCTAATGACATCAACACCCTATATCAGGTGTGCATAATTATTAGGCAACTTCCTTTCCTTGGGCAAAATGGGTCAAAACAAGGACTTGACAGGCTCAGAAAAGTCAAAAATAGTGAGATATCTTGCAGAGGGATGCAGCACTCTTAAAATTGCAAAGCTTCTGAAGCGTGATCATCGAACAATCAAGCATTTCATTCAAAATAGTCAACAGGGTCGCAAGAAGCGTGTGGAAAAACCAAGGCGCAAAATAACAGCCCATGAACTGAGAAAAGTCAAGCGTGCAGCTGCCAAGATGCCACTTGCCACCAGTTTGGCCATATTTCAGAGCTGCAACATCACTGGAGTGCCCAAAAGCACAAGGTGTGCAATACTCAGAGACCTGGCCAAGGTAAGAAAGGCTGAAAGACGACCACCACTGAACAAGACACACAAGCTGAAACGTCAAGACTGGGCCAAGAAATATCTCAAGACTGATTTTTCAAAGGTTTTATGGACTGATGAAATGAGAGTGAGTCTTGATGGGCCAGATGGATGGGCCCGTGGCTGGATTGGTAAAGGGCAGAGAGCTCCAGTCCGACTCAGACGCCAGCAAGGTGGAGGTGGAGTACTGGTTTGGGCTGGTATCATCAAAGATGAGCTTGTGGGGCCTTTTCGGGTTGAGGATGGAGTCAAGCTCAACTCCCAGTCCTACTGCCAGTTTCTGGAAGACACCTTCTTCAAGCAGTGGTACAGGAAGAAGTCTGCATCCTTCAAGAAAAACATGATTTTCATGCAGGACAATGCTCCATCACACGCGTCCAAGTACTCCACAGCGTGGCTGGCAAGAAAGGGTATAAAAGAAGAAAAGCTAATGACATGGCCTCCTTGTTCACCTGATCTGAACCCCATTGAGAACCTGTGGTCCATCATCAAATGTGAGATTTACAAGGAGGGAAAACAGTACACCTCTCTGAACAGTGTCTGGGAGGCTGTGGTTGCTGCTGCACGCAATGTTGATGGTGAACAGATCAAAACACTGACAGAATCCATGGATGGCAGGCTTTTGAGTGTCCTTGCAAAGAAAGGTGGCTATATTGGTCACTGATTTGTTTTTGTTTTGTTTTTGAATGTCAGAAATGTATATTTGTGAATGTTGAGATGTTATATTGGTTTCACTGGTAAAAAAAATAATTTAAATGGGTATACTGTATATTTGATTTTTGTTAAGTTGCCTAATAATTATGCACAGTAATAGTCACCTGCACACACAGATATCCCCCTAAAATAGCTAAAACTAAAAACAAACTAAAAACTACTTCCAAAAATAGTCAGCTTTGATATTAATGAGTTTTTTGGGTTCATTGAGAACATGGTTGTTGTTCAATAATAAAATTAATCCTCAAAAATACTCATTTGCCTAATAATTCTGCACTCCCTGTATGTGGAGGGCAGAGCAAACCGACTATTTAATACGTTGCTAATGTGGATGGTTGTTCAGTAGCACTTTTTGGCTCTGAGGAAGAGGGTCCTCCCTCGAAAACGCGTCAGACAAACCAGACTCGTGCGGACACAAGCACGTCATCCAGCACCGCAGGGGTGCCCTGGCCACTTTGAAGACGAACGGTTCCATTGTGTTTACATGTGTGCAATCATTTGTTTGTGAATACAATGTATGTTGCTTTTGGATTTTAATAAACCTTTTTAGTGGTAATGAACTAGGTCGGTGCGCCCCTCTCCTGTTGTTGTCCTTCAGAATCATATGAGACAGGCTGAGCAGGGAAAGGCGGGAGATGCTTCCTCCTGGGCCTTTGCCCACACTTCCACCCTGGACTGCAAGACCGCTGTCAGTGCAATCATGGGAAGCTGGGCTTCCGAGGGAACTGCCACCTCCATGAGGGGGTCAGTGGGGGGAGATTTGACCCTGAGGCTCCATAAGGAAAGGAAGACCTTGCAGTACAAAAACAATCTTTTGGCACCACTAAAGGATCCCCCAAGGCTCAGGGTACCTATCAGCAAAGAGAGAGATAACAGGGATCCCCAAGGACTCACACTACCGATCAGAGGAGCGCCGAGAATTCGGACCCAGCATCACCATGGGCGCCATCCCTGTTCATATGTCCCAGGCACAGGAAGAGGAAATTGAGGAAGAGGAGGAGCTTTGGCATCCCCACGAGGCTTCGGTTGTCTCCAGCGTCTCCCGGACTAAGAGAAAATGGACCCCATGGCATCATCGGGCTACACAAATATGGCTGCCAGCTGGAGAACAGGCAGACTATAAGAAAATGGCCCCTGTGACATCACCGAGCTACACAAATATGGCTGCCAACCAGAGACCAGCCAGACTAAGGGTAAATGGCCACCATCAGCTACAGCATGCTGCCAGGATCTTCCCTGTTCCCTCTGCAAGGGGACCCCCTCCTGAAGGGTAGGACACACATTCGGGAGACTCTGCACCGGTCTCTGCACTGGGACCCCCTTGCACTACACCCACACTGCAAACCGTGGGGATCTCCTACACTGGGACCCCTCCAGACTACCAGGGCAGGACACACTATCCCAGGACCGTTACAGAGTGGGTATAGCGGGGGAGACCCCAGGGGTTTTCGCTGCATCCTCTGCCCTAGGACTCCCACCAGACTCCAGGTCCAGATGGAGGGAAAGGGAGTGGGGGAAGCCCAGCTCACTGAGGGATTTTTAAAGATGGGAGGAGGGATCCTGCAGGACGGTCGGACCGTCCCTGGAGGTTACCCACGTCCACCCCAACAAAACTGCCAAGAGGGGGGGACTGTACTTACCCTTCCATGGTGTAGGTAACACTCCAGACTGAATCCTTGCCAGCAAAGTAGGGGAGCTGTTGGCCAATGGACCTCTGCGACTCAGACCCGAGCCTGGTCGTATGCGACCCTGCGAGATGTTTAACTCACGGGCCAGCCTTTGTCCGTGAGGCTATGTTGCGGCCAACCTAGCGCATAGCTGTGGTCTGCATGTGCTCGCTGGCTAGATTATCCAGCCCATCGCCCAGCCCGGCAGTTTATTGTAGATCTCTCGCAAGAACAAGCAAAAAAGATGTAAGGAAGGAGAAAAACATTGCTAGGACCAGAGATCCCAGCCGAGAGCCTAGGTCCCTACTCCTGACTAGACAGAATAAAACTGTTACCTAAAGCAGAGAGGTTATATACCAAGCTGAGGGCAGCCCATGGGCATAGCCAGGTGTTTTTTGTTCTGCCTAGTTCTACTCCTGGAGGAGGCAAACTAACCCAGTAGTTATGATTTATGGAGTGCTGTGTCCGTTGATGAATGAAAGAGAAAATTGGAATAATCGAAATGCCTCCTAGGAGCGTTCATCTAGTTCACCTTTCACTTAGATGAGTTACACCCTATTTATTACTTTCATTACATTTGTAAGTATAGGTCTAAATCTGTAAAGCACATAGAACTTCTTGCATACCAGCCTGGGGTACAAAAGAACCAGGAACATAATCTTGCAAAATCCTTCTGGCCCAGCCAGTAAGGGGCGACTCCATAATAATAGGTAAGTGGTTGACCCTGTTGCTGATGAATCGTCATGTACTCCTGTGACATGGATCCTAACTACATGGTTAAAGTGGTTGTAAACCCCCCTCTGTAAGTTTTACCTATAGGTAAGCTTATAATAAGGCTTACCTATAGGTACTGTAAATATCTCCTAAACTTGCACCGTTTAGGAGGTATTTAATGTATAATGCTCTGAAGATGTCATCGGCGCATTCGCTCTGAAGGAACGGCTGCCCATGCCGTTTCTTCAGAGCCCTGTGCCGTAACCGGCAGCTCCCAGCCAATAGCATAACTGGAGTCCGCAGACCCGGAAGAAAGACAGCTGAAGATGGATGGGGCCTCCAGCGGGGATGACAAGGGCTTCGTCTGGAGGTAAGTGTCACATAATGTGCTATTATGCGATGCATACTAGCACAGTATGCTTTTACTTTTCGGGGGGGGGAGCAAAAAAAAAAAACACACTTTAAGGCTTTGTTTATACTTGCGTTTGTGGGGTGGTAAAACATGCAGTTGAGCCAGCTTTTTAGAGCTCTCTAAACTGCTCCTCTTTAATCTGAAAAGGCAGTGAGCGAAGGGGTATGCTTTTCACTGCAGTGTGGCAAAATGTATCCCTCCTGTTGTGCTCGGCAGACAATAACATCTGCCAAATGCAACCTATTCAACGGAATCAGGGCTGCCTCGCATGGTTGTTGCAGGTTTAAGGGTTATAATAGGTAGTGAGGAGGTACAGAACGTGAATGAGGTGGTGTGGACCTCTCTTTGTTCCGTATCCTAGCTGTATGTTGAAATAATGACATAAACAACTTATTGATGGTGCCAAAATTATTTTAATGACCTTCCATTGTTATGTAAAGGGACTCTGTTACAAGTCTGAATGCTTATTCTTTTTTTATTTTTTGATACAAGTGAAAACAAAGATCTGATAGGCTACTATTGTTAACACTCACATTTAATTTTCTAATTAATTGTTTTAATTTATTAGACCCAAGATGTTTTTCACAGGCTTGTGTACATTAGACCACGCTCAGAAGTGACAAAATACTCATCGCTTCTGGCTTCATAGACCATAGAGATGATTGGGGATGTTCCAGTCCTCGGTCGTCCCTATGGTAAGCCAGCAAAACCGCCGACTGCAGTCCAGAGCTTCCAGGTGGGACGGGAGAGCCAAGAAAGACACTATGAGGAGGGGACTCCTTTCCACCACATGTAAAAGCAAACCAGCGGCTCATTAGCCGCTTGGATCGCTTTTACTTTATTCAGCATTTCCAGCTGCAGCCATGGCCCTAGTATAACTACTTAAATCAAAGGACTTATGGATCTATTTGAGGGAAGTGGTTAAATTACTGTGATTGGTTCACCACCAGAGAATGTTTGGTGAAGGTCACATTCACTGCTTTATAAAAAGACCCTTAAAGGGTTAGTTCACCTTTCGTGACCATTTTGCAAAAAAAAATAAAAAATCACCCATGGATTCCAGCATCCCCAGCACATTCTACACACCTAAGTCGTGTGCAAACAACCCCTAGTAGCTGCCCCTTTCTCTCCTACCTTATCGGTAGGACAAACAAGCTGTTAGCAGCATGCCCCAAGAGGCTGCTCCGGCTTATGTAAAACACTGTACATGTGTGTTCTCTTGGTGGCTCAGCTTAGCCCCTGTTTAACCACCAAAAAAACAAGGTGATACCACCCTTCTCCTGCGCTACGAATCCAAGCTGCCCGACCACACTCCCCACGGAACTCACAGCTGGCGTCTTGGATGGCTAAAGTCTCATGCGTGCGGAAGTAACGTATGCGTTCACATTTACGCGTAAGCTCGGTGGGACGGGGGCGCATCAAATCTTTTATTTTCTACAATAATTTTTTATTTTTTATTTTTACACTTTTTCTTTTTTTTAAACTTTTTTTTTGTACAAACGTTATTGCTATCACAAGGGATGAACAACATCCGTTGTGACAGCATGGGCCATGACAGGTCCGCTTTATGGAGAGATTTGGGGTCTATTAGACCGCAAATAGACCCCCAAATCTCTCCTCTGGCCCCAATGCAGCCGTTCGGACTGAGATCGGTCCAATCGACTGCTTCTCTAGCCGCTGGCGGCCAGGTTAACAAAGGGGCGGAACCGGAAGTGATGCATACTCCAGGGTTACAGAGAGAGGGGAACGACGTCAGTTCCTCTCTTTCCGCCACCCGCAGAAGTGATCAAGTGGCTAATTAGCCACTCAGATCACTTCTGCTTTGTAGAGAATCGCCGCCTGAAAATAATGGTACCGGGATGATGCCTGCAGGTGCACCCACCATTCCAGTATAACCACTCAAACCCAAGGATGTACAGGCACGTCCTTGGGTGGGAAGTGGGTAAAAGAGCCAGAACAGCCGCTGGGGGTAAACTGCCAATGTCTGGTTTTGGCAAGAGGGAGGGGGTTAGTTAATAAAGTTTTATTATTTGGACATGCTGTGCACAGCCTACATGTATGGAGGCAATCATTTGAATGGCAGAGGAGTGCATAGAAGTGTTTTGCAATAATAGCCATTAAAAGTGAATAGTACTTTCATGTTCAACAAGCTCTTACATTCCCTGTGCCCTCTATGCTGCCTGTCCTGTCATCAGATACTGTACCTCCCAAGAGTCCTGTAAAATTTCCATACGAGTTAAATAAAACAGTGACAGGGAAAAGCAAGCTCTCTTCTGCCCCCTAGTGACAGCACAGCGAATTGAGATAGATAAAGGAAGGGGGAGTGACACGTACCTCCTAGGGTTTTTTATTCTTTCACTTGAAAATATGAAAAAATGCAGGATCTTTATCAGTATGCTTCCTTATAGCCTAATAAACCTCCCTCGTAATTGGAACCTTTTACGGAAAGCCCCAGCCATTTTCACATTGAAGACTATGCACTCTTCTAAAAGGGGATGTCCAGATTTCAACGACCGACAAACAGAAACAATAGTGTGAGTGTAGTAAAATACCACTTGAATTTTTTTTCTGCGTGCTCTTTTGGTCTGTCAGGCAATAATAAAGTGCAGGAAAGTCCCATACTTTCTTTGCTGTGTAAACAGGGATCTATTCAGTTTGATCCCCGTATTTATTCCTGGTTATCCTGTACTTTTCATCTGGTTCTGTGGTCTGCTGGGACTCTGAAAGAGAACAAGTAAAAACTTAAATAAATGACGCTTTGTAATTATATCATTATAATAATAAGCAGACTGAATCATAACGCAAACAAACGATTGTTACCACAAGCCCCTACACAAAGCAGTGAATTCAAGGCACAATGGTGTTTCACCTGGCAGCTGGACCCACGATTATTTATTCTTTCATTATGGAAAAGCTGTCGAGCAACTAACTAGATTAACAAGAAAATCCTAGTGTGGCGATGTCTCGGGCAGAGGAGGTAGATTTTATTATAGTTTTGGAAATGTGTTATATGTTATTTGACAGATTATATATTAGTATTGAAGTGAAAGCGGAGTTCCGGCCTCAAATTACTTTTTTAACTAAAAATACCCCTATAATACTAATCTTTTGCCCTTTACAGAACCGCTATTCTCATACTTACAAGGTGTACAGTATTGGATTTTAGTCAAAATCTTACTTTTAAAAACATTGTCTGGGCGTGGCCATCTTAGACCTGGGCATCTAAAGCCGCAGTGTAATCTGCTGTGTCCTGGGAGTGTTCTGGGAGTTCTTCCTGATTCCAGCCTCCTGGGAGTGATGACAAACAGCTCCCAGGATGCAAAGCAAAGGCGGAAGTGATGTCGGTGGCCGTGGCCATAGAGGAGGGAGAAGGAGGAAGTACAATCAAAAATAACCTAAAAATAAGGTAAGGGTCCCCCGAAAAAAAATTGAAAATGTCCAATTGTTGATCAGCATAGCGAGCACTGCAGGAATCCCTAAAGTTGCAAAATTGGCCGGAACTCCACTTTAAATCACAACTCCACTTTAAATCACAACATACTGCTAGAGAGAGCAGAGGAATGACTGCATGACTCTTCAGCTGCTCCTTCACTGTCCAATCAGGCTCGGGGCAGAGAGGTGATCTAGCTGTTTTGCTTAAAGTGGTGTAGGAGTGCGGTACCCTGCCAGGGTCTAAATGAGTTGAGGGGCACCAGGGGGTTTGCTGAATGCAGGAGAAATTGGCTTTTCAGTTTCCTCATTGTTTTCTGTTTTGGGACCTAGAACCTGGAGATTTCTAGGAGATGCGGGTGATATGAAATCTCCAGTCCTGGGTCCAGATTTTGTAAACAGCCAGCACACTAATTGGTCAGGTGTGTGCTGGCCTTTTAGTAGTGACTTGATCATGGTTCTGGACTCCACCGGGCAGACAGGGGAGGTGTCTGTCCAAGAGTACAGATGGAAGCCAGAGCAGCAAGTGGCTGCCAAGTTTATGGATCAAGGTACTGAGTGGTACTGTGAAACAGTCTGTAGGAGCCTGACGAGGGCCTAAAGTGGAAGGCCAAACCGGCAGTGTTGTAAGTATAAGCCAGGAGGCTGAATATTTATTTCTTCGCAAGACTGAAATGCTGAAAACCCCAGTGAGGGAAACCGGTTTTGATCCTCTCTGAACTTTGAACCTCCTTTTAATAGAAAAGCCCTTAAAAAGAAGAAAGCAAGTTGTGGTGTCCTGTAAAGCTCTACAACTTGATGCTAGCTCTCACAGTAGTTGTAAACCCTTACCTGGTGATGTCATTGGCCTCAGGTGATACACAGAGATTAATTAAATCCTCATAAGTTGTACCTGTTTATCGACACTATTCTCTTCTCTACATCCATTCAAAGTGCAGAATTTACACAGAATATCTCAGCTCTGAAAAGCAGGGGGGCATAGAGCTGACGTTACATCAGTGGGGAGAGCTCACTGAACTGATTGGAGGGAAGGGATACTCCTCCCCCTTCATACAGCACACAGGAACACAGCTGAGGCTGGCAATCAGCTGGAGGTCCCTGCTCTGTCACCATTTTTCTCTTGGTGTCAGGAAAAGCTGACAGAAGTGGATAATTATTTTTTTCCCTACTTACCTTTTTTTTAATGAAAATAAACTTGCCTTCCTAGCTCTTCCTCCTTTTACAGCCACGGCCCCCGACGTCACTTCCTCCTTTGCATTGCATCCTGGGAGATGAGCGTCATCAATCTCAGGATGCAATGGGAACTGCCCCGGCCGCTACTCTGATTGCTGATCGCAATCTACAGTGCATGCGCAAGATTGCGATCGGCATTCTGGGTAGCCCAGAACTCGGAAGAGGGACACAGCAGGGGACACCACGGCTTCAGATGCCCGCACCGGAGATGGCCACGCTCTGCAATCAATTTGAAAGGTAAATATTTATCTTTATTCAGTAAATGTAATGTACTGTAATGTGGGGTTAGTGTTAAGGTAATTGGGGATAGCTTAGGATTAGGGGGGTATTTTTAGCTCAAAAAAGTGTATGTGGCCAGAACTTCGCTTTGCTGAGGGCAACCTGAAAAAGAAATGGATACTAGCAATTTTCTTTTTGGTCACTTACCTTATTATAGAAGAAAATATACTCACCTTCCTTCCACTTCCTCCCTCTGCGGCCACAGGCCGCGCCGTCACTTCTGGTTTGCGATGATTCCTGGGAGCTGAACGTCATCGATCCCAGGAATCAATGCGCCTGCACCGGCCCCGCTCGTCACTTCCGGTGCAGGCGCGGCATGCGCTGCTAAACAGCTTCTGGCCATGCCCAGAAGCTGTGTAATGATGCCGCGCCTGCACTAGAAGTGACGAGCGGGGCAGGTGCAGTGCATTGTGGGACTCCAACGTCACAGAAGAGGACACAAAGAGGGACGCTGCGGCTTAAGCTGCCCACACCTGAGATGGCAGCGCTGGAGAAGAAATTTTCAAGGTAAGTATTTCTTCTTACAGGTAAGTGCGACCCGGGACAGTTCAGAGGCTATCCATTATGGAATGTACTATCCCTGACTGTCCCGAGGGGTATTTTTAGCTCAAATTGACCCCCAAGGCCGGAACTCTGCTTTAAGAAATCAAGGCTGGCACATCTGCAACCTTTCCCATAAATAAGCACCTGTAATTATTAAAATGGTACTTCCTAATTATGGGTTCCTCTTCTCTCATCGCTTCAACTGGTCCTTCACTGCAATATATAGTGCATGTTGATAAAGAACCCAGAAAGCCCGGTGCTCCAAATCTGTCTTACACTCACATGAAAGGCTTTGTGATTCCTTTTCTTCCACACATCAGAGACAGATCATTTGTATTATAAAATATCTTTACAACAGGAAATATTCACAGCTAATCTCCTTTCAGGAAACAAATATCTTCATCATCCTCAGGAAAAACGTGAACTTATTTTAACGTATTTTAACGTATTTCTGCACAATCACCTGTGGTATGCAAATGCGGATGATGACCTTTCTCGAGATAAATCCACAATCTGGTACATTTTTCCGTTTCTTTTTTAGTCACTGTATAGCTGGCAACAGAACCTGCAACTGTAAAAAGCACAAACCTGATCAAAATCTTTTTAACCTATTTGCTACCAAAGCCATTCCTTCTATTTCTACACAGTTTAAAATGCACATTTTAAGCCTGAAGATTAGTAAAACCCCCCAAAGACATTACACAGTTTCTGCACACAAACACAATGGGGGAATTCAATCAAGCTGCTGCGCCACTTTTCTGGCCGTAAATGTTCTATTTAATGTGTTGCGCCTAATTCCGAAAACCTCTGTGACACTTTTCATTCTGACAGTGACTTGTGCAACAAATTGAGGTAGTTCTAACCTGCTCCACTTCTACATTGTGGCACAACACTTTCGCCAAATAAAATACTGACAGTTCTTATTTTATGGAAGTGAGGGCAATTAAGACCAACATTCTTTTTTGGCGCACAGAGATTGGTTCTGCAAGTGTCTCGCATGCATTCTAAAAGTGGAGCAGCAGACAGACTGCTCTCTTCTCTATATGTTAGGATATCGACCTCCAATCCGGATAGCTTAACCCGTCTGTTCGGTGCCTGGCAGGAGGACCTCCCTTCTCTGACATCGGAGGAATGGGATGAGGGACTACAGAATAATATACCACTAGTTATATCTGCTAGAGACCGCTACACCCAACTTCGGTTCCTTCATAGAGTTTACTACACCCCGCAAAAACTTGCACGAATATACCCTACTAGATCTGATAGGTGTACCAGGTGCCAGGTTGCCCTTGGCTCTTTCATACATGTGGTGTGGTCGTGCCCTCTGATCCGGGACTTCTGGAGGGCAGTTGTAGGTGAGCTATCCTCCATAACGAACCTGGATGTCCCGCTAGATCCTAAGGTCCTTCTTCCGAGTATTGACGAGGCTCTACCTGCGAGTAGGTATACTAAACTGCTTATTTTCTACTCTGCCTTCTATGTCAGGAAGGCCACCCTAATACAATGGAAGAAGGCTGATCCCCCCCCAGCCTCTCCCACTGGAGAACGCTGATTGATTCGGTCCTACTCCTCTACAAGCTCACATAGATGTCCAGAAAATGCCCTAACAAATTTGAGAAAATCTGGGGGCCCTGGGTAAATAATAGACCCCTCCAACAATTGTAACCTATACTATACTTCTACTGGCCCGTCTGCCTCCCTTCCCCTCCCCTTTTTTTGTTTTTTCTTCTCTTTCTTCAGCCCCCCCCCCCCTCCTCCTGGTGTCCACAGACACATTACAATTCTAGCCAGTCAGCCTACATTATGCCTCCTGTTTGGCCCACACGTCCTATAGCCTGCTCCTTGGCGAGACTGTTTGCCCTGTTCTCTACCCTGTACCACTGATGTTGCATAATACTTTCCCTGCCTAGGATTGTGCCCCTCCCCCCCCCCCCCCCGCTACTTTACATTCATGCTATGATGTCACAATGTCATTTCTACTATTGCTATGTTGTTCACATAATGGACTTTGAACAGTGTAAGATTGTGCTTTGCCTGTACTTCTGACCCCAAAGTTTTGTTTTTGGTTGTGGTTTGTTCTGTATGCTTTTGTCTCGAAATAAATAAAAATGCTTCTGTTAACAAAAAAAAAAAAAAAAGTGGAGCAGCAAGTAAAAGAATCTGTAAAATATGGTTGTGATTAGGAGATACCCAATATGTCAAGCCTTACAATTGCACATGCCCCTAAAATGGCAACAAACGTTGGTATCGGAAACGGTCCATTAGGCATCACTTTAAATTCCTGTACAGGTTATCAGTATAGAGTTAACCATGAATGATGGCCCAAAAATACTGTAGCTACTGACTTTTACAAATCAAGAACTTACCAGTTCATAGATTCTAGCTTTGTTTTCCCACAAATGTTTCTTCTTACGCTGCAGGTCACAGTGCCGCCATCTTAAATTAGGGAGCTGGCTGTGACTACCTGATGAACCACAACTGGTTCCCCATTGCACATGTGGAAGACTGGGCAGAGATACGGGTCCGGCAGCCTCCTGGGACCTAGGACATGTCCTAAGAGGCTGCAGGTGGGGAGGGGGTAAAAGCAACGTTATCATCACCTAAGCCAGGACTGAAAAGTTAGGATCTGGTACCAGTGAAGACAGTACTCTCCTCCTCTCACCCTGCAAAAACCTTGCAACTCAGTTTAAGGTGGGGGGAGAGAGAATGAACAATACTTCACTTTTTGAGTGAAGTTGCGCTTTATTAACCACTTAAGCCCCGGAAGATTTTACCCCCTTCCTGACCAGGGGGTTTTGCGATTTTTTTACTGCGTGACTTTAACGGACAATTGCGCGGTCGTGCGACGCTGTACCTAAACGAATTTGACGTCCTTTTTTTCCCACAAACAGAGCTTTCTTTTGGTGGTATTTGATCACCTGTGCGATTTTTTGATCATGCGCTATAAACAAAAAAAGAGCGTCAATTTTGCAAAAATAACAATATTTTTCACATTTTTTATATGAAATTCCCCCCCAAAAAATGTAAAAATCTAAATTTTTTAACATTTTCGGCCAATTTGTTTTATGCTACATATGTTTGGTAAAAAAACAAAAAAAATTGCAAAAATCGTATTTTGATTGGTTTGCGCGTTTACTAACAAAGGGAAAGATTTTTTTCATTTTTCGTGTTTTTTTTTTTAACGAGTAATGGCGGCGATCTGCGTTTTTTTTGCGGGACTGCGATATTGCGGCGGACAGATCGGACCCTTGACTGACATTTTTGACACTTTTGGGGTTACCAGTGACATTACTGCAGTAATCAGTGCTATACATATGCACTGTTACTGTAAAAATGACACTGGCAGGGAAGTTGTTAACTGTATTGGAGAGGGAGGGGTTAAGTGTGTCCCTAGGGGCGTGTTTCTAACTGTGATGGGACATGGCTACTAGTGTAAATAAACAGAGATCAACGGTCCTACACAGTAGAACCATCTGATCTCCATTTTAACACAGGGGAGAATGACAGGTGGCTTTGTTTACATTAGCTGCCTGCCTTTCTCCCTTCCCGGCGAACGATCGCCGAGTGACCGGCGGACATCGGGTCCGCCGGTCACACGCACTGACTTGTTAGGGAACGAGCCGGGGTGGGCGCGCGCCTCAGCGGGCGCGCGCTCGGCCGCTACTGGCTCACAGGCTAGTGACGTACCGGTACGTCACTTTGCCTGGCCGGGGCTGAACGCCGCAGTATATGTACTTGCGGCGGTCGGCAAGTGGTTAAACTTGTCTGATAACAAAAAAAATTAATTTATCACGCAGTTAGGGCAGTAGTAAAATTGAGAACATTTTGAGACCTCTGTAATGCCCCGTACACACGTGCAGATTATCTGCAGACTTTTGTCTGCAGACTTACCTTTTCTATGTAGTGCAAGGGAGTGCCGGATTGCATACAAATTGAAAGTGTTTAGGTTTGACCTCATATTATATGGTTTTGGTAAGTCTGCAGATAATCTGCACGTGTGTATGGGGCATAAGAGTTACATATATAACTCTGTTGCCCAAGGCTTGTGTGGGGGATCTTTTTGCTTTTGTAGGTTGCAGGTGAATCTAATGAATGTATTGTCTTTTGTCAATAAAGTTTAGGAGGAAATAGGGTTCAGGGTAGGAGGGTCTCTAAGGTCCCTGTAATAACCTTTAGCAGTCTTCTCTCCTTTCTAAGGTCTTCTTGCATGTTTTCACACCTACCTACAGATCTTCAACTTTATTCACATCTGGGGTTGTGAATATTCAAGTATGTTTTCTCAACTCCTAAATAGTCTCTTCTATTGTTCTCAGCCTCCTCCAAATCCATTTTTTTATTTGCTGCTGTGCTCAGACTTTCTTTTAGAGGGTAGCTACATTCGTTCTCCATGGTACCACTGTATGTCAAAATGTATCCACCCTCTCTTGCTCACTCCTGAGATGGGCTATGGGATTTGTAGTGTGCATAGAGCAGGTTCGTTCCTAACAAACTGAAGTGAGGGGAAAAGGAGTGGTTTGGTTGCTCATAGAGGACGATACAAGGAGGCAGAAAAACACAGTAAGGGCTCTTTCACACGGGCGGTCCGATCAGATCCGCCTGTCAGTTTTTTAGGCGGATCTGATCGGATCCTCCATGCAGCTCTATGGGGCAGCGGGTGTCAGCGGAGGTCACCTCCGCTGACACCCGCTGCCATCCGCATCCGATCCTGTGCTGAAATCTGGATGGATGGAAACCCTATTTTTCCATCCGTTCAGTAATCGGAGCGGAGCGGATCTGATGAGAGCGGACAAGCGGTCCGCTCTCCTCCGATCCCCCATAGAGGGCAGCGGGTGCTGAGACACCTCCCTCTCCGCTCTGCAAGCGGAGACGGAGCTGTCATCCGCCCGGCTCAGCGGGAATCGCGGATCGATCCCCGCTGAGCAACACGGATCCGCCTGCGGAGGCGGACCGTGTGAAAGAAGCCTAAGAAACAATTTCAAAATAAATAGCTTCCAGACCCATTAATTAGTGGATGTGTATGGATTATTTAAAAAAAAAAAAATAAGGGATATCGTTTAGTCTCACTTTAGGGAATTTTTAAAACCTTAAATACAGAATACTTTATTAATCCCAAAGGAAAATTGAGAAATTGTTAAATAATCTCTTCTTTCTTGAAATGGCGTATAGCTTCCATTTAAAAAAGAATATAACTAAACTCTGTTTTTTTTTAATTTTTTTTATTCTGTTTATTGAATATTATTATTATTATTATATAGTGTTTATATAGCGCCGACAGTTTACGCAGCGCTTTACAACTTGAGGGTAGACAGTACAAATACAATACACTTTAATACAGTAGGAATCAGAGGGTCCTGCTCGTTAGAGCTTACAATCTAAGAATATTTCAAGAGGAAATATAAATAGTAGAAGACCCAGGGGCCAAGCTGGGGCCGACTGGGTGGCCACCACATACTGAGCCCTTACAACAAAAACATTAAAACACCCCAACATAACCCATGTGTAGGAGCTCACACAGTTATCACGAGGGCACGTAAGTAATAATACACCTTTCAGCAGAGGCAATTTCCAAAAATACGCCCCCAAGCCGGCCAGTATCAATCAAAAATCATCAACAATTACACAGAAGCATCCGACATCTGAACCGTAGAGTCATCCTGAAGCCATTTGGACCACACCTTCTCAAACATTTTAGGGTAACCCCTATTGCTATTGGTATCTTTATATAATGGTAATGCAGCATTAACTAGCTGTTTCCAAAAGTTGACCGTTGGAGGGCTAGGCTTTTTCCAAGTGGGGGGTTATGGCCTTCCTTGCATAAAATAGTAGGAGCCCCTATAGTGTAGGTTTGGCAACTATAGGGGCCAAATTTTCCACCAAGCCTGGAAGGCAGACACATGAGGAGGGAGGAAATGCAATTCCCAAGACCAGATGAATAGTGCGGACTACCTCTTCCCAATAGTGAGTAATAGCAGGGCAAGTCCAAAATATGTGGGAGAAGTCTCACAGATGATGAGAGCATCTCCAACAACACTGAGAAGTATTCAGATCCATTTTGTGAACCCTGGATAGGGTGAAATTGGCTCTGTGCACAATCTTGAATTGAATGAGTCTATCTCAAAGGGAGACAAGATGTTTGAAGGGGAAATCTCATATATCCGACCAATACTCTCCGTCAAGGTTAGGTATGTCAGCTAGCCACTTAGGCCAGAGAGAGGCCAATTCTGGGAAGTTAGTCATTATATAACAGACATTGGTTTTCCAAACAGTCAGAGCGTAGGGTTCACTCCAGGTTCGACGTGGAGGGGACCACAGGGGAATGGGAAAATTGGCTATTAAAGCTGGAAAATTGTATTTCAAAAACGTTGTTTTTATATACTGAGTATGTACTGTATAATAAAAAAGTAAGAATTGTTCAAGATCTAAGTGAGATTATAGGGACACCATTGCACCTTGTAAACAATGGAATAAAGATATTTGCTTATATTTCTGGTGTCTCTGGTTGATTTGTATGATTCTTTATGCTCTCACTTCCAAAGAATTTTTCTAAACAACCCCTTTAGGCATTATTCATGAGTGCACAGAGCAATTTGTGCAAGGAATTCACGGGAAGAGAAAGCTGTTATGAGTGGGAGAGTAAAGCTGGCTAAAAAGAATTTCATTAGAAATGTTTTATTTTCTGAAAGTTTCTTTCATTTTCTAATGGTTAGTGGTACTTTCGACTATAGTGACAAGATTGATCAGCCCCGTGCATCGGAGTCTCCACTGCCGAATGGGGGCGGGAGTGCGCCGCCGGCGGCGCACACTCGCCCCCTAGCTGCAGGCGCGCGACCAACATACAGTTACGTCAGTTCGCACAAGAGGGGCTGCCTGTTGCAGTAAAACTGCGACGGCGGTCATTAAGTAGTTAAGGAGCGGGCCGAGAAGCCGGCTGCTGCGTCCTTAACAACCCATTAGTCATCAGCTGTCAGCGGGCTTCCCTGCTGACAGCTGAATGTAAAAATGTGAACAGTAATGTGTGCTTTTCATTGTACCATTTGCATAGGTGTTTGAGGGGCGTTTTTAATCACTTGCCGACTGCCCCACGCAAATATAATGTGACAGGGCGGATCGGCTGCGCATTATCACGGAGATCTACGTGATTATGTGCACACGGTTTCAGCGCCGTGCACGTGCCGCCGGAGCCACGCTCCCACTGTGATTAGACGCAGTGGGATCCAGACCGCAGGAGGAGCGGCTCTCGATTACCGCTGGCCTCCCGCAATCTTCGGCTACAATGACAGAAGATCCGCCTGCCTATGTAAACAAAGCAGGCAGCTTTTCTGTCAGAGAGGCAGGGAAAGATTTTGTGATTCAGCTAAGCTGAATCATCGATCTCTCTCTGCCTCTGTCCAACCCATCCCCCTACACAGTCTGTATGCCTAATAGTGCTTACTATTAACCCCTTTGATCACCCCGTGTTAACCCCTTCCCTGCCAGTGTCATTTATACAGTAACAGTGCATATTATTTAGCACTGATTACTGTATTAATATCACTGGTCCCCAAAAAGTGTAAAAAATGTCAGGGGTCTGATCTGTCCACCGCAATGTCGCAGCCCTCCTAAAATTCACTGGAAGAGAAAGCTGTTATGACACTGAAAAAGCAACCATGATGAATGCTTTTTTCTCGTCAGTATTTACACAGGAAAAGGAGGGGTACACTGACCATGACTGTATGGTTAGTAGTAATACACAGGACTTGCCACTATGGCTAACAGAGGGTGAAATCAGGGAAAGGCTGGATAAACTTAACACAAACAAATCACCAGGCCCGGATGGCGTACATCCGAGAGTACTCATGGAACTCAGTAGTTCTATCCAGACCACTGTTCCTGATCTTTGCTAACAGTATTAGGACAGGAGATGTACCAGGGGAGTGGAGGAAAGCAAACGTGATTCCGATATTCAAAAAGGGTCAGAGGCATATACCGGGAAATTATAGGCCTGTCAGTCTGACATCAGTAGTATGTAAACTTCTGGAGGGGATGATAAGGGACTATATCGTAGAGTTTGCTAAAGACAACAGCATCATCAGCAGTAACCAGCACGGGTTTACAAATGGGCGTTCTTGTCAAACCAATCTCTTAACATTCTATGAGGAGGTGAGCTGTGAGCTAGATAGTGGCAGACCAGTGGATGTGGTGTACCTAGATTTCGCTAAGGCGTTTCATACAGTTCCCCATAAGCGCTTAATTTATAAAATAAGGTCTGCAGGTATCGACAGCAGGGTTTGCTCTTGGATATGGAACTGGCTTAAAGGGCGTGTCCAAAGGGTGGTAATAAACAGCGCATACTCAGACTGGTCTGAGGTAGTAAGCGGGGTCCCCCAAGGCTCAGTCCTGGGACCGACCTTGTTCAATTTATTCATAAACAGCATAGAGGACGGGATCAGTAGTTCAATATCAGTTTTTGCAGATGACACAAAATTGGGCAGGGCAATAACTGCACAGCATGAAGCAGATATCCTACAGGATGACCTGGACAAAATAACGGAGTGGGCAACGACCTGGCAAATGAGGTTTAACGTGGAGAAGTGTAAGGTTTTGCACTTGGGGACTAGAAACATAAAAGCACATTAGGAGGGGAACCCTTGGGGGAATCAAAAATGGAGAAAGATCTGGGAGTCTTGGTTGATGATAGACTAGGCAACAGCATGCAATGTCAAGCGGCAGCTGCCAAGGCTAGCAGAATATTAGCATGCATAAAGAAAGGGATGTATTCCAGAGATAAGTCTATAATCCTTCCACTTTATAAAACTCTGGTCCGACCGCATCTGGAGTATTCTGTCCAGTTCTGGTCGCCAGTCCTCAGGAGGTATGTGTTGGAGCTGGAGAGAGTCCAGCAACTAAACTGATTAGGGGATTGGAGGACCTTGATTATGAAGAGCGGCTGCAATCGCTTGATTTATTCTCCCTGGAGAAGAGACGCTTGAGTGTGGACATGATAGCAATTTTTAAATATCTCAATGGGGATCTCAGCTTAGAAAAAAAGCTGTTCAGTCGAAGGGATTGCATGACGACTCAGGGGGAATACAATGCGATTAGAGGAGAAGCGTTTTAAACTCAGGCAACGTGGGGGGGTTCTTTACTGTTAGGGCTACAAGATTGTAGAATTGTCTACCACAAGAGGTGGTTTCTGCGGGAAGTATGGTGGCTTTCAAAAGACTCTTAGACTTGCATCTCAAGGATCAGGACATTCAGGGGTATGTGAGATGATTACAGCCACACACACCTACACAGGTTGAACTGGATGGACTATTGTCTTTATTCAACCTCACCAACTATGTAACTATATGAATAAATAAAAAAAAATAAAAAGTCCGAAAATCTATCCAGTAGTTTGTAAACGCTATAACTTTTGTGCAAACCAATTAAAATACGCTTTTTGGGATTTTTTTTACCAAAAATATGTAGCAGAATACAAATTAGCCTAAACTACTAAAAAAAATTTGATTTTTTCAAATTTTTTTATTGGGAATGTTTTATAGCAGAAAGTAAAAACTATTGCGTTTTTTTCCCCCAAAACTAAGGCTCTTTTTTTGTTTATAGCCATAGCGCAAAATCTAAAAACCGCAGAGGTGATCAAATACCACCAAAATAAAGCTCTATTGTATTTGGGTATGGCATTGCATGACTGCACAATTGTCAGTTAAAGCAACGCAGTGCTGAATCGCAAAAAATGGCCTGGTCATTAAGGGGGTAAAACCTTCCAGAGCTGAAGTGGTTACAGTGTGAACTTAGCCTTACATATAAAAACTTCAGACCTTTTGGCCTAGTACGTTAAGGAGTGGAGATGGGTGGGGGCTCGCTCTCTGAATAAAAGGATTATATTCTGCAGAAATACTCAATAAATCATTGCTGCAAATATTGTGATTCCTACCTGCTGACAGTTTGTCACATCAGTATAACGACGGTTGTAATCCCAAACAGTCGGCTTCATGCTCCCTCCCAGGAAGTAAGAGGGAATTTAACAATGCAAATATTAACTATTTGGTTAACAAATGTACACTTTGGGGTTGATTTACTAAAATCAGAGAGTGCAAAATCTGGTGCAGCTGGGTATGGTAGCCAATCAGCTTCTAACTTCAGCTTCTTCAATTAAGCTTTGACAAAAAAAAAACCTGGAAGCTGATTGGCTTGTGTGCAGAGCTGCACCAGATTTTGCACTCACCGGTTTTAGTAAATCAAGCTGATTGTGTTTTTGAATATGAATGCAGTCATGTAGCCACTACAAATGTTTTAAAGGCACAGCATCATCTAGCCCTGAAAAAAGAGGGAGCATAGGAGCCAATCAGATGTGCTTCAATGCGCATGAGCTGACAAAGAAAAGGCTGATTTGCCAGCCGCTGTGTTCTCTGCCAGGGCTGTGTAGATTACACTGTAATATCGAGAAAAAGTGTGTGTGTGTGTGTGTGTATATATATAATTTTTTTTCTGCACTCTATATATTGCTGGTTTAGACAAAGCAGGATGGTAAACAGAACTAACAGAACAGTCTACAGTGCAGACAGAACATGACTTTGATTGTTTTATTCTGGGTAATGATTCATTCGTTTCGGGCACCAGATGTAAGATGTACTGTAGATCTGTATTTGTAATATAATAATGGAAATATGGTACAGAAAATAATTTCCACACAACAATAATTTAATGTACAACAGATCATTATTCTGAATTATTAAAACAATTTACAATGTAATTCCAAGAATACATAAAGTTCAACATTTGGCGCCAAGCAGCATGTCCATAAAATAATTCAGTTACTGATATAAAAGCAGACACCTGTCTGAACACAATGGCATCTATTCATTGCACTGAGTAGGTGTGTCTAGGGTTTCCTTCAATTCAAAAGATTGTTTGATTAAAAGCAGGATTTCTACATTTCTGGTGAATGAACTGTTGAGTAATCGACATACCGTACATCCACTATACCATACTACTACACAGAAAGTCTGCTGCAATTCTGCAGTTTCCTCTGGAAATCCCTCAGGCTATACAGTGCATTGCGAAAGTATTCGGCCCCCTTGAACTTTTCAACCTTTTGCCACATTTCAGGCTTTAACCACTTAAGCCCCGGAGGATTTGGCTGCTAAACGACCAGGGGGTATTTTGCGATTCGGCACTGCGTGACTTTAACGGACAATTGCTCGGTCGTGCGACGCTGTACCTAAACGAATTTGGCGTACTTTTTTTTCCATAAACAGAGCTTTCTTTTGGTGGTATTTGATCACCTGTGCGATTTTTTGATCATGCGCTATAAACAAAAAAAGAGCGTAAATTTTGCAAAAATATGAATATTTTTCACATTTTTTTATATGAAATTCCCCCCAAAAAAATGTAAAAATCAAAATTTTTTAACATTTTCGGCCAATTTGTTTTATGCTACCTATGTTTGGTAAAAAAAAATCGCAAAAAGCGTATTTTGATTGGTTTGCGCATAAGTTATCGCGTTTACTAACAAAGGGAAAGATTTTTGTCATTTTTGTTGTTTTTTTTTAACACGCAATGGCGGCGATCTGCGATTTTTTTTTGTGGTACTGCGACATTGCGGCGGACAGATCGGACCCTTGACTGACATTTTTTACACTTTTGGGGTTACCAGTGACATTTCTACAACAATCAGTGCTACACATATGCACTGTTACTGTAAAAATACACTGGCAGTGAAGGGGTTAACTTTTTTTGAAAGGGAGGGGCTATGTGTGTCCCTAGGGGCGTGCTTTCTACTGTGATTGGCTGTGGCTTCAGCTGTATGAACGGTGATCAACGGTTCTACATAGTAGAACCGTATGATCATCTTTCATACACAGGGGAGAATGACAGGCAGCTTGTTTACGAAAGCCGCCTCACTTTCTCCCTCTCCCCCGCCGATCGCAGAGTGACCGGCGGACATCGGGTCCGCCGGTCACACGCGCGGGGGGTCCGTGACCACGCGGGAGCGCGCCTCCGGGGGCGCGCACTCACTCCCTAGACCCTCACAAGCAAGCGACGTAGACCTACGTCAGTTTGCCTGTGAGGGGCTGACCGCCGACGTAGATAGTCGTGCGGCGGTCGGCAAGTGGTTAAACATAAAGATATAAAACTTTAATTTTTTGTGAAGAATCAACAACAAGTGGGACACAATCATGAAGTGGAACGAAATTTATTGGATATTTCAAACTTTAACAAATAAAAAACTGAAAAATTGGGCATGCAAAATTATTCAGCCCCCTTAAGTTAATACTTTGTAGCGCTACCTTTTGCTGCGATTACAGCTGTAAGTCGCTTGGGGTATGTCTCTATCAGTTTTGCACATCGAGAGACTGAAATTTTTGCCCATTCCTCCTTGCAAAACAGCTCAAGCTCAGTGAGGTTGGATGGAGAGCGTTTGTGAACAGCAGTTTTCAGTTCTTTCCACAGATTCTCGATTGGATTCAGGTCTGGACTTTGACTTGGCCATTATAACACCTGGATATGTTTATTTGTGAACCATTCCATTGTAGATTTTGCTTTATGTTTTGGATCATTGTCTTGTTGGAAGACAAATCTCCGTCCCAGTCTCAGGTCTTTTGCAGACTCCATCAGGTTTTCTTCCAGAATGGTCCTGTATTTGGCTCCATCCATCTTCCCATCAATTTTAACCATCTTCCCTGTCCCTGCTGAAGAAAAGCAGGCCCAAACCATGATGCTGCCACCACCCTGTTTGACAGTGGGGATGGTGTGTTCAGGGTGATGAGCTGTGTTGCTTTTACGCCAAACATAACGTTTTGCATTGTTGCCAAAAAGTTTGATTTTGGTTTCATCTGACCAGAGCACCTTCTTCCACATGTTTGGTGTGTCTCCCAGGTGGCTTGTGGCAAACTTTAAACAACACTTTTTATGGATATCTTTAAAGCGGAGTACCGGGCACAGAAATGATTTTTTGATGAACATACCCCCTAGACAGTCAGGGCTAGCACATTCCACAATGGCTAGCCTCTGATCTGTCCCGGTTCGCACTTACCTTTTAGAAGAAATACTTACTTAGAAAATTTCTTCCACAGCGTTTCCATCTCTGTTGTGGGCAGCTGAAGCCGGCGCGGTCTTCTTCTCTGTCTTCTTCCGCGTCTTCGTGTCCCAGAATGCACTGCACCGGCCCCTCTCGTCACTTCCGGTGCGGCGCCGCATTCCTAAACAGCTTCTGGGCATGCCCAGAAGCTGTTTAGCAGGGGAATGCGGCGTCGCCCGGAAATGACGAGCGGGGCCGGTGCCGTCGCATTGATTCCTGGGAGCGATGACGTTTAGCTCCCAGGAATCATCGCGAGGCAGGAAGTGACAGGGTGAGCCTCGGCGCTGGAGGAGGAAGCAGTCATAGGTGAGTATTTACGATCTTCAATAAAAAGGTGAGTAAACAAAAAAAATAAAAATAATTATCAAATTCCTTTTCAGGTGAGCTCTACCTAGCGGAGGGGCACAAAAAAAAAATTGTTTTTGTGCCCGGAACTCCGCTTTAAGAAATGGCTTTCTTCTTGCCACTCTTCCATAAAAGCCAGATTTGTGCAGTATAAGACTGATTGTTGTCCTATGGACAGAGTCTCCCACCTCAGCTGAAGATCTCTGCAGTTCATCCAGAGTGATCATGGGCCTCTTGGCTGCATCTCTAATCAGTCTTCTCCTTGTATGAGCTGAAAGTTTAGAGGGACGGCCAGGTCTTCGTAGATTTGCAGTGGTCTGATACTCCTTCCATATCAATATTATCGCTTGCACAGTGCTCCTTGGGATGTTTAAAGCTTGGGAAATCTTTTTGTATCCAAATCCGGCTTTAAACTTCTCCACAACAGTATCTCGGACCTGCCTGGTGTGTTCCTTGTTCTTCATGATGCTCTCTGCGCTTTAAAAGGACCTCTGAGACTATCACAGTGCAGGTGCATTTAAACGGAGACTTTATTACACACAGGTGGATTCTTTTTATCATCATTAGTCATTCAGATCAACATTGGATCATTCAGACATCCTCACTGAACTTCTGGAGAGAGTTTGCTGCACTGAAAGTAAAGGGGCTGAATAATTTTGCACGCCCAATTTTTCAGTTTTTTATTTGTTAACAAAGTTTGAAATATCCAATAAATTTCGTTCCACTTCATGATTGTGTCCCACTTGTTGTTGATTCTTCACAAAAAATTACAGCTTCATATCTTTATGTTTGAAGCCTGAAATGTGGCAAAAGGTCGCAAAGTTCAAGGGGGGTGAATACTTACGCAAGGCACTATATATAGATATACGTGTGTATATATATATATATATATATATATATATATATATATATTTCACACACACACATACATACATATATACACACATACATACACACACATATGTGTATATATATATATATATATATATATATATATATATATATATATATATATATATATACATAAAAAGTACAGTAAAACTGCAGGAAAGGGCACTGAAGGGCAAACGAATGTGAATTTATTTTATTTTGTAATGTATCAGTGAGTTTTACTATTTGAATTTGCCGCCGGTTCCACCCCCCTGCGAGCGTCACGTTGCAGGAGACAGAAGCCGGGGCACAGAGCATCGGGATGAAGATCCACCACCGGGATACATCACTGGATCCCGGGGACAAGGTGAGTACCCTCTCTTCCAGGATCCAGCGATCTTCCTAACGGTACCCCGAGTGTGGCTTGGGGTTACCGCTTTTGGCACTGAAATTTAACCCCGAGCCACACTCAGGAATACCGCTAGGAAGGTTAAAAGCTTAAAACATTTTTACAATCATCAGCCATTTTTTCTACAAAAACGCTGCTGGCTTCTAGGAGAGTTAAATAAACATGCTGTGTGCAAGAGACCTTCTCGATCGATATTAGGTTGTTCCACGGGTTAATGATGGTGTCGATCTCTCTGTGGAGATATGGGCTGCTACCACACTGGTGTGACAGAGCTGTAGCTTGACCTGATAATATAAATAGGGAGAGAGGAGCACATGGTGTCCAGAATAAGGAAACCCCTAAAGGAGTTGAAAAATCAGTAGATTTTTTATCCTACTGCATTCTGTGCATTAAGATAAAACATTGTCTGGGTGCAGCAGCCTCCCCAGCACCCCCTAATACTTACCTGAACCCCCTCTCTTTCCAGCAATGTCTACGAGTCCCTCGGCCATCTGGGACTCTCCCTCCTGCTTGGCTGAGACACCGCTGCAGCGTCATTGGCTCCCGCGGCTGTCAAAGTAAGTTAGCCAATCAGGAGAAACAAGGGGCGGGGCCAAGTGGCAGCTGTTTCTGAATAGACACACGGAGCTGCATCTCGGCTCGGGTGCTTCCATCGCAAGCTGCTTGCTGTGGGGGCACTTGACAGGAGGAAGGGGCCAGGAGCAGCAACGAGAGTCCCGAGAAGAGGAGGATCCAGGCAGTTCTGTGCAAAATCAACTGCACAGGTAAGGTAAGTATAACATGTTTGTTATTTAAAAAGAAAAAAGAGAGATTTTACAATCACTTTAATGAAGATTATAATTTTTTATTGGAAGTTAAACATGCTCAGATCGAGCCAATGCTTTTGGGGGAATTGCCTTCCTCTTCTTCAGGGTTAACATACAAACATAGACACTGTAAAATTTGTATTTTTAACACCTATATATAAAATACTGATTATACATCGTCTACGTTTTCATGTTAGCCCTGAAGAAAAGAGAGGCAATTCCACTGAAACCTGTTGGCTTAACCTGTACATGTTTTACATCCAATAAACGATTATATTCTTCATTAAGAGTTTCCTTATTCTGGACACCAGGCGCTCCTCTCTCCCTAATCAAATAGGCTCCATTCACATATAGGCGTTTCGGATCACCAGCAATCCCGAACTATTGCAAGTCGTGGGACGCCCGCGTGATTCCCGTGATTTGCAATAGCACCCCAAAACGCAGTGTGATTTTTGCCACGATTCGATTGTCCCCTGTCAAAATCACGCAAACAGAATTGCGGGGACACCTGTCGCCCAAAAGAAGTACAAAAACGTATTTTGGGTGACCGGCGTCCTGCGATTCTGTTTGCGCGATTTTACCGCGATTTGTCAGGCGACAATCGCGGCAAAATCGCGATGCGTCTGGGGTGCTTTTGCAAGTCACAGGAATCGCACGGGCGTCCCGCGACTTGCAATGATTCAGGATTGCGGGCAGAATCGCGGCAATTCTGCCCGTGATCCGAAACGCCTATATACGAATGTGAGACTCTGCCCATTTAAGGGCAAAATGACAGGCTGTCTTGTAACCAATAACCCACTGATACTCACCTTTGCTATGCTTCTCTGTCAGGATAAAAAGAAAGGTCTTATAATAAAACAGCTATTGCAGCAATATAATCCATGGGCTCCAGATAGATACACCCTTGGACTAAGGTGCTTTCCAGCAATTGAAAAAATACTGTAGTTCAATTGTACAATAAACACCAGCCACAGCTCTGTGTCCTTGTAGCGTTTAGCCAGTTGATGTAACAATCCAAACATGTGCTCTGTTCAATGAGGAACAAAAGATACAAAGAATCAGCTTCACTGTATCCAGTTATACAAATCCATTAGATACTCTATTTAGCAACATAAAACAACAGATACACAGGTTCCTGGCTTCTCTATTAGCTTAGCTCAGTTACCAAGGACTCCGTCACAGTAGCAGTTTCTCACAAGTAGTGCAAAATTGCACATATTAGGGGAGGACTGGGTCAGGGGGAAGGGGGGCAATTGCCCCCTAGGCCGCTCTGATGTCCTGTGAAAAAGGCTGCACTGCTTCTGCCACAGACATGCCTAAAGGATTCCTGGTGAAGAGAAGTAAAAAGTCCCCACCACTGACCTACTGAGTGCGGATTGAAGACAAAGACTTAGCGCAGGCCTCCCTCCCCAGCATGGATGGTGTAAATTGTGTCTGAGCAGAGGCCGGTTCCATGCCCCACTGGAGACTCTCCTCCCCTGGCCAGTCCCAACCGAGCTTTCCCAGCTCCCCCAACTGCCCAGGTTGGGAACCCGGATTCAGCCGGTGAGTAGAGTGTACCTGGAGCAGGGCTTCAGCCTGGAATGGGTGTCCGAAAGGAGGACGGGAAGAGTGGGAATGGGAGGGGGACTTGTTCGCTTCACCATGGGCTCCTGGTTTATACTTGCCCCCTGGGCTGAAGTTGCCAGTCAGCCCCTGGCACATATTAACCCCAGCACATCCATACTCTGCTTTTTGTTACTGGATACTAAGTGTTAATGTAGACTACAGACTCTGATCAGTCATACAGAGTGATCTGATTCAGAGCTGCAAAAACACAGGTAACTGCCATCCAGGAGCTTCAATTTGAAGACAGACTATAATGAGCACTGTGGAAACTCAGTTCCAGGTATGAGAAACCATGCTAGCAATTACTAATAATGGGAATGTCCCTACCTGCTAAGGGAGTAATTTGGGCTATTATTAAAACACCCTCAACTCAGCTCATTGACACTTTCCTACCTGCCAGGGATCTGAACCATAAGCAGAATGTGTCGCCTCAACACTAATACAACTATTCAAATCCCTGCATATCTTTTGGATAAGCTGATCTAGAAGTGGTGGGCTGTGACAGAAGCCAGTTCGGACATCATAATTCCAGTTTAGCTGTCATGCATGGAGGTGGGGGATAATATGTAAGCAACCACTGACACATTCACTCTACACTTGGCACAGACTTCATCCGGTGCAGCACGGGAATGCTCAGGATTGTGGACACATTTGCCTGTACTGTATATGCAGTCTACCCATGGATCAAAACCCTGGGAGTTGGTTGGTGGCAATAGGCTGTGTTGAGGGTATTTTACCTATGTCCATAATAAATTATCAGTGCAGCGCTAATTAACTAAATATAGATGAATGTAGAGGATAGTGCAAAGAAAACGCACAACAGTCCCCAATAAGCGATGAGTCGTGCTTCTGAGTAGACAACTTGCTGGTGACAAAGTGCAAAAATCCTCCACCACAGATAACTCAAGCCGCTCACCTCAATAATAGACCCCTAAGTCAACAGGTAGGTCTAAAAACACTTTTCCCCTCCGGGGTACTAAAAAACATGGGTAATTCCCGCACACATCCACCGCAATAGAGGAAGTTCCAGAGACAATGCGATACTGGAAAGGACCAATCTGTCTCTTAATAGGATCCAATCCCGGACTCCTCAGCGGGTATCATATGTAAAGGTAAAAGCATATACATAGTGCTCTCTGCTTCAAACTTCATATTTATTAAGATAAAAAATTACACTTACAGGCCCAGCACTGTTACCCAGTGCTTAGTATCCACAGCAAATCAATCTGCGAGTGAACCACGTACAGGTACAACTCACTTCTGGATGACCACGGGTGCCGTCATGAGACTCCTCCCCTCCCCTGTACGTGATACGTCCCGTAGGCGGGACTTCATCAGCGGAAACAGAGGCACATTGGACACCCGCTTAATATAGACTCAGACACAATCATCATGGGCGGGATGCTGTCCATCACCATAGCAACCCAACAAGCTGGTGATGAACAGCATCCGGCCCATGATGATTGTGTCTGAAATGTTTTTTTTTCGAATGTATTTCTAGCAGTGTTATGTGGTTTTTGTTTGGTAAAGTCCATTCATTTCAAAATGGAGTGTTAAATACAAAAAAAAATCTTGAACTACTTTCCAACATTCAAATGTTCTAAGAATTTTCATACAAATTTTTGTTAGAAATTCTACTAGTGGGACAGTGGGTTGGAGGACTGTCGAGATACAATCTTCTTTAGAGTCCCCTGGATGGGATTGTTGTACGCCTTGGTAGGATAGTTTGTAATTATGTTGAGATTATTCTCTACCAATTCATCTGTTGTTTACCCACTTGCTGACCACCCGCTGCAGTTTTACTGCGGCAGGCTGGCACGGCTGCACGAAACGACTTAGGGGTATTTCGGTCGAGCACGTGTTGCTGTGGGGTGAGCGCGTGCCACCGTAGGCATGCTCCCGTCTCCACTAGGCAGCAGGGATGCCGATGCACAGGACAAGCGGCTGCGATCACTCACCGCAGAAGGAGGGTCAGCTGTTGTAAACACAGCCAACCGTTCTTCTCTCTGAAATGATTACAGAGCGCCTGTGATCCTTCTATATAGGATCACAGGTCTCTGTGATCATTTCACAAGCCCACCCCCATACAGTTAGAAATCACTCCCCTAGGCTCACAATTAACCCTTTGATCACCTCTAGGTTAACCCCTTCCCTGCCAGTGTCATTAAAGTAACAGTGCATATTTTTAGCACTGATTCCTGTAGTAATGTCACTGGTCACCCCAAAAGTGTCAATGTCAGTTAGGGGGTCCGATCTGTTTGCCGCAATCCTGCTAAAAATCGCAGATCGCCGCCATTACTAGTAAAAAAAATGAAATAAATAACAATGACATAAATCTTTCCCGTAGTTAGTAAACGCGATAACTTTTGCACAAACCAATCAAAATACGCCTATTGCCATTTTTCTTTAACCAAAAATATGTAGCAGAAATTGGCCTAAAAGGATGAAAAATTTTGATTTTTTAATTTTTTTTGTGGGAATGTTAAAAAACAGAAGGTGAAAAATATTGTTTTTTTTTTTTTCAGAATTGTTGCTTTTTTTTTTTTTTTTTTGTTTATAGCATAAAAAAATAAAAATGTCAGGTGATCAAATACCACCAAAAGAAAGCTCTATTTGTGGGGAAAAAAATAACATCAATTTTATTTGGTACAGCGTTGCACGACTGCGCAATTATCCGTTAAAGTAAAACAGTGCCGAATCGCAAAATATGGCCTGGTCATTAAGGGCCAAATCCTTCCGGTCCAGAACTGGTTAAGCTGCAAATGCCTTGGCGTAACATTTTGATATCTTTATCTTTGTCATTGGTATATTGCTATATCCCACCTGTGCTGGGGGACTTTATTACTTACTCATTGATTTTGCAGTTAGCTTACGATTTGTACAGTCCTTTGAAAAGATGAATACATTTATTAAAACAGACATTCTACTAGTGCGTACCCAGCCTAAGGTAGGGGAGATGCTTGAATATGTTTCCATCTCCTGGGAGTTTCTGACTTACCTACAGACAACAGTATATTCCATTTCATAGGATATGGAAGTCTCCTCTTCAAAGCACTCTGGATGATCATTGCAGTGACAGTACCTGCAACACAGATAAGAATATGATAGAATTATATAATATAATCTTATTGAGATATTACTGAAAGGTAAACGCAGAGCTGGGCTACCTGTGGTTGCAGCTATTGTTCATTGTTGTAAATAGTCTTAATATTTTCATAGGACAATTATAAAATGCAGACTACAGGAAATGTTGTTGTTGTTGGCTATGGAAATAGATAAGACCACTGGGACTCCATATACACTGCTACTGGAGGGGGGGGGGGCTATGCACTTGGCATCTCAGCTACTACTGATGTCTACTGGGACTGCTGCTTCTCTAATAATTGACAACATACTGTTAATTGAACAAGGTTTAGTGCATGCTTCATATGTGGTCTCTCAGGGAACACAGTGCAATCAGTAGCACCTATCAAGGTGGATTTTACCCACTTGCCTATTGGGCACTTTTACCCCCTTCCTGCCCAGGCCAGTTTTCAGCTTTCAGCACTGTTGCACTTTGAATGACAATTGCTCGGTCATGCAACGCTGTACCCAAACAAAATTTTCATATTTTTAATATATTTTTTTAGACAGGTAGAGCTTTCTTTTGGTGGTATTTAATCACCACTGGGTTTTTTATTTTATGTTTTAAAAAAAAAAAACGAAAAAAAAAAGACCAAAAATATTGAAAAAAAAAAGTTTTTTTAGTTTCTGTTAAAAATTCTTGTAAAAAAGTATTTTTTCCTCTTTACTGGTGTGGGCTAATGGGCAATGATAGGCTACACTGCTGAGGTGGCACTAATATGCAGCACTGATGGGTTGGGATAGGCAGCACTGACTGGCATAACTGCTGGGCACTGTTGGGGCTTCACTAATAATCAGGACACTAATAATCAGTACAGTGATTATCTGTACAGATCTCCTGTGAGGAAATACCGCTGATTGGCTCCCCTCTCCTCACACTCTGTCAGCATGAGGAAAGGAATGCCGATAACCGGCATTTCCTTGTTTACTTGTGATCAGCTGTAATTGGACACAGCAGATCACACGGGTAAAGAGCCTCATCGTCGGCTGATGCGCCGTGTCATAGGGACAGAGCGCACCACCAATTGCCACACGCCCCCACTGGCACACAAGTGGGGCGAGACGGGAAAGACCTCATATGATGTTGTCCCAGAATGAGAGAACCTCTGCCTGTCCGTCATTTGACAATACGATGGGAGGCAGACAGTTAAAGAATATGCAAACCCAATATTTAATATTTCTGATATGTGAATGCTGTACCATGTACTTATATAAAAAGGATCCTGCTCTCTTTGTATTGCTTCCTTTGTGTGAAATCCCTGGTGTTCCTGACAGTCCTTCTGCTTTCTTATTAAAAACTGACCACACTAAACAGGAGAACACACTGTGGTCAGTTCTCTAGTTGTGCCGGGAACTCAGCTTGCTCTGCTCCAATGATCAGACTTGTCCTGATATCCCCCCTCCCCCCCCCCAGCCATTTACTGGGAAGATCATTGTCCTGCTGTTTCTCCTCCCCCAGCTCTTATACAGCTGAGAACAGAGGGAATGTGATCACTTATAAAAAGGAGAAAAGGGGATATATATATATATATATATATATATTTTTTTTTTTTTTTCATATCTAGACACAGCTGTTTTGCCTTTCATTTCTATTTTAAACTGAATGGTTTGATTTTAAAGGTGAAGGTTTACCATCACTTTAGGTGGTCAGCTGGTCATGACACTGTCATAATAGACTTTAAAGTGAAGCTTCCTTCAGCACTAAACTCTCTCTCTATATGTAGAATCTGTCACCAGTGTTGTGTAAACTCAGTGCAGAGGTGAGCATGCAGAGGAACAGTTTAGCCTAATTAGTGTCAGCGCTTGTATTTGGGGATAGGGGGGGTTAGATTTTCGGGTCTCACTTAAAGTGTTAGTAAACCCACAACAGTAAAATCAGTCTGTATATGCAGTAAGGAGGCACTCTGCACATGCTCAGCTTGGTGTGTAATGCTATAGAGTTATTTTTTTTTATGGGAGGGTGCATGTGATCGGCCGAGGGCCATTTAGCACTGTCCAGACAGAGGGTCAGGGGACCTGCAGCCTCATAGGACAGTCAGAGGAGAATGAAAACTCCTCCTACAAGCTTTAACTAGTGCTTGGCTGGACACTGATGGAAGTCACGACTGCTATATACTGCTGATGAGAAAAGGTATTTAGCGGTTTATAATTACTAAAATAAATGCATTTCCATGTTCTGTGGGAGACCAGGTAGAGTGAATGCAGATGTAAAAAGATGATCGGCACACCGGTAGTTGCTCTTAAAAAATCTTCATCTTCATTCAGGAACCACAATATACAACTGCTGATAATATTAGTTGACGCGTTTCAGCCTATAAGGCCTTAGTCATAACACCCGGGAGCTCGTTCGTGGTGAGCTGTATGGGTTGTAGCACTGCTCCTTCTGTTTGCATAGTGAGTGCAGAGTCCTGGGTTTAGAAAACCTTAAGTTGGGCATACAGTGATAGAATTCCCTGCTGAATTTTGTTGAGAGTATGGCTGTCCCTGCTACACATAAGTTGATCATTTAATCGACTGCTGCTGAATGAACAAGTTGGAAAACTTGTGTTGCTTGGCGGCTGTAGCTGCTGATCAGTGTATTCTGACAGCAGCAGGTCCCACCAACGGAGTCCGTTCTGCTCAGTGGGGGATCGATCCGCCAATCCCCGCTGAGCAGGCGAATGACAGCTCCGTCTCAGCTCTGTGTGCGGAGACGGAGCTGTCAGATCCCCGCTGTCCTCTATGGGGAGATCGGATGAGAATGGACAGCCTGTCCATTCTCATCCAATCCGATCCCCCAGACGGGTGGAAAATAGAGTTTCCATCTGCCCGGATTTCACGGACAGGATTGGAATCGGATAGCAGCGGGTGTCAGCGGAGATGTCCCCACTGACACCCACTGCCCCATAGGGATGCATGGAGCATCCGATCAGGTCCGCCTGAAAAACTGACAGGCGGATTGGATCAGATCGCCCGTGTGCAAGGGGCCTTAGAATACAATGTCACTGCGGGGGGATTCCTCCATCAACCTGGTTTGTGTGGATAAGGGAATCCTGCTGACTGCACTAAAAATAAAAAACTTCCTGCCTATGGTCAGTTTTGGGATTAATTTTACCTTTTCACAAATTCAAAAAAAGTTAACTTTACAGCGCTGTTTATTCTGTTTAGGCTGCACTTTTTGTGGAAAAGAGAAAACAACAAAAGAGAGCTCCAAACTTCTGGCCCCTCTTGTGATCCCTGTGCTGAGACCCCCCTGGGCCGCTGGAGAGTCAGTTGGAGACAGCAGAACAAGGAGGAAGGTTGTTTTCCTGCCATCCACTCTCAAGCAGCATGGGAGAGAACAGGAGGAGGTGGGAGATGCTTGGGAGGAATGGACAGCTCTGCACTCTGCAGTGGCATAAGGAGCTGGGGATAAGCATGGGCAAAGTTTAGGGATGTGAAGACAGCTCTCATGTCCCCAGGCTCTCCTACAGGGAGTGTCCCACATAGAGGATGATGGGATTGGGGAAGTAAGCACAGACGGATAGGGTGAGATTGGGCAGAAGAGGGGAAAGGGTGGAGAGGGGTTGTCGTTCCTGGAGGCAGATTCACACTCTGGTAAAATTATACTCATGATTTAAGCATTACTCACAATAGAAAACGAAACTCTAAGCGACCTTCTATATTCTCAAGGATGCATAACGAAATACGATCGCCAGGATAAGATTAACAGAGATAAAAGTGAGTCAGTAATATAATATTTTTAAAGGGACAATCCATATTGTTCATTTTATCCGGGAAGGAACCTTTTCCATTGCAGAAGGCTCTACAAATCATGTTATTACCTGTAACAAAAGTGACCACCCCCTTCATAAAAGCCTGTGACTGGCATGATGCATATCCTGATAAACCCTGCAAGAAATAAAGTGTCAGTGAGCATATGAGTGACTTTTAATGTGCTGCAAAATCAAGTATCTGTCAGTAAGTGGTGTTCTCATCAAATATTAAAGCCTAATTCCAGACATATTGCCCTTTTTTTTTTAGTTTTGATTGAGTTTAAATTTGTCAGGTTTTTATTTCTATTTGTTGCCCCCTAGGGGGGACTGTCCCCTTTTTCTGATCGCTGTGACACTCATACATGAAATGGGGAATTAATGTATCACCAGAATAGAAAAACAGTTTCAGAAGTTCTAACTACAAAAATAAAATTAGCCTTGCAGTGGGCGGTATAGATACTGTAGTTGCTGAATTTCAAAAATCAGGTACTTACCAGTCCACCGAGTCCAAGCTGTCTTCCTGCAGACAAATCTTCTCACGGTTGGGGGTCCATGGAACTGTCATCTTGGATTTGGGAGCCAGCTGTGATTTCCTGATGAATCACAGCTGATTCCCCACTACACATGCGTGAGATCATGTAGCAAAGAAGGGTGCTTGAGCTTGGAGTAAGATAAATATTACTGCTTATTTCATACCCCTAAAATGAATGATCATTTAGTAGGGGACAACTAACTGCTCATCTCGTGAATGTGTTGTACATTACATTCATCAAGCCTTCTGCCAAGATTTTGTGAGATCTTGGGGGAAAGATTTTTTTTTTGAGCAGAGGAAAATAACATCTTATGATGCAGGTGCAGGATGAGCAGCGTGACATCATTATGCTTCATCTTGCAAATGCGCAGTATGACATCACTGCAACGTCTTGCAGGTGAGGTATGAGATCTCTGTGAAGGCACTGATGACATTGTTTTCCCGGGGGAGGGGATCAGTGAGGCTGGGGGTACGTCTTCCATAGGGATAAACCTAAGCGTGTTCAGACACCAGTCCGAACCTGCCTGAGTTATCCTGCCATGAAGCTGTCAAAGCTGTCATCCAATCATACTAGGCAGTGAATGCATTCCCTGCCCTGCATGTATACGTATATAAGGGGCGTGTATACATGTGTGGCTGCGGGTTGGGGAATTCCTCCTCTGCCTGTGATTGACTGTCTGCTTTGACAGCTTCCTGGTTGGAAAGCTTAGGTGGGTTGGGACTCATACCCGAACACGCCTGAGCTCATCCCTGGTCATAGGGAAACCAGGAAATGGACACAACAAAGATCCGATCAGGTCTTGTCTGTCCGTTCTTCAGGCAGACCTGTTCAGATGGTCCATTTATTCTATTAACAGGCGGGTGTAAACAGACATGTCCATTTACACCTGCCTACCACCAATATAATCTGCTAAAATGGAACAGAAGGGTAACTGTTCCCCTCCATCTAGGTGGATTGAGGGGAATCGGGTGTAAAAGGACAGTGGAGTCCGTTTACACCTGACTGCCCATAGAGCAACGCGGGTTGTGTCCACGTCTGCTCCGCATAAACGGAGCGAACACTGACCTGTCATCCACCCACTCTGCTCTGCTCAGCAGGGAATCAGCATACAGATCCACTGCAGAGCAAATCTGATTCTGCTCTTTGTAAATGGGGCCTAAACAAAAAAAAAATAAAAAGAGTTGCATGCCAATGTAAATGGTACTAAAAGTGGGGGGGAAGGTCTATTTAATGTACCCGGCTGGAGGTGGGTCACTGATGGTAACATCCTGCAAGGTACCCTTTAACCCCTTCCCACCTGCCCTGGTGTCCCTTTAAAAAGTATGAAACACCAGGGGGGTGGGCAGGATCAATAACACGTGAGCACTGTCACAGCGGTCACAAGATTGAAAGCTGGTCCCACCGGCTACTGATCTAGAGCCCGAACTGAGAGCTGTCTGTGAAAGCTCGGTCATAGTGCTGGGGGCACACGCAGTGAGTGCGCTCTCAGCAAATAAACAGCCAACTAGCGCCACATACGTGTGTTGTGCGGGTGCTAAATGCCTTCTGTTGCTGCACATATGTGTTGGGTGATTGTAAAGGGGTTAAACTGATGACAGGTCCTCTGTGAACTCTCAGCCTCATGACCCAGAATTCCAACAATCATTTATCATTTCCTTGTAAATCCCATGCCCCATGAGTAAGTTTACTGATATGTGGAGGTCACATTCCACAACGTATGCTCAGCAACTGCAATGTGTCCAACCCCATACCACAGACTACATGTCCCAGCATACCTACCCAGTCATCACTAACTCCCACCACCACCTCCCCCGCTGATAAAAATACTGCTCACACTTTGGAAGCTCACCATGAAAATTATCACTTTCAGAGAATTCTTACAAAAAAAAAATATATTATATATATATATATATATATATATATATATATATATATATATATATATATATATATACACACACACACACACACACACTTTAAACAACTATTTTATAGTGTTTTTTTATTTATTTATTTTTTGCCTTTTCTTTGCTTGAGAATATATTGATTATATCTTATGAAAAAAAAAAAATAATTATATATATATATATATATATATATATATATATATATATATATATATATATATTTATTGTTTTTAGGTGTATAAAAGCAAAAACAAAACCACCACTATAAAATAGGTGTGTGTGTGTATATATATATATATATATATATTTTTTTTTTTTTTAAGTGTATAATACATACATATATAAACACTACTATAAAAATGTTATTAAAAGTGTGTGTGTCTGTGTGTATATATATATATATATTTTTTTTTTTTTTTAAGTCTATACAAGCAAAACAAAAAACGACACTAAAAAAGTTATTAAAAGTGTTTGTGTGTGTATGTGTATATGTATATATATATATATATATATATATATATATATATATATATATATATATATATATATATACTTTAGACTTTAAACATACAAACACTTTTAATAACATTTTTTTAGTGTCGTTTTTTGTTTTGCTTGTACATACTTAAAAAAAATAAATACATTATATATATATATATATAAAATATTTATATAAAATAAGTACTTTAAAACAAATGTATGAATATGTATATATATATATATATATACACACATTCTAATTCTTCACTGTTTTCTATGTTTTAATTGTAAGTTTATGTATCTGAAAATGTTCCTAAGTATGGTCCATGATGGGACTCGTAGTTCCTCAGTACTCTGTGCTGATAAATCTGCCATACATGTCCCCAACCAGCCCAATCCCACCACACACCGGATGCTTAGCTGCAACCTCATCGTCCACTCTAGATAATCCTAGGTTCACCATCGAGCTGATCTCTGACCCTGAATCCAATCTCGCCTTCTGCAGCCCAAGCAGAGACAGGAACACTTCCGTGTTTCGCGTTTGGGAATCAATGAGCAGCGCCACCCACAGGCGAGGAGGACACAATGTCAGGGACTGACAGGAGAAAGTTGAATTCATACCATATAATAGGATCAGATTTTTTGCCCGTGGTCAAAGGAACATCAGAAAAAAGGCTGTTCGCTCTGCAAGGGAATTCTCCCCAGAGCTTAGTAAATGTGGTGAAATTTCCCTTTGCAAAGAATACCCAATCGGGTGCAAGGAAAATAAAAACAGCACTGAGGCTTGCAAATGATCGCATTCACCTCATTCGCTAAACTGTGGGGAAAATTCTCTAGCTAAGTATTCACAGCACCTCACTTTTTCCACATTTTGTAATGTTATAGCCTTATTCCAAAATGGATTATATTCATTATTTTCCTCAAAATTCTACAAAAGATGTCCCATAAGGACAACGTGAAAGAAAATTGAAATCTTTGCAAATTTATCAAAAAGAAAAAAAAAGTTTCACAGCCTTTGCTCAATACTTTGGTGAAGCACCTTTGGCACCGATTACAGCCTCAAATCCTTATGAGTATGATGCCACAAGCTTGGCACTCCTATTTTTGGGCAGTTTCTCTCATTCTTCTTTGCAGGACCTCTAAAGTTCCATCACGTTGGATGCAGAGCATCGGGGCACAGCCATTTTCAGATCTCTCCAGAGATGTTCAATCGGGTTCAAGTCTGGGCTCTGGCTGGGCCACTCAAGGATATTCACAGAGCAATCCCTTAAGCCCCGTACACACGTACCGATCGTCGTCATACAAACGTCGGCGGACGAAAGATCTGCCGATTGTACGCTTGTTAGTATGGTGCCTCCGACAGCTGTCTGCGCACATTCTACGGACAAGAGTCTTTCTTGCAAACATGAAAATTTTTGTATGCCGACACCAGAACGGACGATTGTTCGCCAGTCAGTACAGAATTCTGCCGACAGACCGCAGATTTGCAAGACTGGGCATGCTCAGAATAGAAAAAACACAGGGAAAGTTAACCATTACATGACATCACTTCTGCAGTCAGCTGAAGTCGGCGGACAACATTCTTGTGCTGTCTTTGCACTTTTCAACAGACATCGACATCCCGGGGAGAAAAGACGAACGTTTGTATGACGACGATCGGTACGTGTGTACGGGGCTTTAGCCACTCCCTTGTTATCTCAGCTGTGTGCTTAGGGTCGTTGTCCTGTTGGAAGATGAACCTTTGCCCCAGTCTGAGGTCCAGAGCACTCTGGAGCAGGTTTTCATCAAGAATGTCTCTGTACATTGCTGCATTCATCTTTCCTTCAATCCTGACTAGTCTCCCAGTTACTGTCGCTAAAAAACATCCCCACAGCGTTATACTGCCACCACCATGCTTCACTGTACATACTGATACATACTGATACAATACTAATGGTATTGGCCAGGTGATGAGTGGTGCCTGGTTTTCTCCAGACATGTTGCTTGCCAGAGAATTTTGTTTCTCATGGTCTGAGAGTCCTTCAGGTGTCTTTTGGCAAACTGTCATGTGCTTTTTACTGAGGAGCGGCTTCCGTTTGGCCACTCTATTATACAGGCCTGATTAGTGGAGGGCTGCAGAGATGGTTGTTCTTCTTGAAGGTTCTCCTATCTCCACAGAGAAACGCTGGAGCTCTGTCAGAGTGACCATCGGGTTCTTGGTCACCTTCCTGACTAAGGCACTTCTCCCCTGATCACTCAGTTTGGCCGGGCGGCCCACTCTAGTAAGAGTCCTGGAATCCTTCTTCCATTTACGGATGATGGAGGCCACTGTGCTCATTGGGGCTGTCAATGCTGCAGACATTTTTATGTACCTTTCCCCAGATCTGTGCCTCAATACAATCCTGTCTCGGAGGTCTACAGACAATTCCTTGGACTTCATGGCTTGGTTTGTGCTCTGACATGCACTGTTACCTGTGGGACCTTATATAGACAGGTGTGTGCCTTTCCAAATTATGTCCAATCAACTGAATTTACCACAGGATGACTCCAATCAAGTTGTAGAAACATCTCAAGGATGATCAGTGGATAGAGGATGCACCTGAGCTCAATTTTGAGTGTCATGGCAAAGGCTGTGAATACTTATGTACATGGGATTTTTTTTTTTTTTTAAATACATTTGCCACGATTTCAAACAAACTTTATTCCTTTAGTCACTAAGGGGTATTGTCTGTAGAATTTTGAGGAAAATAATGAATTTAACCCATTTTAGAATAAGGCTGTAACATAACAAAATGTGGAAAAAATGAAGCGCTGTAAATACCGCCTGGATGCACTGCCTTTAGTAAATCAACCCCTGTGTGTCATGCTTGAGGAACCATTCATCGTTCCTTCGGACACAGCTGATCACAGATCGAGGTAAAGAGCCAATCAAAGAGCTTTTTACCATGTGACCAGTTGTGTCCAATCACAGTTGATCACAGTGTAAACTGGATTTGCTGGTTATCAGCAGTCCTCTCCTCATGCTGACAGCGCATGAGGAAAGCCGATAACAGGCAAATTCACACAGGGGACATCTACACTGATAATCAGGGCACTGATCATTAGTGTCCTGATAATCAGTAAATACAAAAGAAAGGAGGTGCAAGCATCTAGTGCATTACCCTTGGACACCTTCTAAAAATGTATTGAATGCAAAAAACATACTCACAAACATGAAGATTAACATCGCATTAAACAAATCCACCTCATGTGGAAAAGGACATGTCCCTGTGTTAGGAATGCTGACGCGTTTCGGGAGGCATGCTCCCTTCCTCAGAGCTAGTCCACCATCCTAAAGGCTCAAATTTATACTGAACAAGCCAGCATGACTACCTCGTCCTCAACCATGTGCACTGGGCGGGGGCCATATGGCACCTGTGTTGACCAACAACATGAACAAGGGAACATCTTATAGCGATCACCAACCATCTGTAAATTACCATACATTCATCTTTATTAGATGCTGGCTGTAGCCCCACATCTCAATGGGATCCCACATCTCTACAGCAACTCATACCTTAAAAGGCATTCCGACCCTTGGCCATCTCACTATATGCCCCGTTTCCTTGAATTATCCCCATAGATCTATTGATCATATTCCCACTCAGTGCCTATCAGTGCCTCCTTATCAGTGCCCATCAGTGCCACCTCAGTGCCCATTAGTGCAGCCTATCAGTGGCCAATAAAGGAGGAGGGAAGAGCGCCACTTGAGTGCAAGATTATGATTTATTATTACATAAATACATAGTAACTTACATTAAAGTAAGGAGAAAAGCGTCTGTCAGGTCCAAAATGGTTCCACGATGGTGAGAGGGGTCCACAAAATCCAGGGTGTCTCAGGTACAGAGCGCCAGACCAGCTGGCTGTGTGCGTCCGGGCGATCGGGGAGATCAGATGATGCGGCCTTGGAGGGAACCGGAAGGCGTCTGACGTCAGCGGCAGGAGACTGGCAAGATGGCTGAGGGAGCTTCAAGATGCGTTTCGGAGTCTGCACCAGGGCTCGGGCAGGGCATGCGCACTCCTTCTTCAGTTGACCCCAGATCCCTCCATAAAGAGTATCTGTCACTGCCTATTACTGTCACAAGGGATGTTTACATTCCCTGTGACAGCAATAAAAATGTATTTTTAAAAGGACAACGTAAAAATAAAAACTTTAAATGTGCAGAATATCAGCACCTAATATCAGCTATCGGCCTAAAGGGTGGCCGGAAAAACGGTTTTGGTCGATCCCTATTAAATACCACCAAAAGAAAGATCTATCTGTCTCAAAAAAATTATAAAAAAAATTTTTGGGGTACAGTGTTGCATGACCACATAATTGTCATTCAAAATGTGACAGCGCTGAAAGCTGAAAATTGTCCTGGGCAGGAAGGAGGTGAAAGTGGCCAGTAAGGTCAAGGCAAGTGGTTAAACACCTACTGCTTCAACATGCTTTTGTGATGCTTCAGTAATCCTTTTTTGAAACTTAATAATAAAGCTTGGCCAAATGCCCTATGAATGTTGTTTTTTTATTTGTTTTAAAGGGACCCCAACCCCAGCTCACTAGTACCTTCACTCAGCAGTTCCCCAGCTCATTAGTACCCCTGTTCAGCTGATCCCAAGATTTTTTTTTTTACCGTGTTCAGCAGATTCTTAGCTTATTTGTACCCTCGTTCAGCAGATCCCCAGCTTATTAGTACCCTCGTTCAGCAGATGCCCTGCTCAGTCCTACCCCCAGCTCTTCTCATCCCCTGTTTAGCAATAAACCCCAGCTCTGCTGATCCCCCACTCAATGGTAACCCCCAGCTTTGCGGATTCCCCACTCAGTAGTAATCTCTACCTCTACTGATATACTGATACTGGTTTGCTGGTCCTCCTCTGTTTCCGGTCTCTGCTCACCTCCTTTTATATTGCTCCTATGGTGCGCACCACATCTGACATCGCTCCGGTCCCCCAGGCTCTGCTGATCCTCTGCTGCTCAGTTCTCTCTCTCTCTTCTCATCTTCCACTATATCATTCCCATGTTGCACACCATGTGGGCCACCTGCTGTTGCTCTTCTCTGGTCCAGGCCCCGCTCACCTTCACGCTGTTCTTCCCTGCACACCAGATGTGAAGTCTGCACCTAACACTCCCAAAATATATACACATGAACAAGAAGTGACTGCTAATGACATCTTTCTGGTTTGCTTGTTGGTTTCTCAGTGCATTCTGGGACATCTTATACCTGCAATACCTCCAAAACAAAGTAAACTTAACTCTAAATAAAAGCCCTTTAAGGCTGGGTTCATACTTATGCGAAATTGGATTCGGGTTTTCCTGCATCCAATTTGCATATTAGGGGAGTGTGATCTCAATGGAGCTGGTTCACACAGCTCTGGAGCGGCCATGGTCTGCACTGGAAAAGGACCTGTGCCTCTTTGGCTCTGTTTCAGGTCCGAATTCAGGCAAAAATTCGGACCGGATTCGCACCTGAAAACAGAGAACAGGGACGCACTGGACTCCCTGCTGCGAGCCGCGGCCGCAGCTAGTGTGAACCTGGCCTAAAAGCTGCAGGTGCTGTTAGGGAGATTTGCCATAGACTTCCATAGAGGATTTGAAGATGTTTTGAAGCACCAAGAAAGCGACATGGGGTATAATTTTTGAAGCAAAGCAATGCAAACACAACAGTTTGAACAGCACTGTAAGCTAACGGTATTATTTAGTGACAGGGTGCTTTGATTAGTATTCAAATGCCACATATTCAAGCAAGTGTAAACGAGGCCTTAAGGATGCATTCCTTTTCCTTTTGGGCTCTTTCACACGGGCGGTCCGATCAGATCCGCCTGTCAGTTTTTTAGGCGGATCTGATCGGATCCTCCATGCAGCTCTATGGGGCAGCGGATGTCAGCGGAGACACCTCCGCTGACACCCGCGGACACCCGTATCCGATCCTGTCCGTGAAATCTGGACGGATGGAAACCCTATTTTTCCATCCGTTCAGGAATCGGATCGGATCAGATGAGAGCGGACAGGCGGTCCGCTCTCATCCGATCCCCCATAGAGAGCAGCGGGGGCTGTGACACCTCCCTCTCCGCACTGCAAGCGGAGACGGAGCTGTCATCCGCCGGCTCAGCGGGGATCGCGGATCGATCCCCGCTGAGCAGCACTGATCCGCCTACGGAGGCGGACCGTATGAAAGAGCCCTTTCTTTTTTTTTCCAGACCTGAATGAACTCAGAGGTACGAGGCTATAAACAAACAGAAGTCCATTTACATCAGCCTACCTAGGAAGCCACATTGAGCTTCTGATCAGGTCCGTCTGAAAAACTGACAGGTTTGAAAGACTTGTAAAAGGGATCTTAGCCCCGTTCACATCGCCGCGATTTAACTGGGCAAATCACCTTTCAAATCGCAGCCTATTGCTGGCATGGGGAGTGTCCCAATTGGTGCGACGCCGACTTTGCAGCGCCGCACCGATTGCCAAAAGTAGTTCCTGCACTACTTTTTGCGGCTTCAGGGGGGACTTCAATAGATATCTGTGTATGAACCCGCACAGATATCTTTTAAGTCGCCCCCGAAGTCGGACTGAAATGTGGCTTTGAGATTAATTCCCACGATTTCAAAGTCGCATTCGTTGTGAATGAGGGCTTAAAGTGGTTGTTAAGCCACTCTGACCTCATCATACTATCTGATCTGCCTCCTAATGCTGTGTGCCCCTGTGAGTGTAATTTATGAAAAAATGCAGATTAAACCTGATTTTAGAGTGCCGCTCGATGCTCATGTGACCAGTCCCCTCTCTCCTCTCCCCGTCTGACAGCTGCAGTGGACGGGGCTGCTCTGGTCACGTGAGCGCCATGTGGCGCTCTAAAGTCAGGTATAATCTGCATTTTTTTGTATAAATCACACACACAGGGGCACACAGGATAAGACAGAGCAGATAGTATGAAAGTATAGATGTTATTTCAGCAGCAGGAGGGGGGTGGGGCGAACACTGTCACTAGCTGACAGGTAGGGAGGGGAAGGGAGGGGGGAGAGCAGACAGGAGACAGCAGATAACGGAGGAATGTAAACTGACCACTGTGTCAGGGTTCAGCAGCCATGATATACCGTGGTCAGTTTACAGGGGGGAGGGCAGAAACTGGCAGGATCAGCCAGGTATTTTAGGTGATAGAAGGGGCCAAATTACACAGCACAAGCACTGTGCTGTATTACATGCTTTAAAGAGACAGGATCCATTTTTTTATTTTTTTAGGGTAACAAACACTTTAAGCCCCATACACATGATCCGAAAGCAGATGAAAAATACTGCTTTCGAAGCGATCGTATGATAATCGGATCGTTAGTACAGAGCTTTCGAGAGACGATCACGACAGTTCATCTGATATTATCCGATCGGACAAGCATGAACATGTACTTTTATGTAAATTACCTTTATGAGTTTGGAGCTGTGCACAGTTTTTAACAGCACGTTTCAAGCGTGTTTTTATATGTGCGAAAAACACACTTCTGCTTGTCATGTTTAGGGTGCCATTAGCGAAATCATTCTTTTTTTTATTTGCACTTTTTCACGGACATTAACCACATGCCGACTGCCGCACGACTATATACTGTGGCAGTCAGCCCCCTACAGGCAAATTGACGTACCGGTATGTCACTCGTCCACGAGCCTGCAGGGGGCTCCCGCCCCCGCTCGTTCCCTGCCATCCCCGTGCGTGTGACCGGTGGCTCCGATGTCCACCGGCCACTCGCGATCTCCCTCAGGAGAGGGAGAAAGACAGATGGCTGATGTAAACACAGCCATCTGTCATTCTCCCTTAGATCATCACAGAGGCTATATGATCCTGCTATGTAGGATCGTATGTCTCTGTGATGATCTAACAAGCCACGCCCCCTGACAGTTAAAATCACGCCTCTAGGGACACACTTAACCCCTTGATCACCAATAAAGTTAACCCCTTCTCTGCCAGTGTCCTTTTTACAGTAACTGTGCATATTTATAGCACTGATTACTGTAGTAATGTCACTGGTACTCCCAAAAATGTCAAAAATGTCAGTCAGGGGTCCGATCTGTCCGCCGCAATGTTGCAGTCCCGCAAAAAAAAATCACAGATCACCGCCATTACTAGTTAAAAAAAAAACAATAAAAATGACATAAATCTTTCCTGTAGTTAGTAAACGCAATAACTTTTGCGCAAACCAATCACAATACGCTTATTGCTATTTTTTTCACCAAAAATATGTAACAGAAAACAAATTGGCTTAAAATGTTAAAAAATTTTGATTTTTACATTTTTTTTTTTTTTAGAATTTCATATAAAAAAATGTGAAAAATATTGTTATTTTTTTCAAAATTGTCACTTTTTTTTTTGTTTATAGCGCAAAAAATAAAAATCGCACAGCTGATCAAATACCACCAAAAGAAAGCTCTGTTTGTGGGGAAAAAAGGACTTTAATTTTATTTTGGTACAGCATCGCACGACCGTGCAATTGTCCGTTAAAATCACGAGTGCTGAATCACAGAATAGGGCCTGGTCTTTGAGCAGCCAAATCCTCCGGGGCTTAAGTGGTGAAAGCATAGTGTGAATGCAGCCTGATAGCGTACAAGGGGACTGAGCACCATAATGACGTGTCCAGGAAATGGAAACTTCCTTTTGTACAGTAAATACTGTTCTTCAATAAACATACAAATTTAGCTTTACAGTATATACAGTACACACCATAACTAGGCATGTAGTGAATATTATGTTAAATCTTTCTCATTCGTTTTCAGAAAGAATATAAATAAATCATGGGCAACTTTCAGTGACATTAAAAGCTCAGTTTTTAAAGCATTTTTAGCAGCTGATTTAATCATTTATTGACTATACAGCTTCTTTATCTTTTATATCTTGCCTAGGTTCCAGGATTAAACTGGTACTATGATTACTGCCCCAGGTTTCCTGTTTCAGGGTGGCTCCTTCCTCTTGAAGCATCCTACGGAGTCACCCTTTTTTGCAGGGACTAGAGTTGTGTCTCCTTACACTTTGTGCATAAATAGAAATACACAACCCCATAGTCTAGGATGGCAAAGGACTTCCCTGCTTCTTCTTCCTCGTTACCCCTCCTTTCTCAAAGCTTTAAAGCTTACCTGTGAAAGCCAGAAGTTCAGGGAAACAGCACTAAGAGATCAGGAGCCAGCAGCAATGAAAGCTGAAAAGTGCTGGGGTAAGAATTTTTTTTTTTATCTCTTAAATTTTAACACTTAGTTTACCAGGGAATGTTTATGTTATTGTACTGCATGTGTTAAAGTATAACTAAGTGCAACATTTTTTTTACGTTTTTGGATACTGTGGAGAGAGATTAGAACTGCTGTCTGTGTTCAAGGAGATTCACCCCCTCTATTCCTTCTGGTGACCGTTATCATAGAAAATGAAAGAAAATTAAACATTTTAGGATGTCCCCAGAACAGGAATAGAGGGGAAAACATTCAGTGGGGACATTTGTTTTGGTGATAATCAGGGATTCCCTCACTTTGAAAGGATTTCCTCTCACTTCCTGTTTTGGCTGTGAGACAGGAAGTGATGGGAAATCTCCCCAAGGAGACACATATGGCAAAAAAACCGACAGGGTTTATAACCCTCTCTTACTCTCTCCAAAATGAAAAAAAGTTTTTACTTTAGTTCTATTTTAACCCCTTCCTGTCGAACCTATGCATATGTGGAGTCACGGAAGTGTGTTTTCATCTGTTGGGCTGCAAATATGCACAGGGCAGCCATCAGAAATTTTGGGGCCCCTCTGGGCCTGACAACCAACATTCCCAGGGCCCGCCCTCTGGCTGTATCACTGAATCCACCCACTGGCCATCCCACCGAGTCCTTCAGTGCACCCCCACTTTTATTTTAACACTCTTATAACTTAATATATGAAAATGAATCCAATCAAGCAAGGAGACATCACCCATATATTCAGCAAAGGGACATCCCAATCCAGCAAAGAGACAGCCCAATCCAGCAAAGAGACATCCTAATCCAGCAAAGAGACATCCTAATCCAGCAAAAAGATGGCCTCAGATATTCTGCAAAGAGAAAGCCCCATTCAGCAAAGAGACATCCCTTCGGGCTGCATGGGCTTACTCTGTGGCCGCCCTGCTTTAGCAATTGCTAGTTACTACAGCAGCAACAACTCGATCTCGTTGGTTGGGCCTGGGTGGTCGGGCCCCTCAGAATGCCCAGGCCCCCTACATGTGTATGGGCTGTCCCCCCCTGATGGCAGCCCTAAATATGCGCTACTGTGTTTGTGCTGAGAGCACAGTGACTGGGCTGCCACCAACCGAGGACCGGTATCCGATCACATGATCTTTGTGATAGCTTGTGATTGACTATCACAGTGCTCAGTCGCTGTACAGCTGGCCCCTCTGTTTTTTTTTTTTCTGGAGAAAAAGATACACTATCTTCTTCCTTAACCACTTTCTGACCACCCTATTGCAGATTTCCTGCTTACAGGGCAGCTGTTCTATGCAGAATCATGTATAGAATGTTAGACCACCCGCTAGTAACCAAAAACATGACCTCCTCCCGGGCGGCGACAACTAGCGAACAGACTAACAATCTCCACTAATTATAGCATCTACCGGAGTGTATAGGCTGCCGCTGTTCTGTGAAAACACCAAGTGGTGGAAATCTCCAATTATTCCTGGTGTACACTCACCGCAAATAACATTGTTGGAGTTCTCAGCAAGTTGGAGTTTTCGGCAGAACACCAGCACCCGCTGATCATTGAGGAGAGACACAGGACAGAGCTCTGCATATGTGAACAATGCAGAGCTCTATCCTGTCAGCAGTGATGTGCTGGATCCTGCTTCCCTGCAAAGCAGGGAATAAAATCCACCACATCCCTTAATAAAAAAACCTCACTGTGTACACATAAACACCTGTTAGGCACACATTTAACCCTTTGATCGCCCTAGATGTTAAACCCGTTCCCAGCCAGTGTCACTAGTACAGTCATTAGTACAGTGACAGTGCATATTTTTTTTAGCACAGATCACTGTATTAGTGTCACTGGTTCCTACAAAGTGTCAAAAGTTTTAATAAGTGTCAGACTGTCCACCGCCAGCTGTCCAAGACGCCAATCGCCACCATTGCCAGTATGAAATTAATAAATTAAAAAGAAAAATTATAAAAAAAAAAAAAGAAAAAAAAAAATATATATATACACAGTATCTCACAAAAGTGAGTACACCCCTCACATTTTTGTAAAAATGTTATGATACCTTTTCATGTGACAACACTGAAGAAATTACACTTTGCTACAATGTAAAGTACTGAGTGTACAGCTTGTATAACAGTGTAAATTTGCTGTTCCCTCAAAATAACTCAACACACAGCCATTAATGTATAAACCGCTGGCAACAAAAGTGAGTACACCCCTAATTGAAAATGTCCAAATTGGACCCAAAGTCTCAATATTTTGTGTGACTACCATTATTTTCCAGCACTGCCCTAACCCTCTTGGGCATGGAGTTCACCAGAGCTTTACAGGTTGCCACTGGAGTCCTCTTCCAGTCCGCATAATGACATCAAGGAGCTGGTGGATGTTAGAGACCTTACTCTCCTACACCTTCCATTTGAGGATGCCCCACAGATGCTCAATAGGGTTTAGGTCTGGAGACATGCTTGGTCAGTCCATCACTTTTACCCTCAGCTTCTTTAGCAAGGCAGTAGTCGTCTTTGAGGTGTGTTTGAGGTCGTTATCATGTTAGAATACTGCCCTGAGGCCCAGTCTCTGAAGAGAGGGGATCATGCTCTGTTTCAGTATGTCACAGTACATGTTGGCATTCATGGTTCCCTCAATGAACTTTAGCTCCCCAGTGCCGGCAGCACTCATGCAGCCCAGACCATGACACTCCCACCACCATGCTTGACTGTAGGTAAGACACACTTGTCTTTGTACTCCTCACCTGGTTGTCGCCACACACACTTCACATCATCTGAACCAAATAAGTTTATCTTGGTCTCATCAGACCACAGGACATGGTTCCAGTAATCAATATCCTTAGTCAGCCTGCAAACAGTTTGCTGAAGACAAGCATTCTTGTGCACCATCTATAGAAGAGGCTTCCTTCTGGGATGACAGCCATGCAGACCAATTTGATGCAGTGTGCAACATATGGTCTGAGCACTGACAGGCTGACCCCCCACCCCTTCAACCTCTGCAGCAATGCTGGCAGCACTCATATGTCAATTTCCCAAAGACAACCTCTGGATATGATGCTCAACTTCTTTGGTGGATCATGGCGAGGCCTGTTCTGAGTGGAACATATCCTGTTAAGCCACTGTATGGTCTTGGCCAACGTGCTGCAGCTCAGTTTCAGAGTCTTGGCATTCTTCTTTTAGCCTAGGCCATCTTTATGTAGAGCAACAATTCTTTGTTTTAGATCCTCAGAGAGTTCTTTCCTCAGAGAGTTCTTTGCCATGAGGTGCCATGTTGAACTTACAGTGACCAGTATGAGAGAGTGAGAGCGATAACAACAAATTTAACATGCCTGCTCCCCATTCAGTGGTGGCTGATGAATAAAAATGTAGGGGGGGGGCGGCAAAACCAACACCCCCCCAGTTTGTTCCAGTTCCAGAAAAAAAAAGTAGAATATGCAGCATTTTTTCTGCACTGAACTGGAACGCGGTAAAACGCATCAAAAACTAAATGCACCAAAAACGCACCGGAAATGCACCATTTGGGCCTGTTCGAATCATAGAAATGCGGTCCAGATGTGTTCCAGATGCTTTGCTACATATGCTTTTTTGATGCTTTCCAGTTCATATCCCCCCCCCTTTTTTTCTTTACTTTAAATAAGGACATATGTTCCAGTGCATTTTTTTGGTGCATTCCAGTGCATGTTTGATGCATTTTTTTTTTTTTTCAAATATAATTTTTTTATTTTAAGACAAATCAACAATTACAAAAAAGAACATACAACGGAACCAAAAAGGAAAAAAAAAAAATAATAAGTACATTCACAATCAAAACATCGTACCTCGCCTGGTAAACATAAACAGTAAATATATATCATCTATGCTTCTTCTCATAAACTCACAAAAGTATCCATAGATTAATACCCTTTCTTATTACATAACACAGGGTTGGTAAAAAAAAAAAATAAATAATAAATACATTCACAATCAAAAATCGTACCTCGCCTGGTAAACATAAACAGTAAATATATATCATCTATGCTTCTTCTCATAAACTCACAAAAGTATCCATAGATTGGTACCCTTTCTTATTACATAACACAGGGTTGGTAAAAAAAAAAAAAAAAAAAAAGATTGTCTCTTGCCTGGGGGACCATCCCCCATCTCCACTCACTACTGCAACAGGGCCGCACCCTCATCGGACAAAACAAAATTATTCCAGAGCTCCCAGGTCTCATGATACCAGGTCTCATGATACAACTCCCGCTTACCATATGATGTCAGCACCAGGTCTTCCATTTTATTAATAATCTCTACCCTCCGTAACCAGTCTTTTACTGTAGGAGGGCTTGACCTTTTCCACAACGCCGGAATACATGCCCTTGCTGCGTTAATTAAGTGACACACTACCGATTTCTCGTAACGTTGTCTAGGAATATCTGACAAATGAAACAGGAAAAAGGCTGGGTCTTCCTGAATAGGGAATTCCGTAATTTTTTGCACGGTAGCTCTAACCTCAGACCAGTATTTTGAAAGTTTCGGGCAGGACCAAAAAATATGAAGTATTGTTGCGTCCACCCCTCCGCAGCACCAGCAGTTTGCCGATACGTTCAGGGAAAATCTATGAAGTTTATGAGGTGTATAATACCACCTGGTTAATATCTTGAAATTGGTCTCTTGAGTTTGGTACAGATAGATGTTTTAAAGGACAAAAAAATGATATTCTGCATTTGCTTTGGTGTGAAGGTGCGGTTTAGGTCAGCTGCCCATTTAGTTAAACACCGTAAAGAAGGTCTATCCAACGGGGTTATTAGTAAACTGTACAATAAAGAAAGCGTATGTTGTAGTACCCCTTCTTTCAGGCAGTATTCTTCAAATTTGGTCAGACTACGTGCAAAATCCATAGGTTTTGGTAGTGTATGTAGAAAATGGTGCAGCTGCAAAGCAGACCAGAAGGTAAGTCGAAAGTGACCTACCGCTGCCATCAGTGTCTCCAATGTCGGCCAGCTGTCCGAGATCAAAAACTGGAAGGCTCGAACATATCCGGATACACCCATCCTCACCAAATCTGGTGACGAGAGGCCCGGCAAAAACCTCGGATTCCCAATCACAGGAAGTATTGGAGAACACGAAGAAGATAAAAAATTCCGCATCATAGCCTGATGGCCTATTCGCACCATGGTACCCACAAGAGGGTGAAGACGCATTTGTGATGGTAAATCTGGGTAGCACCAAAGAGCTCCCTGAAGCGGAATATTCGTCTGTACCTGTTCTATGGTGACCCACAATTTAGATGCTTGATGTCAGCACCAGTCCACCACCCTACTCAGGTGGGCTGCCTGGATATACTTCTGTATGTCCGGAAGGGCTAACCCACCGCAAGCTTTTGGTAAGGTGTTCGTGATAGACGTGGTCTTTTCTGCGCCCAGATAAACTTGACAAAGAGAGAGTGAATCAAGTGAGCATATCGGGCAGGTAACTCTGATCAAGTAGATATGTTTAGGTAGTATACTCATCTTTATCAGGTTGCATCTACCGAACCACGAATGCAGACCCATCTGCCACTTGTCCAAGAGGGTGCGGGTCTGCGTAATCAAAGGAGGGAAGTTCAGTTCATAGACCTTAGATAAACATGGTGGAATAAAGGTACCAAGATAACGTAGGGCCGTGTCTGTCCAACGAAAGCTAAAATTCTTTTGTAAGGTACGTAGAAAAGACGATTTAATCCCTACTCCCATCACCTCTGATTTGCTAAAATTAATCTTGAAATTTGAAAGGGTTCCGTACCTGGTCAGCTCACATAATAGATTAGGCAAAGAGACGCTCGGGTTCGTCACAGAAAACATAAGGTCGTCCGCGTACGCGGATATCTTATATTGGTTTCCACCAACTTTCAATCCTTGAACATCCGGGTTCTGGCGTATAGTGCAAAGGAAGGGTTCCAATGAGAGAACAAATAAAAGGGGGGATAAGGGACAACCTTGCCTCGTGCCGTTATTGATAGGGAAAGGGTCAGATAAAAGACCATTCACCTTGACCTGTGCAGTGGGGTTTGTATATACACTCGTGATCCACTGCAGCATATTACCTCCTAGACCTATATATTTAAGGACCGTAAACATAAAACGCCAATTCACCCTATCAAAGGCTTTTTCCGCGTCTGTATTAATGAAAACACTCGGAGTTCGGGAGGTATTAGCCACGTGTATCAAGTTTAATACTTTAGTGGTATTGTCCCTAGCCTCTCGGCCAGGGACAAAACCCACTTGATCAAGATGCACAAGGTCAAGAAGATGTGAGGCTAATCGATTGGCCAGTATTTTGGCAAAAATTTTCAAATCAATATTAAGTAAAGAAATAGGTCTGTAGCTCCCGCAAGATGTAGGGTCCTTTCCTTCTTTCAAAATAACCGTAATATGTGCTGCCAGGGTGTCCCTAAGTATCTTGGAACCCTCCCTTGCAGAATTATAGAGTCTGACCAGGTACGGGCCCAGAATAGCGGAAAAAAACTGAAAATATTGAAGGGTATAACCATCTGGTCCAGGGGCCTTCCGTAACTTCATAGCACCTATGGTCTGTTGAACTTCCGCTAAGGAGATTGGCTCGTCTAGCTGTTCTCTAATCTCAATAGGGAGTGTAGGGAGGCCAGATTTTACCAGGTAGTCTTCTATTATCGGAGTAGAAGTTCTGGCATCTGTCAATGAATACAGTGTAGAATAAAATCGGCCAAATTCTTCCACAATCTGTTTAGGAGGGGTCAACTTATGGCCCTGCATTGAAACAATGCTAGGGACATAAGTAGAAAGGTTTGAATCCTTCACAGAATGTGAGAGTAACTTCCCACATTTATCTCCAAATTCATACCCTCGACCTCGGCTCCTTTGCATGGGCGCCTTAGCTCTAAACAGAAGGAGATCAGCTATTTGTTGTCGTATTCGTACAAGATCAATCTCCAGAGTCGGAGACGTGGCATGTTTATGTTGAGCTTCAAGGCGGCGGAGCTTATCTAGAAGTTGCGTCAATTGTTTTTCCCGATCCTTTTTAAGTCTAGATCCATGTTTAATAAAGGACCCTCTCAAAACGGCTTTATGGGCCTCCCATACATTCCCTATATCAGATTCCTCCACATCATTTATCTGAAAGTACTCCTGTAACGTAGACTAAATATCTGCCAGAACTTCAGGGATCTGTAGGAGACTCTCGTTCAACCTCCAGAAACATTGGCGAGAGATAGTAGAGTCTGACAGAGAGTAGGTAAGCAACACTGGCGCATGGTCTGACCATGTTATATCCCCTATTGTTGATGTTTTAATCGCATGAAGTTGTCTATGCGGGATTAAAAAGTAGTCAATCCGTGAATAGCACTTATGGGGTGTTGAATAGAATGTGTAATCCCTCTCAGAGGGATGTAACAGGCGCCACACGTCTATCCATTGAGCGTTGTGGAACGTCTGCGTAATACGTTTACCGGCCGACGGCGAGATAGCTGATCTTCCCGTAGAGGTATCAAGAGATGCCAAGATCGGTACGTTAAAATCCCCTCCCACAATAAGCTGTCCCTCCATGAATTCCAAGAGCGATTTAGTCACTCGCCCAAGAAAAACTTCTTGACGGTCATTTGGTGCATACAGTGTTGCAAATGTAAACTGTATATCGCCAACTTTCCCTTTAATAAACAGGTATCTTCCCTCCGAATCGGACAGAATGTCATTCAATTTCCACGGAAGTTTGGAGGACAACAAAATTGTCACTCCTCTGGATTTGGCGTCCTTATTCGTAGAATGATAAGCTGTATTATAGTCCTTATTCATAAGCCTGGGAGCTCTATCGCCCCTGAAGTGGGTCTCCTGGATAAAGGCGACATCCACTCTGGAACGTTTAAGATCATTAAGCAACATTCTTCTTTTCTCTGGTACATTGAGCCCCCTAGCATTCAGAGAGAAGATAGTGAGGTCCTCCATTGTCGAGACGTGCAAAAAATCAAAACAAAACCAAAAAACAAAAAGAACAAAAAAAAAAACAAAAAAAGAAGGAGGGAACAAAAGAAGGGATGAAGAACCCCCTTCCAAAACACAATTGGAACTCAGAGATGGTCTTTGACCACTCTGTCCCCTCCACACAACACACTCTTCACTAACAAGGAAAATTCCAAGTACACTATGTGACAAACAGTCACCCCTCAGTGTACTGACCAAAATGGGAAAGTGTTCCAAGCCATTTGCGGAAAAGTAAAAAGAAAACAAAAAAGAACACCGTTCTCCCGGACCCCCACCCGCCACCCCGGCACAGATTCTAATCTTTACCTGTCCACAATCAGGGATTAAAAAGGGATTAAAAAATAAAACCCAATATAAAAGAAAGAAAAAAAAAAAAAGAAAAGGGGGGGAGGGGAAGGAGCACCCTTCCTCTATCGTACCCATCAGTCATATGAGGGGGATATCCACTATCTCCCCCGCAACAATCCGCTCTCTAGATTCCTCTCTCCCTTGCAGGACTTACTTCTGCCTGAAACCTGTGGAGCAACAAAATGATATATATATATACCGACTCCTGGGTGTCTGTTAAACCTCTAAAGTCCGCAACTAAAGATAGTTATTGTAACGCTCTGGGGTTTGATTTTGTGAACTGGATTTGCAGCTGCAGAATTTCCACTCAGTAGTCGTGTAGAGATGTGTTGAATCACCTTATCCAACTCTCTTGACTCATCATGGTGGTTCAGCCTGCTTCAGTATGCACACACACAAACACTGAGAGGTGATGTTGTTGGAGTGATAGAGGTCTATGCAATAGTAGTGAGGTGATATACTGAAGGGATAGGCTTGAGTAGTGATAGCAAATAATAATAAGCACTCAGGTAGTAATGTTGCAGGAGTGATAGCAGATGGTGATAGATAGTATGCAGGAGAGATAGCAATCATGTACAGGTAATAGGTGATAGGTGATAACAGATGAAGTGTACAGGATATGCTAAGCAAACACAAGGATATAGGTTACAGGTGGTAGTAGGTTCAAGAGCTAACACTCTAGGTAGCGATGCAGGTGATAGATGGTGAGAGCATGTATCTTAGAGCTTAGTAACCGTTCTTATTATGCAGAAAGATATAGCAAGTGGTTTGGTAGGAAGGGATCCCCTGCGGGGTACTTATCACAGGCTGGTGAGCGAGGGTAAGGATCAGGTAGCGAGGTAAAGGATCAGGTGGCGAGGTAAAGGATCAAGTAGCGAGGCTCCGGTCAGTCCAGGTATAGGGAAGATAGCTGGAGGATACGGCAGCGTCAGTCAGGCTTGTATTATGAGCGGTTGCACGAACACCTTGTGAGTGCAGACCGTCGGTTGAAATAGCCGCTCACAGCGGCGCCTAGTGATGACATCATCAGTTGTTAAAGAGACATGCAGCTATATGCGTTCCATCTACCTGAATGGTGGAACGCAACCCGGAAGTAAGAGGCTAGAAGGTACTGAAAGTACCAGGATCTTACAGTACCCCCCCCCCCCCCCCCAAGGCCGGCTCCAGAAGGCCTATAGCACTGGTCTCTCAGGGTATTTGGAGTGAAATCTTCGTATAAGCCTGGATGCGTTAACGTCAGAAGCATCCAACCAGGTGTCGTCTTGGGGTCCATCGTTTTTCCATCTGATGAGATATTGGAGTTTTCCTCTGTGGATACGAGAATCCAAAATCTCCCTAATCTCAAATTCTTCTCCACCTTCAACTTGTACTGGAGGTGGAGGTAAGATGGTAGGTCTAATCCCTTGGTTGGGTATATGTGGCTTTAATAGCGATACGTGAAAAATGGGGTGTATTTTAAGATCCGCCGGTAATGTGAGTCGAACCGCAGACGTTCCTATGAGTTTCTCGATTGGGAAAGGTCCCAAAAACAGAGGTCCAAGCTTTTTACTGGGGATTTTCAACCTCAAGTTTTTTGTAGATAGCCAGACAAGATCCCCAATAGTGTATTGAGGGGAAGGTCTTCTACGAAGGTCGTAGTACCTTTTTTGTTGGCTATGAGCATGTGATATGGTGGTGTTAAGTAAATCCAGAGAGTCTTTTATTTGGGTGAGATAGTCAGAGGCTACTGGATTACTTGATGGTAGGATGCGTGGTGGAAGAAGTGTGGGATGAAACCCATAGTTTAGGTAGAACGGACTTTGCTTAGTAGTACTGTGGGTTGCATTATTATAAGCAAATTATGACAAAGGGAGGAGGTCCACCCAATCATCCTGTAGGTATGAGGTGTAGCAACGTAAATATTGTTCAATACACTGGTTGACTCTTTCAGTTTGCCCATTAGTCTGTGGGTGATAAGGGGAAGTAAGCTTCCGCTCAATACGCAATATGCGACATAGAGCTTGCCAAAACTTAGAGATGAACTGTGATCCCCGGTCAGATAGGAGAGTCTTTGGAATTCCATGTAGTTTGAACACATGTTTCACCAGTAATTCCGCTGTTTCCTTAGATGAAGGTAGTCTGCGAATAGGAATGAAATGTGCCATCTTTGTCAGATGGTCCACTGACACTAAGATGGTAGTAAATCCTTTGGAAGGTGGTAACTCTACTATGAAGTCTAGAGACACAACTTCCCATGGAACTTTGGGTATTGGTAGACTGCAAAGTAGACCAAATGGTTTTGTAGTGTCAATTTTGGACCTTGCACAGATGTCACATGAGGAAACAAATTTCTGTACAGACGTCTTCATTCCAGGCCACCAAAATTGCCTGGTGAGTAAATTAAATGTCTTAGTCATACCCATATGTCCTGCCATAGGTACGTCATGTGATAGTTCTAAAATTTTAGTACGCATACCAGGAGGTATGTAGAGTTTGTTGTCAAAATAGAGGAAGCCTTCTGCATCAGCACTTAGTTGTGGTGGTGGTGAATCCAGTCCTAGGCTGTGCAGAATCTCTTCCTTTAAGGAACGAACAACACCAATAATACGATCATGGGGTATTATAGGAAGTGAAGGGATTTCAGCACAGTTATCTTCGGTTAACCGTGATAACGCATCCGCCTTCTTGTTTTTATCTGCAGGAGTGTAGGTCACTAAGAAATTGAATCTTAGGAAGAATAATGACCACCGTACCTGCCGATGGGAAAGGGTCTTGTTGATCTGAAGGTATTGGAGATTCTTATGATCTGTATATATGAGTATTGGCAACCGGGTACCTTCGAGTAAATGTCGCCAATTTTCAAGTGCCAGTTTCATGGCAAGCAGCTCCTTTTCACCCACTGGGTAGTTCACCTCTGGGCTACTTAGTGATTTAGAGAAAAAAGCAACTGGGTGAAGTGGAGAAGCGTTTGTTGGTCATTGGGAAAGAACTGCTCCTACAGCCATATTTGACGCATCCACCTCTAGGATGTATTGGAGGGATGGGTCTGGATGGCGTAGTATGGGAGCAGAAGTGAAGCTTGATTTTAACAAGCGGAAAGCTTTATTTGCTTCTTCAGACCATTTGTATGTTTTTTTCACACTTGTGAGTTGTGTGAGCGGTCTTACGATAGAAGAGAAGTTCTTGATGAACTTCCTATAGAAATTTGAGAATCCGAGGAATCGTTGTAATGCCTTACGAGTTGTTGGTACAGGCCAATCCAGAATACACGATATCTTGCTCATATCCATCTTAATGCCATTCTTTGATATGATGTATCCTAGGAATAATACTTCTTCCTTATGGAATAGGCATTTCTTCAGCTTTACATATAAATTGTGTGCGAGTAATCTGGACAACACAAGTCGTACATGTCTTACATGTTCAGACAAGGATTGAGAGTAAATGAGTATATCATCCAGATATACCACAACACAAACATCGAGTAGGTCTCTGAAGATGTCATTTATGAAGCGTTGGAATGCTGCGGGAGCATTACACAATCCAAAGGGCATCACTAGATATTCAAATAGTCCGTATCTAGTTCTGAATGCCGTCTTCCACTCATCCCCATCACGGATGCGGATGAGATTGTAAGCCCCTTTTAGGTCCAACTTTGAAAAGTAAGTGGCTCCACGCACTTGTTCAATGAGTTCCGGAATGAGAGGTAGAGGATAGCGATCCTTTATAGTAATAGTATTTAACTGCCTATAGTCAATGATAGTCCTAAGACTTAGATCCTTATTGCGGACAAAGAAAAGTCCTGCAGCTGTGGAAGACGTAGAGGGTCTAATAAACCCTTTCGCTAAATTCTCATCTAAGTATTCCTTAAGATGAGAAAGTTCATCCTGAGATAGAGGATAAACATGTCCGAAAGGTAGTTTACTGTTAGGGAGTAGATCGATACAACAATCATAGTCCCTATGGGGAGGCAATACTTGAGCATTTTTCTCAAGGAAGACTTCAGACAAGTCCTGATAGCATGGTGGTGGTGTGAATTCATCCGACACCATGGACAGGATTTTTTTATAAGATTGGAGGTTACACGTGGTCTCGCAATAGTGAGAGGGGAAAGTTAGGGTCCGTGTTTTCCAATCAATGTTTGGTTGATGTATATGCAACCAGGGAAGCCCAAAAATAATGGGAAAATGTGGTGAAGGTAATACATCAAAGGTGGTGGTCTCAACGTGAGACTTGTTAGTAGTAACAAGAAGTGCTTGTGTTTGATTGGTAATTGGACCAGAAGATAACGGAATACCGTTAATTAAACTGACAGAGACAGGGATAGGTTTTGAAATAATAGGTATTTTATTCAAAGCAACAAAACTAGTGTCAATGTAGTTCCCACAAGATCCTGTGTCGATCATAGCCTTAGTAGTGATTCTATTTTGGTCCCACTGTAAGATCAAATGAATGAAAAGATAGGGATTAGAAAAAGAAGTCGTTAATCCCCCCAGTAATACATGTGAACACTTACCCTCTTTTTTGAGGACAAGGGGACAGACGCTTATCAGATGATCAGCGGATGCACAATACATGCAGAGATTTTGAGATTTTCTCCTGGCTCGTTCAACAGACGACAATGGTGGACGTATAATTCCTACCTCCATAGGAGTAGAGTCGGAGGACGAAAATCGAGAAGGATTGGTTAATGGTACTCCCATTTTCTCAGCCTTCCTTTCTCGTAACCGTCTGTCGATATTGATGCTGAGTTGTATTAAGGCATCCAAAGTGCCAGGTAAATCCGCTCGGGCGAGCTTGTCTTTTACGGCTTCGGATAACCTGAGCCTGAACTGGGTTCGTAGAGATGCGTCATTCCACCCTGAATCTAGGGTCCATCTCTTGAACTCTGCTACAAAGTCTTCAACAGGTCTCCTTCCCTGTTTTAAAGCCCTCAATTGGGTGTCAGCAGTACTCTGCCTGTTTGGGTCTTCATACAGGCTAGAAAGTTCTGCTAAGAATGCATAATAGGAGTTGAGAAGAGGGTCGTTTTTCTCAAAGAAGGAGTCTGCCCAGGCCCGTGGATCACCTGACATATATGATATAGTGGTACAGACTTTAATCTGGTCTGTATTGTAAGTACGAGGTTTTAAATTAAAAAGCAATTGACATGCATTTTTAAATTCACTAAATTTTTTCCGATCACCTGTAAACACTTGTGGAGGGTTTATTTTGGGCTCACGGGGTTGAGCAGCAGTGAGCTGTGATACACGGGCTACCTGCTGTCTCAAAGTCTGATTTTCTTTTTGCACTTCGGTAAGAGAAACAATTAATGCATCTACCTTTTGTGTTGAGTGGCTAAATCTGCTGAATCCATTTTTTCTGGTTCGTGCAATCTGTAACGCTCTGGGGTTTGATTTTGTGAACTGGATTTGCAGCTGCAGAATTTCCACTCAGTAGTCGTGTAGAGATGTGTTGAATCACCTTATCCAACTCTCTTGACTCATCATGGTGGTTCAGCCTGCTTCAGTATGCACACACACAAACACTGAGAGATGATGTTGTTGGAGTGATAGAGGTCTATGCAATAGTAGTGAGGTGATATACTGAAGGGATAGGCTTGAGTAGTGATAGCAAATAATAATAAGCACTCAGGTAGTAATGTTGCAGGAGTGATAGCAGATGGTGATAGATAGTATGCAGGAGAGATAGCAATCATGTACAGGTAATAGGTGATAGGTGATAACAGATGAAGTGTACAGGATATGCTAAGCAAACACAAGGATATAGGTTACAGGTGGTAGTAGGTTCAAGAGCTAACACTCTAGGTAGCGATGCAGGTGATAGATGGTGAGAGCATGTATCTTAGAGCTTAGTAACAGTTCTTATTATGCAGAAACATATAGCAAGCGGTTTGGTAGGAAGGGATCCCCTGCGGGGTACTTATCACAGGCTGGTGAGCGAGGGTAAGGATCAGGTAGCGAGGTAAAGGATCAGGTAGCGAGGTAAAGGATCAAGTAGCGAGGCTCCGGTCAGTCCAGGTATAGGGAAGATAGCTGGAGGATACGGCAGCGTCAGTCAGGCTTGTATTATGAGCGGTTGCACGAACACCTTGTGAGTGCAGACCGTCGGTTGAAATAGCCGCTCAGAGCGGCGCCTAGTGATGACGTCATCAGTTGTTAAAGAGACATGCAGCTATATGCGTTCCATCTACCTGAATGGTGGAACGCAACCCGGAAGTAAGAGGCTAGAAGGTACTTAAAGTACCAGGATCTTACAGTTATAGACTATCTTTATTGCTAGCAATAAAAATATTGCCAGCAAGCTCCCAGAGGAGGTACGGTTCCAGTCGTTCCACAGCGGATTGTCCCTTACATCGAATTTAGGGGTAGGGGGAAGGAAGTGGATGAAGGAGCAAAAAACAGAAAAAGAAAGGAAGACTATGAGGGGTATCGTTATCTCTCCCATCTATTAACCCATTAAGCGTCTCCAAAAAAAAAAAACGGAACCCCAGCATAAACCGTCATTATTTCAGTGTCTTGAACAACTTAACATTATCCAAAAACTTCATCAGAGTACAGATATAGGTATATTGTTTACATCTATGAAATATATATCTATACCTGATGGCCTATACCGTTATATCTTACAGAAATACACTACCCATCTCTCCTAATGTCCGATAAAAAAAAAAGAAAAAACCCCCACTCTACTTGGGTCTCATAGGCGCCCAGGCCCGGTTCATTTGCGCAACGTCAATCAGCACCAAAAAAAAACTAATATATATATTGTAAAGTTCTTACCCATCTACCCTAATAGTGAGGAAAAAAAAAAAAAAAAAAAGGTTAGGAGAGGAATTACTTATTGGACCTCATAATTACTTATGTCTCCAAAAAAAAAAAAAAATTATATAATTATTCTATTGATGTGATACAGTCGCCCCAGTGAGTGACCACAACTATGCTGGGCGTCGTTGCCAATCCTCCATCCTGGGCCCCCCAAGACCCATATAAGTACCCTTTAGCTCCTCCATTTCCATACCACTCCTCTCCCCCAGAAAGGAGAGAGAAGGGGTGCTTAACCTACCCCCGAATTCCCCCAGTTACCCCAAAAAAAAAAAACCCCCAAATATAGTTATAGCAATCACCTAATAGGCTGGTAAATATTTCCCAAGAGGGAAGGGAGGGAAGGGAGAGTAAAGGGAGAATAAAGGAATATAAAACCCCAATATGTAATATCAACATACATGCTGTGTTATCAACTTAATCTCTCAAAGCACCTGTTTTATTTAGAGGTAGCTGTTACCATCTATCCCGTCTCGTAAAAAAAAAAAAAAACTTTTAACTTATGCAGATAAGTCACGCATTCCTATCTCATTCGATGACATTTACCTCAAGCAAACAGAAAGAGAAAAAAAAAAAAAAAGGAAAAAACCCAACAGAGAGAGGCTATTCCCCCCCGGCCTCATGTTTGCCCCGGCCGAATCCCGCAGCAACGTCCAGCATCCCTAGTGTATATACATATATAGTGATTATATACCACTTCTATTTCTTGTGCAGTTAAAAAAGTACACAACAAACAAAAAGAAAAAACAAAAAATAAATAAATAAAGAGGACTCTAATAATAGAATCTCATCAATATATATAAAAAAAAATAAAAAAATAAAAAACCCATACCTATTACTTGCTGAGCGTTGCTGTGAGTCGGTCAAGGTCCCCCGAGGCCCTATGGGGATTCTTCAACATCTTATTATAAAACCCCCATTATCCAGCCTACTCCATATTACACAGCTATGCAAAGGGAAAAAAAAGAAAGAAAAAAGTATTTAGCAGGTCTCTCCCATTGCGGTTCTCCCTCCCTCCCTGAAAAAAAAAAAAAAGACCCCTTGATCAGATGTTCATATCAAGCCAGTTACTCGGGCCTCCTTAGGGGACCCTGCTTGTGTCCCATCCAATTCCTGTCTTGACTGGGGTCTCCTTCCTGGTGTTGCAATGTCTCTGTTTCTCCCAGGACCCTGACATCTGAGAAAAATCAGCCAATCCGGGACTTGAAAGGGATCAGTACCCATAAATGAAAAAAGATTTGGTAAGTCATTTACTGAGCGTAGAGAAAAAGAGCCCTGGGCATTGCGAAAAGTAACCGAGAGGGGAAAACCCCACCGGTACGTTAAACCCAACTGTCTTGCTTTGTCCAATACTGGGCGAAGGAGAGCCCTCCTCTGTAGAGTAGCTTTGGACAGATCTGGGAGGATTTTAATAGGTACCCCCTCCCAATCTACTGTACCTTTGTCCCAGGCTCCACGCAAAACTAACTCTTTATCTGCAAAGTGGTGAATCCGACATATCACATCCCGCAATCGGTCAGAGTCTGCAAAGCGGGGACCTGGAGCTCGATGGATTCTGTCGAACTGTAGTCTGTCGGGGTATCGGTCACCAAGGATTTTCTGGAATATGCTTTTTACGGTATCTCCCAGGTTCTCAGTGTTGATAGATTCGGGAAGCCCTCGTAGATGCACATTGTTTCGTCGGCTTCTGTCCTCTAATTCCTCCATTCGTAGCTGTAATGTCATCTCTGTTGCTGTGTTTTGTTTAACTTGGTTTTCCAAGACGGCCACTCGTCCTTCCAATGAAAAAAGGGAGGACTCGCTCACCGCCGTTCGCTGAGAAACAATTTGAATCTCCTCTCGTACTTCCTTGATGGCAGCTTGTTGTTTCTCCTCTATCCGAGCCACCATTGCCGCAATGTCCGCCTTGGTAGGCAATGCCTGCAGCAAGGCTCGTAGTTCGGCATCTGCCCTCAAAGACAGTACCCCTTCTTCCACTCTGGGCTCAGTCAAGTTGTCCATATGGGGCTCAGGTGTCTTCGTACGCACCAGGGAGGCAGGCTGAGCGATCCCCGTAGAAGCAGGATCCGCAGCGGCAGCCTGCACTCCACGCGGTGCGGCCATCTTGGACCCAGACAGACCCGGTACTGAGGCCAGGAAAAACTGGGAAATTTCTCCCTCGGTTTTGTTCAGGCTAAGTCTCTTCACTGAGCCTTTAGTTTTACGCTTCTTTGTGAGTGTCATATCCTCCAGGGAATTCAGTTTGTGCCGGGTAGGGCTGGAGGTAGCCGGGAGCTCAGTCCATGTGTGTCTCTACTCCGCCATGTCTTGGCCACGCCCCCCCTGGTATACGCCTTTCTAACCAGTGACATGTTTGATGCATTTTACTGCGTTCCAGTACAGGTCAATACAGTAGAAAATGTAGCATGTTCTACTTTTTTTTCTGGAACTGACCGCACTGGTGTGAACTATGCCATTAAAAACCATATGACCTCCTATCCAGGCATTTTTGATGCAGGAAAAAATAGCACTGGATTGCATGTGGTGTGAACTGGCCTTTAAGGTAAAGGAAAAAAAGAGGAAAGAATGCACTGGAAAGCATAAAAAACGCACCGGAAAGTGTCAAAAATGCAAATGCAGAATTGTATCCAGAATACATCCGGAACTGCATTTCTATGGTGTGAACTGGCCCTGTATGTAAAGCAGACAGAAACCTTCTGGATTTTAGCTGTACTGTACTGCAACTTGATATATGGATCAATTCATATAACTCGTGTCTGATATCTGCTACACCACAAATTCCCAAATGTACCAAATCCACTGCAGGAGCTGGAAGTTGAAGTACTCAAGTGAAGGCAAAAAGTGGTGGTAATAGAGAAAAAGATCAGCTAGGTCTCCTGTGAGATCTTGATTTAAATGTCACAAACTGAGAGTACTGCCCACAAATAATGGAATGAACGAATAAACGTGAATGATTAACTAAAAGCAGGACTAGACATCAGAAAAAAAGATAGACAAGCCAAATACTAGTAAACAGTGGCGGCTGGTGCTCAAAATTTTTTGGGGGGGCGCAAACAGAAAAATGTAATAGGCATTGCTTTGTGGCAAAAAACGCTGTAAAAAATTGCGTGACTTTGAGGGCACAAAAGCATGAAGGGGGCCTTCAGTAATTAAGGTATAGCGTGCCCCCTTTCAATGCACAGAGACCAGCGTGCCCCCTTTCAATATATATAATATATTATGAAGAATGTAACAGGAGGAGATGGAACACATAAATGCAGGAACACCCTAAAACCCCCAGGTGGACAGGAACAAAGTTGGGAAATATGACAGAAAGTTCTCTATATTTTGCTGAAGATAAAAAAGTTCAAGAGATTCATTTCTCTCGAAAACATCTTACGTCACTTCCTATGAGACGCGAGGAAGCTTCTCATCCATACTACGCGTTCTGGTTCCAAGTGTCCAGTAAAAAGAAAATGACTTGGATATATTCCCAACCATACCCAATTCCAAGGTAGGCTCTGAATAAATAACTGAAATGTTTATTGCTATTAGGAAATAAATTATTTGCTTAGTTTAATGAGACTTGAGCAACTCGTTATTACAAAACCGCGGTAGGCTGGGAAAGCTTTCAACAGTAACAGTGTAACATTAAAGGAGAAGTATAGCTAAAGGTAATTTGGCTGTATTTCTCCTATGAATCACACGAGTTCAATTCGTTTTGGACTCGTGACCCGGTTTCAGCAGAGTGGGCTGAGGTCCGCTCTCTGCTGACGTCACAGAAGTCAGTCCAGGCATCGCGTCATCACGACAATGGAAGTCTTGATCTGTCAGGTGCCCAGACCGACACCCGGCTCAGCCTCTTAGCGAGCCGCTGAGAGCCTGACCTGGCCGCTCCCACCCTCCACGGCTCAGTGCTCCAGTGAGTGAGAAGGGGGCAGAGCGGAGAGCTGCTGACCGACAGTCAGCAACTCTCTGCTCTGGGAGCTGTCAGAACCGAGTGATTGGGGGTTTTCAATCGCTCAGTTCTCAGTGCAGAGGCGCGGGGACAGATGCAGCATTGGACCAATGCTGCATCCACCTACAGTAGGTAAGTATGTGTAGCCCTGCCCCCTTGGGGGTGGCTTGTTGCATGGGTGTCCTCGTCACCTCTTACACCCTGAGCCTGCTCCAACCCATCTGACACCATCAGTTCTCTCATAGTAAATGACACAAAGGTGAATAAACAATTTACTGCTCTTTTAGTTTTGAAGCAAGAGCAGAGTAATCAAACAAAAATCAGAACTAACACAATCATTGCAAAGGAGAAAGAATCCTGAGTTCCCAGCCAAGGATTAATGCCTTTTTACTCAGCACTCAGGATCCAGAACACAGGCCACACATACATACACAAACAAATGTGTATGTATGCTAAGAGGATAGTGTTCCAACAGTGAGTAATACCTCAACTAATAAATGTGGTTTGAGAGTGACCGCAGATAAAGTTATTAGACTAAATGACTTTAATGCAAAAAATAAACAGTGTAATGCTATAATATCAATTTAGCAGAGTGCACTCTGTATACTGACGGGGGCCCCCTTTAAGATGAACTGCAAACGTCTCCTGGAGAGTGAGGCCTCACTTATCTTCACCGGCAAGGAATCCCACAATCCAAGAAAGTATTTGTAATCCAGCAAAGGGAAGGGATGTTGAATTATGTTCCCCAATGTAATAATAGTTGTAATACACAGAGAGGCAAATACAGTTTATCCTGCACGTCACCACAGATTAGCAGCCTAGAACTGGATTGAGGGATTAAGGCCTAATGCACCCACCTCGCACTATATTTGTATCGGCAGTGTCCGGTGGTTTGACTAAGTGTCAATAAGGCCTGATTAACGTACACAATCTATATGCCCTTTCCAGAAGCAGCCTAGGTCTGTATTGTAAGAGAGATGTAGACACTGGACGCATACCTCCCAACTTTTGAACTTGGCAATGAGGAACACTAAAAGAGGAATACAACCTGCGGCGCGCGTAGTGCGCCCTGCGGCAAATTGTGGGTGTGGCCAATTGCGTAGCAGTGGGAGGAGCTTAAGGGATAGGGTAAACAAAACCCAGACTTCCTAGTACTCATAAAATATGCTTTGATTGCTCAGCCTACCTTAAAGAAGAGCTTCATTAAAATAGTCAGCGACTGCATAGCAACCAGCAACTGTTAAGACAATGAAGACTTTGGTGAGAAGTATATAATGTACAGTATTGTGTATATAGTGCAGGAGAGTGTAATGTACAAAATGCAGGAGACAGGAGTATGTAATGTACAGAGCGCAGGGGACAGGAGTGTAATGTACAGAGGACAGGGGACAGGAGTGTAATGTACAGAGGGCAGGGGACAGGAGTGTATTGTACAGAGCGCAGGAGACAGGAGTATGTAATGTGCAGAGCGCAGGGGACAGGAGTGTAATGTACAGAGCGCAGGGGACAGGAGTGTAATGTACAGAGCGCAGGGGACAGGAGTGTAATGTACAGAGGGCAGGGGACAGGAGTGTATTGTACAGAGCGCAGGAGACAGGAGTATGTAATGTGCAGAGTGCAGGGGACAGGAGTGTAATGTACAGAGCGCAGAGGACAGGAGTGTAATGTACAGAGCGCAGGGGACAGGAGTGTAATGTACAGAGCGCAGGGGACAGGAGTGTAATGTACAGAGCGCAGGGGACAGGAGTGTAATGTGCAGAGCGCAGGGGACAGGAGTATGTAATGTGCAGAGCGCAGGGGACAGGAGTATGTAATGTGCAGAGCGCAGGGGACAGGAGTGTAATGTACAGAGCGCAGGAGACAGGAGTGTAATGTACAGAGCGCAGGAGACAGGAGTATGTAATGTGCAGAGCGCAGGGGACAGGAGTGTAATGTACAGAGTGCAGGGGACAGGAGTGTAATGTACAGAGCGCAGGGGACAGGAGTGTAATGTACAGAGCGCAGGAGACAGGAGTATGTAATGTGCAGAGCGCAGGGGACAGGAGTGTAATGTACAGAGCGCAGGGGACAGGAGTGTAATGTACAGAGCGCAGGGGACAGGAGTATGTAATGTGCAGAATGCAGGGGACAGGAGTGTAATGTACAGAGAACAGGGGACAGGAGTGTAATGTACAAAGCGCAGGGGACAGGAGTGTAATGTACAGAGCGCAGGGGACAGGAGTGTAATGTACAGAGCGCAGGAGACAGGAGCATGTAATGTGCAGAGCGCAGGGGACAGGAGTGTAATGTACAGAGCGCAGGGGACAGGAGTGTAATGTACAGAGCGCAGGAGACAGGAGTGTAATGTACAGAGCGCAGGAGACAGGATTATGTAATGTGCAGAGCGCAGGGGACAGGAGTGTAATGTACAGAGCGCAGGGGACAGGAGTGTAATGTACAGAGCGCAGGGGACAGGAGTGTAATGTACAGAGCGCAGGAGACAGGAGTATGTAATGTGCAGAGCGCAGGGGACAGGAGTGTAATGTACAGAGCGCAGGGGACAGGAGTGTAATGTACAGAGCGCAGGGGACAGGAGTATGTAATGTGCAGAGCGCAGGGGACAGGAGTGTAATGTACAGAGCGCAGGGGACAGGAGTGTAATGTACAGAGCGCAGGGGACAGGAGTGTAATGTACAGAGCGCAGGGGACAGGAGTGTAATGTACAGAGCGCAGGAGACAGGAGTATGTAATGTGCAGAGCGCAGGGGACAGGAGTGTAATGTACAGAATGCAGGGGTCGGACTCTGCACCATCCACCCCCCAGCTCTATACACCCCAAATGCCCAACCCAGCTCCATACACCCCCCTAGCTCCATCCCTCCCCCAGCTACACACCCCCCATCAGCTACAATCACCCCCTTCCCAGCCTCCCATCCCAGCTCTATCCATCCCAAACACCCTGCCCAGCTCCATATACCCCAAATGCCCAACAAAGCTCCATCTACCCCCCAGCTCCATACACCACAAATGGCCACCACAGCTCCATCCACCCCCCCTAGCTACATCCCTCCCCCCAGCTTCATACACCCCAAATGCCCACCCCAGCTCCATACACCCCTCTCCTAGCTACATCCCTCCGTCAGCTCATTCCACCCCCCCCCCAGCTACATTCACCCCCTTCCCAACCTCCCTACCCAACAAAGCTCCATCTACCCCCCAGCTCCATACACCCCAAATGCCCACCCCAGCTCCATCCACCCCCCCCTGGCTAAATACCTCCCCAGGTCCATCCACCCCCCCCCCAGCTACATCCCTCCCCCAGCTCTATCCACCCCAAATGCCCACCACAGCTCCACACATCCCCCCGGTCCATCCAACCCCCCAGCTACATCCCTCCCCCAGCTACATCCACCCCAGCTCCATACACCCCCCCCGGATAAATCCCTCCCCTAGGTCCGTCCATCCACTCCCCCCCCAGCTACATCCTCCCCAAATGCCCACCCAAGCTCCATACACCCCCCTGGCTAAATCCCTCCCCCAGGTTCATCCACCCCCCCAGCTACATCCACCCCAGCTCCATACACCCCCCCCAGTTAAATCCCTCCCCCAGGTCCATCCATCCACTCCAGCTCCAAACAAACCCCCCCAGCTACATCCACCCCTCCCCCCGGTTAAATCCCTCCCCCAGGTTCATCCATCCACCCCAGCTCCAAACAAACCCCCCCAGCTACATCCACCCCTCCCCCCCGGTTAAATCCCTCCCCCAGGTCCATCCATCCCAGCTCCAAACAAACCCCCCAGCTACATCCACCCCTCCTCCCCGGTTAAATCCCTCCCCCAGGTCCATCCATCCACCCCAGCTCCAAACAAACCCCCCAACTACATCCACCCCTCCCCCCCGGTTAAATCCCTCCCCCGGTTAAATCCCTCCCCCAGGTACATCCATCCACCCTGCTCCAAACAAATCCCCCCCCCAGCTACATCCACCCCTCCCCCCCGGTTAAATCCCTCCCCCAGGTACATCCATCCACCCCAGCTCCAAACAACCCCCCCCCCAGCTACATCCACCCCTCCCCCCCGGTTAAATCCCTCCCCCAGGTACATCCATCCACCCCAGCTCCAAACAAACCCCTCCCCCCAGCTACATCCACCCCTCCCCCAGGTACATCCATCCACCCCAGGTCCAAACAAACCCCCCCCAGCTACATCCACCCCTCCCCTAGGTACATCCATCCACCCCAGCTCCAAACAAACCCCTCCCACCAGCTACATCCACCCCTCCCCCAGGTACATCCATCCACCCCAGCTCCAAACAAACCCCCCCCAGCTACATCCATTCACCCCAGCTCCATACAACCCAACCCCCCCCCCCCCTCGGCTAACACCGCAGCAAGAGGTAGGGAGTTCCAAAAGGGACACTAACCTCTCGGGAGACAAGGAGATCCAGAGAGTAGACAGATGACAGGGATCGCAGAGACCTCAACTCCCGGGTCCCGCTGCACCCGCCCGCAGGTCCTGCTACTCGGCACTTCCTGTTTGTGTCAGGAGAAGATAACTCCGCGGCCGTGCAGGAGTGAATCTCGCTGCAGAATAACTACAGACTGTGTCAGGCGGCCGCTGAGTTATCTTCCCCTGACAGAACGGTTCCTCTGATTGTCCCCCGCTGCAGCAATCGCGGCCGGCGCTGTGACGCACGATCGAGAGGCGGAGCTGGGAGGAGGAGGAGGGGGAGAAGAGATGGCCGGCCACATTTTCCGGGACTTCAGCCCGGCTCCCGGGACCGCGGGACTCCCGCCAAATTGCGGGACAGTCCCGCGGAATCCGGGACGGTTGGGGGGTATGTGGACGTCTCTCACCCAAACCGGGAGATCCATTTCCCTCTGCAACCAGGCCTCGCTCTCATCAGCGTCTCCGTCTGCCGGTCAGCAACCTTCTGCTCGGCCACGCCACCGAGACTCCTCCGCACAGTCACACCGCTGACTTCACTCCGGTGTCCGTCACTAGGCCTCAGCCTAAGTTCTTGCGATCCGCAGCAGCTCTTCCACTTCTGTCCAGTACGCTGTCCTCGAGGCAAGAGAGCGAAGCAAAGTCCCGCCTCCCTTTATATAACCACCCCCAGCAAGCTCCGCTCGTCCTGATGCTCCCTGGGAGAAAGGTCCTTCTGTCTCAGCAGTCTATGATCCTGGCTCCTCCCGGACTACATCTCCCATAATGCCGAAGTCAGTGTCTTGCAGAGCTTTAATAATAATAACGTGAACAACACCAGCCGTGTGACCCGGCTACATATGTATATGGAAAAAAAATAACAAAGCCATACTTCTCTTTTAAAAAGCCCTATCCACTTTGCTATGTTTAATATGTTTAAAAATAATTGCTGTGCAGTTCCTATTTTTACAGTTATCTTAAAAGAATGAGGCCTCCCTAACCACGTTTTACCCCCTTAAATACCAGGTCATTTTTTGCGATACAGCACTGCGTTACTTTAACTGACAATTGCGTGGTTGATAGAGCTTTCTTTTGGTGGTATTTGATCACCTCTGCAATTTGTATGCGCTATAAAAAAAAAAAAGAGCAACAATTCTGAAAAAAAACCCAATATTTTCAATTTCTGCTTTATACTGTAACATTCCCAATAAAAACTAATTTAAAAATACATTTTTTTCATAATTTTAAGCCAATATGTATTCTGCTACATAATTTTGTTTAAAAAAATCCCAATAAGAGTATGTTGATTGGTTTGCGCAAAAGTTATCGCGCCTTCAAACTAGGGGGAAATATTTATTTCATTTTTATTTTTGAATTTTTTTTTACTAGTAATGGGGGTGATTAGCGATTTTTAGCAGGACTGCGACATTGAGGCGGACAGATCAGACACCTAACTGACATTTTTTACACTTTTGGGGGGACCAGTGACATTACTACAGCAATCAGTGCTAAAAATATGCACTGTTACTGTAATAATGACACTGGCAGGGAAGGGGTTAACAGTGTAGGTGATCATGGGGTTAAATGTGACCCTAGGGGAGTCATTTTAACTGTGGGGGGGCGTGGCTTCTGAGATGACCATAGAGACATGTGATCGTATATAGAAGGATCACATGAGCTCTGCGATCATCGCAGGGAGAAGGACGGTTGGCTGTGTTTACAACAGCCGACCGTCCTTCTCTCTCAGCGGGGAGCGATCGCTGGTGTTAGGCGGCAATCTGAGCTGCCTGACACCCGCATCGGCTTCTCCGCTGACGATCGGGGGGGGCTTGCCGCAGTAAAAAGGTGGTGGGCGGTCGGGAACTGGTTAAGTTGTAGTATATTACATTTTTGCTTTTAGGTTTAGATATGCTTTACATTTCAAATGTTCAAATGGGATTTTATTGGCAAGTGTCTTTCACTGGACACTTTGTAAATAAGCTTCCGAATTATCTCTGGGAAGGAAGTAAGTTTTTACATTTTTTACATATTTTCCCAGAAAGGAACCTAAAAAAAAAAAAAATTAAAGGAAATGACTCAGGTTACAGAAATAAAAATGAAGAGAAGTGAAGTCGAACAAGGACACTGAGATAAACTTATTGAGAGAAGTGTCACTGTCGGCTGAATACTGTCCTGTTGCAGGATATTGCAGCCTGTATTCAGCCTTCATGTGCCAGCGCTGACCATTCAGAACCACTCTAATCAGTCCCGGAGCCCCTAGGAAGAGAAGAGAAAGAACAACATGATTTTAAACCCAAGAACTGCTGCACCAGGCTGATTGGACAGTGAAACTGTATCACCCATGGAGGTAAGTACTGCAGGGACTGAGGGAGGGTGCAAGGCTACGTTTCCACTAATGTGCCTACAAAGTTGCGCGATTTCAAGTAGCCATAGCCAGAAAATATGATACAGGGTTCGCAGATCCGTGCCACACCGCCAGCACTGGGCTGAGTTGGACGGGTCCATTCTGTGCAAGCGAACACTGAGTTCTATACCAAAACAACAGGATCTTTAAAGCAGTCTCTCTCTGCACCACGCACCTGGAGGACTTGAAAGCCGAGGTCCAGATTTTATCCCACATCTGCACAGATATAGGTCTCTGCAGCAGCTCCGACCAGGCTCGGACTGGGACAAAAAATGCCCGGGCATTTAGGACTGAGCAGCCCAGGAGGGGGGGGGGGGGTGACAGGAGCGTGGCGTGGCGGGGCGTGGCGTTCGTCGGGATGGTTGATGATAGGATTTAATGTTCCAGGATGTGTGGATTCGATTACGGTAACTTTTTTAGTTTAATCTGACAGACTGGGTCCAATTTAGATCAGAGCTGCCATATGATGCTGTTTTTTTGTCTTACTTTAAATCCTGTTTTGATGGTTGAGTCCTAAAAATAGTATGAAGCAGCACAAGATGAGGGTTACTCTAATCAAGGGGTAGACAACCTTTATGGGCACAGTGTGCCGAAAAATGTTTTCAAAGAAATTGGGAGTGCCAGATACATAAAGAACAACTGTCAGCTTCATATAAAGTAACTGCTGTAAACCGCTTGAATAAAGAAATCAAGTGAGCTTTGCACCTTCACAAATCAGATCACCCCAATTCCTGCACCTTCACTCCTCAGATCACCCCAATTCCTGCACTATCACACCTCAAATCACCGTAATTCCTGCACCTTCACACCTCAGATCACCCCAATTCCTGCACCATCACACCTCAGATCAGCCCAATTCCTGCACTATCACACCTCAGATCACCCCAATTCCTGCACTATCACACCTCAGATCAGCCCAATTCCTGCACTATCACACCTCAGATCAGCCCAATTCCTGCACCTTCACATCTCAGATCACCCCAATTCCTGCACCTTTACACCTCAGATCACCCCAATTCCTGCACCTTCCCACCTCAGATCACCCCAATTCCTGCACTATAACACCTCAGATCAGCCCCAATTACTGCACCTTCCCACCTCAGATCACCCCAATTCCTGCACTATCACACCTCAGATCAGCCCCAATTCCTGCACCTTCACACCTCAAATCACCCCAATTCCTGCACCTTCCCACCTCAGATCACCCTAATTCCTGCACCTTCCCACCTCAGATCAGCCCCAATTCCTGCACCTTCACACCTCAGATCAGCCCCAATTCCTGCACCTTCACACCTCAGATCAGCCCCAATTCCTGCACTATCACACCTCAGATCAGCCCCAATTCCTGCACTATCACACCTCAGATCACCCCAATTCCTGCACCTTCACACCTCAGATCAGCCCCAATTCCTGCACCTTCACACCTCAGATCAGCCCCAATTCCTGCACCTTCACACCTCAGATCACCCCAATTCCTGCACCTTCACACCTCAGATCACCCCAATTCCTGCACCTTCACACCTCAGATCACCCCAATTCCTGCACCATCACACCTCAGATCACCCCAATTCCTGCACCATCACACCTCAGATCACTCCAATTCCTGCACCTTCACACCTCAGATCACCCCAATTCCTGCACTATCACACCTCAGATCACCCCAATTCCTGCACCTTCACACCTCAGATCACCCCAATTCCTGCACTATCACAAATCAGATCAGTCCCAATTCCTGCACCTTCACAAATCAGATCACCCCAATTCCTGCACCTTCACACCTCAGATCACCCCAATTCCTGCACCTTCACACCTCAGATCACCCCAATTTCTGCACTATCACACCTCAGATCACCCCAATTCCTGCACCTTCACACCTCAGATCACCCCAATTCCTGCACTATCACACCTCAGATCACCCCAATTCCTGCACCTTCACACCTCAGATCACCCCAATTCCTGCACTATCACACCTCAAATCAGTCCCAATTCCTGCACCTTCACACCTCGGATCACCCCAATTCCTGCACCTTCACACCTCAGATCACCACCAATTTCTGCACCTTCACACCTCAGATCAGCCCCTGGTAGGCTGGCACTGGCAGCAACAATTTTATTCAAATCAAGATTTCTTCTGCAAATAGCCTGGCAGGCTTGCACTGGCAGCAAATATTTTATTCAAATAAGGATTTCTTCTGCAAATAGGCTGGCATCAGAGTCAGACAATTACCAAAACCAATGTCATCATGTCACCTATGTGAACTCACTATTAGGGATAAGAAAATAGTGAATCAATGAGTAGGGTGGGGTGGTATGTGCTAGAGAACAGCAAAGTGATGGGGTGCAGAGAAAATGTGAATATTCTAGGCTGTGTGGGGACAGGACAGAAGAGCTAAAAGCAAACTGGGATGGAAAGGATGTAAGATCAGTGTGTGGAATGCTGAGCTGAGACCAGAGGCTGCAGGACAAGTGTTGTAGAGATTTATAGATAGAACAGATAAGAGAAGGACAAAAAATCAACAGGGCAGAGAAGCAAGGAGGATTGGTGTGGCTTTACTGGCTTACATTCACTGCATGTCAGACAGTCTTATCTTTGTGACTGATGAGTGAGAGCTGCGGGCCACCGGGAATATGCCCGGTCTTCCCTATGGCCAGTCCGGGCCTGGCTCCGACCATTTACGCATGTGGGGATGTCATCAGTTTTGATAAAAAGGGTGTAGATCGCCTGCACATCACCCTCGTTTGACCCTCCCCTGCCCCTCTTTGTCAACACTGGGATCACATTAGCTGGGTGATCGAGAGAAACTGAGGGAGAGGAGAAACACTGGAATACTAGTCGGTACTAGTATGCAAAAGTGTATTTGCTTTGTAAGAATAAATCACCTCTAATGTTGGCTGTCCTACATGTGTTGATGCTGCCACATTATGTAAAACTATTCAAATAGTTTTTTACATCTTAAATGGGGTGCCTCGAGACTGCCCATCATTTTAAAGGGTGCCTTGAGATTGTCAATATTTGTAAAGGGTGCCTTGACTGAAAAAAGGTTGAGAAACACTGCTCTAGCGTCATACATAATTTTATATAGGGGAAGTACTTGGTTGATTAATGAAATCCAGAGTGGAACCTCAGGGGGAGTTTGTGATTTCCAGCGCAAGGCTATGGATTTTTTGGCGTAAAAGAAGGCCAATCTCAGAAATATTTTGGTACGACCAGGGATACCGTCATCATCCATATGTCCCAGCAGGCATCATAGACCGATAACTCCGTCACTGCAGACCAGAATAGTACGCATTGTTGAATTCGATACTAGTATCATGCAACAAAATGCGAACGATGAGTTGTCCGATTGTCTGATCGCATGTATGAGGCATTATTACTGTAAATCAACCCTATTATATAAACAAAATATAACCGCGCTAGTGAACAGTACACTTGTATAAAAAAGCAGCAGCTTCCAGTGAAATGGCACTTAACAACAAATACTGTAAAATTATATAAGCTGCGCTAAACTGAACTGTGGAAATAAATGCCCAAATATGCAAACAACAATCAAAAGTGAATAAACCATACAGGTGTAAATACAGAAATTAATTACATTAATAAATGATTCAAAAATAAATTAATATAATTCATATAAAGATAAAGGAAAGTCCAAAAAAGTCCCAATAAAGTGACAAAATAGTGCAAAATTAATATGAGTATCGGTGTCCAAAACTGGTACAAAGTCCACCACCAACTGTGAGTACGCTTACCAGAAGCTGGATTGAAAACGGTTTGTCAATATCAAACAGGTGGACAGGGATGGACCACCGGAAGCTGGGTACACCTGGTTATCCCCAAGATGGATGGATGAGATAGCAACTAGTGCCAACTTTGAGCTTTAGAACCATAAGTTGATATCAGCCGTTTTGGAAAAAAGAACATGAGAGGCTCCATAGTGTATACCATTTAAATATGCGTAAAGAAAGTCCAAATAAGTGACAAATAAAGTTTAAGTGGTGTCCAATGACAGTGCTCAATCTGCCACCAACTGCTATTATGCTCACCAGAAGCTATATAGAAGGAGGCCTATCAGTAATGTGATGAACCGGAGCAAAGATGGACCACCAGGACCTGAATGAACAAGGATGTCTGCAATAGGATATAGATGGAAAATCTACTGCCAGCTCAGAGTCACACGCTCCATGGATGGAAGTCAGCCGTTATGAAAAATAGAACATACAAAACTCCATAGTACATGCCGCTAACTTATTTTATTAAAAAAAGAGAGACACTTAGATAACATGTAGAAAATATCGATAAAAACCCTTCCGGGTTCAACGTGAGTGACGTCAGCACGCCGTGATCTGATGTGTTTCGGCACAACTGACGTCTTCCTGGGGTGCGGGCGGCGTGCTGACGCCACCATATATAGAGGAAAGAAAAAGGAAGGTCTCCCTCAGTCTGAGCTGCAGGAACTCAAAAAGGCGCCATCTTGAAGAAGGGAAAACTTGCCAATATTGATCTGACAATGAATTCTATTAATGAGCCACAATTCTTACACATTGTCTAAGGAATGCTGAAGAAGCTGCATAAGGGTCCTTTCACATGAGCGGTGCGCTCGGCGGACTCTGTTTTTCTCAGCAGGGATCGATCCGCCGAGCAAGCAGATGATAGCTCCGTCTCCGCATACTTTGCAGAGACGGAGCTGTCAGAACCCTCTCTCCTCTATGGGAAGATTAGATGAAAATGGCCTGTCCGTTTTCATCCGATCCTATCCGATCTGATCCTCCGCCTGCCCGTTTTCATCCGATCCTCCAGACGGATGGAAAATAGGGTTTACATCCGTCCATATTTTACAGACAGTATCAAATCGGATAGCAACGGGTGTCAGCGGAGATGTCTCCACTGACATCCGCTGCTCCATAGAAGTACATGGAGCATCTGATCAGGTCCACCTGAAAAACTGACAGGCGGACCGGATTGGAAAGCCCGTGTGAATGGGGTCTTACTTACCTTACCCCGACCACAGGCGTTCCTTCGGCACCATCACACACAATGCAGGGCTACTAGCTCTGCATTGAAGATGGAAGAGGCAGGAGTGTGACCACGACAGAAGCACATTAGATAGGAGGGCTCACTGGACCATTTGTAATGACCCTGCTGGAATGAGGAACAAGGTCATTATTACTTCTTATCCTGCACCCCTAAGGCCCCATTCACACTTGTGCAACCTGAAAGTCACGCAATTTTGCCATGCGACTTTGAAGCGACTTGAAGTAATGCTTGTGTAATCTTGAGGTCTGTGGACCTCAAGCCGCATCAAAGTCAGACCAAAGTAGCGCAGGGACTACTTTGAAGGTGCACAGATATGAACGGTACTCATTGGAAATCATGGGGTATGAGTTGTCATGCTACTTTGCAGTCCCAAGTCACAGGACAAGTTGCACAAGGGTGAATGGGGCCTTAACTGAACAAGTACAAAACCAAAAAAAATAAATAAATCAAAAATTAGAATTTTTAACTCGAAGACAGGGAAGTTATTTGTTAAATGTAACTTATAGTACATGGTTTTGCTACATGAAAAATAGTACTGGTCACTGAAATTGCTCATTGTGACATTGTTACATAAACTGGCTGTGACTAGTATCTAAGAAAGTCACAAGACAAAGGTCAGTATAGACACAACACACAGTAACACTGCTTGCCAAATAATAGTCATGCACTTGAATTATTGTCTAATCACACAGCTTGTGTTTTCTGCACTAGACAAGTATTATCTGCTTTGCTTGGATTACTGTTGGTGCAGCTGATCTTTTTCTTTCCAAAACCGTATAGAAATAAAAATACCTGCCAACCAAACAACAAATACCCTTTTACATACTTGCACGTTCATGTAAGCCAAATGTGTATTTTTGTGCCCCTGGGAGGGAGGGGGGGCCAGTGACATCTTAAGAGCATTATAGGCCCCTGGGCAATGCAGTCCACTGGGGCCCCGCCTACACAATCACCCTCAAGAATAAAAATACAAATTATTGATAAGGCAATATTTATTGGTCTAGCAGTGCCAGGCTAATGACAGCCTCCAAGTTTGGTGGCTGGGTCCGGTAAACACACACCAACACGAGTCAGACTGGACTGTCCTGTGTGTGAGTGTTCCCATGGAGGCTGACAGGCATTCTTGCAGTTCTGGGCTCCCCCTCCACGGCCCAAGTGGCCTGACAGCAGTGCAGGGCCAACAGGCACTTGCCACCTACTACGTTCGGCGGCAGAATGCACACGGGAGTCGGAACTAATGCTTGGCTAGGGCTGGGTCACTGGGCAGGTGGGCCCCCCCCCCCGAAAAAGTGGGGCCCCGGGCAACTGCCCAGCATGCCCATTTGGTATAACAGCCCTGGGGGGGGGGGGGGTACCAATATATGTGCTTGCTGCAGGGGACAAAAAAAAGCAATGGGCTGGGAAAACCCAACAAAAAGGTGATATCTGTCAAGACTGAGAAGTGTATTTAGTCCTATAATCATTTCCTGGTGTCACCTTAGCCAAACACTTTTACGGGAACAGATGTCACTCTTGTGATATACACTAAGCTTAAAGTGATCGCAAACCTATGTTTTAAAAAAATAAACGCCATACTTACCTGCTCTGTGCTGTGGTTTTGCCCAAAGCAGACCCGCTCCTCCTCTTCTCGGGTCCCCTGCTTGCACTCTTGCCTCTTCCCCCCCGTGCCGAGTGCCTCCATAGCCAGCAAGATGCTTTACCATGCTTGTGCAGGTTCACTCCTGTCCACTGAAACACTGAGTGTGGCTCAGCCCTGCCCCCCCTCCCACTCTCCTAACTGGCTATGATTAACAGCAGCAGAAGCTAATGGCTCCCAATGCTGTCTCTGAGCTTATGAGAGAAGAGAGAGCCGAGAAAGCCATTGTTCTCGGGCACAGCACTGGATCAAGATGGGGCTCAGGTAAGTATGGGGGGGGGGGGGGGGGGACTGCACACAGAAGGTTTTTTACCTTAAAGTGCTTATAAAGTCTAATTTTTTTTTTAGTTAAAAATAATAAACATGTTAAACTTACCTACTCTATGCAGTTGGTTTTGCACAGAGCAGCCCAGATCCTCCTTTTCTCTGGTCCCTCTTTGGTGCTTCTGGCCCCTCCCTCCCATTGAGTGCCCCGACCCAAGCCGAGCCGCAGCTCCCTGTGTCCATTCAGACACAGAGCCGCGGCTCGGCCCCACCTCCTTTCTCTTCTCATTGGCTGACTGACTTTGAATGACAGCAGTGGGAGCCAATGGCCAAGAGCCACGAGGAAAGGAGTATCGGGCAGCCGAGACACTGCTGCAACATCACTGCATCTAGATGGGGCTCAGGTAAGTATTAGGGGAGCTGCGGGGGGCTGCTGCACACAGATGGTTTATTATCTTATTGCATAGAATGCATTGAGATAAAAAAAAACCTTCTGCCTTTACAACCACTTTAAGGCTGGGTTCACACATATGCCAATTCACCTGACAGGCAAGTGTGACCGGCTCTCAATGGAGCAGGTTCACACATGTCCGGGGGCTGCCGCGGTCTGGATTAAAAAAGGGTCTGGTGCGTGTTTGGGTCTGATTCAGGTACGAATTGGGGCAAAAATTAGGACCTGAATCGCACCTGAACTGGTGAACAGAAACGCACTGGTCCCCAGGCATGAACCCGTAGCCGCACATGTGTGAACCCAGCCTAATGCGTAGAATGCATTACAACCACTTTACAATCACTTTAACCACTTGCCGACTGCCTAACGCCGATCTACGTCGGCAGTCAGCCCCTCACAGGCAAAGTGACGTAGGGCTACGTCACTAGCTTGTGAGGGTCTAGGGAGCGAGCGCGCGCCCCCGGAGGCGCGCTCCCGCTCCCGCGTGGTCACGGACCCCCCCGCGCGTGTGACCAGCGGACCCGATGTCCGCCGGTCACTCGGCGATCGGCGGGGGAGAGGGAGAATGTCAGGCAGCTTGTGTAAACAAGCTGCCTGTCATTCTCCTCGCTGTAAAGACACTGATAAAACGGATCTAGTATGTAGATTCGTTGATCAGTGTCCTTACAGCTCAAGCCACAGCCAATCACAGTAGAAAGCACGCCCCTAGGGATACACACAGCCCCTCCCTTCCAAATAAAGTTAACCCCTTCACAACCAGTGTATTTTTACAGTAACAGTGCATATGTATAGCACTGATTACTGTAGAAATGTCACTGGTAACCCCAAAAGTGTCACAAATGTCAGTCAAGGGTCCGATCTGTCCGCCCCAATGTCGCAGTACCGCAAAAAAAATCGCAGATCGCCGCCATTACGCGTTAAAAAAAAAACAACAAAAATGACAAAAATCTTTCCCTTTGTTAGTAAACGCGATAACTTTTGCGCAAACCAATCAAAATACGCTTTTTGCGATTTTTTTTACCAAACATATGTAGCATAAAACAAATTGGCCGAAAATTTTAAAAAATTTTGATTTTTACTTTTTTTTTGGGGGGAATTTCATATAAAAAAATGTGAAAAATATTGTTATTTTTGCAAAATTGACGCTCTTTTTTTGTTTATAGCGCGTGATCAAAAAATCGCACAGGTGATCAAATACCACCAAAAGAAAGCTCTGTTTGTGGGAAAAAAAGGACGTCAAATTCGTTTAGGTACAGCGTCGCACGACTGTGCAATTGTCCGTTAAAGTCACGCAGTGCCGAATCGCAAAATACCCCCTGGTCAGGAAGGGGGTAAAATCTTCCGGGGCTTAAGTGGTTAATGGATATCCATGTTGGGTCTGTGGGCAGGTGTATGTAAACAGACGTGCATTTGTTTACATCCTTGCACCTCCAAACTATTGCGTTTATGCATGAATAAATAGCAAAAAGGACACAAACTTTTTCCAATATATTTTTAGACCTAGACAGACTCAGAGGTATTCGGATGTAAACGGGCGCACATCCGTGTACATCTACCTGTCCATAGTCTAACATTGAGCTTTTGTTCATGTCCGCCTGAAAAATCTGCCCGTCTGAAAGGACACTTAAAGTAAACTTGTTGATTAATTGAAAGCTGCCAGGCTAACATCTAAATAAAAGATAAGGCACCACCAGTTTCTGACTGGTACCTTTGACTTGTGAAAATATTGCTTTAGCTTGCCTTGGAATGCTTGTAATATGCAAATCTTGACTTTTCAGAAAGTCAAGAATGAAGCACTCCTTCAACACCTCTGACCATGTAATAGGGACACCTTTGATTAGGTGATGGAGGCCCTATGTATACTTTTGGACAATAAAGTAAAACTACAGCCAATGTTTTTAGTCTTGAATAGAGTGGGGAAGGGGTAAAATTTGAGCTTGATCAGTTTTAGATAGAATAGGGAAAGTTTAGGACATTTGTAATGTTTTTATTGCTGTCCCCATTAAGGAGATTTTCCCAGTGTCCCTGTGACACCCATATAAGAAATTGAGATTACTTCCTGTTGTGTCACCTAAAAAGCAAGTTAGAAGAATTGCTACAACAGTGATACACAAAGTATTAAGCCCCGGTTCACACTACCGCGACTTGTCAGACGTCTTGGCTGCCTGACAAGTCGCGGTCAATTTGGTGCTATGGGAACCGTTCTAATAAGAGCAACTCAAGTCGCTCCGACTTAGAAAATAGTTCCTGCACTACTTTTGACCGAAGTCGAAGCGACTTGCATTGACTTCCATTATGTGAAGTCCGTGCAAGTCACGCCGAAGTCGCGGTGCACGCCGACTTCACTAGTCGACCCCGAAGTCGGATCGCCATAGTGTGAACCGACACTTAAGAGGTTGTAAACCTCAGAAAAAAAAAAAAAAAAAACCTGAAAGAAAAAGGCATAATGAGCTAGTATGCATAGCATATATATATATATATTTATAAAATACTTACCTTAGAACGAAGCCCCCGCAGCCCTGCCCGCTCACCGGTGACACGGCCGACATGTTCAGCAATCTTACTTCCGGGTTTGCATCCCCCGGGCCATCTGATTGGCCGGAGCCGCGATGATGTCACTCCCGCGCATGCGCTTACGGCACACGGCTCTGAAGGAACGGCACGGGTGGCCATTCCTTCACAGCACATGTGCCAATGATGTCACTGGCTGTATGCAAAGTAAATATCTCCTTAACGGTAAGCCTTATCATAGGTCCACCTATAGGTACAAAGTTACAGAGGAAGCTTTACTTCCTCTTTAATAAGTAAAATAGGGGAAGGTTAGGTTTTCATTGCTCCTTGTGTATCTTATAGGGAGATTTCCCCTTACTATTTGTCACAATGTCACAAAAGCTGGCCATACATTTTTTTTTTCTTTTTAATAGCCAGCCAGCCATATCCAGCTGTGGTATTGTATTTTGACAGCAGGGACTGTCAGAATACACTGATCAGCGCTGCAGCCGATTGAACACAACATTTCCAGAATTCCCGTTGGAGAGGAGTTGATCACTGGGTCGACTACTTTTGAATGGGAGCAGCCCTAGATGGATCCAAATTCGGCATCCGTTTATGGCCAACTTTAGTCTCACTAGCAGGTTTATAGACTGGAACAAAAATAATGACAGAACTTCTAACGTTCCCCTATTGTACTTTTAAGTGAAAGTATAGCCAGTAAAATGTTAATTTGGACATCTGTAGAAAGATCTTTCGTCAGAAAAGCCACAGCATAAAGGCTTGGATCATTATCTTACCGCTAGCGGCAGAGACAGAGCAACACCCTGCTGGTTCAGCCAATGAGAGCGTGACACAATATGAACTCTCTATCTCTATCCCCTCCCTTGGGTGCTAACCCTTCCATATTCTACTCAAAAAAGTGATTTTAAATGCATGTATAGCCAGGAAAGGGTTAAAACCTCATGCCAGATTTTTTTTTTTTTTGCTGTCTGTGCACTTTTGAGGAAATTACCCTTTACTTCCTGTTCCCAGAGATGCAACAGGAAGTAAAAACAAATGAGGGGAATTCTAGTAATAAAAATAATACAATTGCAATTTATTCTTCCTCAATGTATTTTTTTAAATATTTTTTCCCAATATGATATTTTGAGTTTTTAAATTTGTTACACATTCAAATCTGTACTTCCTGATTTGTTCCCCAGCGATCAAGCTGCGGGCGCGTGTTCTGATTCTCGCCCAGGGTGAGCTTAACTCAATGGAACCAGTGCGCATGCGTAAAATTAGATGGAGGCTGTGCCAAGAAATGTTACGCTATGCAAATACAAGAATTAGGCATCTTTCACACGGTTGTGGATGCAATGTGTCTCCAATGAACTCAATGGATGAATTTGACAGGGGGGTGCCGTCTGTCAAACTCAGTTATCTGCATAAAAAGTGCTGCAGCTGTGAAGCATGGCATCACGACCGTGGCACGAATTCAGCCCAGTCAGGTTGTATTGTTAGCATATGAGTGGACAGCTGGGGGGGGGGGGGGGGGGGGTGTTGGGACAAAACCATGAATACCACATTGTAGTTTTCAGCTGGAACAAGCAACTCTGGGTGACAACCATGCTCCTGTAATAATGCTGGTGTCACCAGGTGAAAAGAAGAAAAAGATGGGCAGAGGGAGGATGAGGACATCCTTTGTCCCCATCTTCCTTCAGTCCCATATAACCCCCCCCCCCCCCCCCCCACCTGATGGCCACCCAAAAAATAATTTTGGGGCCCCTTGCACAGTTTTAGGCTGGGCTCCCCCCCCGGGCCTGACCACCAACATTTCCCAGGGCCACCCCACCACGTCGTCGTCCTCAGGGCCGGGACAAGGGGTGGGCAGGGACGGTTGCCCTGGGCGCAATAATTGAGGAGAATACAGGTGAACAGTTCTAGTAACTGCCACCCCTCCGGTCCAGGTGAGATAAAGAGGCGGCATAGGCCCCCTGAAGCTAGGCCCACAGTCCAGTCTGAATAAGGACAGGTGGACTGAAACCCGGACACCACTGTATAGGTGAATCCTGGACAGGTGGCAACCCTAGTGTCACCCCATCTATTGATAGCAGCCAGTGTAGCCCCCAGACAATGCAGAGAAGAGCAGCACAGTGTTGGGCCCCAAAACACCAATTGTGGTGCAGGAAATGTGCGTTTGTGTGCACGTTTCCCTCCACCGCACACAATGCCCTTGTTAGATGGGTGTGGGTGCCATGCATCCCAAATGCATCTAGAGAACATGTGTGCATTGTGGCTACCAAACTGGTACTGCAATACCATGCATTTTGGTGCTGGGTGATTTTAAAAGTTGCACCTGCCATATCTTTTGTGCATTTCTGTAAATAGCAGGGCCCTCTGATTTGTCCTGTGTTGAATTGTATTGCAAATCTACTATCTGCCCTAATGTTGTAAAGCCCTGCACAAACTGGTGGTGCTATATAAATCCTGTATAATAATTTTAATAATAATATTATGGCAGCCCATTGAAATTAATGAGTTGTCAAAAATGTGCGAACCGACCCTTAAAGCGGTTGTATACTGGAAAAAAAAAAAAACCCCTGCAAGACAAAGGCATAATGAGCTAGTATGCTCATTATGAAATTCTTACCTTAAAATGAAGCCCCGACAAGGACCCCCAGGACACTGCTGTGGGAGCTGACATGCTCCCTCTGCGTCTCTTCCGGGTTCGGCGGCTCCTGCGCTGTGAGTGACCGGAGCCGCGATCACGTCACTCCCACGCATGCGCGCGGGAGCAGACTTGTATAAAGTACTCAAAATTTCTACTTGAGTAAAAGTACAAGTGCTCGATCAAAAAATTACTTGAGTAGAAGTGGAAGTGCTCGCAGAAAAAGTTACTTAAGTAGAAGTACTAAAGTATTCAACATTTTTTTTACTTAAGTATTGCAAGTAGTTTTTTCAAAAAATTTGCTACTTAAGTACTAAAAGTAAAAAGTACCAGTAGTTTTGAAAAAAAATTTCTACTCAAGTACTGAAAGTAGAAGTACAAGTACTGTGTTATGTAGTTATTAAAGAAATAAGTCAAAAGTTTGAACATCATATTGTTTTTATTATTTCAAATGATTTATTTAAATGATTAACCTGTGTTTGTTAGTAGTTTCTTGATGCACTTTAAGTGCTGTAGCACCATTTATTTGTTTGTTTCATATTTTCTTTTTATTGGAAAGATTTGGTATAGCAGCTTTTATTATACCCAGCCTTTATTTTCGTGTGCGCTGATTTACAAATGACATTATACACATTTTTTTGAGCTTTATGCAACCTACCATCTACTGTTCTGGCAGTGGTAATTTTTTTAAAAGTAACGAGTAATTATGCAGCACAAAAAAAAAATACTTGAGTAGAAGTATCGAAATCATCGAAAAAATGTAGTGAAGTAAAAGTAGAAGTAGGAGAAAAAAATTCTACTCTAGGAAAGTACAGATACCGCATTTTGGTACTTAAGTACAGTACTTAAGTAGTTCTACTTCGTTACTATACATCTCTGCGCGGGAGTCATTTTCCGGCAAGTGCCCGGCATGGAACGGACCTTCAGAGTGCATGCACCGCTAGCGTCAGCGGCTGCATGCAGGGCAAATATCTCCTAAACCGTGCAGGTTTAGGAGATATTAACTGTACCTACAGGTAAGCCTTATTATATATATTATAAGCCTATATTATAGGCTTACCTGTAGGTAAAAGTCACAAAAATCAGTATACTACCGCTTTAACTGCCTCTTGCCTGCTGTATAATAAAATGACGGCGGGCGGGATCACCTCTAGTTCTGGTATGACGTCATTTGACCCCAGTCACATGGCTCTCGCCTCCTTGGGACACAGCGAGACCCCGATCTCGGTAGGGAGCCGATGACGTGGCTCATTACCCATGTGATCGGCTGTGTCCAATCACAGCCGATCACATGTAAACACAAAGGGTCCTTTCACACGGGGATTTCCGCCCGGCGGACTCCGTTTTGCTCAGCGGGGATCGATCCGCCGATCCCCGCTGAGCAGGTAGATGACAGATCCGTCTCTGCTTACTTTGCAGAGATGGAACTATCAGATCCCCGCTCTCCTCTATGGGAGATCGGATGAAAATGGACCGCCTGTCCGTTTTCATCAGAGCCGATCCGATCCTCCAGACAGATGGAAAATAGGGTTTCACGGACCACATCGGATCAGAAAGCAGCGGGTGTCAGCGGACATGTCACAGATGACATCCGCTGCTCCATAGAGGTGCATGGAGCATCCGATCAGGTCTGCCTGATAAACGGACAGGGGGACCTGATCGGAAAGCCCATGTGAAAGGGGCCAAACATGCCGGTATTCGGCTCTCCTCGCCTCACATTGACAGAGTGTGAGATGAGAAGAGCAGATCAGCGGCATCTCCTCGCAGGGGAGACCTGTACAGATAATCAGGGCACTGTTAATTAGTGCAGCCTCAACAGTGCCAACCAGTGCTGCCAATCTGTGCCCATCAGTGATGCCAGTCAGTACCCGTCAGTGATGCCAATCAGTGCTGCCTTTCAGTGACCATTAGTGCCTGCTCATCAGTGCCATCTATCATTATCATCACTGTCATCATCATCAGTGCCCATCATTGCGGCCCATCAGTGCCCATCTTTGCTGCCCATTAGTGCAGCCAATCTGTGCTGCCTATCAGTGCCGCCCTTCAGTGCTATGTCATCAGTGCCCTTCAGTGCTGTCTCATAAGTGCTGTTTCATCAATCCCCATCAGTGCCGCCTCATCAGCACACATCAGTGCAGCCTCATCAATGGCCATCAGTGCTGCCTCATCAATGGCCATCAGTGCCACCTCATCATCACACATCAGTGCAGCCTCAGCAATGCCCATTAGTGCTGCCTCATCAATGCCCATTAGTGCTGCCTCATCAGCACATTTTTCAAAATCTTTGCTTTTCAATCGCTTTGGCACTAAAAAAAGCGCCTGAAAAGCTCAGGAAAACCTATTCCCATTGAAATCAATGAATGCTTTCACACTGGGGCAGTGCGCTGGCGGGGTGGTGAAAAAAATCCTGCAAGCAGCATCCTTGGAGCATGTTTGGAGCGCTAAAAAAAGCACCTCAAAAACGCCCCTCTCCATTGAAATGAATAGGGAGTGCCTTAGAAGCGCCTGAAAAGCGATTTTAAGCGCCTGAAAATGATTCTTGAAGCAGTTTTTGAGTCACGTGTCTATAAAAAAAAGTGCACCGCTAATGCCTCAAAAGTGCCTGAAAAGTGCCATAAAAGCACTGCAAAAGCGCTCAGAGTTTTATGGGCAGTTTTCAAGCGCCTCAGCGTGAAAGGGCTCATAGCAAAAAATAAAAAACCCAATGGTGATTAAAACCCACCATAATAAAGCTCTATTTGTGTGGAAAAAAACATAATTTGGGTACAGCGTTGCATGACCGCGCAATTGTCATATACATTTTAACAGCGCTAAAAAGTTAAAAGATAGTCTGGGCAGGAAAGGGGTGAAAGTGCCGGGTATCGAGGTGGTTAAAGTATAACTAAAGGCAAAACTTTTTTTAAGTTTTGGTTGGAGAGGAGAGGGATTAGAACACCTGCCAGATTTGTATTGCTATTTGTGTCCCAATTAGAGAGATTTTCCCTCTATTTGTCCTGTTGACCACTGTCACTGAATTCCCAAATTTTGGGCCATCCCCAGGACTGGAGTGGAGGGGAAAATCTTCCAATGGAGACACTAGTTCCACTTTGGAGGGATTTCCTCTAACTTCCTGCTCTGGCTATGGGACAGGAAGTGATGGGACACAGATAACAAAAAAGAAAAACCTGACAGGGGTTATAACTCTTGCTTACTGTATACAAAATAAAAAGAATATAGCCTTTGCTCTTAAAGCGGAGTTCAAAAATGAAAAGTCAGCAGCTACACATACTGTAGCTGCTGACTTTTAATATTAGGACACTTATCTGTCCTGGAATCCAGCGATGTCGGCACCGCAGCCAATGTTTCCATCGGGTGTCAGGTACTGCCGCCACCATTGTCTGTGTTCTGTCAGAATACCGCTACCTATCAGATTCTGCTGCTGGAAGTGACATACGGACTAGAACAATGTACTGCGCATGCGCCATGCATTCCAACATGGCCGCTATGCGTTCCAATAGCTTTCCTAATGTGACAGAACACAAAGCAGAGGCGGACATCTTCTTACACCCACGCAAGTCCTGAATTTTACATTTATTTTAGCAGTAAACTCACCTTATATACTGAATCACAGTATTCCATTTCTATTATTATTGTATTCTAGTAAGTATAGCAGGAAACCTGCAGCCAGAAGGTGGTGACGGCCATCTTGGTACACCCCGCACTGCTCAGCGACAAACTGATTATATAGTGAAATAGAGTATTTCACTCGGTAGCGGTGAAATCGTCTATTTCAGTATATAAGGTGAGTTTACTGCTAAAATAAAAGTAAAATTCAGGACTTGCGTGGGTGTAAGGAGATGTCGGCCTCTGCTTTGTGTTCTGTCACATTAGGAAACCTATTGGAAGGCATAGGAAAAACATTTTATTATGGAGGTCAGTAGAACTAAGGGCAGAGGACATTATATATATATGAGGAAGACTTGTAAAGTAAAAGAACACTTTTACTTTCACTTTGACTTACTAGTGATGTAGTGTCCGTGAGAGGATGTATACATTTTGTTTTTGTTGAATAAAACTTTATTTAAAAATCAACATGATTCATAGTGACATTGCTGCTTTTAAAGAAAGCATAGAAGGAACACGTTGTAAGAATGTACATATATAGAGAAGAACTTTTATATACAGTATATAGGAAAAGGCGGAGTTTCTGTGGCCAATCCGAAATGGCCACGCAGACTCCTCCCCTCCTGTCCGTTCCAGCTCAGTACAATGTGTGTGAGTCGTGGACCCCGTACGGAACGGGTGAGTTTTTTCTCTGGGGGTTGGGCTGTGTGTGGCGGTAAGGCCGGAGAAGCTCCGGGCTGGGAATGGAGGGTGAGCGGGAAAGGTGTGCAGACGTGGGGCGCGGGCTGTTAGGCCTCCTCCCTGGACCAGGAAGTATGACGCCTGTTCTCGGTAATGCAGTTACTTCTCTGCAACTTCCTTGGAAACACCTCGGGGGGGGCCTTCACCTCACAGGGGGGAGAGCGGCATGGTGGGAGGACCCGTCCACAGCAACATATGGAATGGATGGGTAAAGATCACCACAGAGCAGCACTGTATGGCAAACTGTCATATTAACCCCTCCCAGTCCGCACCAAGCCTTACATTCCTCTTCTCTTTTTTTTTTTTATTTGCTAGAAAACTATTTAGAACCCCCCCTCCCCCCCAAACGTTTTATATTTTTAAGAAGAGACCCCAGAGAATAACATGGTGGTTGTTGCATATCTTTATGTCTAACAATATTTTTCGCAGCAGTTTTTTAACCACTTAAGCCCCAGAGGATTTGACTGCTCATTGACCAGACCATATTTTGCAATTCAGCACTGCGTGACTTTAACGGACAATTGCGCGGTCGTGCGGCGCTGTACCCAAATGAAAGTGGTGTCCTTTTTTTCCCACAAACAGAGCTTTCTTTTGGTGGTATTTGATCACCTGTGCGATTTTAATTTTTTTTTTTCTTTTTTGCGCTATAAACAAAAAAAAGCGACAATTTTGAAAAAAAAAATTTTTTCACATTTTTTTTTATATGAAATTATCAAAAAAATAATAATCAAAATCAAAATTTTTTAACATTTGAGACCAATTTGTTTTCTGCTACATATTTTTGGTAAAAAAAAATCGCAATAAGCGTATTTTGATTGGTTTGCGCAAAAGTTATTGCGTTTACTAACTACAGGAAAGATTTGTCATTTTTATTGTTTTTTTTTTTTTTTTTAACTAGTAATGGTGGTGGTCTGCAATTTTTTTTTTTTTTTTTTTTCCCGGGACTGTGACATTGCAGCGGACCCCTGACTGACACTTTTGGGGGTACCAGTGACATTACTACAGTAATCAGTGCTATAAATATGCACTGTTACTGTAAAAATGACACTGGCAGGGAAGGGGTTAACTTTATTGATCAAGGGGTTAAGTGTGTCCCCAGGGGCGTGATTCTAATGTGGGGGGGTGTGGCTAGTGAAGTAACCACAGAGACATGCGATCCTATATAGCAGGATCGCATAGCCTCTGTGATAATCTAAGGGAGAATGACAGACGGCTGTGTTTACATCAGCCGTCTGTCTTTCTCCCTCCCCTTACGGGAGATGGCGAGTGGCCGGCAGCCATCGGAGCTGCCAGTCACACGCACTGGCTCAGCAGGGAATGAGCGGGGGCAGGAGCACACCGCCAGCAGCGCGCGTTCTCCCCTACAGGCTCATGGGCGACTGATGTAGTCCTACGTCGCTTTGCCTGTAGGGGAATGACTGCCGCAGTAAATAGTCGTGCGGCGGTCAGCAAGTGGCTAAACGCTATTTTTTTTTTTTTGGGGGGGAATACATTTAAATTTTAATGCACGCCAACACAATAATACATTTAATACCCAATTGTTTGTTAAAATGGAACCACTTGCCGCCCGCCTCATACCAGATTTACTGCTACAGGGTGGCTGTGCTGCGCAGAATTGTGTATATATGTGATCAGGGCCGCTGTTGGTGGGGGTACTTGAAGGGGGGTTTGGGCACACAAGGGGGGGGGTGAGCGGCACAGGGAATCGGAGAAGAGGGGCAGATACAGAAGGAAGCCCTGTGCGGCTCTCTGCAGCGGCTGAAAGCCAGTTTCTCCCCCTCCTGCCAGCTTTCAGCTACTGCAGGGAAAGACGCAGGGCATCATTCCTGCAATTGCTTTTCCGACACCGATCCCTCCATGGTCTGCCTGCTTCTGATTCCCCCCCCCCCCTTTTCACTGTGCAGCCCCCCTTGCAGCGCTGCAGGCTTCCCTGTCCTGTAAAAAAAAATAAAGCGTAATATAATTTAAAAAAAAAATTGAAAATGAAAATAATGGTAAACATGGTAAACATTTCAAAATAAGTTATAATTGTTTTTTTTTTAATGTAAATAACAAAAATAGCTAATTCACACAGGTTTTCTGTTATGTTTGCGTCCACAGGGCTAATAATGATTTTAGTGTATTTTAGTGAAAATATTTTCTTGATATATTCGGGTGGGGACGGCTAGGTAGGCTGTATGAGGCCCTGTATATGACTCTGCACTTCCAGTTTTGGGCACGAGCGATTTTACAACTCAGGAGCTGATCAGCTGACATAATGCCGGTGTAACGTGAGAATTACCTACCCCGTGAGAAAAACCTACTCTCATCACTTCCGGCCAGGAACAGCTGAGCAGCGCAGCAGTGCGCATGCTCACAGCCCCGGATACCTAATGGAAGAACTCAGGAGCTGACTAGTGCGCATGTGCACTAGTAGGAAAAAAACCTACCCACGCCACGCTTACATTAAAACAAGTGTGCTGCAATATAAGTCATCTCCGCTCCTGTCCCTGTCACTCCTCTGATATTGGCTAGTAAATATAAAAGCGGGTCTCGGCTCCGTGATTTATGTTCTCATACACCCGCCGCCACTTTTAGATTTACTAGCCGAGATGAGGGAAGTGACAGGGACAGGAGTGGAGATGACTCGTATTGCAGCACAGCTGTTTTAATGTAAACGCCGAATGACATACAGTGCCGTGCAACCGGAAGTGACGAGGGTAGGTTTTTCTCACGGGTAGGTAATTCTCACGGAACACCGGTCTGCCTATGTAAAAAAAGGCAGATTGTCATTCTGTCAGTATGGAAGGCATGGATCTTGACTTCCTGTAAAGCAAAAGCAATGATCCTATCTTCCACTATTAAAAGCACTCCCCCCCCCCCCCCCCCACTACACAGAAACACTAGCTAGGCACACATTTAACCACCCCTGATGTTAAAGTGGAACTTTAGTCAGAAAAGGAAGTCCTGCTAGATTCCTTTATGTTGGCACATTTTGTAGGTACTGTATAGCTAGGAAAAACATTAAAAATAAGTGTCTATACTGTTTAAAATCCAGTAATACTGTCTCAGTTGCTCTCCATTTTAGACATTGCTGAGTTGGTAGAGGCCGATCTGCTGACAGCCTTAGGGCCAGTTCACACCATAGAAAAGCAGAACCGAAGCCTTACAGATGCTTCACTGCATTTGCGGTTTTGACACATTCCAGTACGTCTGATGCATCTTTGATTCAGTCTAGTGCATTTTTTCCCTCTTTTTTTCTTAACCATAACCTCTTCCGTACCGCCCACATGTATTTATGTTGCTACTTTAACATTAAAAACCAGGATTATGGCATGCCAAAACCCTGGTATATTTTTACACAGCAGGCAGTCCGGATTCGCCACAGGATCATGTTTTGTAAGTGGTGGGAGAGATGAGCGCACCCCCCTCCCACCGCTTCCCAGTCATTTTCCCTGCTTACCAGAGCTGTTGGTACTGTAGTGGGGAAACCAATCGAACCCCTGTGCGGAAGGGTAGGAAGTTGAGGGAGGGCAGAATTGGAGGACTGGAGCGACGACAAATGTCACTTCCGCTCTTCAGCCTTAAAGACCCTTTTTTTTTTTTTTTTGTTCCGGAAGTACCAACGTTTGTCGCCATTCTATTAACTTGCACAAGTTTAAAGCATTGCATGTTAGGTATCAATTTACTTGGTGTAACATTATCTTTCACATTATAGAAAAAAAGAATGCTATCTTTTACTGATTTTCTATTTTTTTTTATTAAAAAAAAAGTGTATTTTTTCCAAAAACATTGCATTTGTAAGACCGCTGTGCAAATACGATGTGACAAAGTATTGCAACAATCTCTATTTTATTCTTTAGGGTCTCTGCTTAAAAAATATATGTTGGGGGATTCTAAGTAATTTTCTAGCAAAAAATTCTGATTTTAATTTGTAACTAGCAAGTGTCCTTAAGTGGCTAAATAGGGACTTATGTTCCAGTGTATTTTTTGGCCCATTTGGGTGCATTCCAGTGCTTTTTTTGATGCATTTTACAGCATAATATTTCCTATATAAAAACACTCAAGCAGCGCTGTTTAAATAAAACATCAAAGTCCATCATAAATGGAAATCGTCAAAGAATCTGTGAGTAGGATCTTCCACCCAAGTGCTAGAAACATGCAATAGTGAGCCAGAGCCTCCACCATACACTGACTCTTACCGCCAAGTGTGGACCATCATTCCCACAATGGTCAGACAGCGCAGTGGGTGATTTGAAGAATCACTCAATCTTAGACCTCTGGACCAATATTGAAAATCCTTTTGTGACCACAATATACCTCATGCACAGGAAAAAAGGATCAAGGAAAGAGGCTCAGTGTTATGTTTCCAATAGGTTTATTCAAAAAGTAGTGGAATCGCACTCACCAAACAGCAAATAAAATGCACAGGATACACCATACGAACTCCTTAGTTTCCAACCAAAGCAATGGCTGACTTCCAGGCGTAACGACGTTACGCAAGGTTAACTTCTCCCAACGCGTTTCGTCATTAGGATGTCATTAGGGGGCGTGGCCTTACATTACTAGGTTGTATAAATAAATCTGGAACTTTAATTTGGTGTTGAGATATTTACTTTAAAGTGTTACTAAATCCACAACAATAAAATCTGTCTAAAGATGCAGAATAGCATGCTTGATTTACTCACTGTGTAACTTAAGTGATCCTCTGCATTGCATATTAGCACATTATGTTAAACTTACCTTAAAAGAAGTCCTCCTGCGCCGAGATGTCCGAGCTGGAGGCTGCTTCCATCTTCACCCATCCTTTCTTCTGGGTGCGGACTTCAGCTCTGTGACTAGCCGGAGCCACGATGACAATGATGCCATTTACGGCACAGAGCTCTAAAGGAACAGCACAGGTGGCCGTTCCTTCCGAGCGCACACGCCAGCAATGTCACTGGCTGCATGTACACTAATTATCTCCTAAACGGTGCACTACTTATAGGTAAGCCTTATTATAGGCTCACCTATAGGTAAAAGTCAGTGATGGAAGTTAACTTCCAATTTAAGCATCCTTCATTTGGTAAAATGAGTGTGAGAGAGGTCCAGCTTATCGTCTTATGTTTGCAGAGTATCTCCTGTACTCTTGTCTGGTGAACACAGCTCAGCACATTGTGACAGCTCAGGTGTGACGTGTCAGGGAGTGTATGCATACCTATTACTGATGAATAATCTGCTCAGGTAATGATTTTATACAGTGCTAACTCCTCTGAGCTTTGTACAGCACACTCATTCTATTGAAATCTGTCATATTTACTGATTAAACATCCAAAAATCTGGTGGTTGGCCCATTTAGAATGTTGACTCTCAAGTTATTGATATCTGTTCTATTAAAAAGCTTTACATGTCAAGGCTATCACTCCCCTCACTGCCATCTGCATTGTTCTGTGCACCTGTGTATGCAAATATGACTGTCCTTGTTCATTGCAGCACATTGGAAGGGGTGACCTTTAAAAAATAAATTGGGGGAATATTTTTTTTTTTTTTTTTTTAAAGCTACTTTATTTTTTTATTAGTTTTATGCAATTTTGTACTTATTACATACATTTACTTCAGAAGGTAATTTAGTTTGCCTAAAATGAATGCCAAGAGGCTGTAGTCCCACGCAAGATTTTCAATGGAAGTGTTATTTTTCCAGCTGCAGAAAACAAAATGAAATAGAATTTCCGTATAGTGTGTACAGAACTTTCTACAGACGATTCTGAATTTTCGTACGAAAATTCTCGAAGTGACAAACTCCAAAATGTTTCTCGTATGGGAAAAAACAAACGATTTTCATTGTGTGTACCTTTTTCGTACAAGAAAAACCAGAAAAGAGAGACTGCACATGATCAAAAACAAACAACAAAAAAAGGCTTTGTCGTACGAGAATTTTCGTAGGAATTTTCATTCATTGGTTCCGATCGTTCACCTGAAGCCCGTTCTTATAGAAGCCCAAGGTTGATTACCTGTAATGAAGAATGTTCTACTTTCTGCAGACGGCTGGATTCTGGAGGGATCTTCACTGCCCCATCCTCTTCCTACAGATGTACCCCTGGCACAGTTCAGAATAAGTTCTGATGAAGGCCCACCTCCCTCAAGAAAAGTTCTTTCATTGCATTCGCTGTCTGTAAGACGCCCTGTGAATGGGGGAGAGTCTGAGTTCCCAAATCCTCTCCCCTGTTGGAGGCTGTGAAAGCAATGAAAGAATGTTTTTCATTGGAGGAGGATGAAGGGGGGGGGGGGGTGAACGTTTTTACATGAAACTGGAAGCTATTACCTTGCAGCAGCTGAAGTTTTGGAGTCATGAGGAGGATGGGGCATCTCTGCACAGAAGACTTCTCTAGGACCCAGCTACCTGCACAACGTGGGGAATACTTTACAGGCAAGTTAGCTCATCAAAGTTATAGGGAGTTTTTTTCAACCACCCAGACTGTCTACCTCCAGCACAGAGCTTAATTGATTTGTATTGAAAGAACACAATCAGGGGGTCCAGGAAACAGGAAGATGAGCAAGCAGTTTTTGCACCTGTCACGGATATTGGATAAAATAAGAGGAAGCAAATGAGAGGAGTTCATTGTTATGGCTTATTTGTGTCTGTTGGTCACGTACAACGCAGTTTACAGCACCCTTTGTAGAATAGTGATGGATATAACTGAAATCGGGGGAACCTTCACTAATTGATATTTGGGGGTCTCTGTTTCCAGCCGTTGTCTGGCTGTCATGTGATTGCTGCTCTGGAGTTTCTGACCTGGAACTAGTAAGTAAGAACTCTAAAATCACTCTGATTTGACCAACTGCTTGTATGTTTCAGAACTTAGTATGTATTGAAGTTAGGGGTAGAGAACTATATTTTCTTTTCTGGACTCTAACCTTGTGGGGTTAATCTGATGAGCCCCACTGGAAGGGATACCTCTGAAATGATCTGGTAGAGGATCCTTCCTTTGCTGAGAGCAGGTTGAGGTAGAAGTCTGAGCTTTGTGTACGTCAGACATAAAGTACGGTAAATTGATTTAGGACAGTGTGGTTGCCTAGTTGAGCAGTACAGTTTGCCTGTTGTAAAAATGTTTTTCTGCATTTTAAGGAGATGAGGTATTGGGTTTTGCATGTGCACACAGATCTGTACATCAGTGTAGAGGGCCGTGTTTGAGTGCCCAGGGAGTGACCGGTGTTCAGTGCAGTCCAAAGCTTTTGACAGGATGGACTGAGAGACGCAGCAGCTCTACAGATCTTCCCATACATCCCGTTAATATAGTACATCTGTCCATCTATCTGCATCCAGATCCCTGCTTCTGTCCCTCTACACATGTAAACACTGGGAGGATCGTGAAGATCCATACAGCTGTTGCTTCTCACAGCTTGTCATAGATTTTAACAGACTAGTTGCACAGAACAGCTGTCACTCCCTGGGCACATGAACAGGTCCCTCTGTACTGGTGTTTGGGTCCATGCACCTGTGTGAATGAACTTTTTAAGGATAGGTTCACATCTAACGCTTCTTTGTGCATTTTTCGCACTACAAACATGCCAGAGTAGCTCATGTACCTTTTTGTGTTGTGCTTTGTCAACCAGCAATTTCAGAAGAAAATCAACGGCATTTCTTAGATTTCCTCCCGCATTAAAATGATTTGATGTAAGGGATTAAAATGACAAAAAAATTTAATTTGAGGTACATATGACATCTAAGTGAATTGCGTGGGCGAATGGGAAGGATCTTTGACTTTTTTTAAATAAAATTTCCTCTGGGTTCAAATGATAGGCTTTATGCTGGCAATTTTAAGTCTCCGACATCAATCGGGTGCCTTCTAGCAGGGCGTGATCTTATTTAGAGCTGGTAATGGTATGTTTTCCTTATCTGTTTGATCTTTTCTGTGCATTGAAACTACTGAAATACCTCAAAAGTGATGTATATGGCTAGTTTTAAAGTCTAATCTGAACCCAAAAATGGAACATACCTTTTAGGGAACATCTAAAAATATGAATTGCTCCCAAGCAGGCTCTCTAAAATGTACCTCTTGTGTTCAATAAATAGCATTAAACTTCCTGTCATGTGACAGTGCCTAGGCACACCTTTTCTGTACTTTTAAAGCAGTATTAAACCCAAAAACAAACCTGTATTATATTATAGCTTACCAATTCTTAGATGTGATGGCTGCATTAGTTTCCTTTTTAGGCTTTCTTTCTTCTGTTTTCACCTGTCATCCTGCCAGTAAGTCTGCTGTATTTCAAAAGAGCAAGCTGTCTTTCAAATGTATCCAGTTACAGGGATGAGACAAACCATTTAATACTGACCGATGCTTACAATGGTCAGCTTTTATTTAATTATGTGAAATTATGTTATTCCAAAATGACAAAAACTGTTTGCTGTAACTGTTTAAGTTGGAGTTTGGCTTCAATTTTGGTAGTGTATCTAAATCTTCTAGTACATCGAACACTCCCCTCTCCCTAGACTGACATGCTGCTGTCCAAAGGTGCCCCCTCTGCTCCTTCATCCAGTGAGGGCACTCTAATACAGGAAATGTGTTACTGCCCAGATCACCAGGGCAAAACAGAGGAGGAAAGTCTAAAAAGGAATCTAATGCCACCACATCTAATAATTTGTACACTGCAAAATATAATATTTTAGTTTTCGGGTTAAATACTGCTTTAATTGCTGGATAGCTGCAGTGTGAGATCCTTGAAAGCCCTTCTGCATGTGACTGCCAGGCTCAGGATTTGAAATAAGATTTGCTGTAAAACAAGAGAAGAAAGGCGCAAATGCCTAATGCATTGCCACCATAAAAAAACTTTGAGTAAAAAAAATCTTAATATACTCAAGAATAGAAAGGAAACAAGCACATCAGTAACCACTCTAGCCACGGGTCAATGGCGTCTTATCCAACCATGGTTAAAATGTTAACGTGTTTCGGGGGCATACCCCTTCCTCAAAGCTTCCTGTCTGTTTTTATAGTCGTTGAAGATTTCACAATCTACAGAGGGCGGCATCGGATTAAGTACGGTATTACAGTGACTGTTGGACGTGCTTCGGCTTGAGTGCTGGTGTTTTCATGTATACTTTTAAGATTTAATGTGGTGACCCATGGTGCAAGGATCTCCTTTCTTCGGTTTCATCCATCCTGTTGATCTGTACTTTCTGCACTTCTGCTGTTCGTTACTTTTACCCCACCAGTTGATCAGGGGCAACTCCGACATAAGGAAGGAAAGCCTGTCTCATCTACCAAGGTGGCCACCTTCACACAGAGAAACAGTACTAAAGGCCCGTACATACGAGTCGAAATTCGGCTGTGAATTTTCGTCCGACGACCGATCTGCTGATTTTCGGCTTGTTAGTATGATGCTTCCGACAACCGACTCAGACTTTTCCGGTGAAAAAAATCTGGTGTGCAGGCTGTAAAATTTTTGTCCTCCGTCAAAACACGTCCGATTTTCGTGCAGTCAGTACAGATTTCGACAGGGAAAAATCTTATGAGCAAGACTGGGCATGCTCAGAGAAGAAAGAAAGCAAACCAACACATGACATCACTTCTGAAGTAGAATTCTGTCGTGCGGGAAAATTTGTGTGCAGTCTAGGCACATTCCAACCAACAAAACACCACTCTGGACAAAAGATGGACGACTGGTCGGCGGAAATTTGTTGCGTGTGTACGAGGCTTTAGCAAGCTATGGCTAGTGAGTGTTGGGGGAAGATCAGCTGCAGGGAGGCAATTCCAGTGGGTTGTTGTTGTTTGCACTGTTAATTTTGATGTCAAATTTCAGTTTGGTTAGGCATAGTCTTTTGACTAAAATGCCATTTTAGTTTTAGTTGTATTTTAGCCATCTTAATGGTTTGTGGTATTTTAGTTGAGTAAAATCTTCAGTACCCACTTGAACTTCCGCTTTCCTTGGAGCTCCACTTGTCAAAGCCCCAGCCCCCTGACTCTATTGGCAAGCTGTATTGGCTGAGAGACCCAGGCTTCCTCTGTCTGCCTGCTGGAGTTCTGGATCAATGGCCTGCTAGCCATAGAAGCTGAACTCCTCCGTCTTATTTGTGTCTGTCTAGGTTTGGTGAGTGTTTCCCCTTGCAGCAAGGTAGCAGTGCTTAGCACTGTGTAAAATATCAGCCTCCCCCAGACTGTCCAGTTTTCTGCCCTGTGCAATACCTCACTTCCATTTACTTCCTCCTCCCCTACTTGCATATCACCTCCCCCATCCCCAAAGTATAATACACCCTGCCCTGTGCACTCCCTCGCTCCCATTTACTTCCCCTCCCCCACTTGCAGCCTAGCATTACAGCCAATATAGTTTACAGTTGTGTGTTAAATTTTAAGTTGCACTTCTCTTTTTCAAAAAGGAACTTTTTTTTAAAGCCCACAGTCGTACTGGTGCAAACTGACATGCAATTTGATAATTTCAAGTCGTTTCAATTGTTCGCAATGGAAGTGGTCAGGTGTTCTGTAATCGGGCAAGGTGGAGATTGTGATCTCACTGTGTCCCAGAAAACCGCGCCAATAACTGTAGTGGCGGCAACTACAACACCGACTCTCTGCTTCCACAGCAGTTCCACAGGTATGGCATATTGTATAGTAAAATTAATCCAAGCTGGTACTATGTAATAAAATCTATCCCTGGAGTTCAGCTTTGTGTGTGTTTTCAGCCAGATTATTGTGGCAACAGTAAATGCTTCTCTCGGTCTCCTGGTTACAGGCCGGTCAACAATAGGCAGCTAGCATAGCAGGAGTAGTGAAACATTACCCATCTTCCGAGTGTACCTCCCAGATCTTATTCTTACAAGCAAAGTGAGTACCAACGTTCTGCTCCATGAAAGTCAGCTATTGGTTTCCAAGAGATCCACCATCATGCTGGAAAATCTTAGCACAGTAACCACAATCTTTGGGACCAATGGCACTTGTACCAATATCTCTGGGCACCAATCAGCCAAACTGCATGCTTTTGTCAGACCTAGGAGATCAAATCTGTTTTGAGTTCTACTGAAATGTATAAGCATGCATTTTAGTGTCTGCTCTGTTCAATTAAATTCCCTTAGGCTGCATTCACATGTCAGTGTATGGATCGCGGGCAGAATCGCCGCGATTACGCCCGAGATCCGGAAATCATTGCAAATCGCGGGACGCCTGTGCGTTGCCCGTGATTTGCAATAGCACCCCAAACGCTGGGCGATGTTGCCGCGATTTCCGCCTGCCGAATCACGGTAACATCGCGCAAAAAAAATTGCGGGACGCATTACACTCCAAAGAAGCTCTTGTACTTTTTTGGGCGTAATGCGTCCTGCATTTTTTTTATTGCGCGATGTTACTGCGATTCGGCAGGCGGAAATCGCGGCAACATCGCCCAGCGTTTGGGGTGCTATTGCAAATCACGGGCAACGCACAGGCGTCCCGCGATTTGCAATGATTTCCGGATCTCGGGCGGAATCGCGGCGATTCTGCCCGCGATCAATACGCTGACATGTGAATGCAGCCTTAGGTTAGCTGCTACACAAATGAACCCAATGTGTATATTTGCAATATAAAATATACTGTATATAGCACATATAAACATACAGAGTTTAATAAATATTAGGACTTCTGCTCCTCGGTGCTTATGCAGGCTGAAATGGCGAAGAAATATAAAAATGTCCTGTCTTCTAAATATTTCTTTTTTAGAATTATCACTGTAAAAATTGGCGCTGTTTCAATGTAATAAAAATAAACTTGAAATTGCAAGGTACTTTTTGTAGGAGAGTAAATAGTATTCTCAGTGGTATTTGTAAAAAATCCCCACATCTGCACTGAAACTGAGACATACGGTATATGCATCATTGCCTTGCATATTTTTGCTGTGTGTGTGCGCCGCATTAAGCTTCATACACAGGCAGTTTTTAACCTGCGTTATTTCATATATTTCCCCTTGTAAATAAAGGGTACCATCATGTATAAATGGGGAAAAAAGTGCTGTTCTGTCTGCATTGCTATAGCCATGTGCTCTGAAAATACTGCCATTTTTAGGAGTCAGTAGCAAGCGTTAATGTTGGCGCACAAGGTAGAGGTCAACTTATTCCAGAAGTCCATTAGAGAATGCCCATAAACAATGTCCATAAGGGTGAGTGCACCTGTAAATTGAGGGGGGGGGGGGGAACTTGTTCAATAACAAGCACTGAGATCAAGTAGGCTCTTCTGCAGAGTGAAGTCAGCTCTGTGAGTGAGATACAAAGGAAAAAAACTGTGGGTCCATCCAACTAGATGCAGCTGCTGTTCAGGTGTTTTGACAGCAGAGGGGAGGGGTGGGCTGTCCAAATACAATAGCCACATTTTCTGATTTGTCCAATTACTCTGTGCCGACCCAGCTCCTCTGTCCCCTACCCGCATCTTCTTATACATCTCTATTGTATAGTTGCTGGGGTAGGAGGGGAGAAGAATAGGAAGTGGGCAATTGGAAAGCCGTTTGGATTGTGAGTCAAAAAAAGAGCAGATATGAATTTGTATGGAAAAGGAGAAAATAGTATTAAAGCTGAGCAAAAAGTAAAAATAAGTTGCTGGGCAGAGCAAAGTGGGTTTTGTAGGTTGCAGACTGGAATATAATTGGCTATGGAGAGAGGCTTTCTGGTGTCTGCACACTAAGGTAATGCTTTGGAGTATGACTCACCAGTAGGAGAGAAATGTGAGTGGTGTGTGTATATGTGTGTGTGTGTGTGTGTGTGTGTATATATATGTGTGTGTGTGTGTGTGTGTGTGTATATATATATATATATATATATATATATATAATCACAAAAGTGAGTACACCCCTCACATTTTTGTAAATATTTAATTGTATATTTTCATGCGACAATACTGAAGAAATGACACTTTGCTACTATGTAAAGTATTGAGTATACAGATTGTATAACTGTAAATTTGCTGTCCCCTCAAAATAACTCCACACACAGCCATTAATGTCTAAACCGCTGGCAACAAAAGTGAGTACACCCCTAAGTGACAATGTCCAAATTGGGCCCAATTAGCCGTTTTCCCTCCCCGGTGTCATGTGACTCGTTGGTGTTACAAGGTCTCGGGCGTGAATGGGGAGCAGGTGTGTTACATTTGGGGTTATTGCTCTCTCATACTGGTCACTGGAAGTTCAACATGGCACCTCCATGACAAAGCACTCTGAGGATCTGAAAAAAAGAATTGTTGCTCTACATACAGTGCATTGCGAAAGTATTTGGCCCCCTTGAACTTTTCAACCTTTAGCCACATTTCAGGCTTCAAACATAGATATAAAACTGTAATTTTTTTTTTTTTTGAAGAATCAACAAGTGGGACACAATCATGAAGTGGAACGAAATTTATTGGATATTTCAAACTTTGTTAACAAATAAAAAACTGAAAAATTGGGCGTGTAAAATTATTCAGCCCCTTTTACTTTCAGTGCAGCAAACTCTCTCCAGAAGTTCAGTGAGCCCCCGTTCACACTGTGGTGACCTGTGAGGCGACCTGGTCGCCTCACAGGTCGCCTGCCATACAGAAGCTATGGACCCGTTCTAATAGGAGCGACACAAGTCGCTCCGACTTAGAAAAAGGGTCCGGAGCTTCTTTGGGGCAACCCGGAGCGACCTGCATAGACTTCAATGTTATGAAGTCCGTGCCGGCCGCTCCGAGGTCGCGGGGCGAGCAGCGCGCCGCGACCTATGAGGTCGCCTGGCAAAGTCGGGTCACTTCAATGTGAACGGGGCCTTAGGATCTCTGAATGATCCAGTGTTGACCTAAATGACTGATGATGATAAATAGAATCCACCTGTGTGTGATCAAGTCTCCGTATAAATGCACCTGCACTGTGATAGTCTCAGAGGTCCGTTTAAAGCGCAGAGAGCATCATGAAGAACAAGGAACACACCAGGCAGGTCTGAGATACTGTTGTGGAGAAGTTTAAAGCCGGATTTGGATACAGAAAGATTTCCCAAGCTTTAAACATCCCAAGGAGCACTGTGCAAGCGATAATATTGAAATGGATGGAGTATCAGACCACTGCAAATCTACGAAGACCTGGCCGTCCCTCTAAACTTTCAGCTCATACAAGGAGAAGACTGATCAGAGATGCAGCCAAGAAGCCCATGATCACTCTGGATGAACTGCAGAGATGTACAGCTGAGGTGGGAGACTCTGTCCATAGGACAACAATCAGTCGTATACTGCACAAATCTGGCCTTTATGGAAGAGTGGCAAGAAGAAAGCCATTTCTTAAAGATATCCATAAAAAGTGTCGTTTAAAGTTTGCCACAAGTCACCTGGGAGTCACACCAAACATGTGGAACAAGGTGCTCTGGTCAGATGAAACCAAAATCGAACTTTTTGGCAACAATGCAAAACGTTATGTTTGGCGTAAAAGCAACATAGCTCATCACCCTGAACACACCATCCCCTCTGTCAAACATGGTGGTGGCAGCATCATGGTTTGGGCCTGCTTTTCTTCAGCAGGGACAGGGAAGATGGTTAAAATTGATGGGAAGATGGATGGAGCCAAATACAGGACCATTCTGGAAGAAAACCTGATGGAGTCTGCAAAAGACCTGAGACTGGGACGGAGATTTTTCTTCCAACAAGACAATGATCCAAAACATAAAGCAAAATCTACAATGGAATGGTTCACAAATAAACATATCCAGGTGTTAGAATGGCCAAGTCAAAGTCCAGACCTGAATCCAATCGAGAATCTGTGGAAAGAACTGAAAACTGCTGTTCACAAACGCTCTCCATCCAACCTTCCTGAGCTTGAGCTGTTTTGCAAGGAGGAATGGGCAAAAATTTCAGTCTCGATGTGCAAAACTGATAGAGATACCCCAAGCGACTTACAGCTGTAATCGCAGCAAAAGGTGGCGCTACAAAGTATTAACTTAAGGGGGCTGAATAATTTTGCACGCCCAATTTTTCAGTTTTTTATTTAACAAAGTTTGAAATATCCGATAAATTTAGTTCCACTTAATGATTCTTCAAAAAAAATTACAGTTTTATATCTTTGAAGCCTGAAATGTGGCAAAAGGTTGAAAAGTTCAAGGGGGCCGAATACTTTTGCAATGCACTGTAATGATGGCCCAGGCTATAAGAAAATTGCCAAGACACTGAAACTGAGCTGCAGCACCGTGGCCAAGACCATACAGCAGTTTAACAGGACAGGTTTCACTCAGAACAGGTCTCGCCGTTGTTGACCAAAGAGGTTGAGTGCATGTGCTCAGCGTCATATACAGAGGTTGTCTTTGGGGAAAAGCGTATGAGTGCTGCCAGCATTGCTCCAGAGGTTGAAGGGGTGGGAGGTCAGCCTGCCAGTGCTCTGACCATACGCCGCACACTGCATCAAATTGGTCTGCATGGTTGTCGTCCCAGAAGTAAGCCTCTTCTAAAGATGATGCACAGCCTGCAAACAGTTTGCTGAAGACAAGCAGATTAAGGACATAGATTACTGGAACAATGTCCTGTGGTCTGATGAGACCAAGATAAACTTATTTGGTTCAGATGGTATCAAGCGTGTGTGGCAGCAACCAGGTGAAGAGTACAAAGACAAGTGTGTCTTACCTACAGTCAAGCATGGTGGTGGGAGTGTCATGGTCTGGGGCTGCATGAGTGCTGCCGGCACTGGGGAGCTACAGTTCATGGAGGGAACCATGAATGCCAATGTGTACTGTGACCTACTGAAGCAGAGCATGAACCACCACCCCCCCTCCCTTGTAGACTAGTCCGCAGGGCAGTAATCCAACATGATGCCCCCAAACACACCTCTAAGATGATCACTGCCATGCTAAAGAAGCTGAGGGTAAAGATGTTGCACTAGCCAAGCATGTCTCCATGCCTAAACCCTATTTAGCATCTGTGGGGCATCCTCAAGTGGAAGGTGGAGGATCGCAAGGTCTACCAACATCCACCAGCACCATGATGTCATGGAGGAGTGGAAGTGGACTCCAGTGGCAACCTGCGAAGCTCTGGTGAACTCCATGCCCAAGAGGGTTAAGGCAGTGCTGGAAAATAATGGTGGCCACACAAACAATTGACACTTTAGGCCCAATTTGGACATTTTCACTTAGGGGTGTACTCACTTTTGTTGCCAGCGGTTTAAACATTAATGGCTGTGTGAGTTACTTTGAGGGGACAGCAAATTTTCACTGTTAAACAAGATGTACACTAACTACTTTACATCATAGCAAAGTGTCATTTCTTCAATGTTGTCACATGAAAACATATATTCTAAAATATTTATATATGTGAGATACTATGTGTGTGTGTGTGTGTGTGTGGTGCGCTAAATGTGGTGTGCGCTAAATCCAACTGAATGTGGTGCGCTAAATCCAACTGAACATATTCAAATAAAATGAATTGGGTGCAAAAAAATATATAATCATAAAGTCCAACAGTCCAAAGAATAAATTCTTTCAATCGGTGATTTGACGATAGATAAGTGCAATATATAATAACCAAGATATACTCTTTATGTGACCACACCAAACGACCGTGCTCTTCACCGCTAGTGCAATAACCAAAGTAGCCTCTTACCAGAACAATATGTTAAACACACTCTGGAACAACCCTTGTGCCAATATTCTGCTCTCTTCCCTTCAAACCGGGCGTAGCAGGCTCTCCAAGGTATGTCCTCACCAGAAGCATTTAAATGTCCTCCACGTTAGAGACATGCAATAAAAAATGGCTGATAGTGCGTTACCATTAACAAACCTTTTATTAATACAAATAGTGCACTTACATGACAGAAGTAAATTAACACTTGTAAATTACATGGAGCAGAGAGGAGACTCTGGGGTATTCGCGTCCGGGTGCAGCACGGACCTCGAGTGACGTAGTGAAGGCACGCCTCCTTGCTGACGCATTTCCTCCAATAGGACTTCTACAGAGATAGGAGATGTCATCGGCTCCATGCACTGTAAATATCTCCTAAACGGTGCATGTTTAGGAGATATTTATAGCACCTATAGGTAAGCTTAATATAGGCTTACCCAGCCCTCAAAATTCCTTTTCCTTTATCAAATTCTGCCTTCACCTGCCTGACAGGAGTGAATGTCATTCTCCCTCCTGTCATTGCACAATGCATGATTTCTGGGCTCCTGCAGCCATTAATCACTTCTCTCCTTCCAAGCTCCCCTCCCCCTGTTGGTTTGTTCTCTGTCACTTTCACTTTGTCTCCTCTCACTTTTCTTTATCTTCCCTGCACAATGGTAAGTCAGCAGTGATTCTTGTGTGCCTCTCTCCTGTTCACATTAACCCTTCATCTACTTCTATCTTTCAGCTGTCCCCTCCATAAATCTGTACTGTATGTCCTGCAGCTTCTGGTCTCAGCTCTGAGCGTTCCAAGCAGCCATTTAGATGACTCTGTCCTGTCCCAAAATACAGCCTTAGCACTTTCTCTACAGTCCTTCACTCTGCTCTTCATTAACATATATTATTACAACCCAGACCCCCCCCCCCCCTATTCACTCTCTTATCCCTAATAACTGGTGAACTGTGGTTTGGCCAGTGTGTATGTGTGTTTTACCTGGATTTTATGTGCATTTCTATTGAAATTCTATTACAAAGTGCGTTTTCATGAAAGCGCTTTAAAGTCCTGCATGCTGCATCTTTGATGCGGCTTCAGAAAATGCACTGTGTAATAGAATTCAATAGAAGTGCACCTAAAATCCAGGTAAAACGCACATACAATCACACTGTTGTTATTAATATTTATTTGTGCAACTTCTGCATTCATGCAAAAACATTTAACAGTGTCATTTTATAAAATAATTTTTTGAGGGCACATTTAGGGGCGGGGAAGGGTAGGGGTTAGGTTGGGCAACTGGTGGGGAGTAACCCTTAAGGCCTGGCTGGTAGCTCAGGACTTGAAATTTTGAGCCCTGGGCTTACCTATAGGTAAATGTCAACAAAGTGGGTTTACAACCACTTTAATGTGCTCTCCTCCAATGATCAGACTTGTGCTGACCTGTGAGTGAAGCTTGTTTTATGGAGAGACGTTTTTCACATGCATTTTGTTTTGCTAGCATTCAACATGATACAACTACCTGTCACTCCCCAAAAACCAAAACTTGTCACACCCAAGACTTAATCCTTTTCTGTTTTCTACTCCTAACCTTCTAAGACTGCCCATAGAATGTAGAGAGCTCTAGCGCTGGCCATACATGTTGTGAATGTTGACTAGTCTTGATAAACCGGTTGAAATTTGCTTTGAAGCGATCTGACACCTCTTGCCCCAAGTCCTTTGAAAATCAAAGGAACTGTGGGAAATTGTCAGCCAAACAGCTCCCACAGCTAATCCGATACAGTCAACGATCCAATATTCTAATAGCTGCCGGTGGCTCACTGTCATATTAACCTGGCACAGGAATTTGAAAAGGAAATGAACAGTGTATGGGCAACTTTAGAGAAGCGGGTACAATCTGATGATGGCAGACAGTCTCTAGGTGCTAGAGCTAGAGTACTATAAATGTTCATTCATTCCAGAAGGAAGCCTCTTCTAAAGATGATGCACAAGAAAGCCCACAAACTGTTTGCTGAAGACAAGCAGACTAAGAACATGGATTACTGGAGCCATGTCCATTGAGGGAACCATGAATGCAAACATGTACTGTGACATACTGAAGCAGAGCATGATCCCCCTCCCTTCAGGGACTGGGCCGCAGGGCAATAATCCAACATAACGACCCCAAACACAACTCCAAGATGACCTTTTGCCTTACTAAAGAAGCTGAGGGTAAAGGTTGATTGACTGGCCAAGCATATCTCCAGACCTAAACCCTATTAAGAATCTGTGGGGCATCCTCAAATGGAAGGAGGAGGAGCGCAAGATCTCTAACATCCACCAGCTCCATGATGCCAACATGGAGGTGTGGAAGAGGACTCCAGTGGCAACCTGTGAAGCTCTGGTGAACTCCATGCCCAAGAGGGTTAAGGCAGTGCTGGAAAATAATGGTGACTACATATATTGACCCTTTGGGCCCAATTTGGACATTTTTACTTAGGGCTCTTTCACATGGTCTGCATTCTGTTGCGGACCGTGCTCTGCTCAGCGGGGATCGATCCGCCGATCCCCGCTGAGCGGGTGGATGACGGCTCCGTCTCCGCACTGTGTGCGGAGAGGGAGGTGTCAGAGCCCCGCTGCTCTCTATGGGGAATCGGATGAGAGCGGACCGCCTGTCTGCTCTCATCCGATCCCCAGGACGGATGGAAAATAGGGTTTCCATCCGTCCGGATTTCACGGACAGGATCGGATGCTGGATGGCAGCGGGTGTCAGCGGACATGTCACCGCTGACATCCGCTGCTCCATAGGGCTGAATGGGGCATCCGATCAGATCCGCCTAAAAAACTGCCCGTGTGAAGGAGCCCTTAGGGGTGTACTCATGTTTGTTGCCAGTGGTTTAGACATTAATTGTTGTGTTATTTTGAGGGGACAGCAAATTTACACTGCTATGCAAGCTGTAAACTTACTACTTTACATTGTAGCAAAGTGTAATTTCTTCAGTGTTGTCACATTAAAAGATATAATAAAATATTTACAAAAATGTGAGAAGGCGTACTCCCTTTTGGAAGATACTGTGTATATATGTAATAAGTACATTTTATTTGCTTTTTCTTTTTTTCTTCTACTAAAAAATTAATATATATATATATCCTTGCCAAAGTATTCGGCCCCCTTGAACTTTTCGACCTTTTGCCACATTTCAGGCTTCAAACATAAAGATATAAAACTAATTTTTTTGTGAAGAATCAACAACAAGTGGGACACAATCATGAAGTGGAACGAAATTTATTGGATGTTTCAAACTTTGTTAAATAAAAAACTGAAAAATTGGGCGTGCAAAATTATTCAGCCCCCTTAAGTTAATACTTTGTAGCGCCACCTTTTGCTGCGATTACAGCTGTAAATTGCTTAGGGTATGTCTCTCTCAGTTTTGCACATCGAGAGACTGAAATTTTTGCCCATTCCTCCTTGCAAAACAGCTCAAGCTCAGTGAGGTTGGATGGAGAGTGTTTGTGAACAGCAGTTTTCAGTTCAGTTCTTTCCACAGATTCTCAATTGGATTCAGGTCTGGACTTTGACTTGGCCATTCTAACACCTGGATATGTTTATTTGTGAACCATTCCATTGTAGATTTTGCTTTATGTTTTGGATCATTGTCTTGTTGGAAGACAAATCTCTGTCCAGTCTCAGGTCTTTTGCAGACTCCATCAGGTTTTCTTCCAGAATGGTCCTGTATTTGGCTCCATCCATCTTCCCATCAATTTTAACCATCTTCCCTGTCCCTGCTGAAGAAAAGCCGGCCTAAACCATGATGCTGCCACCACCATGTTTGACAGTGGGGATGGTGTGTTCAGGGTGATGAGCTGTGTTGCTTTTACGCCAAACATAACGTTTTGCATTGTTGCCAAAAAGTTCGATTTTGGTTTCATCTGACCAGAGCACCTTGTTCCACATGTTTGGTGTGTCTCCCAGGTGGCTTGTGGCAAACTTTAAACAACACTTTTTATGGATATCTTTAAGAAATGGCTTTCTTCTTGCCACTCTTCCATAAAGGCCAGATTTGTGCAGTATACGACTGATTGTTGTCCTATGGACAGAGTCTCCCACCTCAGCTGTAGATCTCTGCAGTTCATCCAGAGTGATCATGGGCCTCTTGGCTGCATCTCTGATCAGTCTTCTCCTTGTATGAGCTGAAAGTTTAGAGGGACGGCCAGGTCTTCGTAGATTTTCAGTGGTCTCATACTCCTTCCATTTCAATATTATCGCTTGCACAGTGCTCCTTGGGATTTTAAAGCTTGGGAAATCTTTTTGTATCCAAATCCGGCTTTAAACTTCTCCACAACAGTATCTCGGACCTGCCTGGTGTGTTCCTTGTTCTTCATGATGCTCTCTGCGCTTTAAACGGACCTTTGAGACTATCACAGTGCAGGTGCATTTATACGGAGACTTGATTACACACAGGTGGATTCTATTTATCATCATTAGTCATTTAGGTCAACATTGGATAGTTCAGAGATCCTCACTTAACTTCTGGAGAGAGTTTGCTGCACTGAAAGTAAAGGGGCTGAATAATTTTGCACGCCCAATTTTTCTGTTAAAGTTTGAAATATCCAATAAATTTCGTTCCACTTCATGATTGTGTCCCACTTGTTGATTCTTCAAAAAAATCACAGTTTTATATCTTTGTTTGAAGCCTGAAATGTGGCAAAAGGTCGCAAAGTTCAAGGAGGCCGAATACTTTCGCAAGGCACGGTGTGTATGTGTATATGTGTGTGTATATGTGTGTGTGTGTGTGTGTGATAGATATATATAATAAATTGAAATGTGTGTGCTATGGCTCTGTGCGGCAAGCCATACAGAGCCATGGCACACATGTTTCAATTTACTTTGAAAGCACACACATGTACTTTTTGGTTTCTTGGAATATATGTTCATTGTATGTCACCGTCCGCTGTCTGAATCGGAGACTTCGACAATCATTCAGGCTGACTGCACCATCTTCTTCATGTGCAGTCTGACTGCACGCATGCTGAGTTACAGTGGTTGGCAGAGTAGCCTCTAACCAACGTACATTTCGTAAGTGTTCGTGTATTTTGTCGTGAGCATGCGCTGTACCGTTGGTCGAGAAATTTGACTGGGAAATTCCTCAGTGCATCGACGTCAGTGCTCATCATGTATGATGCGCTGCGCATGCGCAGTGTGTGCAGTTTTAATGGAAATTATGTGGGTTACTCATTCTGCCAGGTTCGACATTTTGTCTGAATGCCCTCTTCAAGCACAAATCCTCCCCCCTCCCAAATTTCCCCTCTTAGGGCAAATACACCCCAATCATGCCTACTAGCAGAAGCCCCCTCCTAGCACTCCCCCCCCCCCCCCACACACACACACACACACACACACACACACACACACACACACACACATCACCTCTTCTACCACAAACACAAAACCCCCCAATCCCCCCTCCTAGCCTAAATGCTTTTCACCCATCCCCCTCCCAACGCAGATCCTACTAAATCACCACTCCTAGCACTCCCCCCCCCCCCCTTCCCCCAATTTCCATTCCTAATTCTTACCCGCTGCCGCCCCCAAAATTCCCCCTTCCAACACAAATCCCCTCCTCCCTCATGGCGCCCTCCCACCTCATATGATACCACATTTGCCAGGGCAGTCGTCCCTCCTGCCCACCCCTTGTCCTGTCAATGTGCTATGGGACCGTGACAAACCTCTTAAGATGGGTGCTGCCTTTGCTGACACCTCCACTTGAAAATGCTCCTTGCCTGACTTTCACACAGACCCTTTTGTTTCAGTACTTGGAAACACTGACCTGTACTATGTATGCAGGTTAGTTCTCTCACTGTCCTAATCTGCATACCCGCTGCCAGCTACTCAGAAGGCAATAATGCTGTGCTATCAGGAAGTCAGTACTTCCAATTTTTTTTTTTTCTCTTTGACATTCAAAGTTTAGTAAAAAGAAGATTTGAGCGTGGTCTCACATCATGAGAAATGAGTGGGAGGTCATCTAAAGTGAGATTCATAAAGTTGTAGCGTAACTGCCTAAAAAAGACAAACGTTTTCTACAAGAGAATCTTTTGTATTTTTAGCCTAAAATGGTAACAATTGGTAAATTTCTGACCGCTATGAAATATTATTCTCAGTGTGTGGGGCTTTAGTCTTTTTACACAGCCTATTAAATGTCGTAATGTAGGATTTTTTTATTTTTTACGTAAATCAACATTTGTGATCTATTCACAGGTTCTATAATAGTTTTTAGATGTGGGTTGCTTCCTGTACTTTGCTGAGTAAGCAGTTTCTCGGCCAGCATGCATGCCTTTAATTCAGCCATAGCAATTTTCTGTATTAAATTCAGCTGATTAGATTTATAAAAAAAAAAGTCTCTTTTCGTTTCATCAGCTCGCTAGTGTGAAAGGCCTGCTTCAGACTAAGCTTTCTTTTTTTTCTAGTTTTGGATGTAATGGAGAAAGATTGGAACCTCTGTCATGCATTTAATTCTCTGTGGCCCAAACTGGGAAAATCTTCCCATCCTATATCAAGACTTGTAATTGGTGCAATGGGTATCCCTGCCAGATGTTCTAACCTTAGTCCATGGAAATAAAAGTTTGTCTTCTCAGCACAGTGAGACATAATCACTACTTTTACATTACAACATCAGGGCATTCAAAGAAATTTGCTGAACACATTGTGGACTTTTAACATTTTGTAGTTATATATTTAAAGTGGTTTTAAAGGCACAAGGTTTTTTATCTTAATAAATTCTATGCATTAAGAAAAAAACCTGTGTGCAGCAGCACCCCCCCCCCTAATAATTACCTGAGCCCCATCTCGATCCAGCAATGTTGCACGAGAGATTTTGCTGTCCGGGACTCTCCCTCCTGGTCGGCTGAGACACAACAGCGGATGCCATTCGCTCCTGCTGCTGTCAGTCAGTGAGCCAATGAGGAGAGGGAGGGGGTGGGACCGAGCCACGGCTTTGTCTGTCGCCGAGCATTTGCTCGGCTCGGGTGCCCCCATAGCAAGCTGCCTTCTGTGGGGGCACTCGGTAGGAGGGAGAGGCCAGGAGCGCCAGCAAGGGACCTGTGAGGAGAGGGATCTGGGCCACTCTGTGCAAAACCATTACACAGAACAGGTAAGCATAACGTGTTTGTTAATTTTTAACCCCCCCCCCCCCCCCCAAAAAAAAAAAGAGTCTTTAGTATCACTTTAAATGTAAGTTTTGGAGTTCAGCTTTAAGGACCACATTTTCTGCTGATTGGACAAGAAAAGACCTGCAACACACTGATAAGTCATCAACTCTGCTCAGTCTGCTCTCTTATCCTTTCAGCATGTTCCCTCTCAGCAAAAGTGCATGCAACAGAGTCTGAATGGCTCCTAGTGCTGTCCAGCACATTCTAAGTGCTGCTGTGTAGGTAAGACAGGTGGTTGATATCAATGCGGGTTCAGGAACTTGTGCTATTTGGCTGTAAAATACATTACGTTTGTAAAGAAATACACAGTTGCATTAAATGTTGTTCATCCTAAAATATCCCCAGAATTAGCTTGGTTATAGTTGAAAATATCCCTGGTCTTAAAAGCATTAAAAGGGGGCGAAAAAAGGCAGAATTTCTTGGTCTCTTTATTTTTCATGGGAAAATACCACTAAACATTCCATTCCAAGTATGTCCTTACGGTAGCATGACTATTTAGTATGACTGTCACAAGACAAGAATGAGCGATTTACAGGAGTTTATTTTTTTCTTTGCAGGTTTCGTGTTTATACAAAGAGGAAAAAGCAGCGCACTCGTGGATATAATCAAAAATCTATATTTCACATGGATTACCAAAGACCGTTCTTTATTGTAACTATAGCATTGGATAAAAAGTATATAAAGGAAGACATGAAGACACTTGCTGGATAACACATTGAAAGGACTTGGAATAACACTTCAAACTCCAGGGACTTCAGGTAAGCTGTGGTTATAGTGTTAAGTGGAATTTGTCTGTTAGAAGTTTTGGAGAGGCTGACACTTTATTTTTTTTCTAGTAGAAAGGACAAAGCTGTCCATACCATTTTGACGATGACCCCACATTACAATCTTGATTGCACAATCTTCATCAAAAGAGAAGTCCAGTCAAAAACTAATGCTAAACCTGCTCTTTGCCACATTCTAAGTGCTCTTTCACACGGGCCATCCGATCAGATCCGCCTGTCAGTTTTTTAGGCGGATCTGATCGGATCCTCCATGCAGCTCTATGGGGCAGCGGATGTCAGCGGAGACACCTCCGCTGACACCCGCTGCCATCCGTATCCGATCCTGTCCGTGAAATCTGGACGGATGAAAACCCTATTTCTCTTATGTCCTCCGACAGTCGCCGCCTCTTCATATTCGTCACATATGGGGTATTAGACTTTGCTCCGAAGGAGTAGCTAGGCAACAGAATATGTTAACATTAAAGCTTTTAACATATCCCACCCTCAAGGGGTGGTCCCCTCAGTCAATACCCTCCTACTTCCTGCAACCATATCTCAGTTTTAATGTCTAGCTTGTCAGGAGTGGCTGGCTCTCTCTGTGCTGGGGCTTTGTGCCCCAGACTCTTTCTTCTTTTTTGATTTTTTGTTTGAGTTTTCTCTCTACCTTTACTTAGCTGTTCTTTTTGTCAGCTTTAGTTAGTTCTTCGGATGAAGAGGATCATGCTGGGCTGATCCCCCTGGTCGCAGGTCGTGGGTCAGTGGCTTCCCAGCCTGCCATCGAGCGTTCAGCCAGGTAACGCTCCTGGCACAGTGAACGACCCATCCCTGTTCGGTGCAGGGATGATTGGTGAGGTGGCTACCTCACTGGACGCTGTGCGGTTTCTTAACCCCCATTCTGTGCGTCTTGTATGCGACTCTCCCTGCCTCGTGTGCAGCGGCTTGTTCGCCTGTGCGGGTCCCCCACGCCACTGTGAGGTAAGTGTATTTATGTGGGGACCTGTCTGTCTGGGGGGGTGTCAGTCTGGGACTGTGTAACCTGCCTCTATTCACACTGTTTGTCTCCCTATCTCTCGGCTGCATGCTGTGGGCTGCAAGGGGGGGGGGGGAGCTGTGTGACACTGTGTGTGTCAGCCTTGTCAGTGTGAGAAGCTGTGTGCTGTGGGGCATGTTTTGTGGCATGTTTGGGCATTATACAGCGATCGCTGCGGCGATCTGACATGTTTTTTTATACAGACATGTGTGCATTACTGTACTGTGGAGCGGCGGTTTCGGCGCCAAACGGCGCCATTTTGCCTACACTCGCTCCGGCCGCATGTTCTACATGCATGGCGGCCATTTTCTTGTAGCCTCCCATAGGCTTTCATAGAGCGCCCTGGCAGCATCACTTCCTCTTCTCCAGGAACACCGATCGAGGCAGCAGCAGCGGCGAGGGTCTCCTCAGGTTATATCCTTCCTATCCATTGCCTGTGTCAGTTTTATTGTCCCTGTGGGGGTCTCATTGTGCTTGTGTGTGGTGCGGTGGGCTGCGCTCGCCGCGCGTGTTAAAGGGGCAGTTAACCCTTTATTATCCGGCATTTGTTATAGGGGCAATGGATTCTCAGGAGGGCAAATTTCCTACCGCCTTGGTGGAAAGCCAGGGGACCGCTGTTTCCCCCCCAGGGGGGGATTTAGCCACTATTGTGGCTGGCCTTGCTGCTCAGGTGCAGATGCTGGTGGCTGCTCAATCTACTAAAAGACCCAGAGTTGCTCTTTCCTCTGATTCTGAGGGTGAAGGTGATGGGGCTGTTATGGCGGGGGCCTCCTTATCGGGGTCCCGCTCCTCCCTGGATCTAGTGGGGTCCGAGGTGGAGGCTGAAGTTGAAGGGGTTGATAATTCTCCCCCTGGCTCGCCTGAAGAGCTTGCAGTCATGGATGAATTGATTGCTTCCATAGAGCAAACGCTGCGTTTGCAGGATGAAGTGTGTCCCCCCGCTGCCTTGGCGGCTTATGGGACGCAGAGAAAACGCAGGACGCCGCAGGTTTTTCCCTGCAATGCTGATTTTCAGCGCGCTGTTAAGGAACAATGGCGCAATCTGCGCAAACCTTTTGCTGTACCAAGTAGGTTCAAGCTGCGTGGACCTGAGGGCTCAGGGAGTGGTAGTTCCGGTGCCTCATCGGGACAGATTTCGGGGGTTTTATTCCAATCTGTTCACCGTGCCCAGAAAGGAGGGCAAGGTTCGTCCAATTCTGGACTTGTAGGCTCTGAACCGCTCTGTGCGGGTTCGCAAGTTCCGCATGGAATCCCTGCGGTCGGTGGTGGCTGCCCTGGTTCCGGGGGAATTCATGGCCTCCATCGATTTGAAGGATGCGTATCTTCACATCCCCATTTTCGAGGGTCACCAGAGGTACCTTCGATTTGCCATTGCGGAGGATCACTACCAGTTCGTGGCGTTGCCTTTTGGTCTCGCCTCGGCTCCGCGGGTCTTCACCAAGGTGCTTGCACCGGTTCTGGCATTATTGAGGGCCCAGGGCATTTCTGTCCTGGGGTATCTGGACGACATTCTGGTTCGGTCTGCGACCAGCCAGGGTCTGGAGAAGGACCTGTCTGTCACGATGCAAACTCTGCAGGAGTTTGGTTGGACGATAAATTTTCCAAAGTTGACGCTGAGTCCGTCGGTTCGTCTTCCCTACCTGGGAATGATTCTGGACTCGGTGCAGGCGAAGGTCTTCCTGCCGGAAGACAAACTCAGAACTCTTCAGGAGGAAGTCAGGTCCCTCAGGGACGTTCCGCACTCGTCTCTGCGGACGTGCATGAGATGTCTGGGATTGATGGTCTCGGCCTTCGAGGCGATACCCTTTGCCCAGTTTCACACGCGGGGTCTCCAAGCGGAGATCCTGTCCATGTGGGACGGGCGACCTCAATCTCTGGATCTTCAAATCTCGTTGAGTCATCGAACCAGAAGAGACCTTCTGTGGTGGCTCCAGTCCCCGATGGTGTCCGGGGGAAAGTCGTTTCGTCCTATCTCGTGGACGGTAATCACCACGGATGCCAGCCTGTCGGGCTGGGGGGGTGTTCTGGGCGTTCTGTCCGCCCAGGGGACTTGGTCGGAGGGGGAGTCCTCCCTTCCGATCAACATTCTGGAATTGCGTGCGATAAATCTCTGTCTTCATCGCTGGACGGACCGGCTGCAGGGCTGCCCGGTTCGGATGCAGACGGACAATGCCACGGCGGTGGCCTACATCAACCACCAAGGGGGCACCAGGAGTGCCCGAGCGGCTCGAGAAGTGGCCCACATTCTGTCTTGGGCCGAGGCTCATGTCCCGGCGATAACGGCGGTTCACATTCCGGGGGTGGAGAACTGGCAGGCGGACTATCTGAGTCGCCAGACCCTGGATCAGGGGGAATGGTCTCTCCACCCGGCTGTCTTCCAGATGTTGTGCGCGAAGTGGGGTCTTCCAGATGTGGACCTGTTCGCGTCTCGTCTCAACAACAAGGTGAGAAGGTTCGTGGCAAGGACGCGCGACCCTCGGGCAGACGCGTCGGACGCGTTAGTGGCCCCGTGGCATCAGTACGGGCTGATATACGCGTTTCCACCGATTCAGTTGCTGTCCAGGTTCCTTCGCAGGTTACACTCGGAACGCAGTACGGTGATTCTTGTGGCACCGGACTGGCCTCGCCGGTCCTGGTACGCGGACCTCGTGAATCTGGCGGTCGACGCCCCGTGGCGTCTGCCTCTTCGAGACGATCTCCTGTCTCAAGGACCGATATACCATCCTGCTTTACAGTCGCTGGCTTTGACGGCCTGGCTGTTGAGACCGAGGTCCTGAGGGAGAAGGGTCTCTCCCCAGAGGTCGTTCATACCTTGATCAACGCGAGGAAGTCTTCCTCGGGGAAGGTTTATTACCGTACTTGGAAGGCCTATTTTGCTTGGTGTGAGTCCAGGGGATTTTCTCCCCGCACGTACTCGGTTTCCCGAGTGCTGTCCTTCCTTCAAACGGGTGTCGATCAGCGTTTGGCGCTGGCTACGATAAAGGGTCAGGTGTCTGCGCTGGCCGTTCTGTTTCAACGTCCCGTGGCTTCCAACTCCTTGGTTGGCACTTTTGTTCAGGGTGTGCAGCATCTGGTTCCTCCTAGGAGGGATCCTCTGCCCCCTTGGGACTTGAATCTCGTTCTGTCTGTGTTGCAACGTGCTCCTTTTGAACAGATCAGGGAGATCTCGTTGTCTATGTTGTCCAAAAAGGTCGCCTTTTTGGTGGCGATCACTTCGGCTCGCAGAGTGTCGGAGCTGGCAGCTTTGTCCTGCAAGTCTCCGTATCTGGTTGTTCATTTGGATAAGGTGGTCTTGCGACCTAATCCTTCTTTTCTTCCGAAACGAGTTTCGGAATTCCATCTTAATGAGGATATTGTCTTGCCTTCGCTGTGCGCGAAGCCTAAACATCCAAAGGAGGTGAGATTACATTCTCTGGATGTTGTTCGGGCGATAAGGGTTTACCTTAAATCGACTGAGTCTTTTCGAAAGACGGACTCCTTGTTTGTTCTTCCAGAGGGTCCTCGGAAGGGCATGGCGGCGTCGGCCTCTACCATCGCCAAATGGATCAGGCAGACCATTGAACAGGCCTATGCTTTGCAGGGGAAGGTTCCCCCTGTGCCTGTGAAGGCGCACTCTACTAGATCTCTGAGTACGTCTTGGGCCTGTCGTCATGGGGCTTCTGTAGCCCAGGTGTGTAAGGCGGCGACTTGGTCGACCGTGCACACTTTCACAAAATTCTACAAAGTAGATGTTCAGGCATCTGCGGATGCTTCCTTTGGCCGCAAGGTTCTTAGTGCGGCGATTCCCTAGGGTCCCTTGTGGGGACCACTGGCTGTTGGGATAAGTTTTTTATCCCCTGGTTATTTGTCTTTTCCTGGGTTGTTGCTCCTGTTGAGCACCTGTTTTTTCCTGTTGCCCAGCTGGGTTCCTTCCTTTGGTAAGGTTCCTTTCTTTGATGCGGAGACTGCGTTGCCTTTTTGGCGCGGATGCGTTTCCCACCCCTCATGTTTGCACTGCTTTGGGACGTCCCCGTATGTGACGAATATGAAGAGGCGGCGACTGTCGGAGGACGTAAGAGAAAAAGGAATTTTTGTAAAATCTTACCTGTAAAATTCCTTTCTCTGAGTCCTCCGACAGTCGCCGCCCCCGCCCCTCTTTTGGGGTTTGGTTGTATACTCTACTGCTATTCCACTAAAACTGAGATATGGTTGCAGGAAGTAGGAGGGTATTGACTGAGGGGACCACCCCTTGAGGGTGGGATATGTTAAAAGCTTTAATGTTAACATATTCTGTTGCCTAGCTACTCCTTCGGAGCAAAGTCTAATACCCCATATGTGACGAATATGAAGAGGCGGCGACTGTCGGAGGACTCAGAGAAAGGAATTTTACAGGTAAGATTTTACAAAAATTCAGTTTTTTCCATCCGTTCAGGGATCGGATCGGATGAGAGCGGACAGGCGGTCTGCTCTCATCCTATCCCCCATAGAGAGCAGCGGAAGCTGTGACACCTCCCTTTCTGCACTGCAAGCGGAGACGGAGCTGTAATCCGCCGGCTCAGCGGGGATCGGCGGATCGATCCCCGCTGACCAGCATGGATCCGTCTACGGAGGCGGACCGTGTGAAAGAGCCCTAAGACTAATCTATCTAACCCTGTGAAGCAAAAATCTCTGTACTATAATAAGGTGATGATTATGGTAGCTGGAGCTGTGATTGCCATCATCCCTACATGTGTTACAAAACAATAGAAGGATCCTCAAGAAATGGGATTTTTAAGGCAGTCAAAACAATTTGAATAAAACTAAAAATTTTTATTGAAAAAATATTATTAAAAACAAATCACAGTCATAATTACAATAAAAAGCACACCGTATATATAATGATAAAAAAGTTGACAAATATTTAAATACTCAAGTGGCAAAAAACGGCATTCCTGGGCACAGCTGATAACCAGGTTAGATGAAATTGTTGCACGGAAACAAATCCAACGTGTTTCGATATATCAATAAATGTTACATCGTCTTCAGGGATTATTTGCCAATGTCTGCAAAATAATAATATATTAAAGAAAGTACTACATAATTGTAAATATCTCTACCATTCAAGGTAACTTGCATTCTTAGTAACAGCCATTTAGTATGGATGGATCAATAAGAGAGAGGTCCACCTAGTGTGTGGCCAGACATTGCAGATGGGATCACTGGACATAAAAAATTCCATTGTAAAGCAAATCAGAAAGGCAAAAAAAATAAAGTAACAAAACCATATATATAAAAAAACATGTATATGGTTTTGTTACTTTATTTTTTTGTCTTTCTGATCATTACAGCTTTTTGTAATAGTTTGGATGTGCCTTTGGAGTGGAGTCCCCATTATGTTGTGGCTTTGGACCTTGCACCCGGCACAGGAAAGCCCCCACGTTGATACGTTGGGGGCTACTTTTCTTCAAAGCGGGCCTTGTCTGGTGATCCTACCGGTCTTTGGCAGCTGGAAGAATTTCCTGTGTCGGCGGTGTAACGGATCAACCGACACCCCGACTGGATACCTTTGTTGACTGATGCTCCTAGTGCTTCCCGAGGGCTCCAAGCACTCCACCAGACACCATAACCACCCCTGACCCCACAACCACAACAGCTTGGTTGGGGTCTCGCTGTCCCCAACCCACCCTGGACCTACGACAAGGCTCTAGGTTCCAGTGGGTGAACCTCTCTTTCCCCAGAGAGTGAAGCAGGAACAAGCTCTTACAAGAGCTTAGTCATTATTCAAGGGAGTATGAAGAGCATAGCAATCCCTTGTAACAGATTCCGCCAATAAGAAACAGGACTCTAGATTGAGGGTGAAGTAGAACTCAAACTGTTTATTCAAACACATGCACAAAGAGATATACACTGTAGGACAACCCCCCCCCCCCCCCCCCGGCAGCCAATCCACATACACACATACATCCCATAATAAGTTTATCTTAACCACTTGCCGACCGCCGCAAGTACTTATACTGCGGCGGTCAGCCCCTCCTGGGCAAAGTGACGTACCGGTACGTCACTCGCCCACGAGCCTATAGGCGCGCTCCCACCCCCGCTCGTTCCCTGACATCCCCACGTGAGTGACCGGCGGCTCTGATGTCCGCCGGTCACTTGCGATCTCCCGCTGGAGAGGGAGAAAGGCAGGCTGCTAATGTAAACGCAGCCGCCTGTCATTCTCCCTGGTGTAACTGCCATCAAAAGCCACGCCCCTTGACGTAAATAGCAGATCGCCGTCATTACTAGTTAAAAAAAAAAACGCTAAAAATTACATAAATCTTTCCCGTAGTTAGTAAACGCAATAACATTAGCGCAAACCAATCAAAATCCGCTTATTGCAAATTTTTTTTTTTTACCAAAAATATGTAGCAGAAAACAAATTGGCCTAAAATGTTAAAAAATTTGAACATTTTTACATTTTTTTTGAGAATTTCATATAAAAAAATTTGAAAAATATTGTTATTTTTTCAAAATTGTCGCTCTTTTTTTGTTTATAGCGCAAAAAGTAAAAATCGCACAGGTGATCAAATACCCCCAAAAGAAAGCTCTGTTTGTGGGAAAAAAAGGACATCAATTTCATTTGGGTACAGCGTCGCACGACTGCGCAATTGTCCGTTAAAGTCACGCAGTGCCGAATCGCAAAATAGGCCCCGGTCTTTGAGCAGCCAAATCCTCCGGGGCTTAAGTGGTTAAGGCAGACAGAAACAATAGAACAATGGAATACAGGCACTTACCAATAACAAACCCCACCCCATCTCACTATATAGCAAGGGTCTATGAGACACTCCTGCAAAACTCTAGCAATCTGAAAAGTCAAACCATTCATCTTCATACATTTCTTGAGAGATATTGCTTACAACTGTCCCATCTGAAGTTATCCAAACCATTCTCTCAGGGTCCCCCAAGTATCTGTCCCTCACTTCCAGTGACGGTGAACACCGTCACAGGCGGTTTCTAGTCTCCATTATGGCCACGACCAGGATGTGGACATCACGAGAACCGGAAATGAGGTGACGACGCGTGACATCTTATGACGCATGCGTGCCTCGCTATCACCTGCCGTGACCGAATGTTGGTGTCCTGGGAACTGGAAGTGACGCGGCGGCAAATGACCACTCATGACACATGCGCCTTGCCCTTATATGGAGATGCCAGGCAGCGCTTACAACACCATTTGCTCCCCCCTCGTGCAGTGGAGAGACAGATCTCGTTGCCCTCTCTGACGATTGTCCAGTGGGTTCTCCGTGCCTCTAGGCGCTCTGTTCCTGCTTGGTTTTTGAGCTAGCTACCCAGATTTGGCTCGATCATCACCTTGTAAGTATCGTGCCTGGACTTTAATGGTAGTCCTCTTTTTGGCCTGTTTAACATAGGTTTAACAATTCCTTCTTGTCTTTGGTGCATAGATCCCCCTGTATTTGGTTGGAGATACCCAATTTCCCTTTTGGGCTTTGAAATGGAATTTTTATGTCCAGTTATCCCGTCTGCAATGTCCGGCCACACACTAGAGGGAACTCTCATTTATTGATCCATCCATACTAAATTGCTGTTACTAAGAATGCAAGTTAGTTTTTATATCTTACCTTGAATGGTAAAGATATTTACAATTATGTAGTACTTTAATATATTATTTTGCAGACAGTGGCAAATAATCCCTGAAGAAGATTTAATATTGATATATCGAAATGTGTTGGATTTGTTCCCGTGCAACAATTTCATCTAAGCTGCTTATCAGCTGTGCCTGGGAATGCCATTTTTTGCCACTTGAGTATTTACATTTTTGGCATTTTTTTTATCAAATATATACTGTGTGCTTTTTATTGTAATTATGACTGATTTGTTTTCAATAATAATTTTTCAGTAAAAATGTATAGTTTTATTCACAAAAGTGTTAGCCCCAGTGCTAGCTTTTCTACGCCAATGGGGGATCGTGGTACTGGGCTACTTGGACGATCTCCTTCTGCTAGCGGAGTCTCCTTCTGTTCTGGTGGAAAACCTGGAGATCACAATACGGACTCTGCGGGAGTTCGGCTGGATTCTGAATTTTCAGAAGTCTGCCCTGGTTCCGTCAAAAAAGCTGGACTATCTGGACCTGACTCTGGACTTGGCTTTAGTCAGAGTGCTCCTTCCTCTGGACATATTTCGGCCACATCTTGAATATGCATTGAATATCCAGTTCTGGGCACCGGTCCTCAGAAAGGATGTGCTGGAACTTGAGAGAGTCCAGAGAAGGGCAACAAAGATAATTAGGGGAATGGAGGACATCGGCTATGAGGAAAGACTGAGAGCATTGAATTTATTCTCTCTGGAGAAGAGACGCTTGAGGGGGGATATGATATCAATGTACAAATACCATACTGGTGACCAGAGCATAAAAAAACAAACTTTTCAGAGGAAGGGAATTCAATAAGACACGGGAAGCACTCACTAAAACTAGAAGAAAATAGGTTTAACCTTAAACTACATAAGGGGTTCTTTACTGTCAGAGCAGTAAGGATGTGGAATTCTCTTCCACAGGCAGTGGTATCAGCAGGGAGCATTGCTTGTTTAAAAAAACTATTAAATGGGCACCTTAAAGAAAACATAAAGGGGTATACAATGTATGGTTAGCAGCAAACACACACTCATGGGTTGAACTGGATGGACTGATGTCTTTGTTTAACCTCACAAACTATGTAACTTTCTATCTTGCACAGAGAATGCTGGATCTTTATAGAATTAGTCTCAGAGAAAGCACATTGTGCTAGATGCAATCAACCACAGGGTACAACTCAGACACTATTGGCATGAGGTTATTGCAGCCTTAAATAATGTATACTAGCCTCTTCAACCAGGGTGCCTTCAGATTCCTCCAGGGGTGCCTTGACAAACTGCCCAAAAATTATAGAAACCAGCAGGAGGATCAAGCCTGCCTCTTAGTTAAAAAAACACAGGTTTTCATTGTGCACCAGTACAACATTCTTGCTGCCAGCATCCTAACAACCAATGATGTCATTGATTCATAAGGAAGGATGTTAGGCTTCTTGTTTGCCTCTCCATCAGCACTGGGGTCACATTTGCTGATTGAGAGAGAGAAACATAGCAATTATTGTCAGTACCTGTGTACAAAGGTGAATTTGCATTGGAAGAGTAAATCACATTGGGTGTCCTACATGTGCGGATGTTGCTGGTTTATGTAAAACCATTAGTTTAGTTTTAAAATTTTAGAATTCGGTGCCTTGAGACAAAAGGTTGAGAAACACTGATCTATACGGCATTGCCCTAACCCATGGGTGGCAAACACAAGGCCCGCGGGCCGAATCCGGCCCGCCAGGCCTTTTCATGCGGCCCGCGGCTGCCTGCCACCTCTTTGTCACGGTCATGCAAAAGATACATCCTCCGGCCGGTCTCCAAGGAGACATCTCACGCTTCCTCTCCTGGCGGCGCCGCTGTGTTTGTGCGCATGTGCGGCCGGCCGGGCATGCGCACAGCTCAATCTGCCGGCGCCGCTAGGACAGAGGGAGCGTGAGATGTCTCCTTGGAGACCGGCCGGCCAATCTCTTGCTCTCTCTCCTCAGTCCCTCTAGCGGCGCCGGCTATTAGTGTCAGTGCCTTTTTTTTTTCTTCCTGTCAGCTAGCTGCACCCATAGAGCGGGCTTTTTGCCCAATACACAGGCAGGGCTTGTACCAGAGCAGGTACAGATAGGAAGGTAGCATAATGCACAGATGTGCGAGAGATTTTTGGGGGTTTTTTTTGGGGGGGGGGGGTGGTGAGGGCTGTGGAGGCAGGTGGGAGGATGGGAGCAGAGCGCACTCCTGAGCCCCGCACGCCAAAACTCTGCACGCAACCCCGCACTTCATGCACAGCGCACTCCTGAACCCCAAACTCTGTACCCAGCGCATGCCAAAACTCCGCACGCAACCCCGCACTCCATGCGCAGCACACTCCTGAATCCCGCACGCCAAAACTCCACACGCAACCCCACACACGCAACCCCGCACTCCATGCGCAGCGCACTCCTGAACCCCGCACTCCGTACCCAGCGCACGCCAAAACTCCGCACGCAACCCCGCACTCCATGCGCAGTGCACTCCTTAACCCCGCACTCCATACCCAACGCACGCCAAAACTTCGCATGCAACCCCGCACTCCATGCGCAGCGTGCTCCTGAACCCACACTCCATATGCAGCACACTCCTGAACCCCGCACTCCGTACCCAGCGCACGCCAAAACTCTGCACGCAACCCCACACTCCATGTGCAGTGCACTCCTGAACCCCGCACTCTGTACCCAGCGCACGCCAAAACTCCGCACGCAACCCCGCACTCCATGCGCAGCGCACTCCTGAACCCCGCACTCCGTACCCAGCGCACGCCAAAACTCCGCACGCAACCCCGCACTCCATGCGCAGCGCACTCCTGAACCCCGCACTCCGTACCCAGCGCACGCCAAAACTCCGCACGCAACCCCGCACTCCATGCGCAGTGCACTCCTTAACCCCGCACTCCATACCCAGCGCACGCCAAAACTTCGCACGCAACCCCGCACTCCATGCGCAGCGCGCTCCTGAACCCGCACTCCATATGCAGCGCACTCCTGAACCCGCACTCCATATGCAGCGCACTCCTGAACCCCGCACTCTGGACCCAGCGCACGCCAAACTCCGCACGCAACCCCGCACTCCATGCGCAGCACACTCCTGAACCCGCACTACATATGCAGCGCACTCCTGAACCCTGCACTCCGTACCCAGTGCACACCAAAACTCTGTACGCAACCTTGCACTCCGTACGCAACTCTGCACGCAACCCTGCACTCCATGCGCAGCGCACTCCTGAACCCCGCTCTCCGTACCCAGCGCACGCCAAAACTACAGATAGCACCGGCCCCTTGAGGGCAACTATACTGCTGATGCGGCCCCCGATGAATTTGAGTTTGACAGCCCTGCCCTAACCCCTGACCCTATTATATGTATCCTGGGTTATGTTGAATCCACTGCATTGGACTCCAATCTAACTTAAGCGATCACGAGCACTTTTTATTGCGCAAACAGATTGGAAATCCAAAATGAATAAAAGTATCCTATTTGAAAAACACATACCTCCTTCGTAATGCGCTGTGTAAATTTGATGCGATATGGTCTTATTGGATAGATGTCATGTATCCTTTTCTATTGCTGTTTGTTGAGGATAATGTTTTTATTGTTACCTGTGGGCTAATATTTTGCAAATGCAATCCTTTAGAGTAAGGATGCACCGAAATGAAAATTCTGGGCCGAAACCGAAAATTCAGGATGCCCTTGGCTGAAAACCGAAACCGAAAATTACTTTTTCCCCCAAATGAGAGAGAGAGAGATATAATAGTTGATAATTTCTATGTGGCACGATATCCAGGAAAAACAAGCCACCAGTGAATCGAGAGAACATGCTGGGATTTGTAGTCCTGCAGCCACGGAAAACTGATGTTGAAGGCTATACTGTTCCTATAATCTCACATTATCCCTGATATTAAAGTCATTTAACCACTTTACCACTGAGTACTGGAATAGTACTGCGGCAAAGTGGCACGATCCCGTCTGACGACGTAGACCTACGTCGCCAGACTCCTCCCCTGTAGGCGGCGCTCGCACGCCGCCGGAGGCGCGCTCCCGCTGTTTTCATTCACAGCGGGAGTCGGGCCAGGGGAGGAGCAGCGGCGATTGCCGCTGCTCTGCCCCGATCGTCGGGGATCTAGTGTGGAGATCCGCCCGCCTGTGTAAACACAAGCGGGCGGATCTCCTCAGTGACAGGGAGTGACAGATCGGAGTGTTCAGCATAGCTGGACATCCGATCTGTTCCTGTCTCACTCAGTCACCTCCCCCCCCCCCCACACGTCAGTAAGCACCAGGCATACATTAACCCCTCCCTCTCCAATAAAATTACCCCCTTCCCTGCCAGTGTCATTTTTACAGTAACAGTGCATATTTATAGCACTGATTACTGTGGTAATGTCACTGGTACCCCCAAAAGTGTCAAAAATGTCAGTCAAGGGTCCGATCTGTCCGCCGCAATGTCGCAGTCCCGCAAAAAAAATCGCAGATCGCCGCCATTACTCGTTAAAAAAAACCACCAAAAATGACATAAATCTTTCCCTTTGTTAGTAAACGCAATAACTTTTGCGCAAACCAATTAAAATACGCTTATTGCGATTTTTTTATTTTATTTTTTTACCAAACATGGGTAGCAGAAAACAAATTGGCCAAAAATTTAAAAAAAAATTGGTTTTTACATCTTTTTTGGGGGGAATTTCATATAAAAAAATGTTAAAAATATTGTTATTTTTTCAAAATAAACGCTCTTTTTTTGTTTATAGCGCAAAAAGTAAAAATCGCACAGGTGATCAAATACCACTAAAAGAAAGCTCTGTTTGTGGGAAAAAAAAGGACGTCAATTTCGTTTGGGTATGGCGTCGCACGGCCGCGCAATTGTCAGTTAAATTCGCACAGCGCCGAATCGCAAAAAGTGGCCCAGACGTAAGACCGCAAAATGCTCTAGTGGTAAAGTGGTTAACAGGAAATTATAAAATGTAGCTAATTACACCAATGAGCATACTTGTCACTGATATGATAACCTAGCAGAGCAATGAGTCTCCTATAGGCAGACAGACAGACGTCCTGTGTCAGTATGGAAGGTAGAGAGAGAGAGAGACAGAGACCCCTGCATGAAGCCATTTCTGGGAAGTCAGGAAGGAGAAGCTTTTTTTTTTTTTTTGCACAGATCTCTTCTTATTGAACTGTATGCGACATGCAAATGAAATGCATAATTATGATGTAGGTGTTTACATAAGAGAAATAGAATTGTTTCAGTGATAAACATGTGAGCCGGCTTTCTGTGAGCTCATCAGTGCAGCAATGGCTTAGGCTGTGTGGAAGTGCAGAGTATCTTTCCTATGGTCTCCCAGAGAGTGTGTTCATTAGCATCAAAGGTTCTGCAAATGGCACTTTGAAAGGCACCACTAACATTAATTGGTAAACAGGATTTTGAAGTGACTCTTTTCACTGCTAAACCTTTCAAATAACAGTCTTTCACTTCCTCTTTACTGAAGGCAATATCATTGATCCTAGACTTGATTTTTTTTTTTAAATAATGGGAATACACACATTGCCCTGCTATCTGAGGTTAACCCATTGTGTGCCAGCTAGCTTAGGACCACAGCAATAGTTATGTTAAAATACTTTACAGCACCCATAGCCAATGCTCATCATTGCTGAGAGAGGGTGAGATAGAGAGAACCCTCCTTGGCAGCACACACAGCACATGAGAGAGAGAGAACACTCCTCCTCCCTCGGCAGCACACAGCACTAGAGCTCATGCAGAGAGAGAGAGAGATATTACCCTCCTCAGCAGCACAGAACACATGAAGGGAGGAGGTGGGTGGAGCCATTCTGCAATAGGCACAGAGGAGGACAAGGATCCTCCTCTGCTGTGCATGCTGGATCTTCTCCTCGGACGTCACTGGTTGCTAGATGCCAGTCGGCCATCCTAGCAACCAGTGTTGCTCACACTAAAGTGCCAGCGCCGACGGAGGAATGGAGCGGTCAGCGGAGAGACCCGTCTGACAGGGAAGTGAAGGGTTCACTTCTTACAACTATTTGCGGCCAATAATTGTCGGCATCTTTAACACCTTTTCGGCCGAAATGGCATAGGCCCATTTTCGGCTGAAAATTTTTTTTGCCGAAATTTCGGTGCACCACTACTTTAGAGGCATCTAGGTGACACAATTTGCATACAAATGGTGTTCTGTGTAGTCAGTGCTGTACTGTTGTCCCTTCATTCTTCTTTTCTCTTAAGCCTGGTACACGTTATAATTTTTTTTTTTTTTTGGGTTTAACAAAAAAAAAAAACTGACCGCTTAGGTGGGCGCCGCTGTACTAACAACCTGACTTTAAAGCGGAGTTCCACCCATATTTTCAAGTTGCTTTTACTCACATGCCCACCCACAGTGCAGCCCTAAATGGATATTCATTTTTTTTTTAAATTATGTCCAAATACTTTTATTTTAAATGTGTCAGCGGCACTTCTGATCCCAGCCGCCTAGGCAATGTCGTCATCAGGCGATTCCCTTGGACTCCTGGGATATCGGCGTCATCGATCCCAGAAGTCCAAGGGAATCGCCTGATTCTCTTTTGATTGAAAGGTTGCCATAACGGGGCGGGAACTTCCGCTGCAGCCGCCATCGCTATGTCAATCTGTAATCAGACACTGCGATGCACGAGTTCGGGAGGTGCAAGCTGTGTAGCCAGCTGCACCTAATCCAGGAAATGGACACAAGTGGGCTTCAGATGCCCAGAACTGCGATGGTCCCTGCCTGTTTCCGGTCATTTTTTACAAATTAGAAAAAAAACACACACAGTTACATTTGCAACAGTATCCAGATAGTAATGTACAATTTGTGCCAATCATGGGGGTGCTTTTAAATAAAATCTGATTACGGTGACTGGAGCTCTGCTTTAATACAGCAATCTCCCCTGCTGTTCTATTGTGTTCTGCCAGGGGGACCAAATGTCGACCTTTTTTTTTTTTTTTTTCTTTTAACTAGCAGAAGACACCCGACATTCGGCCTGTGTGTACTAGGCTTTAGGCCGGCCATACGTTATTTGAACCATTAATGGGCAGGCTGAATGTATCAACTTGGGTACAACCAACCTGTGGGATTCTCTTACGATTATCGCTAGCGGCTTCTATAGCCACGAGCGATAATCGCTGGGAGCAGACAATTACTCGACAGGAGGAATTCCCCTGTCAGCACTGTCGGTGTTGATGGGAGATTCACGAAGATTTGTTTCCTGCAACTGGTGGTTGAAGGAAACAAATTTGCACTGTGTATGGCCTGCCTTAGAGTGCGCTCACATTTGCTTATTTAACTGGTCCCAGGCACGGCTCAGCCCCTTTGGGTGGTTCGTTTGTGTAGTGGGAGTGCTCTGATTCGTGCCTAGGTCCACTTGGAACATGTGGTCCTGGCGCAGTTCACTCTCCATAGAGAAATGTGTAGTAAAACTGCGATCACTGGTCAGGTTAGCAGAGGGGTCTGCCTGGGAACACCTTACAAGCCAGTGTGAGTGTAAAGCTTGGGGGTACGCACAATTCGGCTGGTTCAGCAGGAACTGGCCCACATTCGGACCATGTGTACAGCTGTTCTTCCGATAGAAGGGACATGCTGGAAAACCAGCATCCGATCAGTGCTTGCAGCTAATGTCTGCAAGCGCTTATTAGTGTGTTCTGGCAGGGAGGGGAGAGTTCCCGGGGGAGTCTACCTGTCGGAACACAAAGGCAAAGTGGGAGAGATTGTTGCACTAACGTTGCTTAGTACAGTGATCTTTTTTTTTGTGTGCAGCCGCTGTGCCTGAAATCTGAATGTGTGTACCAGGCTTAGAGTTTCTGAAGGCTGAGGGTTTTTATTTATTTTTTTAATATGAGCTCCTCTCGATCTAGCAATGTGCATTGGCTCTTTGGGAACCCTCCCTCCTCATTGGCTGAGACAACAGCCAGTGCTAAGAGCACCGACAGGGGACGCAGTAGGAGGAGACCGGGGCTGCTCTGTGCAAAACCGCTGCACAGAGCAGGTAAGTATAACCTATTTTTTGTTGTGATTTTTTTTTTTGCCTTCTAATATCACTTTAAGCCAGTGGGGGGGGGGGGTGTATAATTTAACTCTTGCATGGTGATAGAACACCCTGAGTCTTTTTGTCCAGCAAGGAAGTTTCTATCCTATCAACTTTCTAGCTTTTTTTTTTTCTCTTCTATCATCTATTTTACACATTGTCGATCCATCCCACCATCCAGGCAATTTTTCAATTGCAAGAGATGCTGGGGTGGCAGAAAGGGGTTAACTTTTTTTTTTTTATTATTATCTTGGTCAGAGTCAGCTGGAAATTGAAAGTATAGCTCCTTGCAGATTCTCTTTTGCTTTCAGGTATGTCTAGGCTGTGCATCATATTAATGTAATGCTGTTCTATGCTGTAGGTGTGAAGAAATTCGTGTGTGTTGAGGAGCCGCAGGGGACATCTGGTTGTGAGTAAGTTTAATTTCAATTTTTTTTATATGTGTGATGTATATATAATATGGCTGGGGATGTTTATGAGGTTTATGAGGCAAAGTTACAGCCATCAGAGCCTGCAAAGTCAGAGGTTAGTCAGATATGTGAGCGCAATCTCTGTCCTCAGGGCCTCCTGGTTGGTACAACACAGGGGACTCTCGAGGGGGGGGGGGGGGGGGTTCAGTTCCTGTGCTGGGAGCAGCACAGGTACGCAGGTACGCATATATGTGGCTCCACAGGATTAGGACCCACTTCCGTGAGGCTGCATATATGCATACACTTAGCGTCAAGGGGTTAATTCATTCTCAAAAAAATAAGATAAGCTACAATTACAAAAAATGCAGCATGCCTCTTACTAAATACCTCGGACTGTTCACTTTCCAAAAAGGGATACTTTTGCAGGTATTTGTACTACCTAGGCATTTTAGGGCTTTCAAAATTGGGAAAGGCAGTCACTACATCTGGATTGGTCAATTTTCAAATATATATTCTAGAGTTTGTAGACTGTGACTTTCACACAAATAACATACACTTATTTGGTATTGTGTTGTTTTTTTTACCAACGAAATGTTGCAGAATACACATTTTGGCCTACATTTATGAAGAGAGATTATTTACTAAGTTTTGCAACAAAGACACACCTTTTTTTTTTCAACATTTTTAGTATTTTTCCTTCAATAAAAAGTAAAAAAAAAAACAAAAACCAGCAGTGATTAAATAACACCAAAAAACATCATCCAAAATTGTAACAATGTTACGGTCTTCAAGTGGTTAAAAAAAAGACAAGCCTGCAGATCGATCAGTATTTTTTTTTATTCAAAAAGTGGGTTCAATGAAAAAACTGATTTGAATTCCCCTTTTTACACACTCAATGTGGATGGAGGAATCCTACTAAGCTTGTTGTATTCTGACAGTAGAGAGACATCTCCTACCATCGGAATGTGCTGATCAAGCAATAAAAATCTGACAGGGCAGTTGTACAGAAGTTGATTGATCTGTACAGCCAAAGTGAGTGCCCATGTATTGATTGGAATTCATCTGGTCCCTGCTGAACCAGCTGAATTTGGATCCAGGTATGGCTAGATTTAGAGACCCTGTTGCTAAAGCTGGCCATATACAGTTCAAATCTCGGTCGGACCCCGCTGAACCGGCCAAGATTCGAACCATTGTACCCAAGTGGATTGATCGATCAACTTGGGTACAACCAGCCTATTGGATTTTATGTGCAATTATTGCTAGCTGCTACTATAGCCACTAGCAGTAAAAAAATGCCCAGAAGCCATTTAGCAGGGAATGCGGCGTCGCACCGGAAGTGACGATCGGTGCCGTCGCATTGATTCCTGGGAGCGATGACGTTCAGCTCCCAGGAATCATTGCAAACCGGAAATGACGGCGCGGGCCGCGGCCGCCGAGGGAGGAAGTGGAAGAAAGGTGAGTATATCTTTCTACGATAACAAGGTAAGTTAAAAAAAAAAAATCCTAACTATCCATTTCCTTTTCAGGTGAAGAAAAGCAATCGGATGGCCACAAAATTGATTATGTCGATTTTGTGGTCGGAACTCCGCTTTAAAAAGACAAATATTAGTTGCTTCCTCTAGTGCTGTGCAGATGATTCCACAACACCCCCTCTATATATCAAAAAACAAAGTATAGCTCAACTATAACCGTGAACAAAGTCCATTAAAACTCATCCATAAACTATGATCTAAACATGTCACCACAGTGCAACTTGTGATAATGAAATCTTCAATCATAAATATGTGCCCTGCGTGCCTTCACCCACCTTCTCACCTCTGTGCTTGACCTCATACAAAAGGTCAAACCGCGCTCAGAAACACTCCAAAGATATCGATATTTTGCTGTTGCAAAACAGCAAGGCTTGTATTGTTAAGTATTCCCAACTCACCACACCATAATCAAAGATGGCCGTGGGATGATGCCACGGGCACGCATCCACCCATTTGGCCATTACGTTAGGAAAGCATTAGAACCTTTGTCAGGTTAACTACTTTCTAGGGTTCTGGTTGGGGGTTTTTCCTCACTTTCTGTTCAGGGGATGGCGCTTGGGGGATTAGACAGGAGGGGAGGGAAAATCTGCAACAGCGAAAAGGACAGCCTTAAAAGCAGAATTTCTCTCCTTCCCCTACTAACCTTTAAAAAGCTTTATCTCTATCGTTCATATCTTCTTGACCATTGGGTTATGCTGCCCCCTACAGGAGTAGGACACTAGGCAGGAAAAAGCTTTCACCATGCCTATGGGGCTGTCCCTGCAGTTGTAACCCCACACACTCTGCTACAGCCCTCAGTTTGTTTCTGCCTAGTTTAGGAGTAGGACCTAGTTCCCTGCTGGGACTTTGGTCTACGCTGTTATTTTTTGGGAACCTTTTTTTTGTAATTTTTTCATTAGTAGAGTTCCTGGAGAACTACAAGCAGCAGCCGGCTGGGTTTCGGACTGGATATTCTAGATTCCGAAGGTCCCCCATCCTGGTCAGCGAGCGTGAGCAGGTTATAGTTCAGCACTAGGCCTCGCCACGACAGAGCCCCGTTGGACGGGGACGAGCCCACGAGTGGACCGTCTCGCTGGGACACGAACGACCTAAGTCGCAGCGTACCCCTTGGCTGGCAGCACCCCCTTCCCTGCTGGGAGGTAGTCTGTTCGGAGTGGGGCCCACTTAATATCGTGGTATGGTGAATAGGTGGTCTCAGGGTGGACATGGGCCCCCTCCATGGAATAGTCAGACCCTTGGGTATCCCTCGGTTCCCCTGGCTTCTTGGGTATACCAGGACCCCCCTCAGCTGTTCCCTCCCTCCCATAACAGGTTCTTACCTCTGGGGGGCGGATATACTGTGGCCACTGCGGGGGGGGGTGGGTGTCGCAGCCCCTGTCAGTTTTTACAGCAATTTTGGAAAGCCTGGTGTCAAAAGTGGATTTAGTGTTAAAAAGTAACGCTAGCCATAAGAGCCCTTTGCCTTTGCCTCCTTCTGCTGTATCCTCAGATTTGGAGGCAGTTATGGCCGCCGCAGACTCACCCCACCCTGGTGGCTCTGTGTCCTCATCAGCCGCTGTGCGGGAAAGCATGTTAGTGAAAGTACTTATAGTTTTAATGCGAGAAACTTTAAAAATGGCGGCTGAGTCTACAGTGTCAGGAACGCAGGTGTCTTTTGGCACCTGCAAATCCCAGAAATCGGGCAAAGTGTCCCCCTGTCTGGAACTTTTTGACAATATTGTCAAGGAACAGTGGGAGCGCATCAAGCACATGTTAGTGGTGCCCATGCGTTTTAAACGCCATTATCCCTTCAAGGATAAGGTTTCCACACAGTGGACTGTGCCACCTAAGGTGGTTCATCCAGTTTCCAGACTGAATAAGTTTACTGTGGTCCCGGTGGAAGAATACCCGGTCTTTACGGACCCTGTTGATAGTCAGATTGAGTCTCTGTCCCACCATTTACATGTGTTAGTCTGGTGGCCAGAGTGTCTGCTGTGGTGATTGCATATTAGATGCATGGTGTGGTTAAAAAGCTGGTCTGCGGACCAGGCTTCCAAAAAGGCTCTTTTTGACCTTCCCTTTATGGGGAGAGGTTGTTTGGATCCTCCCTGGATGAGTTGAACAAAGGCCTTACGGGTGGGAAGAGTACTCTTCTCCCTCAATCCTCTTAAGGGCAAGGCACCACGTACTAGATGGGGGGCCTTCTTTTACTGCTCATAAGCGGCTTTTTCGTACCTCCGGGTTGCAAGAAAAAGAAAAGCCATTCAGGTCTTCTGGGGGTTCCAAGAAGACATGGTCAGGTAAACAGTAGCCAGGTAAATCTGGATCTGCAGACAAATCCTCCTCTGCATGAAAGGGTACCCTCACCCGATTCTGGCGTGGGGGAACGTCTTCGCTTCTTTCCGGAACCATGGACTCCTTGTTCCAGGACAAATGGGTTCACGAACTGATGCGATCAAGGTACAAGATCAAATTCCGGTCTCAACTGTTGGACAGGTTCTTCCCTGTCCAATCTACCCCTATCTCCAGACCGTTTAAGGGATCTTCGAGAGGTGGTACAAGATCTGCTTTTGCAAAGGGTGATTGTGGTGGTTCCATCTCAGGAAAGTTTTTTCAGGGGTTCTATTCAAACCTGTTTACTGTGTCCAGGAAGGAAGGCAAAGTGCGTCCAATCCTGGATCTCAAGGCTTTGAACCGCTTTGTGCAGGCACAGAGGTTTCGAATGGAGTCGATTTGCACGGTAATGGCGTCCCTACACTATGGAGACTTTTTGGCCTCCATAGTTATCAAGGACGCATATCTATACATCCCTATCTACGCTGGACACCAGCGTTTTCTCCGCTTCGCTATAGGAGAGGAGCATTATCAATTTGCAGCGTTACCTTCTGGTCTTGCCTCCGCTCCCAGGGTCTTTACCAAGCAATAAAGATTTGCCTGCATCATTGGATGGCTTGTCTGCAAGGTTGCCTGGTCCGGATTCTATCGGACAATGCCACGGCTGTGTTGTACATCAATCATCAAGGGGGCACCAAGAGTGTCTTAATGGCCTGCCAGGTGGCCGAGATTCCGGATTGGGTGGAAAAGTTTGTCCAAGCTCTCTCTGCTGTGCACATCCCCGGTGTGGAAAACTGGCAGGCGGATTACCTGAGTCGTCAGGTGTTGGATCGGGGGGAGTGGTCCCTACACCCGGAGGTGCTTCACCTCCTGTGTGTTCGGTGGGGGACACCCGATGTTGACCTGTTTGCTTCCCGACTCAACAAGAGGGTACAGAGGTTTGTGGCCAGGTTAAGGGATCCTCTGGCCGATGCCACAGACGCACTGGTGGCTCCTTGGTGTCAGTATCGGCTGATCTATGCGTCCCCGACGCTGAAACTTCTGCCGAACCTGCTGTGCAGAACAGAGGTGGAAGGGATTCCGGTCATTCTGGTGGCCCCAGACTGGCCTCGCCAGTCTTGGTACGCAGACCTGGTAAGGTTGGTCGCCGATGCTCCTTGAAAACTTCCTCTCAGGGAAGATCTGCTGTCTCAAGGGGCCGATCTTCCATCCTGCTTTACAGTCACTGGCTTTAACGGCGTGGCTGTTGAAAGCCAGGTATTAAAGGATAGAGGTCTTTCTGACTCGGATTCCTACACTATTGAAAGTCCGGAAGTCTACTTCCAGGAAGATTTATCATCGTACGTGGAAATCGTACATTTCATGGTGTGAATCGTTGAAAATGCACCCTCGCTTGTTTTCGGTAGCTAGGTTTTTGACTTTTCTTCATAAAGGGTTTGAACTGCGTTTGGCTTTGGGCACTATCAAAGGCCAAGTGTTGACATTAGCTGTGTTTTTCCAACGTCCTTTAGCTACACATGCCCTGATTCACACTTTTATTCGGGGGTGCGTCATATGGCGCCTCCGAGGCGATCCCAGTTACCTCCGTGGGATCTGAATTTGGTGTTTATTGGTTCTTCAAAAACCTCCTTTTAAGAACATCAGGGAGATTCCCTTGCTTACATTATCTCAGAAGGTTGCCTTTTTGGTGGCTATCACTTCTGCCCGCAGGGTGTCTGAATTGGCGGCGTTGTCTTGCCGTTCAACTTATCTGGTGGTCCACAGAGATAAAGTGGTACTTTGACCTAATCAGTCGTTTCTTCCTAAGGTGGTGTCTGATTTCCATTTGAATGAAGACATTGTGCTGCCTTCACTCTGTTCTAAACCCAAGCATCCGAAGGAAATTGCTTTACGTTCTTTGGATGTGGTTCGGGCAATTAGAGTTTATCTGGTGGCTACTGAATCTTTCATAAATTCTGACTCTTTCGGTCCTTACCGAAGGACCTCGTAAAGGAATGGCTGCATCTGCTGCGACCATATCCAGATGGATAAGGCAGATGGTGGTTCAGGCTTATTCATTAAAGGATCAGGTTCCTCCTTTCTCGGGGGAAGGCACATTCTACTAGTGTTGAGTGCCTCTTGGGCTTTTCGCCATCAGGCATCATGCAAATTTGCAAGGCAGCAACTTGGTCGTCGGAGCACACGTTCACATAGTTCTACAAGGTAGATGTATTTGCATCTTCGGATGCCTCTTTTGGCCTCAAGGTTTTGCAGGCTGCTGTCTAAAGAAACCTTTTTTTTCTCTTTGAGGGTGTATGTTTTTTCTAGGTGAGCTCCAGTTGTTCCTGGTTGAGCTCCTTGTTACCTGGTTGGTTACATTTAGCCTTCTTTGCATTATTTTTTCCCACCCCTCATGCTAATACTGCTTTTGGATGTCCCAATGGTCAAGAAGATATGAAGCTGCGTCTGTCAATTAACGATAGAGAAAACTGGATTTTTTAACGTGAAATCCTTTTCTTTGAAGTTCATTGACAGACACAGCACCCGCCCCTCTACTTTTGAGTGGATTGGGGTTGTTGTCTTCTAAACACTGCAACGCAACTGCGGGCTGTAGCAGAGTGTGTGGGGTTATGCCTGCAGGGACAGCCCCATAGGCGTGGTGAAAGATTTTTCCTGCCTAGTGTCCTCCTGTAGGGGGCAGCATAACCCAATGGTCAAGAAGATATGAAGCTGCGTCTGTCAATGAACTTCAGAGAAAAGGATTTTACGGTAAGCTAAAAATCCAGTTTTTATTCTGTTTGTGTTGTTGTTGGATTCGTCTTCACTTCTTGTCTGGGGAAAAGGTTGTCCCTGGGACAGGCAGCTAGAGGAAATCTCTCTTAAAGCGATATTAAATCCAAGAGCAAAGATTTATTGTATTGCAGCTTACCAATTCTTAGATGTGATGGCTCCATTAGTTTTCTTTTTTGGATTTTTTTCTTCTGTTTTCATCTGTTGATCCAGCCAGCAACTCTTCTCTGTTTTTCAAAAGTTCAAGCTCTCCAGCAGTGTGTATCAGCTTACATGGATGAGACTATCCTTTTACCAGTGACAGGGGTGATTAAAATGTTCAGCTTTTATTCATTCATGTAAAGCCTTTATCACAAAAGGAAAATAAAACTGATGTAATTGATTATAAAGTGTGAGCTGGAGTATAGCTTAAATTTGTTTAGTGTATTTAAATCTGGTGACCCGATCACCAGGTGAAAACAGAGGGAAAAAGCCAAAGAAAGGACAACTACTGCAGCCACCACATCTGATTGGTAAGCTGCAATATAAAAACATTTTGGTTTTGGGTTTAAAGTGGTTGTACAGTCAAAGTTTTTTTATCTTCATGCATTCTATGCATGAAGATAAAAACCTTCTGTATGCAGGAAGGAGCCCTCTGAACCCCATCTCAATGCAGGGATTGTTGCAGGAGAGTCTCGTCTGTCCAGAACTCTCCTTCCTTATTGGCTGTGGGGGCACTTGGCAGGAGAGAGGGGCCGGCGTGGGACCCGAGAAGAGGAGAATCTGGGCTGCTCTGTGCAAAACCACTGCACAGAGCAGGTAAGTATAACATGTTAATTTTAAAATGAAAAAAAAAAAAAACCTGAGACTTTAGTATTACTTTAATACCCCTTAAAGGCTGATTTCCATGTTTATTTTCCCTTTAACTAGTTTGGGCCACACTGGGCTCATTCTATAAACTGTATGTACAGTAGATTGTGAGGTCATCCACCGGCCTCTCCGCCAATCAGAGGAAGATTTGTATTTATTCAAAGAATAAAAAGCTGCCTGTGAATGGCTGAGTGCTGCTAAGCCCGATCCAATTTTTGTTCCAGATGTGAGATGGGAAGGTCTTGTTTCACTGTTGTAACGAAGGGCTGTATTCTGTATTCAGCTGAGGCTTCATACAGTTCATGCAACATGCACAGCGGGCACACTTATTAGTGCAGAATATAGTTTGTTTGGGCCAGCTTTAGGATGGCATCTAATTAATATTTTCATAATAGATTAGTTGGTCGAATATTGTTTTGATTAATCAAATAAAAACCTCAAAATGTGGTGTATAATTTAGTTAGTATATAAAGTTTAAAAAGACAATTTATTATTGAATCTATATGCAGTGGCAAATATAAGTAACTAGCTATATGGTTCGGGAATCTCATCCACTCAGAGAATAACAGACAGAAGAGATATCTATTAGAGGTTGAATCTGGTACAAATTATTGACTCGAAATCAAAATTTTTATCTAAAGAAAAAACCTAAAAAGACATAAAAACTCCTGTTTTGCAAATTTTCAAACAGTACTGTAATATAATATTATACATGACAAGACTCCCTTGTCATAGACAGGTAGCTTGATACAAGTTACCTGTGCCGCCTGCTGTCACTTATGCTGGCCAAACACAAAATGTAAGTTTTAAGAAAGTTCTATCGATTTTCTAATCGGTGTTCGAATTGATGGTCGTTTTTGACCACAGAGACAGAAAAATTTAAAGGCTCCGAATAGAAAACGTGTAGATTTGAATGGGTTTTCATTCAGAAGTTACATTCGTTTTAAAATGTATTCTTAAAAATTAGCTTTTTCTAGTGCAAAAACAGCAGATAATCGCTACTATAAGAGGTTAATTTATGCTGCAAAACCGTGAAAGTAATATATGTAGCACTGTCCCCTTGAGGACTGCTGGATTGTTCACCTTGGGATCCCCCTGGATTACTGATGGCAACTGCAGCTTGCACAATTTAACTCTCTGCTTTTTGGCTCAGTCAATGAACAGTCTAGGGAATGTAGTTATTTTTGTGGTTTTATTTAAATTAGGGATGGGAGAAGGGAATATTGGGATACTCCAGCTTCAACTATTCACAGTAGATGAGGACTCCTGTCTGAAGATGCAGCCAGGCTGCAGATTCACCTTGCCACTAGATGAATTTAGGTCAAGTCTCTATTCAGACGACTTAGTTGGATAGATTATCTTCAGGATACCTGCCTAGTATCCCCTTTCACTCCGCAGACTGACACCTGTTCTCTAAATATCCTATACCGGGGTGGCCCCCCTCAGGTCAGGCCCCTAGACATGATCCCCTGTACTCACGATACTGTTTTTCGAGGGTTTCCAGTGTCTCTACCCCTCCAGACAGTTCTTCTAGACCTCTAGGCTCAGTTCCTTTCCTCTGATCCTCAGGCCGACCGCCTGTGACCACGTGCCACTGCTGCAGAGGAGGAGGCAGCGCCACCCTTCCTCCTGGACTCTGCTCACCAGCCAAAGATCCTGCAGCACATGTGCTCCTGGCTTTTATACAGTATCCCATAATGCACCGAGACAACCGATCTCTGCCAATCACTGGGACTGTATCAAAGCCTGTGTACACATTGGTCAGGTTTCCTCCCCACTGTCCAACATGCCTCCCTATTGGACCAGTGTGAAACACTATCTAGACTCAATGAAAGGCACACTGAGCAGACCTAACTCACAGATCCTGCTCTTTGGTAGGCAGAAAGCAATATAGATTTACCTGCTGCTCCTCTGATAGGCAGACCAAGCCAAAAACGATACTCTCTCACTAGCACCTACCTAGGAGGGTGCAATGTATATATATATTTCTCTCTCGCTTTCTTTCTCTTGCTTTCTTTCTCTTGCTTTCTTTCTCTCGCTTTCTCTTTCTCGCTTTCTCTTTCTCTCGCTTTCTTTCTCTTTCTCTCGCTTTCTTTCTCTTTCTCTCGCTTTCTTTCTCTTTCTCTCGCTTTCTTTCTCTTTCTCTCGCTTTCTTTCTCTTTCTCTCGCTTTCTTTCTCTTTCTCTCGCTTTCTTTCTCTTTCTCTCGCTTTTTTTCTCTTTCTCTCTCTCTTTCTCTCTCTCTTTCTCTCTCTCTTTCTTTCTCTCTCTCTCTCTCTCTTTCTCTCTCTCTCTCTCTCTCTCTCTCTCTCTCTCTCTCTCTCTTTCTCTCTCTTTCTCTCTCTTTCTCTCTCTTTCTCTCTCTCTCTCTCTCTCTTTCTCTCTCTTTCTCTCTCTTTCTCTCTCTCTCTCAATATCTATCTATATATATATATATATATATATATATATATATATATATATATATATATATATATATATATATATATATATATATATATATATATATATATATATATACATACATACACACACCTTTTATTATATATATATATATATATATATATATATATATATATATATATATATATTTATTATACACACACACAACTTTTATCATATATGTGTGTGTATAAATAAAATAAATATATATATATATATATATATATATATATATATATATATATATATATATCCTGTTCCTTTAAACAGGGTTCATACGGTCATGAAAATCCTGGAAAAGGATTGGGATTTTGACATGACACTTTCCAGGCCTGGAAAAGTTATGGAAAATGAGTAAACCCCACTAAGTTTTGGAAAAGTCATGGAATTTTGTGCAACTATTTAATTTAGAAAATGTCTCCAGACCCCCTGTATTCTGTGGGAGCGGGGGACAGTAAGTGGACTATTTTCTCTGTTTCGGGTTTAGGCGGATTAATCAGCCGCAGCGCGCTGCACAGCTGAAGCCTGGTCACTGGCCTCTTCAATATGAATAAAGGAGGAGGGAAGAGCACCACTTGAGTGCAAGATTATGATTTATGACATAAATACGTAGTAACTTTAAAGTAAGGATAAAAGCGTCTGTCAGGTCCAAAACGGTTCCACGATGGTGAGAGGGGTCCACACAATCCAGGGTGCCTCAGGTACAGAGGGCCAGACCAGCTGGCTGTGTGCGTCCGGGCGATCGGGGAGATCAGAAAGATGCGGGGGCCCCCTCAGCCATCTTGCCTGTTTCCTGCCGCTGACGTCAGACGCCTTCCGGTTCCCTCCACGGCCGCATCTTTCTGATCTCCCCGATCACCCGGACGCACACAGCCAGCTGGTCTGGCGCTCTTTACCTGAGGCATCCTGGATTGTGTGGACCCCTCTCACCATCGTGGAACCGTTTTGGACCTGACAGACGCTTTTATCCTTACTTTAATGTAAGTTACTACGTATTTATGTCATAATAAATCATAATCTTGCACTCAAGTGGCGCTCTTCCCTCCTCCTTTATCCGTTTAGAGTTGACTTCACTCTGTTTGAATGAGCTGACCCTGAGCTGTGGATCACCCTATGATTGCCTCTAAGAACTGTCAGCAATTTGCACATGGACTCCAAATCCCCGCCCTGTGCGAACTGTTTTTGCCCCACCTGTGTACATCCAACACTTTTATCTGCCATTGTTTCAGCTTATATCTATATGAACTCTTTGAACTTTGACCTCTGAGCGCCTAAACCAGTCTTTGTATCTTCAATATGAATAGACCATGACAGGGTAGGAACTCTGCGGCGGATTGATCCGCCTAAACCTGAAACCAAGAAATAGTGCACTTACTGTCCCGCTCCCAGGGGCGCGCACTGGGGGGGGGGTCAGCCGGGCCGCCAGCATCGCCGCACTGGGGGGTGTCAGGCCGGACTGGGGGGGTGTCAGGCCGGTGTCCGCCGGGCCACCAGCATCGCTGCACTGGGGGTGTCAGGCTGGTGTCCACCGGGCCGCCCGCATCTCCGTGTGAAGGAGGCAGCGGCAGGAAGAAGGTCAGTGAGAGTGTCTGAGCAGCCTGGTTTTGTGTGCTGGATAGGAGGGGGATGGGATGGGGATGGGATGGGACAGCTGCAGGAGGAATATGGAAAGTTCAATTTATCTATATGCAGCTGCCCCATCCCCCTCCTATACAACTTCCTTTGCTGGCCCCCCTAAGTGCTCTTTAGCCCCCCCCGTGTTCTTTAGCCCCCCTCAGTGCTATTAACCCCCCCTCAGTGCTATTAACCCCCCCCCCCCAGTGCTATTAACCCCCCCCCGTGCTCTTTAGCCCCTCCAGTGTTCTTTAGCCCCCCCATACTCTTAGCCCCCCCGGTGCTCTTCAGCTCCCCATAGTGCTTTTCATCCCCCCCCCCCCCCATGCTCTCTGGCTCCCCCAGTGCTCTGCTCCCCCCTCAGTGATTTCCAGTTCCCCCCCCAGACAGTGCTCTCCAGTTCCCCCCTCGGGCTCTCCATCTCCCTGGTTTTCCCTGCTTCCCCCCCCAGTGCTCTCCACCCCCCTGCGCCTTCCAACCCCCCTGCAATGCTTTCCAAACCCCCCCCTCAATTCTCTCCAGTCCCCCCCCCCTCCGTGCGCCATTCAGCTCCTCCAGTGCTCTCTGCTTCCCCCCTGCTCTCTGGCCCCCCTAGTGCTCTTCTATCTTCTATCATGTCTGCAGTTCTTGACCTTCTCTTGTATCATGTCCGCAGGCTCTGACCATCTCCTGTACCATGTCTGCAGCCTTTGACCATCTCCTGTACCATGTCTGCAGCCTTTGACCATCTCCTGTACCATGTCTGCAGCCTTTGACCATCTTCTGTATCATGTCCACAGCCCCACACTTTTTTTCCCAGGAATTGACCCCGGAGTATAGACAAGAGTAAGCGCCGCATTTGTGCATCTGTGCCATCCATACCAGTCCACCTGCACCTCCATCATGACTGTGGCTGGGGCCTAAAGAGTAAGCGCCGCATTTTGTGCATCTGACTGTGCCATCCATACCAGTCCGGGTGCACGTCCATCATGACTGCCTGAACTGAAGCTTTATCCCCAAGCAGGAGAGGCTATTAATCTTCTTTCTCCAGTTACAATATATTGGTCAAATTACAATTTAACTTTATGGGGGTAACACAATTAAAACTAAAACTAAAGTTAGTGTGTTCACAGGGTAGCACTGCCAGGGAAATACAGCTTTAAAATGTATGGCTTCAAGATGAAAAGTATGAGAGGTGGCTGAAGAAAGATCAGGACCCGGAACGTGCTAAATGTATAGTGTGTGTCGTAAAACGTTTGACATTTCGCACATGGGAGAGGCAGCGCTGTCTAGCCACGGTAAAGGTGCAAAGCACCAGTCTGGAGCTGCGTGCTCGATAGCTTCCAATCGGATCGCTGGCTTTTTCACCCGTGCGCCTGAAGTGACACCGGCTCCCAGCTGCGGCAGCGGTGCTTCCATCTCATCCACTGTAAAACAAGGGACCATTTTGAGTCACGCTGTATCCAGAAACAAAACCCTAACTGCAGAGGTACTGTACACTACAAAGCTTGTCATTTATTTTAGTAAAAATATGCTGGGTGTGACATGGATTTTCTTCTTATTTAACATGTATACATAGACATTTCATGAAACTTTAGGTCATGAATATTTACGTGAAGTCATGGAAAAGTCATGGAATTTTATTGGTAAAAATGTGTATGAACCCTGTTTAAAGCATGTTAAACAGCACAGGGCTTGTGCTGTGTAATTTGGCCCTTTGTATAATATACCTGGCTGATCCTGTCTCTGCTGACCACAATATTTGTCTCCTGATCCATGATACAGCTTATGTACCTCCTTCATCATTCTCTCTCCTGCCTGTCTACTGCTCTTCCCTGTCACTCGAAATACCTTTTAAAAGTAGCTTGCATCCCCTCTGTTTTATCAGGATCTAAACTACTAGATGTCATCATAAATGCCTTATCTCACAGCGGTCACATGACCTTTCTCTGCTGGCAGGCTGATGTCAGAGGGTTATCTCAGCCCCTCCTGCATTCCTTACATGGGGAAGATCAGCAGAGGAATGCCACTGACAGCAAGTCATTGCTTTGAGATGAGGTAATTCCTACTAGAATTTTTAACCACTTTAAGACCGTTAAGAAGTAAGGATTTGCCCCCTTAATGACCAGGCCCTATTTTGCGATTCGGCACTGCATTACTTTAATGGACAATTGCGCGGTCGTGCGACGCTGTACCCAAATAAAATTGATGTCCTTTTTTCCCCCCACAAATAGAGCTTTCTTTTGGTGGTATTTGATCACCTTTTCGATTTATTTTTTTGCGCTCTAAACAGAAAAAGTGACAATTTTGGGAAAAAAAACAATATTTTTCACATTCTGCTATTTGACATTCTCAAAAAAAAAAAAATTAAAAAATAAATTTTTTAACATTTTATACCAATTTGTTTTCTGCTACATATTTTTTTTTTTTTTTTTTTTTTACTCGTAATGGCGGCGATCTGCGATTTTTTGCGGGACTGCAACATTTCGGCAGACAGATTGGACCCCTAACTGACATTTTTTACACTTTTGGGGGTACCAGTGACATTACTACAGTAATCAGTGCTAAAAATGTGCACTGTTAGTGTAAAATGACACTGGCAGGGAAGGGGTTAACCCTATGGGTGATCAATGGGTTAAATGTAAGCCTAGGGGAGTGATTCTAACTGTGGGGGGGGAGTGGCTTGTGAAATGACCATCGAGACATGTGTTCCAATATGGAAGGATCACATGAGCTCTGTGATCATTTCAGGGAGAAGAATGGTCGGCTGTGTTTACAACAGCCGACCGTCCTTCTCTTGCAGCGGGAAGCGATTGCGCGTGTTAGGTGGCAATCGGAGCCGCCTGACCCGTGCATCGGCTTCCCCACTGCAGAGTGGGGGGCGGGTGTGCGCTCGCCCCCTAGCTTCCCCCGAGCGACTGACTTAGGTCTATGTCGGTTTGCGCAGGAGAGCCACCGTGCCGCAGTAAATAGGTGGGTGGTCGGGAAGTGGTTAAAAAATGACACAACAGTGCTATTTACCTTGATTAAACAGAGGGGATGGCAGTGTTTTTATCATCCTGACTTTACAATCAATTTAAAATAACTCCAGTCTATCAGCACCCATCTTTCCTGTGTTCAGATGCTGATCTTTCGTGCACAGAGCCCTTAAATTGATTGTAAATGTTGGATTTTTTTTCTTTTTTTTAAAGAAACTTACTTGCCTGGTGTGTAATGGTTTTGCACAGAGCAGCCCCTTGCTCCTCCTGCCTTCAGAGCGCCTCCATAGCAAGCCACAAAGTATAGTATTAAGTGCCCCAATAGCAAGGTATTAAAACTTCTGTCTTTAGAACCACTTACTTCATTTTTCTGCCTAGGACTACATTTCCCATGAGGCATTACTCCTCACACATTCACATGTTCTCAGGCACATAAGGTCCATTCACACTGACAAGTCGCGGTCGGTCGCTCGCCATTGAATAGTACAGGACCCGTTCTAATAGGAGCGACACAAGTCGCTCCGACTTAGAAAAAGGGTCCTGTACTACTTTGGGCGACCTGGAGGCGACTTGCATTGACTTCAATTATATGAAGTCCCTGCAAGTCGCGCCAAGGTCGCGGTGCACAGCATCCACAGGTCGCCCCAGCAAGTCGTGTCGCGCCAGTCTGAATGGGCGCTTAATGACAGTTTTCAATTTTTAAAACATTTTTACATAATTTCTTTATTTTTTTTTCGTACTGTGACAAGAGCAGTACAGTATTACCATAGTGACACTACTGTGGGAAAGGCATGAGGATTTTTTTTTTTTTTTAAGTATGATTACTTCTAACAGTGATGATTACTGTTAAGCTTGGTACCCACTACTAGTTTTTTTTTTTTCCGTTCAACCCAGTGGGCTGAAGGGAAAAAAAAAGTGACAGTTTAGGAAGAGCCACTGTACTGACTATACAATGTTAGTACAGCAATCTCCCCCTGCTGTGCTATTGTGTTCTGACAGAGTGGGGGACGGCTCCCCCCCCCCCCCACCAGAACACTCTGGTAAGCCCTTCCAGCCGTTGGCAAAGAGTGCTAATCTGGGGCTGATTGGCAGATCTTTTTCAGTCATGCTCCTTCGATAGAAGCCGGCTGAACGGCGAGCTTCTGTCAGACTCGCTGCAGTACACACTGACCGAATGTCAGCCGGTTTGTCTTGCAGCAGCCGATGCAGCTTGACATTCAGCCTGTGTGTACTAGGCTTTAGAAGCATTCATTTTTTATGAATGCCATTTATTCATCCAGTGTGTACTAACGTGAAGCTGTGACTAGCCACAGCTATGGTATAGATGCACTGTGATTGGCCCTGTCTGTAGCAAGTGATCACTGTGACCAATTACAGAGATCTACACAATAGTACACAATGAATGGCTATGAATGAAATGTAAAGTGTATGACTGTCATGTGATCTGCTGTAATTGGCCACAGAGATCACATGGTACCAGCAGAGGCCTGATACAATGATTTGTCATCTGCTGTGTCCACCGCTGCAAAATCCATTTGCAGCGTGGCCCTGTTGTGGGAGGATATCATATGATGTCCACCCAGGGTGGGAGAGCTCCCCCTCGGCTGTCATTTAACCATAGGCATAAACTGCTACATACAGTGCCTTGAAAAATTATTCATACCTCCCTCGAAGTTAGAATGAAAAATTTAAATGTATTTTATTGGGATTTTATGTGATAGACCAACACAAAGTGGAACATAATTTTGAAGTGGAAGGAAAAAGATAAATGGTTTTTAAAATTTTTTACAACTATGTGAAGTGTGTGGCGTGCATTTTTATTCAGCCCCCCCTGAGTCAATACTTTGAAGAACCACCTTTTGCTGCAATTACAGCTGCAAGTCTTTTTGGGGGGTCCCCTACCAGCTTTGCACATCTAGAGAGAGTGACTTTTGCCCATTCGTCTTCTTTGCAAAATCCTTTAGGCTCTCTCAGATTGGATGGAGAGCGTCTGTGAATAGCAACTTTCAGGTCTTGCCACAGATTCTCAATTGGATTTAGGTCTGGACTTTGACTGGGCCATTCTAACATGAATATGTTTTGATCTAAACCATTCCATTGTAGCTCTGGCTGTATGTTTAGGGTCATTGTCCTGCTGAAAGGTGAACCTCTGCCCCAGTCAAGTCTTTTGCAGACTCTAACAGGTTTTCTTCTAAGATTGGCCTGTATTTGGCTCCATTTATCTTCCCATCAACTCTGACCAGCTTCCCTGTCCCTGCCGAAGAAAAGCGTCCCCACAAACTGATGCTGCCACCACCATGTTTCACAGTGGGGATGGTGTGTTCAGGGTGATGTGCAGTGTTTTCCACCATACATAGTGTTTTTGCTTTTAGGCCAAGAAGGTAAATTTTGTTCTCATCTGATCAGAGCACCTTCTTCCACATGTTTGCTGTGTCCCCCACATGGCTTCTCGCAAACTGCAAACAGGACTTCCTATGGATTTCTTTCAACAATGGCTTTCTTCTCGCCACTCTTCCATAAAGGCCAGATTTGTGGGGTGCACAACGAACACGACTAACTCTCCCATCCACTAGTAGGTGAAAAAGACTTGCAACGCATTTGGCTTTACAGATAAAGTTCTGTTTTTTAAGCTAAATTTCACCCTGCCTATGCGCCTGCTTTAGCGATGGCCATAGAAAGGCAGAAAGGGGTGGAGGTTCTATTAAGAAAAAAAAGAAAAATGATAGAGAAAATGGCAAAACACAAATGAAGGGAATGGACATGCATAGACCAGTCAGTTTTTTTTTTTTTTTCCCTCTTTAACAGATTCAAAGATGACACCTTATTGGTCACCGCAGGCAGTGTCTTAGGCCAGGTTCTCACTGTGTGCTTAGTTTTGGACACGTTTTTAGTTGAGGTCTCAGTGTCTTCTATTAGGTTTCACGTTTTTGCTGCGTTTTGTGAAAATGCAGTAAAAGTCCTGCATGCCGCGCAACCTAATAGTTACTGGGATCACAGCGAAAAATGTGTGTAAACAAGCGCGTTTTTGTGAACCTGGCCTTTTGTTCGCATTTCCTTTTTGTTTTTTTAATTTATTTTTTCTTATTTTGTTTTAGATATGAAGTGTTAACAAAGGGATTTCCTTTTAAAACCAGACATCTGACTATAAATAGTCTGTCTGAAGATCTCATTTATCCTGATCGCATTTTAGCTCTTAGCTATTCTGTGTTTCTTGTGCCCATTTGACTAGGACAATTTAACCACTTTACCGCTATGTACCGGAGTACTACTGCGGCAAAGTGGCACGATCCCGTCTGACGACGTAGACCTACGTCGCCAGACTCCTCCCCCTGTAGGCGGCGCGCTCCCGCTGTTTTCATTCACAGCGGGAGTCAGGCCAGGGGAGGAGCGGCGGCGATCGCCGCTGCTCTGCCCCGATCGTCGGGGAATCCAGTTTGGAGATCCGCCCGCCTGTGTAAACAGAGCGGGCGGATCTCCTCAATGACAGGGACTGACAGATCGGACTGTTCAGCATAGCTGGACATCCGATCTGTCCCTGTCTCACACAGTCACCTCCCCCCCCACACGTCAGTAAGCACCAGGCATACATTAACCCCTCCCTCTCCAATAAAATTAACCCCTTCCCTGCCAGTGTCATTTTTACAGTAACAGTGCATATTTATAGCACTGATTACTGCAGTAATGTCACTGGTACCCCCAAAAGTGTCAAAAATGTCAGTCAAGGGTCCGATCTGTCCGCCGCAATGTCGCAGTCCCGCAAACAAAATCGCAGATCGCCGCCATTACTCGTTAAACAAAAACCCACCAAAAATGACACAAATCTTTCCCTTTGTTAGTAAACGCAATAACTTTTGCGCAAACCAATCAAAATATGCTTATTGCGATTTTTTTTTTTTTACCAAACATGGGTAGCAGAAAACAAATTGGCCAAAAATTTAAAAAAAAATTGGTTTTTACATCTTTTTTGGGGGGAATTTCATATAAAAAAATGTTAAAAATATTGTTATTTTTTCAAAATAAACGCTCTTTTTTTGTTTATAGCGCAAAAAGTAAAAATCGCACAGGTGATCAAATACCACCAAAAGAAAGCTCTGTTTGTGGGAAAAAAAGGACGTAAATTTTGTTTGGGTACGGCGTCGCATGACCGCGCAATTGTCAGTTAAAGTCGCACAGCGCCGAATCGCAAAAAGTGGCCCAGACGTAAGACAGCAAAATCCTCTAGTGGTAAAGTGGTTAATGTTAATATTTATACCAATCTTGTGCTTTTATCCCCCCCCCCCCCCTTTTTATTTTTTTTTCCAATTCTGACTCACTCTGATGATTTCCAGTCCTGTGATTGGTTACATGAGTGTTTGTCTTATGACATTTAGCTGAGTCTTGTGACTCAGCATTTGCACATGTATAAATACAGCCGCTGAATGTAAAATGCAGTAGTAGCAAGTCAAACTGGTTGTCAGGAGGTAACTTTTTTTTTTTTTTTTTCATGTCAGACGTTTTTACCTTGCATTTTTCTGTGTAGGTGATCACCTTCTGTTTTAGGTTTTTAGTCATTCAAGGGGAAATTATAGTTTCATTTTACTTAGCACATACATTATTGTAATGTTCATCTTTAAAGTCCATTTTTTATGCAGATTTGTGGGGAAAAAAATGAGCAATTTTGGTGGTTGACTCTTAACTGATGAGATTAAATTACATAGCCTGCGCTTCTCAGTGAACAGACCTCAGTGAGGTTACCTGGTTGGATAACAATTGATGATTTTTCTTTTTTTTTTTTAAATATATCTAATTTTTTTTTTATTTTTATCAAATTTATTTTAACAAAATGCTTTTGGAGTAAAAATCTATCTTAAGATATTTTTGTATTAAAATACATTACATATAGTAGTTACATAGTTTGTGAGGTTGAAAAAAGACATCTGTCCATCCAGTTCACCCTATGATGTGTGTGTGTGTGTGTGTGTTTGCTGTCTTAACCGTACATTGTATACCCCTGTATGTTGTGGTCTTTAAGGTGCCCATCTAATAGTTTTTTGAAACTATCAATGCTCCCTGCTGATACTGTTTGTGGAAGAGAATTCCACATCCTTACTGCTCTGACAGTAAAGAACCCTTTACATATTTTAAGGTTAAACCGGTTTTCCTCTAGTTTTAGTGAGTGGCCACGTGTCTTATTGTATTCCTTTTCTCTGAAAAGTTTGTTCCTTATGCTAGGGTTCTCACCAGTACAGTATTTGTACATTGATATCATATCCCCCCTCAATCGTCTCTTCTCCAGAGAGAATAAGTTCAGTGATTGTAGTCTTTCCTCATAGCTGATGTTCTCCATTCCCCTAATTATTTTTGTTGCCCTTCTCTGGACTTTCTCCAGTTCCAGCACATCCTTCCTGAGGACCGGTGCCCAGAACTGGACAGCATACTCCAGATGTGGCCGGACCAGAGTCTTGTAGAGCGGGAGAATAATCTCTTTATTTCTGGAGTGAATCCCCTTTTTTATACAACCCAGTATTCTGTTGGCTTTGCTTGCGGCGGCTTGGCATTGCATGCCACTGCCAAGCCTATTGTCTACCAGTACCCCCAGGTCCTTTTCCATCCTAGACTCACCCAGAGCCCCCCCCCCCCTAGTGAGTAGCTTGCTTTCTGGTTTCTGGCACCCAAGTGCATTACTTTACATTTTTCAAACATTTAGTGCCGGTTCACATTTGTGTAATGCGGGAACGCTGCGAATATACAGCGGGGTTCCCGCATCGCATCTGCACCCCTGGCAGTTCACACTGCCATATGCGATAGGCTGGGGGTGTCATTCAAAAGTTAACGACGCCCCCAGATCAGATCGCATATCGCAGTGCGATTTGAAAGTTCGCACAGAATCGGGTCGCACCATGCGATCCAATTCTGCTGCGGACCAAAAAAAGGGTCCTGTGCATGTTTCAGTGCGATTGTGGTGTGAATTTAGCCTTACATAGTTTGTATGGCTGAATTTGCACCGCACAGAGGTCGCATGTAATTTTAGGAGCAGTGCGCTCTGAATTACATGGGATCTCTGTGATCGCACAAATGGGCATCGGCACTAAACCTCATCTGCCATGTAGCTGCCCATCCCATTATTTTGTTCAGGTCCGCTTGTAAGGTTTCCACATCCTGCATAGAAGATATTGGCATGCTTAGTTTAATATCATCCTCAAATAACGAGATTGTGCTAGATATCCCCTCCTCTAGATCATATATGAATAAATTAAACAGGATTGGTCCCAGGACAGAACCTTGGGGGACCCCACTTTCCACACCCGCCCAATCCGAGTACTCCCCATTAATCACCACCCTCTGGACTTTCCCCTGGAGCCAGTTCTCTATCCAGGTACCCTATGGTCCATACCTATGCACCTTAGTTTGTACAGTAAGTGTTTGTGGCGAACGGTGTTAAATGCCTTTGCAAAGTCCAGATACACCACATCCACAGGCTTTCCTTTATCTAGGTGGCAGCTCACTTCATCGTAGAAGGTTAATGGATTGGTCTGGCAAGAACGATTTTTCATGAAACCATGCTGATTACTACCAATAATACCGTTCTCATTACTAAAGTCTTGTATATAGGTGTGGTAAGTAGTGTCCCCCCTTTTTTCCCTGGCCTTTTGGGGTGGACGTGGCCCCCCTCCCTGGGATGGTTGGTCCCCCGGGTTCCCCTCCTTCCCATACAGCGTACCCCCCCCCGTAAGTCCGGGTCCCCTGTTGCCCACCCCCCATCCTACCCACACCTAGCTCCCCCCTCTCACCCCCTCATCCCCCCCTCCCCCTCATCCCCCCCCTCATCGGGTGGCTATACCTGTTCAAGTCTGCATTTGGGGGTGTCTAGAGGGCAATGGGGGGGGTTCTGCCAGCAGCCAACCGTGCGGTTTTGAGGGGGTGTTGTCTTGGTGGGGGTTTTTGCCAGCCCACCCCCCTTACTATTAGTGTCCCTTAGGGTCCCTAGTGGGTCGTGGGAGCCATGTAGAGCTGCCATTTTGTTGTGGATAGCGGTCTTCTGCGGCCATGTTTGTGTAGTCCATTTTTTGTGTAGGCCATTTTCTTCTGGTTTCACATTGTCAGATAGCGGCGGCCATGTTTTTGGAGCCTTATGGACGGTAGGAGCTCCTCTTAACTTCTAGTGCTGGCTCCTGGACTTCCTCTTTCTCTCGGGTCGCCGCATGGTGTGCAGCCTCTGGCTTTCTTCTCTGTGCTTGACAGTGGTAGTGAGTCCCTGTGGGTGCCTTGCGGCTCTCCCTCTCTGCTATAACAGTGGCTGGTTGTGCTGGGACTTGTAGTAGTTCTGTCCACTTTGGAATTTTGGATGTTCCCATACATGTTTTTGTGTCCTCCAGGAACACCTGTTACATTCTCCTGAATATAAAATAAATGCACTCCGACATAGTGTGGGGGACCTTTCATAACAGACACAGCAAGTGTGCAGACCTAGGTACTTGGCACAGATATTTAAGCAGATTTCTGGAGGAATTCTAGAGCCAAACAATCTGTAAAATCATCTGATATGTTCTAATTTTACTAAATTATCAGTCTTTCGGGAAACAGGCGGGTGTGAGCAGATAGTGTCTGTTCAATGACTAACTTCCATTTTTTTTTTCTTTTTCCAGTGCTTTGTTCACATGGCTGTTGCAGCCCAGCCAGCCTCCGTTCATTCTCCACCGGGTTCTCTAGAACTCAACCAGCCTGGCTTCAAGAAGGAGATCCTTGGGACCAAGCTTGAAGGGAAATACCTGTGTTCAGAGTGCAAGAATATCCTTAGGAGGCCATTCCAGGCCCAGTGTGGACACCGCTACTGCTCGCATTGCCTGAGGAAGATAGTGAGGTAAGCATCAGGACATATTATCTAAATGGTGTGGGGGGGGGGGTTGTTTGTGGTGTCATCTACATATCCAGTTGCGCAGAGGAGCAACGTGCAGTCATCATTTGGCATCAGAATTCATCTCTTGATTAATCCGAAGAGGTTAAACTAAAAGTTTGCCAGAGAGTTAGATAATCAGTATTGTATACAAAATGTATTTTCTTAAACCAAGCCTGTTCCTTGTTCAAACAGCACAAAACTTACCTTCACTTCTTTGACAAGCCTCTTCAGCTACAAGGAGTGAATATACCTGGTACTCACCCATTTAACACACTACATGTGATAGTGCTGGTGATTGGCCCATCTGTGCCTCATAGGGGTGGGGAAACAGTCCTTAGCCCTGTGTAAGCTCAAGTCAGAGAAAGTCTGAGCTTGCACGGACTTCTTTTCTCTGATAATGGCTGATTAAAGTTGTGGGTTAGCAATAGGAATATGTTTTTTGCCGCTGGTAAGGGAGGCATAAAACTGAACCTGTTTTCACCTGCATACGCAAAGTATAGGTTTACTTTAACCACTTTAGGCCCACCCTATTGCAATTTTACTGCTACAGGGTGGCATCCGTGCACCAGATCATGTGTACATATACGTAATCTGACACTTCTGGTTTGGGGGCGGGCTTCTGCTGTGATTACACACAGCAGAAGCCAATCAGCGGGTGCATAGTACCCGATGTCTACCAGCACCCGCCAATCGTTTGGTAGAGAGGTAAAACGGCGATCTGCCTGGTTTACATAGTTTGTTCCAACAGAAGGGAAGGGATAGAATGTGTCCCTGCAAAGCATTTCCCACAGTACACATTAACACTGGCTAGGCACACAGTTAACTCCTTCCCAGCCATTGTCATTAGTACCAGTGTTAATTTTGGCAGCAAATTTCAATTTAGTTTTAGTCTTAGGACTAAAACGGCATTTTAGTTTTAGTCCCATTTTAGTCTTCTGCAAGTGTTTTAGTTTTAGTCGTATTTAGTCGACTAAAACGTCCTACATTTTAGTCGACTAAAACTAATTTTAGTCATCTATAATCGAATGGGTGTAGTTCAATTGTAATTTGTAATGCATTATTTAAGCATTTCTCTACAATTTCCAAACTCATTATATACTACTGCTGGTCCTGGAGTTAAAAATCGAATATGTTATTATTTAGGGTATTAAGCTTTGAGCATGCACCAGTGTTAATTTTGGCCGCAAATTTTGATTTTAGTTTTAGTTAGTCTTTTGACTAAAATGCCATTTTAGTTTTAGTCGTATTTTAGTCATCTGAATTGTTTTAGTTTTAGTCGTATTTTAGTCGACTAAAATTGTGTTAATTTAGTCGACAAAAACGTTTTAGTCGGTTTTAGTCAACGAAATTAACACTGATTTAGTACTGTGACCGTGCATATTTTTTTTAGCACTGATCACTGTATTAGTGTCACTGGTCCCCAAAAAGTGTCAGAATGTCCGCCACATAACTAGTAAAAAAAAAAAAAAAAATTCACAGTTTGCAGCCACTGTAACTTTTGTGCAAACCGCTCAATATATGCTTATTAGGATTTTTTTTGCCAAAAATTTGTAGCAGAATACATATTGGCCTAAATTGATGAAGAAATTTGATTTCTCTATAGTTCATTGACGGACGCAGTCTCTGATCTTCATATCAGTAGGGTTATACTGCTCCCTACAGGAGTAGGACACTAGGCAGAAAAAAAAAAAAAGGTCTGGCTACGCCTATGGGCAGTCCAAGAGGGTATACCCTCTCTCTTACTGCATAGGATGTCAGTTTTAATCTGCCTAGTTAGGAATATGGACTTACTTCCTTGCCGGGATCTCTGGTCCTGGCAAAGTTTTTTTTTTTTTTTTTTTTCCCTAGATAATTTTTTATTTTTTTTTGTTAGCTTTGTCTCTTGATTTTTTTCCTGTGAGATCTACAAGCAACTATGCCGTATCTGGGCGACGGGCTGGATGTATAGATCCAGTGGTCAACCCGGGCCAGCGAGCGCGCGCAGACCTTAGTTCTGCGCTGGGCCGGCCCTGACATAGTCCCACTGAACTGGGACTGGCCCCGCGAGTAAAATGTCTCACCAGGTCGCATACGGCTGGGTCTAGGCCCGAGTCACAGCGTTCCTATTTGGCTGACAGCCCCCCCCCCACTTTGGCGGAGAGGGGTTCTCTCAGGAGATGGCTCCCGCCTGTTCCGGTATGGTGAGTAAATGTCCCCCTCCCTCTTCCCCCTGGCGGATTTTGGGGTGGACGCGGGCCCCTCACATTCCCGGGTTCTCCTCTGTCCTGTCACGCACCCCCTATTTCCCCCACTCCTCACACTGGGGGCTATTGGGCCTACTCCCAGGGTCTGGGACCACACTCCGGCTGGGATGTGGGGGGGTGCCGATGGCGCCAGACGAAAGATCGAGGGGTTCGTCCCTGCCCTGTTCCTCCAGGGCTCACCTGCCAATCGATCCAGTTTTGGAGTCTGGGGGGTCCCCACGAGGGTTCTCGGATGCTCGGCAGGCCGCGCGGGGCCTCAATTTTCTTGTAGCCTCATGTGCTGAGGAAATCGGTGGCCATTTTGATACACCCGGCACAGACATTTTTGCGGTGGTTCTCTATAGGAATCCGAATGGGAGTTCCTGGAGGCATTTTTTTTTGTGGGTGGAGACCCTCCCTATACACTAGGCTGTTTCTCAGATCCTTCCTTTTTTGGATCAAGCTGCTGCTGACACATGTTGTGCAGACGTTCTGGGCCTCCTGCTGCATCTGGGTACAGTGGGTCTAGGGGTCTCTCTCTCTCTCTGCTGGGGTTCTCCAGTGCGATTGCCTAACCAGGGGGCGCTGTAGCGCGGTGGGACTTTTTTCATCCTTTGCTGATGGGTTCCCCAGGTGCAGCATGGACCCTACAGCTCTTGTGTCCCCACATGACCCCCTGGGGGAGGCCGCAGGGCCCTCCAGACCCCAGCTGTCTACAGATGCAATTTTGGCGGTCCTGGAAGCGTTTGTGTCCTGGGTAGAGGTGGCCTTTAAAGGGCGAGGTGCTAAGAAACGCCCTCCGCCTACCCCTGCCTCATCTGATGTCTCAGGTTCTGAGTCTGATTCAGCCACCACAGATGCGGGTCTCCCTGCCGGGTCCGCTACCTCGCACCCTGTCCTCTGATAGTGAGGATGACATTTCTACCTCCACTGCCGCGCAAGATAAGGCGCTGGTGGAGGCACAAGTGGTTTCTGTGCGTGAGACCCTCAAAATGGAGGATGCGACTGAGGCGCAGGTTATGTTTGGCACTCACAAGCCCTCCAGAGCGGCAAAGGTTTTTCCCTTTCCCACGTATTTTGATGCTATGCTCAAAAAAGAATGGGACCGCCCAAAGCGTTCCCCCTGGGGTGCCTAAGCGGATTGCTAGACGCTACCCTTTTGAGGAGTCCCTGATAAAGAAGTGGACAATGCCACGGTGGACCCCCCAGTCTCCAGGCTGAATAAAGCTACAGTGATTACAAGTGGAGGATTCCCTGTCCTTTAAGGATCCGGAGGATAGGAAGGCAGGGTCTGTGGCCCGCAATATGTACTCCCTGGTGGGGTCTGCACTGAGACCGGTGTTTACGGTTGCCCTTGTCACACAAACATTGACTGAATGGGCTAAGTTACTAAGCCGTGACTTGGAGGGAAAATGTCTCCCTCTTGCCTTTTGAGGAGCTGTTGGACCAGCTGGTGCAGGGGCTACAATTTGTTTGTGATGCCGCGCTGGACATTGCTCCCATATTGGGCCGACTGTCTGTTTCGGCCTTGGTCCTCTGGCGTATACTTTGGCTAAAGTGCTGGTCGGCGGATCAGATTTCAAAGCAGGCCTTGACTGATCTGTCTTTTCAAGGAGATTGTCTGTTTGGCGCTACCCTGGATGACATCATTAACCTCCCTACCGGTATTCCTGAGTGTGGCTCGGGGTTAATATAGAATACCAAAAGCGGTAACCCCGAGCCACACTAAGGATTACCCCACAATAAAACTCATTCCCCTGCGATCCCGAGCTGTCCTCCCGCTGTGTGCTAGGCCGATGTCGGCACCTGTGTTCCGGTTCCCTTCCCTGTGAGCTTTGCGACGCAGGGGGGTGGAACCTGCGGCAGTTTCAAAAATGTATATGCACAGGGGATCACAGGGGAATGTGAGTTTTATTGTGGGGTAATCCACTCGGGAATACCGCTAGGGAGGTTATTATAATTTATGATTTTGTGTTTCAAACTGTTATCGTACCCGGGATGTCTACTAGACTCTTGTTTGGACAGATTTAAATGGGTTATTCCTAAGAATTACAGGCCTAAAATATAAAACATATTTGTATGTACCGCCAGGGAGGTTAAGGGTCTCACAGGGGGAAGAGTACCTTTCTTCCACAGGCTAACAAGGGTAAGGACCCTCGTCGCAGACTGGGTCCCTCCTTTTCAGCACACAAGAAGTTTTTTCGTCCCTCAGGGTCAGTCGATAAGGCATAGTCCTTCAAGGCTCCCTCAGGCGGATCCGAGCGACCCTGGTCTGACAAGCAAAAGTCTGTTTTCTCCAGACCTGCGGACAAGACCACCTAGGCCTGAAGGTGCACCTTCACCCGTATCTGGGACCTGTGGCTATCCCGCATACTAGACCAATGGGTTTAGGAGGTCATACTGTCCGGTTACAAGATCGAGTTTCGATCTGTCCCTCCGGTAAGGTTTTTCCCTTCCAGTGTGCGACTGTCCCCGGATCGCTTGCTTGCGCTCTCTGGGGCAGTTCAGGACCTGGTACAACAGGAGGTAATAGTTCCGGTTCTGTGTGCGGAATGTTTTCAGGGCTTTTATTCAAATCTTTTTATGGTTCCCAGGAAAGAAGGCAAGGTACGACCAATCCTGGACCTGAAAGCCCTAAATTGCTTTGTGCAAGTTCAAAAGATCAAGATGGAATCGGTTTGCATGGTTGTGGCTAGGGCTGAACGATAGTCGATGTGATATCGACTATCGTGATGTGGGCGTGTGCGATATTCACATCGCGAAGATACGATGTAAGGCATAGGCATTAGGCAGGGAGAAGTCGGGATGACTCACAGTGGTTGTAGCAGAACAGAGCCTGCAGCTAAGCCTAGTTCTCCAGCTGATGGTAATATGATCCTAGAGTGAGGAGCTCAGCTTCTCCCTGTAACCAATCAGCGGCTCTCAGCACACTGAAGAATGGGAAACAAGCTTGTATTGTAACAGTTCAAAGTGAAGAGTTGAGTCAGTACATGTGGGACTGGACGGATGTTATGTCAGGCTGTGTTCTTCTACCTCCTGCCACCACTGAGTCCCGACTGTGCCTAATCCACACTGACTGTCACTGTCAATCCCTACAATAACATTAACCCTGGCCTGCCCTGTCTGTACGGTGCAATCTGCAATTACAATCAGAAGAAGGCTGCGCTGCTGCAATACTTCATGATTTCCTCTCAATATCGCAATATATATAGTTGAAAAAAAAATATCGCAATGTACTTTTTTTCCAATATCGTGCAGCCCTAGTTGTGGCCTCCATATATCAGGGGGATTTCCTGGCCTCCATAGACATCAAAGATGCCTTCCTGTACAACCCAATCTGTGCAGGACACCAACGATTTCTCCGTTCTGCCGTGGGAGAGGATCACTATCAGTTTGTGGCGTTGCCCTTTGGTCTTGCCTCTGCTCCTCTGGTCTTCACAAATGTGTTGGCTCCGATCCTGGCGCTGTTGCGGCAGCGGGGTATATCGGTCCTGGGTTACCTGGACGATCTGCTTCTCCGTGCGGAGTCCCCTACGGTGCTGGAAAAATATTTGGTAATCATCATGAGAACTGTGGAAGAATTTGGGTGAATTCTGAACCTTCAGAAGTTGTCCTTGCTCCCTTCCATGAGAATGGACTACCTTACTTTGGACTTGTCCTCAGCCAGGGAGTTTCTTCCTCTGGAAAAACTCCAGACTGCGGTTCAGCTGTTGCCTTCCAGCAAATGGTCGTCCCTTCGGACCTGTATGAGAGTTCTGGGACTGATGGTGTCAGCCTTCGAGGTGGTCCCCTTCGCTCAATTCCACTCGAGGATCCTCCAGAAGGAAATTTTTCTCAAATGGAACAAGAATCCAAATTCCCTGGACATTCAGATCCAACTGAGCCGGTTGACCAAAGAGTCCCTGATCTGGTGGCTTCGGTCCCCGATGCTCAAGCAAGGAAAATCCTTCCTCCCTATATATTGGACTATATCATTGAATGCAAGGTGTCCGGGGGGGTGGTTGAGTCCTCTGCAGTTTGTCTGCTCAATGCGTCTGGTCCCTGGAAGAATCCAGGTTACCAATCAATGTTCTGGAGCTGAGAGCGATCCGGCTTTACCTAGTCCACTGGACCGAGTACCTGCAGGGTTGTTCAGTGTGCATTCAAAAGTGGCAGGCATCCTACGTTGGGCGGAACACTTTGTTCCAGCTCTCTCTGCTGTTCACATTCCAGGAGTGGAAAATTGGCAGGCGGATTACCTCAGTCGACTGGCCTTGGATGCAGGGGAATGGTCCCTCCATCCAGAGGTGTTCCAGCAGTTGTGCCTTGGTTAGAGCACTCCAGATGAAGATCTACTGGCGTCTCGGGTCAACAGAAAAGTACAGAGGTTTGTGGCCTGCTCGCGGGACCCTCTGGCAGACGCGTTGGTGGCCCCATGGGGTCAGTATCAGCTGATGTATGCTTTCCTCCTCTCAACTTGCTGCCAAGACTTCTTTGCAGTATCGAGGTGGAAGGGATTCCAGTCATTCTTGTGGCTCCAGACTGGCCTCGCCAAGCTTGGTACGCTGACCTGGTCAGGTTAGTCGCAGACACTCCTTGGAGACTTCCTCTCAGGGAAGATTTACTGTCTCAAGGGCCAATCTTCCATCCTGCTTTATGGTCCCTGGCTTTGACAGCTTGGCTGTTAAAAGCCAGGTGCTGAAGGACAGGGGATTGTCTGCTTCAGTGATTCCCATTCTGCTTAAAGGAAAGCGACTTCTAGGAAAATTTATCATCGTACGTCAGTCGTATATTGCGTGGTGTGAGTCTCTTGGGTCTCCCTCTTACTCGGTGGCTCGGATCTTGGCTTTCCATCAATGGGGAGTTGATCAAAAGGTGGCTTTGGGTACTAACAGGGGTCAGGTTTCGGCCTTGGCAGTTTTCTTCCAGAGGCCATTGGCCACCCATTCCCTGGTGCGTGACTTCATCCAGAGGATGAGACACTCTGTACCTCCGATGCGACCTCTGTTGTCACCTTGGGACCTTAAATTGGTTCTGTCAGTTCTTCAGAAACCTCCATTTGAAAGTATTCCGGTGATTCCCCTGCTTACCTTATCCCAGAAAGTGGCCTTCCTGGTGGCCATCACTTCTGTGTGCAGGGTGTCGGAACTGGCGGCGTTGTCCTGTTCTTCCTACCTGGTGGTTCACAGGGATAAAGTAGTACTTCATCCGGATCCGTCCTTCCTTCCGAAGGTGGTTTCCAGTTTTCACATTGAGGACATCGTGTTACCTTCTTTGTGTCCTAAGTCAGAACATCCTAAGGAATTTGCGCTGCATACTCTGGATGTGATTCGGGCAATCAGAGTGTACTTGGCGACTATTGAGTCTTTTCAAAAGTCAGATTCGCTCTTTGTACTCATGGACGGTCCAAAGAAAGGGCTGCCTGCGTCTGCTGCGACTATTCCCAGATGGATCGGACAGACAGTTGTGCAGGGGTATTCAGTTAAGGGTCAGGTTTCACCTTTCTCTGTTAAGGTGCATTCTACTTGGGGCGCTTAGGGCTTCCTGGTCTTTTCGCCATTGGGCATCTGTGCTTCAGGTTTGCAAGGCGACTTCCTGATCTTCTGTTCACACCTTTACAAAATTTTATAAGGTGCATGTGCTGGCATCTTCAGATGGCTCTTTTGGCCGCAAAGTTTTGCAGGCTGCTGTTTAGGAGGCTTTTTGGCCTTCCTTGCGGGTGTTTACTGTTTGTTTCAGGTGGGCCTCGTCTTGTTCTGTGTTGCCTGGTTGGCTATGTTTAGCCTTGGGGACTTGGTTTTTTTCTGCTGTTCCCACCCCTCATTTTATGGCACTGCTTTGGGACGTCCCTACTGCGTCCGTCAATGAACGATAGAGAAAAATGGATTTTTGACTTACCGTAAAATCCTTTTCCCTTAAGTTCATTGACGGACGTGGTACCCGCCCCTCTATTTTGAGTTGGGTTGGTATTATTTCTCTGACACTGCTTTGATACAAAACTGACATCCTATGCAGGAAGAGAGAGGGTATACCCCCTGGGACTGTCCATAGGTGTAGCCAGAACTTCTTTTCTGCCTAGTGTCCTACTCCTGTAGGGGGCAGTATAACCCTACTGATATGCATCAGAGGACTGCGTCCGTCAATCAACTTAAGAGAAAAGGATTTTACGGTAAGTCAAAAATTCTTTTTTTTTTTTTTATAGGTTTTATAGCAGACAGTAAAAAAAAATATATTGTTTTTATTTGTCATACTTTTTGTAACGTAAAAAATACAAAATCCAGAGGTGCTCAAATACCACCAAAAGAAAGAAGCTCTATTTGTGAGCAAAAAGGGACATGGTTTTTTTTTTTGGGGTACAGCATTGCATTACTGCGCAATTGTCAGTTAAAGTGGCGTATCGCAAAAAATGGCCTGGTCATGAAGGGGGTTAAGTTTTCTGGATGTCAACACTGTCAGTCAAGTCTGCATTTTATATCTGTATCTTAGCTTTATTTGCTAATATAAAACTTTTCAGCCCCAAAAAATGATATTTCTCAGATTAATGGGCGACATTGAAATTAATCATCCCTGGCTTCTTGCAACTCTTGAAAGTTCCAGTATCACAGTTCTCCAGGATTCCTCACACTGGAAAGTTTTAATAATAATTTTATTTTAATGAATCCAAAATAAAAAAAAGCAAATACAGTCTGAAATCATTTTATAGTTGCTTTAGCATAGGCCTAGACACCAGAGTCCCTGGAACATGTCAATAGCCTAAGTAGATGGGTGATTTTGCTACCTGTAAATGACGTATGAGTTTTAGGGCCCTTTCACACGGGCGCTCCGTATGTCCGCGAATCATCCTATTTTTTTGCGGATGATTTGCGGACATAATGTAAGTCCATGGCATTGCGGATGTCAGCGGAATACCATCCGCTGACATCCGATTTTCTTCCTTTCAGTTCTGTTCCGTTTTTGCAACGGAACAGAACCCTATTTTTGTCCCGTTCAAAAAACGGAAAGAAAGGAAAATCGCAATGCGCATAGACCTACATTATGTCCGCATATCATCCGCAAACGGATGGGATGATATGCGGGCACACGGAGCGGATGACACAAATCTCATCCGCTCCGTGAAAAAAAAAGAATCCCGCAGCGGACAAGAACAGCAGAGCGGCCGTCTGAAAGAGCCCTTAGGTAGACTGTGATTTTAAAAAGTATCTAAACCTAAGAACAAAAAGATAATATAATGCAGTTTACTAGTCCTTAGATGTGGAGTCTGCACTAGTATTTTTTTCTTTTGGTTTTTGTCTGGTGATTCTGCCAGTTTTCTGTCCCAGGATGACTACAAGGAACAGCATCATCACCATAGGACAGGACTAAAATACTCCCCCTTATGCATAACAGAGGGCCTAGGGAGGGGGGTTTGTAGTCTTCAGAGATGGCTGGAAACAGTGTAACTGATAAGAGTGTAGCACAGTGAGAGTACAAGAAATTATTGGCTCAAAACATTTCCGACAGGATCTAAAAGTATTTTTGTTAACCCTTATTAAACAGATATAACACAACACTTTCAGTAGTATTTTTAATAGACCAAAAGGGAAAAAATTTGTTTGTCAGAGAGTTTACATTTACTTTAGGCGAAGCAGACATAATAGTGAAGGATATTACATTTATTTCCCTGGCTATTCAGCTTTCTGTGGCACACTATAGCAGTGAAAAGAAGCCATGTTCACTTTCTATTCTGTCTCTCTCTCAGCTCCGGTCCTCAGAAGTGTGCCGCTTGCATTCAGGAAGGCATTTTTGAAGAAGGAATCTCAGTTTTGGAAAGCAGCACAGTAAGTGACAGGCCTGTGGTTAATAGTGTGGGAAAAGGTTAGAAATTGTCAGGTTTTTATTGCTGCCTTTCAACCCTTCATGGAGATATCCACTCTTACCCTGTCTCCTTGACATTGACCCTCATGTCTGCTTAAAGGGAAAGTACAGCCAAAGCTTGTTTGGCTGTACTTCTATGGATCACAGGAGTGCAGTTCATGCTGTTCTTCTGTGACCCATTTTCAGCAGACAGCTGGCTGAAGCCCGCTGTTGGCTGATGTCACAGAGCTGGTCCAGGCTGAGGCAAGATCATGACTATCAAGTCAATATCCGCCCCAAAACCCTGGACTGGCACCTGGCTCAGCCTCTCGGGAAGCTGCTGAGAGCCTGAGCTGTGACTGCTCCTGCCCCCTCCACAACTCAGCGCTCCAGTGAGCTGGGGGGGGGGGGGGAGAGCAGAGAGCGGTGACAGTCACCAGCCCTCTGTTCGCAGAGCCCTGAGAACCGAGCCATCGTTGGTGTTTGATCACTCTGTTCTCACTCTTAGAACCAGTGGGGGACGGATACAGCATCAAACCGATGCTGCATCTACCTTGGTAAGTATGAGTTTGAAAAAAATGAAAACCTTTATTTCTCTCTAAAAGAACTGAGTAAGACATGAGGCTCTGTCGGAGAGAGATTTTTTTTTCATGGTTTCTCCTATTTACATCATTGTTAAAAACAAAAAAAAAAAAAACAAAAATAAAAAAACAATCCACAATCTAGAGGAAGGCAAAATCATTTGTACTTTGCTCCCACAGAGAATTTAAAGTGGAATTTCGGGCAGAGAAATGATTTTTTGCTGAACATACCCCCAGGACAGTCAGGGCTAGCACATTCCACAATGGCTAGCCTCTGATCTGTCCCGGTTCGCACTTACCTTTTAGAAGAAATACTTACTTAGAAAATTTCTTCCACAGCGTTTCCATCTCTGTTGTGGGCAGCTGAAGCCGGCGCGGTCCTCTTCTCTGTCTTCTTCCGCGTCTTCGTGTCCCAGAATGCACTGCACCGGCCCCTCTCGTTACTTCCAGCGCGGCGCCGCATTCCTAAACAGCTTCTGGGCATGCCCAGAAGCTGTTTAGCAGGGGAATGCGGCGTCGCCCGGAAATGACGAGCGGGGCCGGTGCCGTCGCATTGATTCCTGGGAGCTATGACGTTTAGCTCCCAGGAATCATCGCGAGGCAGGAAGTGACGGGGTGAGCCGCGGCTCCGAGGGAGGAAGCAGTCAGAGGTGAGTATTTACGATCTTCAATAAAAAGGTGAGTAAACAAAAAAAAAAAAAATAACTATCCAATTCCTTTTCAGGTGAGCTCTACCTAGCGGAGGGGCACAAAAAAAAAATCGTTTTTGTGCCCGGAACTCCACTTTAAATCCTTTCTGATCACCAGAGGCAATTGGACAACCATTCTACATTGTTACAAATAGTAGCTTATTTATAGTTTATTCAGAAAAAGCGTGCAGCCATTTTTGAGGCATTAGATACAGTGGGGAAATAATTATTTGATCCCCTGCAGGTTTTGTAAGTTTGCCCACTTACAAAGAAATGAAGGGTCTATAATTTTTATCATAGATGTATTTTAAATGATAGAGACAGAATATCAACCAAAAGTCCAGAAAAACACATTATACAAATAGTATAAATTGAGTTGCAGTTCAGTGAGTAAAATAAGTGTTTGATCCCCTACCCACCAAAAGTAATTTTGGTTCCCACTGACTGGCTACAGTGTATTCTCATGTGGTACACAGATTAGTCCTATCGGTTTAAGAAGGTGCTAACAACAACTTATTATGTGTCTAAAAGACACCTTTCCACAGAATCTTTCTTTCTTTCAAACCGGCCATCATGGACCAGACCAGAGAGCTGTCCAAGGATGTCAGGGACAAGATTGTAGACCTGCACAAGGCTTGAATGGGCTACAAGACCATCAGCAAGAAGCTTGGTGAAAAGGTGACTACTCTTGGAGCGATTATTTGCAAATGGAAGAAATACAAAATACCCATCAGTCGCCGTTGGTCTGGAGCTCCATGCAAGATTTCGCCTCATCGGGTAAGGATGATCATGAAAAAAGTGAGGTATCAGCCCAGAACTACACGAGAGGAGCTTGTGAATGATCTCAAGGCAGTTGGGACAACGGTCACCAAATAAACCATTGGTAACCCAATACGCCGCCATTGATTAAAATCCTGCAATACCAGCAAAGGTCCCCCTCCTCAAGATGCACATGTACAGGCTCATCTAAAGTTTGCCAATGAACATCTAAATGATTCAGAGAAGGATTGGGAGAAAGTCCTGTGGTCAGATGATACAAAAACTGAGCTCTTTGGCATTAACTCGACTCGCCATGTTTGGAGGAAGAAAAATGACAAATTTTGACCCTACAATCAAGCACAGAGGTGGAAAGATGCTTTGGGGCTGTTTCTCTGCTAAAGGTACAGGTCGACTTTGCCGCACCAATGGACGGGATGAGAACCTTGTTCTCTCAGCCAGAACACTGAAGATGGGTCATGGATGGGTCTTCCAGCATGACAATGGCCCAAAACCTACCGCCAAGGCAACAACGGAGTGGCTCAATAAGAACCACATTAAGGTCATGGAGTGGCCTAGCCAGTCTCCAGACCTTAATCCTATAGAACATTTAGGGAGGGAGCTGAAACATCAAGTTACCATGGGACAGCCAAGAAACTTTAAGGATTTATAAAAGATCTGTAAAGAAGAGTGATCCAAAATCCCTCCTGAGATGCGTGAAAACCTGGTAACCAACTAAGAAATGTCATACCTCTGTGCTTGCCAACAGGGGTTTCTCTCTGATATTCTGTCTCTATCATTTAAAATACACCTATGATAAAAATTATAGATCCTTCATTTCTTTGTTAGTGGGCAAACTTACAAAATGTGCAAGGGATCAAATATTTAATTTCCCCCACTGTATCTGTTGTACCCAGGAACAACACATTATCAATAGCAAGGAAATATGTAAGTGGTGCATTGCAGCTCTGCCTGAATGAAAGAATGTTTCCATTGTATGTACTGCAAGGCAGACGTTTCCCATTTCAATGCAGTGTGTCATTTAGTATATATACACAGACCTCAAACATTGCTGGAGAAAGAAGAGCAAACGCATAGTGGTGTCTGGTATGTTTATATAATGGTACCTGCCACCTCTCCTGTGGATGAGGAATGTTCTCAGTACTGAGATCATAGGCTTGGATCTCTGCACTTGTTTGTAAATCCCCAGGATCCTCCTTACATAGGTTTGAAAAATGTTTAGAGAATATTAGTGTGACCCATATCCTTTTTTTTTTTTTTTTTTTTTTTTCCACCTGTGCTGGGAAAAATAGCAGCATTAATCTGATTGGTTGGTCAATTCCAATCTGCTTCCAACAAGTCACAAAAGCTGCTTTGCAATTAGTCTACAGTGATCTGATGTCAGTCTCTGCTCTTTCCTAGCATTGCAGTGGCTGGATTTATTTTCTTCAATCATCATTTAACCTGAATTATTCAGGTTTGGTGAGGCCATGTTTCACACACTGGCTGCTTGTAAGTTCGTCATTAAAAAAATATGTTTCTCTTTCGTTCATTGACGGACACCACTCCTGTCATTCTTGACCATTGGGTTATGCTGCCCCCTACAGGAGTAGGATGCTAGGCAGAAATTTTTTTTTGGCTACACTCATGGGTAGTTTTAAGGGGTATACTCCCTCTCTTTGCTATAGTCACTTTGCTTTTTTCTGCCTAGTCAGGAGTAAGGACCTTGTTCCTTGCTGGAATCTTTGGACCTGGCAAAATTGTTTAGATTTTTTTTTTACTCCTGGATTTTTCTTGTGAGATCTACTATCAACTGCTGGACTGGGCGACGGACTGGATAATCTAGATCCCGTGGTCACCCCAGTCTAGCCAGCGAGCGCGAAGGGTCTCAGCTCCACGCTAGGTCGGCTGCGATATAGCCCCACTGGACGGGGGCTGGCCCTGTGAGTTAAAACGTCTCGTGAGGTCACATACGACCTGGCCTCGGCCTGAGTCGCGGTGTTACTCCTGGCCGACAGCCACCCATTTAGATGGAGAGGGGTTCTGTCTAGAGTGGTGCCCGCCTGATTCCTAGTATGGTGAGTAGCTGCCCCCCCCCTCTCCTCCTGGAGGGTTTTGGGGTGGACGTGGGCCCCTCCTTGGGATGGTCGGACCCCCGGGTTCCCCTCCTCGCCGTCAGGAACCTCCCCCCTCCACAAATGTTGTGGCTGTTTGGGTGGTCTAATCCACCTCCTCGAGTCGGGGCAAGGCGCTATGATGGGGGGGGGGCTGGTTGTGCCGCCTGCTACCGGACGGGGGTTGTACCTGGTGCGGGCTCCTGCCAGGGCCCCCTATTCTGCCTGGGTCTGTCCTTGAGGCCAGGGTTCCCGTAAGATTTGTGGCCCCACCGTTTTGTTGTAGCCTGTGTGTTTCTATACACGGCGGCCATGTTTGTGTAGTCCGGTGGCCATTTTGCTGTGGTTTTCCATTGAAAATAGTAGCAGCCATGACAGTGGAGCGGCGATTTGGGCGCTGGGAGCCCCTCCTCATCCCCTGGTGCTGACTCCTGGATCCTTTGACTTTCTGATCGCTGCGCGTGGAGTTCATTATACTGGTGGCTGCAGGTGCTGGTTTCTGCCTGGTGGTGGGTCTGGCGGGGTTCTTGGTGCTTGTGCCTGGCGACCGGGTGGTGCTGCCAGCCCGGTGGGGGTTGTCCCTTGCAGTGTTTTACACTTTTTGTGGGGTCCCTCTGGTGACTCATGGAGTCTTTGGAGCATATCTTCCCACCTGATCCCCTCTCTGAGACTGCGGGTCCTTACGGATCCCAACCATCTATCGATGCACTGATGGCGGTCCTGGAGTCCTTTGTGTCCCAGGTGGAGGTGATCTTCAGGCGACGGGCTAGCAAAAAATTCCCCCCGCCTTCCCCTGCCTCATCTGTCTCATCAGATCCTGAATCTGATACGGCCTTCGTGAACGTGGGTCACCCTGATGGGTCTGCAACCGAGCATGAAAAGGCGCTGGTAGAAGCACTGATTGTATATGTGCGTGAGACCTTGAAGATGGAGGATGCAGCTGTGACTGAGGGGCAGATTCCCTTTGGCACTCACAAGCCATCCAGAGCAGCAAAGGGGTTTCCTTTCCCCGCCTATTTAGACAGAATTACTAGGCGTTACCCCTTTGAGGAGTCCCTTCTTAAGGAGTGGACTTTTCCGCCGGTGGTGGACCCTCCAGTTTCCAGATTAAACAAGGCAGCCATTAGGCCAGTTGAAGAGTCCCCGGCCTTTCGGGATCCAGCTGACAGGAAGGCAGAGGCCCGCAATATGTACACTCTGGCTGGTTCGGCACTGAGGTCAGTTTTCACCATTGCCCTGGTGTCGCAATCTCTGACTGAGTGGGCTAAGCTTTTACGCCGTGACCTTGAGGAGAACAGCTTCCCCCCTACCTTTGCTGAGCTGGTGGACCAGCAGGTCCAGGGGCTGCAGTTTTTGTGATTCCTCTTTGGATGCGGTTCCCCTAGTGGCTCAGCTCTCCGTTTTGGCAGTGGTCCTTCGGCTTGGCCTGGCTTGTAATTTGGCTCAAATGCTGGTCTGCGGACCAGACTTCTAAAAAGGCCTTGACTGATCTTCCCTTTCAAGGAGATCGCCTGTTTGGAGCTACCCATGGAAGGCCTCATAAAAGGTCTCACGGGGGGGTCTCAAAGCCTTTCAGGGCCTCCTCTGGAGGATCCAAATGAACCTGGTCTGGCGAGCCTAAAGAGGGCTTCTCCAGACCAGCGGGCAAGGCTTCTTCTGCATGAAGGTGCGCCCTCACCCGTATGGGTTGGTGTCTTTGCTTGTTTGCAGACCTGTGGACTTCCCTGGTGCATGACAAGTGGGTCCACAAAGTCATTCCATCCAGCTACAAGATCTAGTTTCACGTTTGTCCCCCGGCAAGGTTCTTTCCTTCCAACTTGCGCCGGTCCCCGGACCGCTTACAGGGTCTGTTTAGGGGGTACAAGACCTGTTACAATCAAGGGGCGATTGTCCAAGTTCTGACTTCGGAATGTTTTCAGGGTTTTTACTCAAACCTGTTTAGTTCCCAGGAAGGAAGGCAAATTGCATCCAATCCTGAACCTCAAGGCGCTGAACTGGTTTGTGCGGGTGCAGAAGTTCAGAATGGAGTCCATTTGCGCGTTGCTGGCATCCCTGCGTCAGGGGGATTTCCTCGCTTCTATCGACATCAAGGATGCTTACCTACACATTCCAATATGTGCCAGTCACCAGCACTTCTCTGCTTTGCCATGGAAGAGGAGCATTATCAGTTTGAGGCATTATCCTTTGGTCTCGCCTCTGCTCCTCGGGTCTTCTAAAAAGTGTTAGCCCCTGTGCTAGTTTTGCTATGCCAATGGGGGATCGCGGTACTGGGCTACTTGGACAATCTCCTTCTGTGAACGGAGTCTCCTTCTGCTCTGGTGGAAAACCTGGAGATCACAATACGAACTCTGCGGGAGTTATGCTGGATTCTGAATTTTCAAGTCTGCCGTGGTTCCATCCACATAGCTGGACTATCTTGGCCTGACTCTGGACTCTGCCCTAGCCAGAGTGCTCCTTCCTCTGGACAAACTCCAGAAATAGCAGGCTGCAATTCGTTTCCTGCTGTCCCAACAGATGGTCATCCCTCCTTGACTTGCGTGCGGGTGCTGGTCCTGATGGTTTCTACCTTCGAGGTGGTTCTGTTTGCACAGTTCTTTACGAGGTCCCTGCAAAGGGAGATTCTGACCAAATAGGACAAGACTCCGCAGTCTCTGGACAATCGGATCCGGCTGAGTCAGGGAATGAAGGTGCCCCCTGATATGGTGGCTTTGTTCTCCGGCGCTTCGGCTTTTGAAAATCTTTCCTCTCCTTGTATTGGACAGTGGTCACCACAGATGCTAGCCTGTCTGGCAAGCATTCTGCTCAGGGGATCTGGATGCTGGAATAGTCCAGACTACCTACCGATCAATGTCTTGGAACTCGATCAGACTGTGTCTGGACCATTGGACAGATCGTCTTCAGGTTTCTCCAGTGCGCATTCAATTGGACAGTGCCATGGCTTATGGTAATCACTATGGGGGCACAAGAAGTGTCCTTGCTGTGGAGGTGGCCAGCATTCTAAAGTGGGCAGAAAGGTTTGTTCCAGCCCTCTCTTCCGTACACATTTCCAAGGTGGAAAACTGGCAGGGGGATTACCTCAGTCGGCAGGTGTTTGACCAAGGGTAGTGGTCCCTTCATTTGGAGGAGTTTCATTAGTTGTGACTCTGGTGGGGCACCCCTGAGGTGGATCTGTTGGCGTCTCTGCTCAACAGAAAGGTGCAGAGGTTTGTGGCTTGGTCAATGGATCATCTGGTGGACCCCACAGATGCACTGGTGGCCCGGTGGGGTCAGTATCGTCTGATTTACGCCTTCCCTCCTCTCAAGCTTCTGCCAAGACTTCTACCCAGATTTGAGACAGAAGGGATTCTGGTCATCTTAGTGGCTCCAGACTGGCCTTGCTGGGCTTGGTATGCCGATCTGGTGCGGCTGGTCACCGACGTTCCTTGGAAGTTTCCTTTCAGGGAGGATCTGCTGTCCCAAGGACCGATCTTCTATCCTGCTTTACAGTGGCTGGTTTTGACGGCTTGGCTGTTGAACGCCAGGTGCTGAAGGATAGCGATACCTACACTGTTAAAAGCTAGGAAATCTACTTCTAGGAGGATCTACCATCGTAAGTGGAAGACGTGCATTGCATGGTGTGAGTCTCTTGGGGTTCATCCCCGCTGCTCCTCAGTGGCTCGGGTCTTGACCTTCCTTCAACAGGGGGTTGAACAGAAATTGGCCTTGAGTACCATCAAGGGCCAGGTGTCGGCTTTGGCGGTCTTCTTCCAACGACCTTTGGCCACACACTCCCTGGTGCGCACCTTTCTTCAGGGTGTCCGACTTTTGGTTCCTCCAGTGCGTGCACCGTTGCAGCCTTGGGACCTCAATTTGGTGCTTTTGCGCCTCCAGAAGCCTCTCTTTGAGAATCTTCGGGAGATTCCTCTGCTTACGTTGTCCCAGAAGGTGGCCTTTTTGGTGGCTATCACCTCTGTGCGCAGGGTGTCCGAACTGGCGGCGTTATCCTGTTGTTCACCTTGCCTAGTGATTCACAGAGATAAGGTGGTTCTTCGCCCCTGTCTGGGGCGAAGGTTGTCTCTGATTTTCATTTGAATGAAGACATTGTGTGGCTTTCCTGGTGTCCCAGGTCTAAACATTAGAAGGAAATTGCCTTGCATGCCTTGGATGTGGTTTGGGCAATTAGGGTGTACCTGGCCTCTACAGAGTCTTTCAGGAAGTCAGACTCTTTGTGCTCATGGATGAGCCTCATAAAGGGTTACTAAATTATTAACCAGCAGCGCAGTCATCCGAATATGTGCAAATTAACTTACTACAGTCATAAACAATATTTTAAATACATATATTAAATCACACCCTATGCATAACCGTAAATTAATATGTGCAATGTATACAGTACAAGAGTAATCTTAGCAATAATTACTCTTGCATTGTATACATTGCACATATTTACGGTTATGCATATGGTGTGATTTAATATATGTATTTAAAATATTGTTTATGACTGTAGTAAGTTAATTTGCACATATTAGGACGACTGCGCCGCTGGTTAATAATTTAGTTGTTCTTTTTCCTTATGGTTAAAGTGTAGCAGCTGCGTTCTCCATAAAATTCACACAGATATTTATTTATTTACTTTTTTAATTAATTCATTTGGCGCGGGTGTTGTTCACCTTAATATCCTCGTAAAGGGTTGTCTGCTTCCTTTGCGACCATTTCAAGATGGATCAAACTGATGGTGATTCAGGCCTATTCCATCATGGGTCAGGTTCCTTCTTTCCCTGTTAAGGGGCACTCTACTCGGGGCGCTTAGTGCCTTTTGCTTTCTGTCATCAGGCGTCAGTGACGCAGGTTTGCAAGGCGACCACTTGGTCGTCGGTGCACACTTTCACAAAGTTTTATAAAGTGGATGTGTTGCTATGTGTGGATGCTTCTTTTGGCCTCAAGGTTTTGCAGGCTGTTGTTGAGAGGACCTGATTCTCTTCGAGGGTGTATTGTTTTTTTCAGGTGGGCTCCAGTTTTGGTTGAGCTTCTGTTACCTGGTTGGCTACTGTTTTAACCTTGGGAATTTTTTTGCTGTTCCCACCCCTCATGTTTAACACTGCTTTGGGACGTCCCAACGGTTATGAAGATCTGAAGCTGTGTCCGTCAATGAACGATAGAGAAAATGGGATTTTTGACTTACCGTAACTGATTAAATGTCCATAAGTTGGAGGTATTTAAGCCAAAGGTCCCAAACACGGTCAAACCTAGCAAATCTGTATTTCAGTATGCTGACTAGCTTTTTGTGTATCATGATCCAGGTCAGCTTACTTTTCATAACTGTCAAGTCTACTACCGGTTTCTTCCAGGCAGTTGCTATAGCGATTTGTGCCGCAAGAAACAAAGTATATTAGGGTCTGGGTATGTTTGGGGATTTCATTACCTGGCTCATTGAACAAGGCCACTCTGTGGTTCTTTACTATATTTACATGTGTCACCGAATAGATCAGCGTATGAACTAGGGCTGCACGATATTGGGGAAAAAAGTACATTGCGATATTTTGTTTTTAGCGATATATATTGCGATATTTCTCCCAGTCTCCGGAGGAGGGATCAGTGAGCAGAGCTCAGCTCTCCGCCAGGGGATCCGCCACACTTGTAGAACTTCTCCCGCCCGGACAGTCGGAGTCGGAGTGTAGAGGAAGCAGGCTGAGTCTTCGAAGTGTCGGTAGCAGCCTTTGTCCCCCGGTGCTCCTCCGCCATGCTGCGGACGTCTCTCCCCCTCTCCTGCTGTTTTACACTGTAGCCTCTCCACCGCCATGCAAACCGCCCCGCACTCCAGCCCTCCCAGCTCTGCCTCTTAGTCAACAGCCGACCATTACTCCGCCCTGCTCCGCCCATTGTCTCTTCATTGAATCTATTTACAAAAAAACATTACAGCCTGATCCCGCCCCCCGATGCAGCCAGGAGAGACAATGGGCGGAGTAATGGTCGGCTGGATACTAAAGGCAGAGCTGGGAGGGAAGTGTGGGACGGATGTAATCACTGTGAGTCCTCCTCCTCCCCCCGAGTCCCGACTTCTCCCTGCCTAATGCCGGTGTTCCGTGAGAATTACCTACCCGTGAGAAAAACCTACCCCTCGTCACTTCCGGTTCTCGGCACTGTATGTAACGCAGCGGTTACATTAAAACAGCTGTGCTGAAATACGAGTGATCTCCGCTCCTGTGCCTGCCACTTCCCTGATCTCGGATAGTAAATATAAAAGCGGCGGCGGGTGTATGAAAAGATAAATCACGGAGCCGAGAGCCGCTTTTATATTTACTTGCCGAGAGCAGGGAAGTGACAGGCACAGGAGCGGAGATGACTCGTATTTCAGCACAGCTGTTTTATGTAACCTGCCGCGTCGGTAGGTTTTTTTCATGGTACACCGTGATCGTTTCATACTAGTGCGCATGCGCACTAGTAAGCTCCTCAGTTCTTCCATTAGGTATCCGGGGCTCTGAGCATGCGCACTGCTGCGCTGCTCAGCTGTTTCTGGCTGGCCGGAAGTGACGAGGGTAGGTTTTTCTCACGGGGTAGGTAATTCTTACGTTACACCAAAATATCGTGTCTTCGGCGATATGGATATCGCCCATGCCTGCAGAACGATAGTCGATATCACATCGACTATCGTTCAGCCCTAGTATGAACTCTCACCCAGAACCGGCAAACCTTTGCACATGTCCACCAGGTATGAAACATTATGCCAGGCTGACTACGCCCCTGAAACACAAGGAGGAGGTACCTGTATACATTTTGGAAATACGATCTGGAACCAGGTACCGTCGGGAGAAAACCTTCTAGCCTGATGCCATCAGGTCCATATTCCTAATGCTTTTATATGCCCATACGGACCAGGACCACCAATCAGATAATTCTATTTCCTCTCCCAGATCCTGTTCCCATGCCAACATAAAGGGTAATTTCCCAGCTGGATAAACAAACAATTTCTAAAGCATCAAGATACCCCCCTCTCTGAGTCTCAACATGAAAACATCTAGACTCAGGCTGTATATGTCGTAATATTATCTGTAGCTTTCTGCACCGAGCGCAGGAAATGCAAAATTTGCTGCAGTGGAAAAGTCTCAGATGGGGGCATCTTTGTCTACTGCACAAAATAGGAAAGAGGGTGGATACCCTTATGATTAATAAAATGACCTATTCTAAACAGACCCTTATTAAAACACTACTGAAAATCTTGTAGGCATAAGTCCAGGGTATGCAAGGACCTCAGCGGTGCGGCTTTACGTGGGAGATCCCAAGGAGTGAGAGGGTGATGGAAATTGGATCGGTGGACACTTTTTGATTGGGATCCACATTAGGAGATCAAATGGGCAGAGGACCCACAGGCATGTGCTTCCAATTTTACCCATTGAGGGCTATAAGAGGACAAGTAGATTTGTGAGAACTTGGCCACTTGGGCCGCTCTATATAGTACTGTTAAGGATTTGGCACTCCTAGCACTTGACTTTCCATGTGTTCCCATCTACCTCGATTGTTCGGAGGGGTCTCACACGACATGTGGGATTTTCAACTTACCTTATATCATGCAAAATGAGGCAGGGTGAGACCTTCCCAACGTGGACAGGGACACCAAGAACTTTTATTTGGGTTGAAACTGTGACAACAGCTTGTTGTATGCCATTTGCTAAGAGAAGGGAAAATTGTGTCTTTAAATGGAGCACACAGCTATTTTGTTGTGTAGAAAAATCCTTTAATGGGATAAATATCAAAGTGTAGTTTTCTAGAACAGTCAGCAATTGTTTTATTCAGTCTGCCTGTTAGAAGAAATTCATGATGTAAATGTTTCCAGCAAGTGGCATATTTTACTTATGTGTTAGATAAATATTGTATGACAACAGGTAGTGTGCAGTGAGTGCCTCATCTAGGTTTTGTTTTTTCATTTGCAGGCGTTTCCTGATAACGCAGCGCGGCGAGAGGTGGAAAGTCTGCCTGCTGTCTGCAACAATAATGGCTGCTCGTGGAGAGGCACAATCAAGGAGTATGAGGTGTGCTATGTCCTCACTGATTTGTAACCACAACCCAAATCTCTCTGAGCTCTTAGGCTCCGTTCACATCTAGGCGTTTTGGGGCGTTTTTGGGGAGTTTTTCTGCTCTAGGATCAGCTCTAAAAACGCCCAACAAGACCAATCCAATCCTATTCATTTCAATGGCCCCTGTTCACATCTGAGCGTTTTGATGCTGTAAGCAAAACGCCCAACGCTCAAAAAAGTACATGAGCTTCTTTTTGGGCAGATTACAGGCGTTTTCCATTGGTTTCTATTCAATCTAAAAACGCCTGCACAAAAAACGCCTGTAAATCGCGGTAAAAATCGCGGTAAAATCGCAGTAAAAAACACTACGCTCAGGTGTGAATGTAGCCTTAAACTTCTTTGTGCCTACCAAATAAGAAGTGTAGTCTCATCAGTTTTTCCTAGAATTAGATGAAGTGTTCTTTTGCTTTGTAGTTATCTTTTACCAGCTACACACCCATTTTCACATAAAATCTTTACCTTTTGAATTATCCCTACACCTAAAAGTGAAATTTTAGTAAAAGGTGGATCTCCTTGGGCTTTATCAGCCCCTGGCTTCTTGTATGTCTTGGATATGAATAGACCTCACTTCCATAATTCCTTATGGTGGTTTTTGGTGTCCTTGCCCACCTTTGTGTGTTCCAGCTTCTTTTTATACATTCTCCATAAAATAAAATGAATGTAAAACCCAGCAGGATAAATGGCAGCTGTTTGTAGTAGGCATAGCAGGTGTACAGACCCAGGAGCTCAGAGCAAAGTACCTGAGAAGCAGAAGAAGCTGTATGATGATTTAGAGACCCTGTCACCAACTCAACAAAATGTAGTTAAAAGCCCAGACAAATTCAGCATTTTAAATGCTTTCTTGAAGTGTGTTTTTTTTTTTTCTTTTCAAAAATAATGTTTCTTCACTTGTACTTGCTATAAAATTTTACTTCTCCAGGAAGGGTCAATGAGAAAAGTTTGTGTTTGTCCCTTTGGATCATTTTGTACGAAAGCTGTGTACTAACGATCAGATTATCTACATTTTACATCTACTATTTTTTGTACAATTTTCTGATCATGTATACGGGGCTTTAGGGGAATAGTTTTAGTGTCACTTTAGTGACAGCTCTGAGGCTGCTGGGGATTGTGACATTACATTCAAGATGGCATCCTGCAGTAGTTTTCAGAGTTTAGGATGTCTACATGTGTGTAGGGTTAAAGGTAAATAACAATCATAAAACATGTTAAATGCACATTATAACATTATGGGAAGATTTCTGTTAAAATGAATACTATTATGGTAGGGTTTCTAATGCTAGCTACACACTGGAAGTTTTTTTTTTTTCATCCAACCCACAGGGTTCGTACGGTCATGAAATTCCTGGAAAAGTCATGGGATTTTGACATGGCACTTTCCAGGCCTGGGAAAGTTTTGGAAAATGACTGAACCCCACAAAGTTTTTGAAAAGTCATGGAATTTGTTCATATGCAGAAGAGAGGAAGGTGTCACTGTGGAGCAGATGTAAATAATTTTAGTGACACAGGATGAAACATGAAACAGTTCATTTGCAAGTCACTGAATAGGAGAGACAGGTCCATTAATCTGATCCTAAAGTGAGAGCTTAGCTCCGCCCTGCAACCAATCAGACTCTCCCAGCCACTGACATGCTGGAAAGTGGAAAGTCCTCACACCAGAGCAGTTACTGAGTGAAAGACTCGGTTAGAAGAAGCGAACACACTGAAAGAATCGTTTAAACAAGTACAGTAAAATAATCATTCACCACCATTAAAACAAGCAATAATCATGCAGCAGCAGTGCTAAGGCACAGACAGCGAGGACAGACAAAGGGTAATTATTTAACCCTTTGGAAACATTTACAAACCGGATTTAAAAAAAAAAAAAATTAAACAGTATCAAATATTTTTAATGACTGGAATATTATTAGAATGTCTTTATTGGAATGTCAGCTCTGTGGGTTAGTTTTATGTTTATGGTACACACTACACAGGGGTTGTTGTATTTATTCTTCAGTTCACTTGCTGAGTCTGCAGACAAGCAAGTAAACCGAAGCTCTGACTCAGTCCCGGTTCACACTATTGCAATGCGGGAACACTGCGAATCTACTGCGTGTTCCTGCATCACATCCGCAGCACAGGCAGTTCACACTGCCATAAGCGATACGCTGGGGGTGTCAATTCAAAGTTAACGACACCCCCAGCTCATATCGCAGTGCGATCTGATAGTTTGCACAGAATCGGATCGCACTGGTGTGAACCACCATGCGATCCGATTCTGCTGCAGACCAAAAAAAGGGTCCTGTGCGAGTTCACTGCAATTGTGTTGCGAATTCAGCCATACAAACTGTATGGCTGAATTTGCACCGCACAGACATCGCATGTGATTTTAGGAGCAGTGCGCTCCGAATCACATGCGATGTCTGCCATCGCAATAGTGTAAACCGGCACTCACCCTTACTTCGGGTTGAGTCGGAGCTTCGGTTCACTTGCTTGTCAGTAGACTCAGCAAGTGAACTGAAGATTCGATTCATGAATCGGTTCATTTCAGTGAGTAGTTCGAAATTAACCAATTCTTTTAAAAGAATCGAAACTTCCCATCACTGGTGTGAACCCAGACTAAGGGTCTATCTGCATAGGAGGTAGGCGTCCTTCCGGGTCCGCGGTTTTTCCCTGAGACTGGCCAGCAGCTGAGAGTTGACACTAGAGAACCAATCAGGGGACTCCCTTCTGATCGAGGCAGCAGTGAAGCGCATAGTCACTGGAGGGCCACATGAACCATCTTCTTTCTCCAGTATATTGGTCAAATTACAATAGTTAACTTTATGGGGGTAACGCAGTTTCAGCTAAAGTTAGTGTGTAGCAATGCCAGGGAAATGCAGATTTAAAAAAGGCATGGCTTCATGATGAAAAGTATGAGAGGTGGCTGGAGAAAGATCAGGACCCGGAACGTGATAAATGTACAGTGTGTGTCGTAAAACGTTTGACATTTTGAACATGGGAGAGGCAGCGCTGTCAAGCCACGCTAAAGGTGCAAAGCACCTGTCTGCAGCTGTATGCTTGACAGCTTCCAATCTGATTGCTGGCTTTTTCACTCGTGCGCCTGAAGCGACACCGGCTCCCAGCTGCGGCAGCGGTGCTTCCATCTCATCCACTGTAAAACAAGGGACCATTTTGAATCACGCTGTATCCAGAAACTAAACCCTAACTGCAGGGGTACTGTACACTACAAAGCTTGTCATTTTATTTTAGTAAAAATATGCTGGGTGTGACATGGATTTTCTTCTTATTTAACATGTATACATAGACATTTGATGAAACATTGTCATGTATATTTACGTGAAGTCATGGAAAAGTCATGGAATTTTATTGGTAAAAATGTGTATGAACCCCCTGTATATGAATGAAAGTAGAACACTTAAGATTTAGGACCCTTCTAGAGATATGATGCATATTATATATGCAATTTTTCGATTATCCACTTGCCGACCGCCTAACTGTAAATATACGTCATTACGACGCGGCCTCCCTCTTAAAGACTGGCAAGACCGGTAGGAGGACCAGTAACCTGGTTGAGCTGCTATATACCCCAACTCTAAGTGCTAAGCTACAGGTCATATACAAGGAGGACCAAGACCGTATCAGAATTTCTATGCAAAGCCAATACTCACCTAGTAACACACAATGCCTACTTGCTGTCTGGGTGATCCTGTTATTGCTTTGACGCTGAAGGAAACTGCAGAATGTCACTAGTCAGAGATGGCTCCCTCATCCAGCCAGCAAAGAAACTACCTGCAGAATGTCACTAGTCAGAGATGGTTCCCCCATCCAGCCAGCATAGAAACTACCTGCAGAATGGCACTAGTCAGAGATGGCTCCCTCATCCAGCCAGCATAGAATCTACCTGCAGAATGTCACTAGTCAGAGATGGTTCCCTCATCCAGCCAGCATAGAATCTACCTGCAGAATGTCACTAGTCAGAGATGGCTCCCTCATCCAGCCAGCAAAGAAACTACCTGCAGAATGTCACTAGTCAGAGATGGCTCCCTCATCTATCCAGCAAAGAAACTACCTGCAGAGGAGAAGCACCACTAAGTGCAGTAGGACTGGTAGAATTTATTAGAAACCTTCCTAAGGGGCTGGTTACAGGATAAAAGGAAAAACAAGCTCATCATCTGCTGTTCACTGAGGCTCCTCCTCATCCCGGGGGCACTTACAGCGATTCACCTGGCGGCTGCGCGGACTGATCCACCATCTGCGTCCCCAACCTCTCATCTATGATGAGCTTGTTTTTTTTACTTTTATTCTGTTAGTAGCCCCTTAGGGGGGCTTCTATTAAATTCTACCAATCCTAATGCACTTAGTGGCACTTCTCTTCTTTGTTTTTATCTCGTCATCCTGAGACCCCCGTTCACACTGGGGCGACCTGTCAGGCGACCTGGTTGCCTGACAGGTCGCCGTAGGTCGCCTGCCATAGAGAAGCTGTGGACCCGTTCTAATAGGAGCGACACAAGTCGCTCCGACTTAGAAAAAGGGTCCGGAGCTTCTTTGGGGCGACCCGGAGCGACCTGCATAGACTTCAATGTTATGAAGTCCGTGCCGGCCGCTCCGAGGTTGCGGTGCGAGCAGCGCGCCGCGACCTATGAGGTCGCCCCGGCAAGTCGGATCGCCCCAGTGTGAACGGGGCCTCATAGTAAATGTTTAAAGAGCCAGTAAATCTGCTTTACAAGCTGCTACAAAATAATAAATTAATACCAGTTATTTATAACATTTTTGAACTTTTTGAAAAAATAGATAATACTGGACCTTCAATGAGCAAACATTTTACTTATCAGCGTTACCTTTTAAAGTGTATCTATGATCAAAATGTAAAAGCATCTATTTCACCTTGAAGGTGTTATTTCTAGCCTGCTCCCATCACTCTGAATGACCTGGAAGTCTGTAAACTCACTCTGTGAAGATCCCCACACATTTACTTCCTTGAATTCTGTGACATGCATTCACTATGCCCTGTAGGTAGGCACTGCAGTGTTACACATTTCACAGAGCCTGCCTTCTGAACTACAGAGGTGCTGAGAGGAGGAGTTTCAGGAATCACTGCTTGTAGGCAGCAAGGTACCATGGGGCATGTAGTCCTTAGAATGTGAAAGTAAACAGCAGGAGAGAAGCTGCAAATCATGCAGGGAATCCAGTGAGCTGTGGAAATAAGTAAGCTGAAGTTGTAATAGCAGCCCAAACAATAATTATTTTTGACAAAACAATATGGATTTTATAAAATGAAGGTGTATGCTGTGACCATTTTTTTTAACAGGCTGATAAACAAGATGGCAAAATACACTATATATTAGGCCAACAAAGTACTGTTATACCTGACAAAGGATTTTTAATGTAAATGTGTAGTTCTGGTCAGTCAGTCAGTCTTGTGATCCACACCCTTCTGACTGTCCATGCAGTCACGAAGAGCAGAATTCATGCAGGATCCTTGCGCGGCCACTCCTACACAACTTGGCATTACTGTGAGGGGCAGAAACAGCGCTTCCCGATAATCCTAAAGCAATCTGGGCAAAGATGATCATTGATTATAGATGTTTCGTTTTTGAAAAATGTGCATTTTTGCATACTAGCAGGTCTCAGGTTTAGAAACTGAAACCAGATTGTGAGTTTTACATTACAGTCTTGCACCACTTTATGTAGAGTGTCCGTTATCCCATTTTGTCTTCAGATATTGAAACTATATACATAGTTTCCAAGTCATAATACGTAGTCAGTAGGTGCACAATAATACAATGTTGTCTGGCTGCAGCAAAAATGAGAAATTGTCGTTTCTGAAAGCCCCTGGCTCCAGGCCAGAATGTGTGGAAAGTCCCTGGAAGGCTTTAATAGTACACTGCTAATGTGTTTAGACTGTGTGGTAGAAATAGTCTGCGTGTATATACACACGCGCACACACACTTTGAAGAATTTAGTTAACTTTTTAATCTTGGAGCCTTTGGAAGGACACATGACTGTGGTATGTTCTCTTAGAACATGTGATGAAAGCGTCTCCAGCAGTGCGGTAGTTTTGTTTGTTTTTGGAAAGAGGGAAATTTCCCAAACTAAAATGTGTGTGTTTGTGTGTGTCTGATGTGCATGGGATGCTTCTCATGGTCCTCAAATATCAGATAAAATGTCCCTAAAACTCTAAACTAAAAAAAACCTGCCACAAGAAAAGTACTGAGGCTGCCTTTCTTTTGAAAATGCCAGTCGCCTGACCAACGTGCTGATCCCTTCCCTGCCTTCAGTACTTTGTCACTGTTGAGAAAGTGTGTGCAGGTTACTTGTTGCATACTTGTTCTGAGTCATTTGCTAACTATAAATCAGCTTGACAGTCATGCAACTATTTATTTTAAAAACAAGTAAACTGTGTCAGCCTCACCTGAAGGCTATTTCACGTCAGCAACTCAACATGCCAGCGGGTGAATGGCAGAGCAGCTACTCTCCTGATTCTGCATATAGTTTCTTTGCTGGCTGGATGAGGGAGCCATCTCTGACTAGTGCCATTCTGCAGGTAGTTTCTTTGCTGGATAGATGAGGGAGCCATCTCTGACTAGTGACATTCTGCAGGTAGTTTCTTTGCTGGATAGATGAGGGAGCCATCTCTGACTAGTGACATTCTGCAGGTAGATTCTATGCTGGCTGGATGAGGGAGCCATCTCTGACTAGTGCCATTCTGCAGGTAGATTCTATGCTGGCTGGATGAGGGAGCCATCTCTGACTAGTGCCATTCTGCAGGTAGTTTCTATGCTGGCTGGATGAGGGAGCCATCTCTGACTAGTGCCATTCTGCAGGTAGTTTCTATGCTGGCTGGATGGGGGAACCATCTCTGACTAGTGCCATTCTGCAGGTAGTTTCTATGCTGGCTGGATGAGGGAGCCATCTCTGACTAGTGACATTCTGCAGGTAGTTTCTATGCTGGCTGGATGAGGGAGCCATCTCTGACTAGTGCCATTCTGCAGGTAGTTTCTATGCTGGCTGGATGAGGGAGCCATCTCTGACTAGTGCCATTCTGCAGGTAGTTTCTATGCTGGCTGGATGAGGGAGCCATCTCTGACTAGTGCCATTCTGCAGGTAGTTTCTATGCTGGCTGGATGGGGGAACCATCTCTGACTAGTGCCATTCTGCAGGTAGTTTCTTTGCTGGCTGGATGAGGGAGCCATCTCTGACTAGTGACATTCTGCAGTTTCCTTCAGCGTCAAAGCAATAACAGGATCACCCAGACAGCAAGGAGGCATTGTGTGTTACTAGGTGAGTATTGGCTTTGCATAGAAATTCTGATACGGTCTTGGTCCTCCTTGTATATGACCTGTAGCTTAGCACTTAGAGTTGGGGTATATAGCAGCTCAACCAGGTTACTGGTCCTCCTACCGGTCTTGCCAGTCTTTAAGAGCTACCTCTGCTGTAGAATCAATTTTTGTATCCTACATGCTTGCACACATAAGATGCCTGGTCATCTGCAGGTTAGTTGGAGGCAGATGGTACCACAGCAAGCAGTGGAAGAGCAAAGCACCTGGCACACAACCAGAAGTGAGTTTGATTCTTTGGCAGTAACCCTTCATGACAAAAAGATGGGCAGCAGGACAGGTAGGCATAGAAAGGGGAAAAAATTGCTTTCAGGGTAGCCACAAAGTCGCTTTAACATGGGCTGAGCAGCCACAATTAAATAATTGTTAAACACTCAAATATGCAAGCTCATCTACACCAAGGAAAATCTCTGAAATTTCTCACTTTGCAAAACTCTTAAAAAAAAAATCTACAAAGTCATATTTAAAATGTGTGCAAATGAGTGAGTACTACTTGCACATAGATCTGTGAGTTCATTGGCTGTAGAAAAGGATGCCAATTTAAATTTATGGGCGGGTACAAGGGTCTAATGCTAAGATCACAAGACTTGTGAGGAGGCGCAGGTTTCGTTTCATGTTTCAGGATTCTAAGAAGTGTTTTGTGTTATCAGTGTGTTATGCATTCCACTGCACCCACAGCCCCACCTCTTGTGTTTACATGTGTCAGGCCGTGCTTTAGACATGTAATAACAGAAATATTTTCTCTTCCCAGGCCACACATGAAGGGAAGTGCCTGTTCATGTTAGTGCCCTGCCCAGCATGCAAACAACTCATCAAAGTCAGTGACAAGGACTGGCATAACGAACGCGAGTGTCCAGAGCGAAAACTGAACTGCAGATACTGCAAGCTTTCTTTCTACTTTCCAGATATCAAGGTACAATGGGCTCTTCTATAGACTTCTTCTTTACACTATATTTCCTGAAAACCTATTGAAGGTGCATTTAAAAGTGTGATTACATGCATTTCCTTGTTTTTATTGAAGTCTCTGCACACTAGCTGTAATTTTGGGATCATGCTGACAGTGGGAGTCCCTACACTGGCTGCTGAAATAAAGCGAAGGTCACTTACCCAGACCTGAAGAAACCACCAGCTGCAAACCTTTTTAATTACTGCTGTGTGCTGGCATGACAGCTGACGTGACCGCTGCTTTCTGTTTGAACATATTAGAGGATGTGCTTAAAACTTGACCTGATAGACTTAACAACAAAACAAAAAGCTATGATACTGCTGTACTAGGTGGGCTTAAACACCACCAAGACCGTTTTGATGTTTTCTGAGCCGAATGTTGCAGATGTTTGACAGTTTGCGCCAATGAGACGAGTTCTTATCCACAGTAGAGCAATTCACATAATATTCAACTGGGGGTTACAACAAGGAATTTTGTGATGAAAGATAAGCTAATGGCTGTATGGGAATAACACCAGATATCCGCGTAGGGTACTTCCCCCATAGAAGCATTTACATAAATATACATACAGCGGGTTAAATGAGTATTGAATACATCACCATTTTTCTAGGTAAATATATTTGTAAAGGTGCTATTGACATGAAATTTTCACCACATGTCGGTAACAACCCATGCAATCCATACATACAAAAAAAGTTCAGAAATTAAATTATGTGTAATAAAATGGAATGACACAAAGAAAAGTATTGAACACATGAAGAGGGAGATGCAAAAAGGCATGGAAAGCCAAGACACCTGCCGAGATCTATCAGTAATTAGAAAGCAATCCTGCCCCTTGTCAGTGCAAATGAATAGAAAAAGAAAAGAGGGCGCACTGGCCCTAGTGCATTATCCAACAGATTTATTAAAAGATATGAATCAAATCGTAAAGATGTCTACTCACCTACATAAGTTAAAAAGAGGCTCGTCAGGCCACATGTGTGGCTATCTCGAATGGGTTGCTCGAATCACTGAACCAGGGAGTGGGAGGTCCTGGATGAGACCCCTCAGGCTGACGCATTTCAAAGGACCGTCCGCCTTCTTCAGAGCCTAGCATGAAATGGCTTAATTCACATTACTTATAATCGAACAGACACACCCACGATGTGCGAGCCATGGCCCCTCCATGGTGTTGAATGAGGGAGGGCTAAGAGGTGAAGTGAAATGCATCAACCACATGAACACCACAAAAATACCAAAACACACACAGGGCAGAGAGGCAGCTATCAGGTCACACAGGCACATGCTGCATTATGATACAGGACCCCCAACAGTCAAGTTTATCACATCTGTACTACACTCCAAGGCTAGTGATGAGTGACTAGATCATTAAATAGCAAACAGCTACAGGATCCAGAGATGTTAACTGTTTTGTAAACCTAGTATCACTGTATGTGCACTTACCACAAAGAAGCAAGTTGCAACGATGCACACATGTGGCCTGATGAGCATGTTTTTAACTTCTGTTTGTGAGTAGACATCTTGTTAATTGTATTCATATCTGTCAATCTTTTGGATAATGCACTAGGCCAGTGCGCCCAACTTTCTTTTTCTATTCTCACAGCACTGTCAGGGCGACCCCAGTTCTAGAAGGCAACAAGGCATCTATGAGATTATCCACGATTTAACCACTTCAGCCCTGGAAGCCCCTTAATGATCAGGCCATTTTTTGCGATACGGCACTATTTAAACTGACAATTGCGCAGTCATGCGGTGCTGTACTTAAATAAAATTTGTCTTTTTTTCCCCCCCAAAAATAGAGCTTTCTTTTGGTGGTATTTGATCACCTCTGCGTTTTTTTATTTTTTGCGTTATAAAAAGAGTGACAATTTTTTGAAAAAAAAAAAAAAAAACACTTTTTTTTTTACTTTCTGCTATAAAATACATCCAATAAAAAAAAATGTTAAAATCAAATTGCTTGTTAGATATTTGTATTAAAAATTATGTAAGAACCCTACTTTTTCCTACATTGTTAAATTACATGATTATAATGTGTGTTTTTGGTTGTATGGTCCTATCTCAAATCCTTAATAAAAATTTATAAGTGAAAAAAAAAATAAAAATCAAATTTATTCATCAATTTAGTCCAATATGCATTCTCCTACATGTTTTTGGTATAAAAAAAAAATCGTGGTAAGCGTATATTGATTGGTTTGCGCAAAAGTTATAGGGTCTACAAACGATGACATTTTTATGGAATCTTTTTTTTTTTTTTTCTTGTAATGGAGGCGATCAGCGACTTGTAGCAAGACAGCGACTTATAGCAAGACTGCGACATTACAGCAGGCGAATCGGACACCTAACTGACACTTTTTTGGGGACCAGTAACACCAATACAAGTAATCAGTGCTAAAAAATACACGGTTACTGTACGAATGACACCGTCAGGGAAGGGGTTAACTTCAAGGGCAATCAAAGAGTTAAATGTGTTCCTAGGGAGTGCTTGCTAACTGTGGGGGAGGGGGGTCTCTCTGACTGGAGGAAGACGGAAATCCGTGTTCCTGCTTAGCAGAAACACAAGATCTCCATCTTCTCCCCTGCCAGAATGGTGATCTACCTTGCTTATATAGGCAGACCGCTGTTCTGTCTCTCTCGGTAATGATCGCAGGTGGCCGGCAGACATTGGGTCAGTTGGACCCGTTGATTGGCTCCTGCTTTGCCCTAGCAGCGAGCGAGCGATCGGGTCTCTGGCAGCGCGTGTGCCCCCCCCCCCCTAGAGGCTGTTGCATGAATTGATGTACAGGTACGTGATTTTGCACAATAGAGCCAACCTGCTGCAGTCATTGTGCGTTACGCTGTCGGGAGGTGGTTATAAAGTTTGCTACACATTCAGACAAGCCTGTGAAATACTGCGAGAGTATAGTCTGGTCAGATGAGACCAAATCTAACTCTTTGGATGCCATAATACACACTATGTTTGGAGGTCAAATGGCACTGCACATCACCCCAATAACACCATACCAACAGTGAAGTTTGGAGGTGGGAACATCATGGTGTTGGGCTGTTTTTCAGCATACAGTACTGGAAAAATGTACCAAGACATTCTTGAAAAAATTGGCTGCCATCTACCAGGATGATGAGGATGAAACGAGGGTGGACATTTCAGCAAAACAATGACCCCAAACACAAAGCCAAGGAAACTCTCAATTGGTTTCAAACTAAGAAAATAAAGCTGCTAGAATGGCCCAGCCAATCGCCTAACTTGAATCCAATAGAAAATCTATGGAAACAAACTAAAGATCAGAGTTCATAGAAGAGGCCCATTGAACCTTAAAGATTTGAAGACTGTGTGGAAGAATGGACCAAAGTCACATTTGAGCAATGCATGCGACGTCGTTTTTCCATGTAGGATGCATCTTAAAGCTGTCATTACCAACAGAGGATTTTGTACTAAGTATAAAATAAATTTGTTAGCGTGTTCAATACTTTTTCCGGTGTCATTCCATTTTTACACATAACTTCATTTTTGAACTTATTTGTTTTGGTTTCTTTGTATGTATGGATTGCATGGGTTGTTACCGACATGGTAAACATTTCATGTCAGTAGCACCTTTAGAAATATATTTACCTAGAAACATGGTGACGTGTTAAATACTTACGTTACAAGCTGTACACTCCAGCCATTGTTGCATGTAGTTTCTCAGGGCAGGCTTCCTGATGGTGACTGCAAACTACGCCTGAGTAACATTTGGCTAAAATGGCTTCTTGTAATCTCCTTTAGAAACCTGCGTGACAGGATGATAATGCAATAATAGCACTATTGTGAAACAGGAACAGACCATTTTCACCTTATAAAAGAAGGTGCTTGAACAAGAAAGCTATCTGATTTCTGTGGGGACACTGTTCCATCATGGCCTAAGGTGTTCTGTCACAATACCAGACAGAGGTTTCTCTATTTATGGGCAATCTGTTGTTTTACGGCAAAATTTTTCTTGCAGGCTATATTTAGTAAGCATTTCCTTAAATAGTCCATTTGGAGTCTGTAATTCTGGTCTATATAAATAGCAGCTTTTGTTTGTCTGTGTTTTTTTTTCCCCTCCTTTTGATTGTTTTCCTATTTGCTTTACTATAGACTGCCTGCTGCTTTAATTAGATCCTGGTGTACATACAGAGCAGTTTGTTGTTGTATATCATAGCAGTAGAAATAAAAACCCATGCTTGTGCATATCAATTCATAATCTGAAAGCAGCTAGAAGATAGATGGAAATGTACAAGCAGATTGTATAGTGTATGGTCAGCGCTTTATCATTCTGTGCTGATCACCATTTTACTCACTCTGTCTCTGATATTTATAGGCTCATGATGAGATCTGCCCTAAGTTCCCCATGACGTGTGAAGGCTGTGGAAAGAAAAAGATCCCCAGAGAAAAGGTAGTTTTTCGTTTGTTTGGCCTCCAAACCCTAAGCCAAAAACTAGATTAATGACTTGTTTACACCAGATGCAGTCAAATGCTTTTTTAACAGCTTCCCAACCATCTCCAGTAGGAGTTCCTCGGGAAAGCGGCTCTCCTGCGCTGGATCACGTACTAGATAGGTGATCCAGCACTTCTGGGTAGGGGCCACCTGGCGCTGGCTGTGCTGTGATTAGCCACAGCACCAGCAGAGCAGTGGCCAATGGATAACTGCTGGCCCCCGCTGATCGGTGAGGAGGAAGACATGACAGAGCCCTGTCAATGTAAGCAATACAGAGCTCTATCCTGTCAGGGGGGATGTGCCAGTTTTTGTTTCTCTGTAAAGCATGGAATAAAAACCAGCACATCCCTTAGTAAAAGCAGCTCGGAGTACGGTACACACACAAACAAAAACCTTGAGCCATTATCCACCAGGTGGTTCTGTTACTTTTTCTGTGGTGTGGAGATTTTGTTGGGAGCTGCGGACCGGACCCCCACTGAGACCATGAGAGGTGGCGGCCGGGAACAAAGAGCGGTGGCGGGTGACCCTGGGGCTGGGTGCGGCGCCAGGCGCGGACCACGTAGAGGGCAGAACGGGAGTGACAGCGGGACCGTGAGGTAATGAGTTGACAGGAGAGGCAGCGGGTAAGGGAAAACTACTGACTGGAGGGGGCGTGTGACAGGGAAGCAGCAGGAGCAGTAAGAGGCAGGCTGACGAAAGAGGCTGCTGATAAGTGTCAGTTTACAGGTGGTGGTTGAGCAGGAGCAGAGAGACGTATACAGAAAAGACTGACTGGCTGAGGAGGGGATAGTGTGAGCAACTGAGTACTACTGAGTGCTGTTGAGTACCTGAGTATTGTGTTGTATTAAGTATCTGTTCCTCGTACATGCGATTGAGGGCGAATATAGCTGCACAAAATGCAAGCACATTGCTTCCCTGGAAGCTCAGGTCCTGAATCTAGGGAACTTGCAACAATGAGAAGAATCTCCATACTAAAGGAGAGTTTGGAATGTGCCCGGCAGGGGCCAGCACAGAGGCGGATGGAGATACAAGGGTGCAGGCACCAGAGTAGAGTAGTTGGGTGACTGCTAGGAAGGGTAGAGGGAAAGAGTCAAGAAAGCCGGTCCTGGGCTGGAACATCCCAATAAATACGACCTGTTGCGTGATGCTGGAGAAACCAGTCAGGGACTAGCATTGCTGGAGCAGAGCGACGCCCCTAGCTGCCAGGGGAAGAACAACTCCAGTGAGGGCGGGAGTGAGGCTAAGGGTAAGGAAAGACAGTTTTCTGGTGGCAGGGGACTCAGAAGTACAGAGAGGGCATTCTGTGACAAAGACCGAACAGTATGCTGTTTACTTGACGCTCGGGTTCGGCACATCACAGATCTGGTGGACAGATTATTGGGTAGGGCTGGGGAGGACCCAGCTGTCATGGTACACGTGTGTACCAATGACAAAATTAGAGGAAGGGGGAGAGTCCTAAAAAAAACAATTTCAGGGACTTAGAAGCTAAATTGAGTAGTAGGAAATACTACCTGTACCTCGAGCCACGCCAGAGAGACGGCGGGAGATTAGGGAAGTTAACAAGTGGCTGAGGAACTGGTGTAGGAAGGAGGGGTTTGGGTTCCTGGAGAACTGGGTCGACTTTTCAGTCGGTTACCGGCTCTTTAGAAGGGACGGACTGCACCTAAATGGGGAGGGTGCAGCTGTACTGGAAGAGATGATGGACCAAAAGTTAGGGGCTTTTAAAGATGTAGAGCTCGCCAGTGGGGAACAAGGTTCAACAGGCAATATTGGGGACATTAGTGGTAGGGTATCCAGAGATCCAAAACCCAAAGTAGGTAAGTTGACAAATCCAAAATGCAGCCTCATATCTAACAAGGGTATATGCGACCGGACAAAATGAGGTTTGTATACTAATGCTAGAAGTCTGGCTAACAAGATAGGAGAACTGGAGCTACTAATGTATGAGGAGGATTTTGATTTTGTGGGAATTTCAGAAACTTGGTTTGACAGCTCTCATGATTGACTGGCAACATTTCAGGGGTATACCCTTTATCGCAGAGATAGGGAGGGTAAAAAAGGGGGAGGGGGTATGCCTGTATAGCAAGAACGATGTGCAAGTGAATATGAGGGACGATATCACTAATAGAGCTAGGGAGGAGATGGAATCCCTATGGGTAGAGCTTCAAAGGGAAGGTACAAAGGGGAAAGTAATATTGGGCGTATGCTATAGGCCCCCCAACCAGAGGGAGGAGGGTGAGGCAGACCTCTTATCACAACTTGGAATGGCAGCAAGGATGGGAAATGTCATTATAAGGGTGGATTTTAGTTATCCAGGTATAGACTGGGCAGAAGGAACTGAACACTCGTCTGAGGCTCACCATTTCCTAAATGTTTTGCAGGATAACTTCATGGGTCAGATGGTGAAAGCGCCAACGAGAAACAATGCGTTCTTAGACCTACTAATTACAAATAATACAGACCTGATTGTGGATGTAGAAATAAGGGGCAACTTACTAAACAGTGACCATAGGTCAATTCGTTTCAGTATAAATCACAGAAATGGGAAACATAAGGGTAGGTAATACATAGACACTGAACTTCAAAAGAGTCAATTTCCCTGAACTGCGCTCTATGCTAGACGATATTAAATGGGATAGAATCCTGGGAACACAGAACCTTCGGCAAAAATGGGAGTGCTTTAAGAACATACTTAATAAATGTATTGGCCAGCGCATTCCAACAGGGAATACATTTAAAAGAGCTAAAATAAACCCTGGGTGGCTAAACTCCAATGTAAAAATGCATATAAAAACAAAAAAAGGCCTTCAAGAAATACAAAGCAGAGGGATCATTGGCAGCATTTCAGCACTACAACGAATGCAATAAGAAATGTAAGAGGGCAATCAAGGCGGCTAAGATAGAACACGAAAGGCACATAGCAGGAGAGAGTAAGAAAAACCCCAAGAAATTCTTTAAGAATATAAATAGTAAGAAAGTGAGGCCAGAACATATTGGCCCCATAAAGGATGATAAAGGGAATCTGGCCATAAAGGACAGAGAGGAGGCAGAGGTTCTAAATAAATTCTTCTCAGTCTTCACAAAAGAAACGGGGGATACAGTAACCTAGACTGTAATTTTAAAGTTAATAACATGTCACAGGAAGCACCCTCATGGTTAACAGAAGACAGACTCGGAACTAGACCTTAAAACCTAACATAAATAGATCGATAGGACCAGATGGCTTACACCCGAGGGTCCTTAAAGCGGAGTTCCACCCTGGTTATACATTTTTTTACAAAAATACCCCCGGGACAGTCAGGGCTAGCACATTCCACAATGGCTAGCCTCTGATCTGTCCCGGGTTGCACTTACCTTTCAGGAGATATACTTACCTTGAAATTGTCTTCTCCAGCGCTGCCATCTCAGGTGTGGGCAGCTTGAAGCCAGCACGATCCTCTTCCGCGTCCTCTTCGGTCCTCTTCCTCCTTCTTCGGTCCCACGATGCACTGCACCGGCCCCGACGTCACTTCCGGGTCGCGCGCGTCATCCCTCCACAGCTTCTGGGCATGCCCAGAAGCTGTTTAGAAGGGGATGACGCGCGCGCCCCGGAACTGACGTCGGGGCCGGTGCAGGCGCAATGATTCCTGGGAGCTATGACGTTCAGCTCCCAGGAATCATTGCAAAAGCCAGGAAGTGACGAATCGCCGTGGCCGCCGAGGGGAGGAAGAAGGAAGTAAGGTGAGTATATTTTCTCTAAAAGGTAAGTGAAAAAAAAAAAAAAATTGCGATTATCCATTTGTTTTTCAGGTGACCGGGAGCGAGAAGATGGAGGTAAGTATAAATTTCGGGTGGAACTCCGCTTTAAAGAACTCAGCCAGGTGATAGCCAGACCATTGATCCTAATTTTTAAGAAAAGTCTGACGGGAATGGTACCAGCCGATTGGAGAAAAGCCATCGTGGCACCAATATTTAACAAAGGCCCGAGATACAGTGCATTGTGAAAGTATTCGCCCCCTTGAACTTTTCGATCTTTTGCCACATTTCAGGCTTCAAACATAAAGATATAGAACTGTAATTTTTTTTGAAGAATCAACAAGTGGGGCACAATCATTAAGTGGAACGAAATTTATTGGATATTTCACTTTTTTAACAAATAAAAAACTGAAAAATTGGGCGTGCAAAATTATTCAGCCCCTTTGTAGCGCCACGTTTTGCTGCGATTACAGCTGTAAGTCGCTTGGGGTATGTCTCTATCAGTTTTGCACATCGAGAGACTGAAATTTTTGCCCATTCCTCCTTGCAAAACAGCTCGAGCTCAGTGAGGTTGGATGGAGAGCGTTTGTGAACAGCAGTTTTCAGTTCTTTCCACAGATTCTCGATTGGATTTAGGTCTGGACTTTGACTTGGCCATTCTAACACCTAGATATGTTTATTTGTGAACCATTCCGTGGTAGATTTTGCTTTATGTTTTGGATCATTGTCTTGTTGGAAGACAAATCTCCGTCCCAGTCTCAGGTCTTTTGCAGACTCCATCAGGTTTTCTTCCAGAATGGTCCTGTATTTGGCTGCATCCATCTTCCCATCAATTTTAACCATCTTCCCTGTCCCTGCTGAAGAAAAGCAGGCCCAAACCATGATGCTGCCACCACCATGTTTGACAGTGGGGATGGTGTGTTCAGGGAGTTTTGCATTGTTGCCAAAAAGTTCGATTTTGGTTTCATCTGACCAGAGCACCTTCTTCCACATGTTTGGTGTCTCTCCCAGGTGGCTTGTGGCAAACTTTAAACGACCCTTTTTATGGATATCTTTAAGAAATGGCTTTCTTCTTGCCATTCTTCCATAAAGGCCAGATTTGTGTAGTATACGACTGATTGTTGTGCTATGGACAGAGTCTCCCACCTCAGTTGTAGATCTCTGCAGTTCATCCAGAGTGATCATGGGCCTCTTGGCTGCATCTCTGATCAGTCTTCTCCTTGTATGAGCTGAAAGTTTAGAGGGACGGCCAGGTCTTCGTAGATTTGCAGTGGTCTGATACTCCTTCCATTTCAATATTATCGCTTGCATAGTGCTCTTTGGGATGTTTATGTATCCAAATCCGGCTTTAAACTTCTCCACAACAGTATCTCGGACCTGCCTGGTGTGTGCCTTGTTTATGATGCTCTCTGCGCTTTAAACGGACCTCTGAGACTATCACAGTGCAGGTGCATTTATACGGAGACTTGAGTACACACAGGTGGATTCTATTTATCATCATTAGTCATTTAGGTCAACATTGGATCATTCAGAGATCCTCACTGAACTTCTGGAGAGAGTTTGCTGCACTGAAAGTAAAGGGGCTGAATAATTTTGCACGCCCAATTTTTCAGTTTTTTTATTTAACAAAGTTTGAAATATCCAATAAATTTCATTCCACTTCATGATTGTGTCCCACTTGTTGTTGATTCTTCAAAAAAAAATTAGTTTTATATCTTTGTTTGAAGCCTGAAATGTGGCAAAAGGTCAAAGTTCAAGGGGGCCGAATACTTTCGCAATGCACTGTATATCCCAGGCTGGTTAGCCTAACATCAACAGTCTGCAAGCTATTAGAGGGGATGATAAGGGACTATATATAAGATTTTAGTAATAAAAATGGTATCGTTAATAGTAATCAGCATGGGTTCATAAAGAATCGTTCTTTCCAGACCAATCTATTACTTTCTATGAGGAAGTGAGCTGCCATCTAGATAAAGCAAGGCCTGTAGATGTAGTGTATCTGGACTTTGCAAAGGCATTTGATACAGTTCCCCACAAATGTTTACTATACAAACTAAGGTATATATGTATGGACCATTGGGGGTGAGTACCTGGATTAAAAACTGGCTTCAGGGGCGAGTCCAGAGAGTGGTAATAAATGGGAAGTACTCAGATTGGTCAGGTGTAGGAAGTGGGGTCCCCCAAGGATCTGTCCTGGGACCAATCCCATTTAATTTATTCATAAACGATCTGAAGGATGGGATGACCAGCACAATCTCAGTATTTGCAGACGATACTAAGCTATGCAGGGCAATATCTTCTTCACAGGACGTGGAAACCTTACAAGAAGACCTGAAGAAAATAAGGGGGTTGGTAACTACATGGCAAATGATTCTGTATATTTAATGGTTTCTAAGGGTAGCCCAATGTTGGTAACAAAAACCCAGTATACTTTAGAGTCCTGTAGACCTGGTGCATTGTACTTTTTTCTAACTTTTTTAGCAACTTTTTTTGTAATAAAATATATTTAAACATCCTAGAAAAAAAAAAAACCTCTGGGGGAATCTAAGATGGAAAATGACCTGGGGGTCCTAGTAGACAACAAGCTCAGCAATGGCATGCAATGCCAAACTGCTGCAAGCAAAGCTAACAGAATACTACATGGAAAAAAAGGGGATTCACTCCAGAGATAAAACGATAATACTCCCACTCTACAAGACTCTGGTCCGGCCACATCTCAAGTATGCGCTCCAGTTCTGGGCATCGGTCCTCAGGAGGGATGTGCTGGAACTGGGGAGAGTTCAGAGAAGGGCAACAAAGATAATTAGGGGAATGGAGGACATCAGCTATGAGGAAAGACTACAAGCACTGAACTTATTCTCTCTGGAGAAGAGACGCTAGAGAGGGCATATATCGATATACAAATACCGAACTGGTGACCCTAGCATAGGGAACAAACTTTTCATCGGAAGGAAATTTAAAAAGAAAAGTGGCCATTCACTAAAAAAGCGGTTTAACCTTAAACTGCGTAAAGGTTCCTTTTCTGTCAGAGCGGTAAGAATGTGGAATTCTCTTCTACCGATGGTTTCAAAAAACGAGTAGATGGGAACCTTAACGACCACAACATACAGGGGTATACGATGTACTGGTAACTGCAAACACACACACATCATAGGTTGAACTGGATGGACTGGTGTCTTTTTTTTTTTTTTTTCAACCTCACTAACTATGTAACTTGTTAGGCACACATTTAACCCTTTGATTGCCCTAGATTTTAACCCCCTTCTCAGCTAGTATACTATAGTACAGTGACTGTGTATATTTTGTGCACTGATGTGTCATATTGCCCACCATACTATCGCAGTCCCGCTGTAAGTCGCTGATCACCTCCATTAGTAGTATATAAAAAAAATAAAGAATACCATAGTTTGTAGATGCTATAACTTTTCCCCCAAACAATCAATATGCGTTTATTGAGATTTTCTTTACCAAAAATATGTAGTAGAATATTTGGCCTAAATTTATGAAGAAATTTGATTTTTTTCCATTGTTTTTATTGGATATGTTTTATAGCAGAAAGTAAAAAAATCCCCCCCCCCCCCCCCAAAAAAAAAAAATATTTTCTGTCTTTTTTTCGTTTATAGTGCAAAAAATACCGCAGTGGTGATCAAATATCCCCAAAAGAAAGCTCTAGTTGTGTGAAAAAAAAAATAAACCTCATTTGAGTACAGCATCGCATGACAGCGCAATTGTCAGTTAAAGGAACACAGTGCCAAAAAACATAAAATGGCCTGGTCAGGAATGGGGGTAAATCTTCCAGAGCTGACGTGGTTAAATGCAGTATAAATGCATATGCAAGAAAAATGTGTGTACTTTTATGAACCTAGTTTATACCATTCTGCTGCTTTTATGTGCATTTAAGAAAAAGTACAGCGTGCTGAATTTGTTTGCACATAAACGTGCCAGAATGCATAAACACATGTAAATGCAACACTTTTTTTTTTTAAAGTGTTTCTGAGCTGAAGTGTAACAAGTTATCAAAGAGCTGCACTTCTACATCACCCAAATAATAAAAGTGATGTGAAAACCTATATACATAAATAGCGTGCTTCTGGTTACTATGCAAGAAATGAAATGCTGAAAATTTATCAATATACAAATAGTTAGTTGAATATTTCGTAAAGTTCAATATGGAAATAAGTCCATGTGTCGATAGCAATGAAAGCATATGGTGGAAAGAAGGTGTATCTAATTCTTCTTAAGAGAATGATATAGCCCACTGTTTATGGTCCTGTTCCCCTGACGACACGCTGTGATGCAAAACTAGTTGGGCGGCGCCATGAACGTACGACAACTTTTACGCCTGCTTATGCCGGCTTCCGGCGAGGCTTCATGCAGTTTGAATGCTTTTTATTGTCTTGAAACGTCTTAAGTACCTTGTGGTGTTTTTAACAATAAACATGTTTTAGCAGTATTCATGCTATGTGCAGCCTTTCATGTTCCTTTTCATCTATGGCGGCTGTCTAAATTGGACCTGAAAGTTGTGGCATTGGTATTGGGGAAAATCATATGTTGAAACCCAGTGTAGCATACTGATTCCATTTAGAGACACCCGAAGGGTACATTATTTCTCATGTGTGTTTGATCTCTGTACTTGGGGATCACAACCATATGGTAAGAGGCTTGATTATGGTGGAGGGCATGTGTGTATATGGTGTCATTCCTAAACAATTCACCTGGTTTGCCACCCGGTGGGATATATCATTGTCTTTAGAAGAATTCGATACACCTTCATTCCACCATATGCTGTCATTTCTATTGGCACATGGACTTCTTTCCATATTGAACTTTATGGACTATTCAATTCACTGATTGTAGATTGATACATTTTCACTGTTTCATTTTATTCATAGTGACCAAAAGCGCACTATTAATTATTTATAAATAATTTCTAAAAAGCCACCACAAACACCTTACAATTGCATGTGGAACTGCTCATCAAATGGCAGGGTGCAAATGAGCGCTCTTAGTAGTTCATTAATCCTTCCTGTCATTTAGCAACTGCCTGCCCGTATGAGGTATGGGCAGAGACTGCTACACTGAAAGCCTGCCTGAGATTGCACCTGTGATCTGTTGATTTCGGGTGCATTGCTTTACAAGCTCCTAATAAAAAAATAAACGCTTGTCTTTTTTACCTGCAAAAAAGATGTACGCTTTATTTTTTAAACAAGGTGAACGTATTCTTTAAACGTTGCAGCATTCAGTGAGGTGGGCTCTGACAGCTGATTGGAGGAAAAGGGACACACCCCTCTTCACACGGCACACAAGAACAGACCTGAGGCTATTAATCACAGGCTCTTTTGCTGAAGGTTCCTTCCCGTCACCTTTTTTCTGATGGTGTCAGACTTGACAGAAGTGACTCCTGTGGATAACAAAGGAAGGAAGCAGCAGACAGAAATAGACTTTGTGCTCTTAATTGAGACAATCGCACACTATAGAGGGATATGCTTTAGTTTGAGAGGTTTACAACCACTTTAACGTCTGTCATGTTTCTCACAAGCAGAAGGAAGGGTTGACACAAGGATTCTCCCAGGAGGAAAATTTCTTTATGAAATGGTATTACAATCTGCAGCAACCACTTCTAGTTTTGGGAGAGGGTGAGAACCCCCCTGTCAGTCATCTGTTACTTTAAGCAGAGCTCCACCCAAATTGGGAAGCTCTGCTTGTCAACACCCCCCCCCCCCTCCACTGCCACATTTGGCACTTTTGGGGGGGGGGGGAGCTGGTACCTATCAAAACAAGTTACCTTCTTTCATTTCCGGGTAAGATCGCCACGGCGATCTCTGAACATTTCCTGCCCCTCCTTCTTCCCCCACTGCATTATGGAACACACACAGGTCCCAGAAAACTACAAGACCATTCAGAAAGTGCAGTGCAACTTGCGCATGCACAGTAGGAAACAGCCAGTGGAGTGTGACCAGTAGAGCAGCTTTGGCTGAGGCCATACACTATATTGAGCATTGGGTTGGTGTACACGCAAAAAAGCAAAGCGCATTAGGACTAAAGTGGTAAACAAAAGTATTGTAAAAAAATAGAAGGTTGACTCAATTGGTAATATGTGTATGTATATAAATATGTACACTGCTCAAAAAAATTAAAGGAACACTTTTTTAACAGAGTATAGCAACAAATCAATCAAACTCCTGGGATATTGATCTGGTCAGTTAAGAAGCTGAGGGGGTTGTTAATCAGTTTTAGCTGGTTTAGTGTTAATGAAATTAACAGGGGAACTAGATGGGCAACAGTGGGATGACCCCCAAAACAGGAATGGTTTACAGGTGGAGGCCACTATAATTGTTTTTTTCCTACTCATCTTTTCTGTTTTTCGCTAGTTTTGCATTTGGCTAGGGTCCCTGTCACTACTGGTAGCATGAGGCGATACCTGGACCCTATAGAGGTTGCACAGGCATTCCAACTCCTCCAGCTTGGCACATCAATACGTGCCATTGCCAGAAGGTTTGCGGTGACTCCCATGACAGTCTCGAGCATGGAAGAGATTCCAGGAGACAGTTACTCTAGGAGAGCTGGACAGGGCCGTAGAAGGTCCTTAACCCATCAGCAGGACCAGTATCTGCTCCTTTGTGCAAGGAGGAACAGGATGAGCACTGCCAGAGCCCTACACAATGACCTCCAGCAGGCGACTGATGTGAATGTCTCTGACCAAACAATCAGAAACAGACTTCATGAGGGTGGCCTCAGGGCCCAATGTCTTCTAGTGGGCCCTATGCTCACTGCCTGGCACCGTGGAGCTCGATTGCCATTTGCCATTAAACACCAGAATTAGCAGGTCCGCCACTGGTGCCCTGTGCTTTTCACAGATGAGAGAAGGTTCACCCTGAGCACATGTGACAGACGTGAAAGGGTCTGGAGAAGCTGTGAAGATTGTTATGCTGCCTGTAACATCGTTCAACATGACCGGTTTGGTGGTGGGTCAGAGATGGTCTGGAGAGGCATATCCATGGAGGGACACACAGACCTCTACAGGCTAGACAATGGCACCCTGACTGCCATTAGGTATTGGGATGAACTCTTTGGACCCATTGTCAGACCCTGCGCTGGTGCAGTGGGTCCTGGGTTCCTCCTAGTGCATGACAATGCCCGGCCTCGTGTAGCGAGAGTATACAGCCAATTCCTGGAGGATGAGAGAATTGATACCATTTAATGGCCCCCATGCTCGCCTGACCTAAATCCAATAGAACACCTCTGGGACATTTTGTTTTGATCCATCTAATGCCACCAGGTTGCACCTCAGTCTGTTCAGGAGCTCAGTGATGCCCTGGTCCAGATTTGGGAGGGAATACCCCAGGACACCATCCGTCGTCTCAAAAGGAGCATGCCCCAATGTTATCAGGCATGTATACAAGCACATGGGGGCCATAGAAACCACCATTTTGAGTTGGTGCAATGAAATTTCAGCAAAATGGACTAGCCTGCTGCATCATGTTTTCACTTTGATTTTCACGGTGTCTTTGAATTCAGCCCTCTGTAGGTTCATAATTTTTATTTCTATGAAGCGATGTGGCATCCTTTCCCTCCTAACCCATTACCCAGTCCATATCAGTATAGATATCCAGCATGATATTTTTCCCTATTGAGATCTGTTATGTTTTCAAAGTGTTCCTTTTATTTTTTTTGGTGTGTGTGTGTGTGTGTGTGTGTGTGTGTGTGTGTGTGTGTGTGTGTGTGTGTGTGTGTGTGTGTGTGTGTGTGTGTGTGTGTGTGTGTGTGTGTGTGTGTGTGTGTGTGTGTGTGTGTGTGTGTGTGTGTGTGTGTGTGTGTGTGTGTGTGTAATGTGTATATTTCAGTTGAATATTTCCTGCTGAAAGGGATTTTTATTGACGGGAGGAACCAAAATTTGACAGTTGTCACCAGAATGGGAGAAAAGGGGAAATCCCCAAATTGGGTTTAAGTGTCATGGTGGAAATTTCTTTCATATTTTGGGCGGGGTGGGATTTCCTCTTCCTTACTGAAATATCTGGGTTTAGTACAACAATTTCTAAACTTTATCCCTTAACCACTTTACCACCGGAGGATTTTTCTGTCTTCCGTCCAGGCCACTTTTTGCGATTCGGCACTGTGCGACTTTAACTGACAATTGCGCGGTCGTGCGACGCCGTACCCAAACAAAATTTACGTCCTTTTTTTCCCACAAACAGAGCTTTCTTTTGGTGGTATTTGATCACCTGTGCGATTTTTACTTTTTGCACTATAAACAAAAAAAGAGCGTTTATTTTGAAAAAATAACAATATTTTTCACATTTTTTTTATATGAAATTCCCCCCCAAAAAAATGTAAAAATCAAATTTTTTTTTTAATTTTTGGCCAATTTGTTTTTTGCTACATATTTTTGGTAAAAAAAATCACAATAAGCGTATTTTTATTGGTTTGCGCAAAGTTATTTGCGTTTACTAACTAAGGGAAAGATTTATGTCATTTTTGGTGTTTTTTTTTTTTTTAACGCGTAATGGCGGCGATCTGCGATTTTTTTTTTTTTGCGGGACTGCGACATTGCGGCGGACAGATCGGACCCTTGACTGACATTTTTGACACTTTTGGGGGTACCAGTGACATTACTGCAGTAATCAGTGCTATATATATGCACTGTTACTGTAAAAATGACACTGGCAGGAAAGGGGTTAATTTTATTGGAGAGGGAGGGGTTAATGTATGCCTGGTGCTTACTGACGTGTGGGGGGGGGGGTGACTGAGTGACACAAGGACAGATCCAGGGTTCAGCTATGCTGAACCCTGCAATCTGACCCTGCCTGTCACTTCAGAGATCCGCCCACTGTGTTTACAAAACAGCGGGCGGATCTCCAGACTCGATCCCCGACGATCGGGTAAGAGCAGCGGCGATCGCCGCTGCTCCTCCCCTGGCCCGACTCCCGCTGTGACTGAAAACAGCGGGAGCGAGCCTCCGGTGGCGCGCGTGCGCCGCCCACAAGGGGCGGAGTCCAGCGACGTAGGTCTACGACGCTGGACGGGAACGAGCCACTTTGCTGCAGTAGCAGCAAAGTGAGCAGGGCTAAAGTGGTTAACAAAGTTGAATATGGAGTTTGATACTTCTAAAACTGCAAAGCATTATATTGTAAATTTAAATGGATGTGATAGGTTACACATAATTTCAATGTCTGACTTTTGTTTTGTTTTTCTTTCTCAGTTTTTGGATCATGTGAAGTCATGCGGCCGGTGTAGAGTGCCCTGTCGGTATTTGGTGGCTGGTTGCACAGAGATGGTAATTGTTGCTCATTGTTTTGCAGTGACTGATAAGAGTTTATTACATAGAAGTAGGTGCAGACTGAACACACACAAACAATGGGGCTCTTTATTGTTTGAGGAAATGTGAACAGCCAATGTAGAAGTGCATCCCAAAAAAATTTGAATATCGTCAAAAAGTTAATTTATTTCAGTAATTCTATTCAAAACGTGAAACGCCTATACAGTAAAACCTTGGTTTGAGAGTAACTTGGTTTAAGAGCGCTTTGCAAGACAAGCAAAATTTTCAAATAAATTTTGACTTGGTTTACAAGCGATGTCTTGATATACAAGTAGCCTCAAGTCACAGCTGAGTATAAAAGAGAAGAGAGGCGCCTCTAAGTGTAGCAATATGGTTAAATTTAATGAAGGTACAACATTTAGCAACTCACATGGTTGATGATTGGAACAGGCACATCTAAGTATGCAGGCATCCAGGCTAAAGCTGTCCACATAGACCATCCTCCGCACCGCCATCTACGTCATCCCTTCCATGCTGCCCCTCGCTTTCAGATCGCTTTACTGCAGGATGGTCTTCCCGGTCAGGATTACAGACTGGCAGCCGGTGGTGCAGAAGATAGTCCATGTGGACAGCTTTACCCCGGATGCCTGCATACTTAGATGTGCCTGTTTTATTCATTAACCATGTGAGTTGCTAAATGTTGTACCTTCATTAAATGGAACCATATTGCTACACTTAGAGGCACCTCTCTTCTCTTTGATACTCTGTAGCTCCTACTGGATTTTGCTTCTAATCCCCTTGTGGAAGGGGCTATTTGTGGATGGACATTTTATGGTTATATAACCTATCGCAATGCTATAATCTTTTTATATGGACTATAAACTGAAGGACTTATGAATAAATGGTTGTGGAACGAATCATCTGAGTTTCCATTATTTCTTATGGGGAAATTTGCTTTGATATAAGAGTGCTTTGGATTACAAGCATGCTTCCAGAACGAATTATGCTCGCAATCCAAGGTTTTACTGTATTATATAGATTTATTACACACAGTGTGATATATTTCAAGCATTTCTTGCTTTTAATTTGGATGCACCTGTATATCATGTACGATTCCTAAGAGGTTCTGTATGTTGTGCTGCATGAGCTTGAGATAAAAACAAAGTAATCTGAAATCTTCAGTCATTATAGCCAGCTCCTATGTGGTGCTATTCCTCTTTTCTTTTATTTATTGTCGTTCAGGTATGTCAAAATCATAGGGACAGAGTGACTGCCATACATGAGTTAATTTTGGTTCATGATGCAGCCAGTTTAAGCATCACTCAGTAACTGAACCATATAGGTTATTCTGGATGACCAAACGCAATGTGATGTAAAATTTCTTGAGGCTAATGTCTCGGGTTCATCATCCATGTAAGCACTCCCATGAAAAGGGAGTTGGTCTAATCCTAATTTTCCAGTTATCCTCCTTGATGGCAGCTGACAGCATGGATGCTATCACAGAAATTAGGTAAAGAAATTTCTTTAAAAACATCTCTGATTTTCTAAAGGATTGAGGCTTAGTCCTTTGACTACGTGTACCTAAAACAATATACCGCACAAATAAAAAAAAAAAAAAGTATATTCTAAATGCAGAGCTGCTGGACAAACGGCTATTGTACCATCATCTTCAGGTCATGACTTAGACCAGTGGTCCTCAACCCTGGCCTACAGGGCCCACTAACAGGCCAGGTTTGCAAGATAACTGAAATATATCCCAGGTGATATAATTTGCTGCTCAGTGATTGCAGTACTCTAGTCTGCATCTCCCCAAGGTAATACTTAAAATCTGGCCTGTTAGTGGGCCCTGAGGACCGGAGTTGAGGACCACTGACTTAGACCAGTGTTTCTCAACTCTGGTCCTCAGGGCACACTAACAGGTGAGATTTTAAGTATTACCTTGGGGAGATGCAGACTAGAATACTGCAATCACTGAGCAGCAAATATCACCTGTGATGTTTTTCAGTTTTTTTGCAAACCAAGCCTGTTAGTGTGCCCTGAGGACCGGAGTTGAGAAACACTGACTTAGAACCAGGGTGCCATAGGATTATTACAGCTGGTAGGGTAATGTATGAGACTTTCAAATACCTGCCACCCTCCCTAATGCCTACCTAGCTGAACAAAGTTTACCTGAAAACAGATCTGCTTCAGTTGTGCTGCATTTGGGGTAAGTGTGACAAATATGAATACAGAAAGAGAAAAAAATGCCAGTTAGAACTTCTGATGTTCCCATGACAGCGCCCATCTTACCTGGGTGTTTTAGGAGAGGATTGTTAGGTCAAGGGGTCCTGCAGAACCCTTTAAATTCTAGACATTGATGTCAGGAGGCTCTTGATTCACCTTAACCAAACATGTTGCAGATATTAACACACTGCTGCTGCACCCCAAGTTATGGCCACAGCTTTGGCAATATTATTTTTTTCTGATGATTTGTCATTTATACGAATGTACAGTTGTGCTCATAAGTTTACATACCCTGGCAGAATTTATGATTTTTCCGAGAATATAAATTATAACAAAAAAAACGTTTCACTTATGGTTAGGGTTTGGCTGACGCCATTTATTATCAATCAACCGTTTACTCTTTTTTTTTTTAAATCATGATGATAAGAAACTACCCAAATAACCCTGATCACAAGTTTACATACCGGAGTGATTTTGGCCTTATAAAATGCACACAAATTGACACAAAGCGGTTTGAATGGCTATTAAAGGTAACCATCCTCACCTGTGATCTGTTTGCTTGTAATTAGTGTGTGTGTATAAAGGGTCAATGAGTTTCTGGACTCCTGACAGACCCTTGCATCTTTCACCCAGTGCTGCACTGACGTTTCTGGATTCTGAGTCATGGGGAAAGCAAAAGAATTGTCAAAGGATCTGCGGTAAAAAGTAGTTGAACTGTATAAAACAGGAAAGGGATATAAAAAGTTATCCAAGGAATTGAGAATGCCAATCAGCAGTGTTCAAACTCTAATCAAGAAGACAGGTAGACCAACTAAAATTTCAGCCACAACTGCCAGGAAAATTGGTCGGGATGCAAAGAAAAACCCACAAATAACTTCAGGTGAAATACAAGACACTGAAAACATGTGGTGTGGCTGTTTCAAGATGCACAATAAGGAAACACTTTAAGAAAGATGGACTGCATGGTCGAGTTGACAGAGGAAAGCCATTTCTACACAAATGCCACAAAGAATCCCGATTACAATATGCCAAACAGCACAGAGACAAGCCTCAAATCTTCTGGCACAAAGTCATTTGGGGTGATGCGACCAAAATTGAGCTTTTTGCCCACAACCATAAACGCTACATTTGGAGAGGAGTCAACAAGGCCTATGATGAAAGGTACACCATTCCTACTGTGAAACACGGAGGTGGTGTTTTGGGAATGTGTGAGCTACAAAGGCACAGGAAATTTGGTCAGAATTGATGGCAAGATGAATGCAGCATGTTATCAAGGAATACTGGAGGAAAATTTGCATTCAGCCCGGAAGCTGCGCATGGGACGTACTTTGACATTCGACCATGACAGTGATCCCAAACACAAGGCCAAGTTGACCTGTCATTGGCTACAGCAGAATAAAGTGAAGGTTCTGGAGTGGCCATCTCAGTCTCCTGACCTCAATATCATTGAGCCACTCTGGAGAGATCTCAAACACGCAGTTCATGCAAGACAGCCCAAGAATTTACAGGAACTGGAGGCTTTTTGCCAGGAAGCATGGGCAGCTTTACCATCTAAGAAGATAAAGAGCCTCATCCACAAATACCACAAAAGGCTTCAAGCTGTCATTGATGTTAAAGAGGGCAATACACGGTATTAAGAACTGGGGTATGTAAACTTTTTTGATCAGGGTCATTTGGGTAGTTTCTGTTGTCATTATGATTTAAAAAGAGTAAACACACTTGATTGATAATAAATGGCTTCAGTCAAACGCTAACCATGAGTGAAAGAGAAGTTTGTTATCAATATTCTCTGAAAAATGGCAAAGAAATCATAAATTCTGCCAGGGTATGTAAACCTATGAGCACAACTGTAGGTCCTAATGAATATTGATTCTGCTGATTCTTTAACCACTCAGTAGCCTCATCTATTTGTGTTTTCATAGGTGGAGAATGATAAGTGCCTGGAGCATGAGACCAAGTTCTTGCCAGAGCATTTGGCTAAAGTGTGGGAGTTCATCCAGCCACACAGGAAAGAGATTATTGATGTCACCCAGCGTCTGGGGTCACTGTCCATGCAGGGCAGCGCAGCTTCCTTAACCACATTGCATTCAACATCAGAATTTGCCAAAGTCCCAGATTTGCTGCGGAAGCTTGAGACATTAGAGAACAAGAGTGTGGTGATGGAAAATATTGTCTGTGTCCTTAACAAAGAGGTGGAGAGGGCAAGCGTGGCCACAGAAGAGGCCATGAAGCTGCGGAGGACAGACCAGGAGAAGATTGATACCCTCGCTGCCAAGGTGAATCTTAAAAGCTGCCTGGAGTCTTCCCTGTGGGTTGAAGCCTTATGTTTGAGGGTCATACTTTGGGAATACTTAGAGGTTTATCCATCAGGAAAATAAAAATTGTCTTATTGGTGTGGAGCAGGTTTGGAACTGACAAATAGTGGAATATGGGGTGTTTTAGAGACCAGACCTGTCCCAAGACTAGAAAAAATAATTGGGTCTCCAAATGGTGCAATTGTTTTTGAAAGAAAAAAAAAAGTTGCCATTAGCGTTTGGCATGATGTAAAAACGAATTCCAAACCCTTACTTGACTAAGAAGCCCTGACCCTTAATGTGAATATATCTCTAAAATTAAACTGGGTTCCTAATGCATAATTCACCATGAGAGTCCTTATTGTTTCTCCTGGGTATGGTGTTTGAGCTATCATCATTGGCGATAAGGAGGTCGATCTGGAGGTGTATGGGAACTGCCAATCTTTAGGCCTGGTACCGATGGTCTGTGTTTCTCTGCCTGAAGTGACCCCCTATAATCAAGGGGTCGGTGACATCTGGTAAGCCTTTATTGTGCACCGGTGTGTTTTTTGTCTATCTGGTGGAGGTACTGGAGATCCACATCAAGAATTTGGTTCCCTTTGGTTTGGTATTATTGATCCATAATCACCCAATACTGGATTTATTATATGGACTATTATTAACTGCTTAACCTGGGGACTGTCTCATTTCTTCATTTAAATTACTGTGGATTACAAATCACATATTGATTTGATATTTCTCTTACGTCCTCCAACAGTCGCTGCCCCTCATAAGTCATCACTATTGGGTATTGACTTCCGCTCCGCAGGAGTAGCTAGGCATAAGACTTAGTTAAAAGTACAAAAGCATTTAGCATAGACACACCCATGGGGGCTGTCCCACTGGTCAATACCCCCTGCAGTAATCCATCCCAACTCAGTTTGTCTCTGCCTAGCGTTAGGAGTAGTCAGGCTTCCCTGTGCTGGGGCTTCAGTCTCAGACTTTCTAATCTTTTCTTTGAGCTTTTTTCTATTGCCCAGCCGGTTCTCTTACTGTGTGTGTAAGGTTCCTTTCTCTGATGTGGGTACTGCGTTGCCTTTTGTGCGGTTGCGTCTCCCACCCCTCATGTCTACACTGCTTTGGGACATCCCAATAGTGATGACTTATGAGGGGCGGCGACTGTCGGAGGACGTAAGAGAAAGGAATTTTACAGGTAAGATTTTACAAAAATTCCGTTATTTTGGTTGTAAATTAAATCTTTATTTATTTGCATATTATATACCCTTATTGTGGATCACATATTCAGCATAAGTCTTATATATATATATATATATATATATATATATATGTGTGTGTGTGTGTGTATATATATATATATATATATATATATATATATATTTATTTGCACCTTATTTGCAATTCTATTTAATTCACTTATGCTCTTTATATTCTATATTTAATATATTATCTTTTTAGTGGGATTTTGGTTGAGCGCAACTCTATATTTAGCAATATATATACATTTTTATCAAAGTGTAAGTTTACCTTCAGGAAGATTTTTAAAAGATCGCTTAATGCATTTGTATATCCAATAAATAGTACATACCCGAGCACCTCCTATTGTGAATGATTAAAGCGGAGTTCCACTCAAACGTGGAGCTTTTGCTCATTTGCTTCGCCCCCTCCGCTGCACCTTTCAGGGGGGAGGGGGAACTGGTAGCTGTTTTTGACTGGTACCCTTTATCACTTCCTGGTGACAGTGCCATGGTGCTGTCCCTCGGATGTTCCCTCCAGTTTCTCCTTCCCCCGCTGCCGAGCCAATCAGACTGAGCAGCATACTTTGTGCATGCGCAGTGGGGAGCCATCTGTGAAGCCGAAAGGCTTCGTTGCCAGTTTCCCTTACAGTGAATGGCGGCGGTAGCCGATCTGAAAATCGGCTGGGGTGCTGACATCCCGGCCTCCCTGGACAGGTAAGTGTCTTGTTAGCGAAATCACCTTAGACCAGTGGTCCTCAACTCCAGTCCTCACGGCCCACTAACAGGCCAGATTTTAAGTATTACCTTGGGGAGATTCAGACTAGAGTACTGCAATCACTGAGCAGCAAATTATATCACCTGGGATGTATTTCAGTTATCTTGCAAACCTGGCCTGTTAGTGGGCCCTGAGGACCAGGGTTGAGGACCACTGCCTTAGACCACAAGCTGATACAAGGAAAAAAAGACTTATTCTCGTATACGAGGAGACAGGTTACATATAGGCATAGGCCTATTAGCTACAGTGACACGTGGAATAGGTTCCTTTCACATGCAGCCAACCTGGTCTGGCCTGCATATGATGATGTATCTTATCTTGTATACACTTTAGAGCATCCTGGACAATGATTGGTAGGCCTAAAAACATGCTTTATTGTATCACTTCCTCCAAGGGGTGTAGGTCTCTGTCTTACATAATATAAACCGAAACTTAATGTATACATATAGCATATGGTTACTATCCATTAGGCATGTAGGCCATTTTCTATGACAGGTTACAGGATATAGGGAAAGGATATAGTGAAGTCATGGAGTGTAGTAAGCCATTGTTTAAATCAGGGATCCTCAAACTACGGCCCTCCAGCTGTTGCGGAACAAGCATCCCATGAGGCAATGTAAAACTCTGACATTCACAGACCTGACTAGGCGTGATGGGAATTGTAGTTCCTGAACAGCTGGAGGGCCGTAGTTTGAAGACCCCTGGTTTAAATTATTAGCAGGATATGGTGGAAAGTTAGAATGTGATGACTTGCAGTTCTAACAAAAAACTACTTATGTAGGTATATATATATTCTTGTAGGCATAAATGATTATAAAACATATAAATGATTATGAAACATTCATAATTTCTTTAACACGTCTATATATTAAAAGTCAGCAGCTACAGTATTTGTAGCTGCTGACTTTTAATTTTTTTTTTCACAGCTGGAACTCCTATTTAAGGTACTCCCATTACAGATGCAGCTGTTGGGGTTCTCTCCAGGAAAACTGCTTGCCCTTCCTTTCTCTCCCTCCTGCCATTTACAGGACAGACTGAATATCACAGCAATGTGTTTTATTGTCATTCAGACTGGATGTGACTTCCAGGACTTTTCCTTTTTCCATTAAATATCTACAGCTAGGATGAGCTCTGTCCTTTCTTGCGCTCCAAGTGGTTGCTACATTAGAGGGACCCGGTGGAGCCTTGAACGGCACCTGTCAATTTAGTTTGGCGCTCCTGCTTAGCTTGGTAGTAATCGCTCTGGCTCGTTCAAACTGTGCAGGTGCCCCTTCTTTAGCAGTGCTTAGAGGAATGAGAGGCCAGCAGATTTTCTGGAGAGAACCCCCAACAGTTGCATCTGTAATGGGTGTACCTTCACCATTTACAAAATGAAGAGCTCTGGTTTCTACTATTCATTGGATATAAAAATTCAATGGAGGATTTTCTGAAAATTTTCCTGAAGTTGAACTATAACTTTAAGGGAAAAGACCAGGATACTGGCAGCCATAGGGATTTAGTTAGAAAGACTGTAAGTTGTGTGAGATAAACGGAATGACTTACCCTCTGATCTCTTGTGCTCACAGGTAAAACATCTTGAGCGTACACTGGGACAGAAGGACCTACAGCTGGTAGAACTGGAGACTAGGCTACAGGAGGCAGAACTTTCCACCTTCGATGGGATATTTGTCTGGAAAATTCTGGAGATTGCCAAGAAGCGTCAGGATGCTATTGTTGGCCGCTGCCCAGCCATGTTCTCCCCTCGTGAGTCTCTTTTAACAGCTTGGTGGAGTAATGTAGGACATAGACTGGGTATCCGAGATCATTGACATGAACAAATGTGTGGGTGGCACATGACTGTAATAGATACCTGGAAACCAGCCTGTTGGAGGAATTACTATTACATTTTTACTTAATTTTCACTTCTTTGGGATAGATGCGAAACTGCCTACTCTGTAGTAGATTTCAATACAAAGGGCCCTTTTTTCACATCTGTTTTTTTGTTTAGTGCTTTTCAGTCATTGCAACCATCAAAGCCTATGCCATGTTTAAATGTTGTTCAGAATTCCAAGCTGAGTTTTTTTTTTGCAGTTTGCAAATGCTGCAATTTGAACCCCTGTGCGGTGGCAACTTCTTTCCCTCTATGAGAGATCCAGCAGACTATCCAATCAATACTTTCATCTCTGCTATGTTCATCAAAGATCAGTGTGCAGACTGTTGCCTTTCCTTGTAGTTGCCACTAGAAGAAATGTATCTTTACATTGGATAAGCTCTTTGAGATGGCTGTCAGGCAGTTAAAGGTGTTCTACTGTGGATTAGAAGTGTCACCTATGTGAGCTTTATCCAACATACTCCCAATGTGTACCAGTGATACCTGTTGCGCACTGTGGGAAGCACTGCAGTAACTGAATGTTATTTCCATTTTACGCTTATCAGCCTTTAGGTAGGATGAAAGGCAATCCTGGACTGACCAAATAAAAAAATAAAAAAAAAACTGTTGGGCACCTCTTTGGGACAATAAGTTTCCCACTTTTCTTTCGAAAGTGGCCAAATCACTTTAGCTATTTTATTGATACAGATGTATGTGTTGCAGTTTTATTAGCTGTGGTTAACAATAACTATCTCAACTGCCTTGTGGTGGAATTATTTTGGTGCCTCATAATTTTCCATTCCAGCAGAAAAAGCTGCCTATACCAGTGTTCGGATATCCCTCCTACTGCAAAGTCCAGACCCTGCAAAGCAAATGGGAACTCCTCCTTATGGGTCTTTTTATGGCTCGTTTCCACTGAGCTTTCTGGTACGGTTCGGTACGCTATTTATGCCGTTTCCATTATGAATGGTACCCTAATTCCGAACCGTACTGTACCACTTTTTGGTACCCTTTCGTTGGGGTACCAAGCACATTAGTACCATACCAACAGGGTGGAGCTACACTCTGCAGAACTTTGGTTGACAGAGAATCGTCTATCACAGCTTTCCTGCTACACCACGCCTATCATGAAAGGGTACTATTGGCAGTGGAAACGCAATGTGTACCGTTCCGAACCGTACCGTACCACTCAGTGGAAACGAGGCATTAGATCCAAAAGTTCTTTTCTCTATCGCTCATTGACAGACGTAGTCTTCTTGATTCTCAAGAGCTGGGTTATGTTGTCTCCGCAGGAGTAGGACTAGGCAGAATGACAAAACGTTCTGGCTCCACCCTAGGGGCAGTCCCTGAGGGTATATCCTCCCTCTCTCTGCTACAGGGAATCAGTTTTTTTCTGTCTAGTCAGGAGTAAGGACCTAAGTTCCTTGCTGGGATCTTTGGTCCTGGCAAGACTTTTTTTCTTTAAGAAAAAGACATTTTTTAGGTAGTTTTCTCCAGTGTTTTTTCCTGTGAGATCTTCAAGCAAAAATGCCGGACTGGGCGACACTTGTGGTCACCCCAGCCGGCCTACGAGCGCGCGCAGACCATGGCATTGCGCTTGGTCGGCCGCGACATATTCAAGTAAGTATGCGGGGCCGGGCGACGGGCTGGATGTTGAGATCCAGTGGTCACCCCGGTTTCTGCCTAAGAGCGCGTGCAGACCAGTGCGCTGAGTCGGCCGCGACGGAGTCCCAGTGAAGGGACTGACTTTGCGAGTTAAAAGTCTCGCTTGGACGCCGGGTACCAGAGAGTCGAGGCGTCCACAAACCCCCACCCCGGTGGAGAGGGTATTGTGAAGAGAGGGTGCCTGTCGGTTCGGTATGGTGAGTAAACGTTCCCTTTTTTCCTCATTTATGAGGCAGTATATATTATGGGCCCCTCCATATATGGTCAGTATATATCTGATACTTACAAGTCCCCCTTGTAATACAGCATGTGTTTGTGGGAAGTGGACTTGGTTCAAGAGCTAACACTCTACCCAGCAGACTGTAACATTACAGCAGACATAGGAGGTATAATCCTACCTTATGTGCAGTGTATCTCTGTAGATCCATATGTCACCTCTTAGCAGAGTGCAGGTGGATGTGCTGGGAAGACGATATCGGCGGTCCGCCGCCATTTTGCCGTAGACCGAATGCATGTATGTCCTCAGGTCACGCCGGCCGCCATGTTTTTGGAGTCTTATGTCTCTTCTATGGGGGCGGCCATGTTTTGTGAGCCCAGCTACCTCGTGGAGGGCTGGGAACGCCGGAAGGCGTACACAGGGGGCGGAGCCACGCCTTCTGCCCGGGAAAAAGCAAACAGCTCCTTCCAGTCTGTGTAAGACAGATGCTGACTGCAGTTTGTTGGAAACTGCACTGCATCGGTTGGTGAGCCTTGGGGGTCCCTCTCTCTCTCTCTGGGATCGAGAAGCAGGTACTCTGAGGGGCGCTATTGCGCTAGGGGGAGACACACAAAAAAAAAAAAAAAAAAAAAAAGTTTTTATTGTTTTGCTGGCTAAGGTGTCCTGTATTAACATGGACCCTGCCACTCATTTATCTCCTCCGGATCCCCTCGAGGGGTCTGCGGGATCCTCCAGCACCCCATTGACAATTGAATCTTTGTCAGCTATTATGGAAACTTTTGTGTCCCGGGTGGAAGTGGCTTGTCAGGGACAGGGCGCAAGAAAGCGACCCCCGCCTAACCCCTTATTATCTGAAACTTCGGATTCAGACTCTGAGCCTATTTCTGCAGTTGCAGGTACTTCATCTGGTATTGGTGTCTCGGGTCCTGTCTCTTCAGACAGTGAGGAGGATGTTTCGGCATCCGCCATAGCCCGAGAGGAAGCGTTGGTAAACGCACTCATTGTATCTGTTCAAGAGACTTTAAGGTTACAGGGTATTCCATCAGAAATAGCTGAAACTGAGATCCCTTTTGGGACTAAAAAACGCATCAAAGTGGCGAAGGTTTTTCCATTGCCCAAATGTTTTGGCAATCCAATCGAAGAAGAATGGCGTCTGCCAAAACGCACTTTTAATATTTCTAAACGCATTGACAGGCGTTATCCGTTTGAGGAAACCCTGATTAAGAAATGGACAGAACCACCTGTGGTGGATTCACCTATTGCTAGATTGAATAAAGCCACGGTTATTCCTTTAGAAGACGCTCCGTCTTTTAAAGATCCAGTGGATCGCAAGATAGAAGCTATGTCTCGCACCATGTTTTCCTTGATTGGATCAGCTTTCAGACCAATAATTGCTATTGGTCTGGTTTCGCAGGCTGTAACTGAATGGACCAAGTGGTTACGCCGGGACTTAGAAGAAGTCCCTCAGGCGGTATCAGATTTGTTGGAACAAATGATACAGGGGTTACAGTTTGTATGTGATGCGGCGTTAGACGCCACTCCATTAATGGCGCGAGCATCAGTCTCAGCAGTGGTTCTCAGGCGTACACTGTGGCTAAAAGGTTGGTTAGCCGACCAAGGTTCCAAAAAAGCATTGGCTAATATCCCCTTTTCAGGAGCGTCTATTTGGAGCCAACTTAGATGAGATCATTAAGGATCTCACCGGTGGAAAAAGCACCTTTTTACCGCAAAATTTTAAAGGTAGAGGAACTCGTCAAAGACGAGGGCCTTCTTTTTCTGCTCACAAGAGGTTTTTTCGTCCAGCGGGTGAAAAAACGAAGTCCTCCAAAGCTCCTGCAGGAGGCGTCAGGGGTCGTTGGTCGGGCAAGCAAAAGCCCGCCCCCTCCAGACCTGAAGATAAACCATCCAAAGCCTGAAGGTGCGCCCCCACCCATAACTGGGGTGGGGGGACGTCTTCGCCGGTTCCCGGATCCATGGCTTTCCAGAATCCCGGACAAATGGGTTTGCGAAGTCATAAGGTCAGGGTACAAGATCGAGTTTCGATCTCTCCCACCGGCGCGATTCTTCCCTTCCAATATCCGACTATCCGCAGATCGTTTAGAAGATCTGCGGAGAGCAGTCACAGATTTACTACAACAAGGAGTGGTAGTCCACGTTCCTTGGACAGAACGGTTTCAAGGGTTTTATTCAAACCTGTTTACAATACCCAGGAAAGAGGGCAAAGTGCGTCCAATTCTGGACTTAAGAGCACTCAATTCTTTCGTCAACATAAGAAGATTCAGAATGGAGTCCATTCGCACGGTAGCAGCCTTCCTGCATCCAGGGGATGTCCTAGCGTCCATAGACATCAAGGACGCCTATCTTCACATTCCCATTTTCGCAGGACATCAGCGTTTTCTACGCTTTTCCGTAGAGGAGAACCACTATCAGTTTGTGGCGTTACCTTTCGGTCTCGCCACGGCTCCGCGGGTCTTCACAAAGGTGTTGGCCCCAATGTTGGCACTTCTGCGCCAAAGAGGTATATCGATTCTAGGTTACCTAGACGATCTTCTGCTTCATGCAGAGTCTCCTCAGACCTTGCTACAAAACATAGAAATTACTATGATTTCTTTACAGGAATTCGGGTGGCTGGTGAACCAGCAAAAGTCATTTCTGGTTCCCACCCAGAGGCTCGAATATCTGGGTCTAATTCTAGACACAGTCAGGACAAGAGTTTTCCTTCCGAGATGGAATCGGAATCTGGAATCCCTGGACAATCAGATACGATTGAGCAAACAGACCAGAGAGTCTCTGGTTTGGTGGCTTCGGTCTCCAATGCTCAGCCAGGGAAAGTCATTTCTGCCAATATATTGGACGATAGTGACCACGGATGCCAGTCTATCCGGATGGGGAGGAATTCTTGGTCAGTTATCTGTCCAGGGACTTTGGTCCCCGGAAGAATCCAGGTTACCGATAAATGTATTGGAACTGAGAGCGATCAGACTTTGTCTGATTCACTGGACCGAGCAGCTCCAGGGCAGCCCGGTTCGGATCCAGTCGGACAATGCCACGGCTGTGGCTTATGTCAATCACCAGGGGGGCACCAAGAGTGTCCGAGCGGCCAAAGAAGTGGCTTACATTCTTCGCTGGGCGGAACGATTTGTTCCAGCAATCTCTGCGGTATTCATTCCGGGGGTGGAGAATTGGCAGGCAGATTATCTCAGCCGTCAGACCCTGGATCAGGGGGAATGGTCCCTCCATCCAGACGTTTTCCACCAGTTGTGCCTACGGTGGGGCACCCCGGATGTGGATCTGTTGGCATCACGATTCAACAGGAAAGTTCAGAGATTCGTGGCTCGCTCCCGCGATCCTCTAGCAGAAACCGCAGACGCACTGATCGCCCCGTGGGGGCAATACCAGCTAATATATGCCTTCCCTCCTCTCGCGTTACTGCCAAGACTTCTTCGCAGAATAGAGGAGGAAGGAATCCCAGTAATCCTGGTAGCTCCGGACTGGCCTCGTCGAGCTTGGTACGCCGACATGGTCAGACTGGTGGCGGACGTCCCGTGGAGACTTCCTCTCAGGGAGGATCTACTGTCTCAGGGACCGATCTTCCATCCTGCTTTACGATCGCTGGCTTTAACGGCCTGGCTATTGAGACCCAGGTGCTGAAGGACAAAGGTTTGTCAGCTTCAGTTATTCCTACTCTAGTTGAAGCAAGGAAAGCGACTTCCAGAAAGATTTATCATCGCACATGGAAGTCCTACATTGCATGGTGTGAACCTTTGGGGTTCCGTCCTCGGTCTTATTCGATTAGTCGAATATTGGCTTTTCTGCAACAAGGGGTTGAGCAGAAACTGGCCTTGAGTACTATCAAGGGTCAGGTCTCAGCATTAGCCATCTTCTTTCAGAAGCCTTTGGCTACTCATTCCTTGGTGCGGAATTTTCATCCAGGGGGTGCGACATCTGGCTCCGCCAGTGCACGCGCCGTTACCCCCCTGGGATCTTAATTTAGTGTTGTCGGTTCTTCAGAAACCTCCCTTTGAAGATATTAGGGAGATTCCTCTACCCACGTTGTCCCAGAAGGTGGCCTTCTTGGTGGCTATTACTTCTGCACGCAGGGTGTCAGAACTGGCCGCATTATCTTGTCGTTCACCATATCTGGTGGTTCATAGAGATAAGGTGGTTCTTCGTCCGAATCCATCCTTCCTACCAAAAGTGGTTTCAGAATTTCATCTGAATGAAGAAATTGTATTACCTTCCCTGTGTCCTAAGCCCAGTCATCCTCGGGAGTTTGCTTTACACTCCTTGGATGTGGTCCGGGCAATCAGGGTATACTTGAAAACGACAGACTCGTTTCGCAAGACGGATTCATTTTTTGTGATCCCAGATGGACCCAAAAAGGGGTTGCCTGCATCTGCCGCGACCATTTCCAGATGGATCAGACAGACGGTAGTGCAGGCTTATTCTATTAAGGGTCGGGAGCCCCCGTTCCCTGTTAAGGCGCACTCTACTCGGGCACTTAGTGCGTCATGGGCCTTTCGCCATCAGGCGTCAGTGGTCCAGGTGTGCAAGGCGGCTACCTGGTCGTCGGTGCATACCTTTACTAAACATTATAAAGTTGATGTAATGGCATCGTCTGATGCCTCGTTTGGCCGCAAGGTTTTGCAGGCCGCAATTTGAGGAGACCAGTGGTCTACCTCGAGGGTTTTTTTCCGTTGGAAAATTTTTCTTTAGTCTCATTCTTTGTTTATAATGAGCCTTTAAAAACTTCTAGTTTGGCACCGGTTGGGCCTTCTAGATTGGATTTGATTTTGTCAATCCCACCCCTCATTTGTGGCACTGCTTCTGGATGTCCCAGCTCTTGAGAATCAAGAAGACTACGTCTGTCAATGAGCGATAGAGAAAAATGGATTTTTGTAAGAACTTACCGTAAAATCCTTTTCTCTTAAGCTCATTGACAGACGTAGTACCCGCCCCTCTATCATTGAGTTGGGTTGGGTTAAATTCTCTGTACTGCTTTAAACAGAACTGATTCCCTGTAGCAGAGAGAGGGAGGATATACCCTCAGGGACTGCCCCTAGGGTGGAGCCAGAACGTTTTGTCATTCTGCCTAGTCCTACTCCTGCGGAGACAACATAACCCAGCTCTTGAGAATCAAGAAGACTACGTCTGTCAATGAGCTTAAGAGAAAAGGATTTTACGGTAAGTTCTTACAAAAATCCATTTTTACTCGGATGATATAACAAAGCCTAGTGATAAATGGGCACCACTTCACCTTGCTCTCTGTGTCCTTGTATCGCTGTTTCTTCTGACTTGGAAAACCCAGTATTATACATAGGACAACACTTTTTATTTTTTGTTATTATATTTTATAAAAGTTTTGCTTCCTGAAAAACTCTCTGTGATTATGATAGACCCCTTTAAACTGAATACAAATATAATTTTAGAATGACTGTATAACATCTTCTTGGGAAACATAAAATGAGCTTTTTATAATCATAATGTATTTAAACACCTAATGTTTCCTAGATGCAGAATTGCATGTGAATTCAACGCGGTTAAAAATGTTGGGCTGCTGATTTTTATTTGTATTCTGTGTTTGGGTTATCTAGCTGCAGTGTCCAACAATAGCCCGCCAGCACTGATGGATTTCAGTTGCCCAGATACTGATTTCCATTGTGCCAATGTTCTGGTAAAACCTTTCACTATGTTAGCCACTGAGTACACCTAGATTTTTGGGAAAGAAGTCCAAGTGTAAATGTAGAAAATGAATCTTCAGTGACATGTTGCACTACATGGACTTGTATACTGTAAGAAGTTCATCAATATACTGAATGTAGGTGCCAAGAAAATTCTCAACATCCTTGAATGCTTTCATGGTGATATTCTCCCAACAACAGATATCTAGCAGATATCCACTAACAGATCTTGGACCCTCTTGTCATTGATGACGTATCTTATCTGTGGACCAACAAAAATGCCTTCCCTAATCTTGGCATCACTTATTCCTGGGAACACCTTTGCCTTGCGCGTTCATCACTTTAATGACATTTTTCATTAGTCCGATTTTTGTGAAGTGTAGTTAAAAGCCTCTTTTCTGGAAAAACAAGTGGTTCATGTGCCACATCTTTCTGTCTTGGAATCTAATTCTGGACATTTTTTTTTCATAGGCTCCATTCACATGTAGGCGTTTTGGGGCGTTTTTCTGCTCTAGGATCAGCTCTCAAAATGCACAACAAGACAAATCCTATTCATTTCAATGGCCCCTGTTCACATCTGAGCGTTTGGACGCTGTAAGCAAAACGCCCAACGCTCAAAGTACATGAGCTTCTTTTTGGGCAGATTACAGGCGTTTTCCATTGGTCTCCATTCAATCTAAAAACGCCTGTAAATTGCGGTAAAAATTGCGGTAAAATCGCTGAAAAAAACGCTACGCTCAGGTGTGAATGTAGCCATAATGTAATTCTCTTTCATGACTGCCCCATTTGCATATGTAACAACAATACTTGGTATATCCCAGCTGCATTTGAAGCAGCAGATCCATTACTTTTTGCTCTCCATAGATATTACAGTTGTACTTGGTGCACTGGATGTGCTTCAACAACAGTTCCATGTTTTCAGATGTTTCTTTCATGTGTGTAGCATAGCCAACAGATTTTGCAAAAAAACTGAAGATTTCTAAAAAAACAAAAGGGGTCGTGATCAGCTAAATTACAGGTTATTTTCATGATTAGCAGCCAAAAATAATATCTTTGTTGTCTAGTGTTATCAAAAGTTTTAACAACAGAGAAAAATCATGCCTTATGCTTATGAAACAGGAATAAGCACTGTGCTCGTGACTGCACAGTTCTGAAGTACTTATACATTTTGTATATCACAAAGCCATGACATGATCATCTCATTCTCTACAGGAAAATTGTGAGGGAAGCATGTTGGATGTACTCAAAGTATCCACAGCTGCTCCCACCTTCTGCACATATTTGTAATGTACCATACCAACGTCAAAACCAACCATCAACTTCGCTGTGAGGTCTGCCCAGCACCACACAGATGTTGTTTAAAAATTTCCCTGCGTTCTAATGCACTTTCAATGTCTGAATAGCTGAGCACCATAGATTTTAATTGCTGACCATAAACAAAAATATAATATCACAAGTTTGCAAACATAGGTTAGGGGAGGGGGCATCTGTTAATAATTGATTCAACATGCATTTATTTTGTAAATAGATTTTCATAGGAAAAGTTAAACTCCAACTACAGGTGCATCTCATAAAATAAGAATATCATCAATAAGTGAATTTATTTCAGTAATTCAATTCAAACGGTGAAACTCATTAATTTTTTTAAAGATGCATTACACACAGAGTAATATAGTTCAAGCATTTCTTTCTTTTAATTTTGATGATTATGGCTTACAGCTAGTGCGGTGGAATTGGCTGGCTGCGCTGACTTTAGACTTGATAAAACACAGTAGACCAACACCAGCAGATGACATGGCTCCCCAAATCATCACTGACTGTGGAAAATTTTGCATTTCATTTGGAAATCAAGGTCTCAGAGTCTGGAGGAAGAAAGGAGAGGCACAAAGTCCAAGTTGCATGAGGTCCAGTGTGAGGTTTCCATAGTCAGTGATGATTTGGGGAGCCATGTCATCTGCTGGAGTTGGTCCACTGTGTTTTATCAAGTCCAAAGTCAGCACAGCCATCTACTAGGAAATTCTAGAGCACTTCATGCTTCCCTCTGTTGACCAGCTTTACGGAGATTTTGATTTCATTTTCCAGCAGGACTTGTCACCTGCCCAAAGTACTAATACCTGGTTTACTGATCATGGTATTACTGTGCTTGATTGGCCAGCAAATTCGCCTGACCTAAACCCCATAAAGAATCTGTGTGGTATTGTCAAGAGGAAGATGAGAGACACCAGACCCAACAATGCAGACGAGCTGAAGGCTGCTATCAAGGAAATCTGGGCTTCCATAACACCTCAGCAGTCCATGCCACGCCGCATTGATGCAGTAATTCATGCAAAAGGAGCCCAGACCATGTATTGAGTGCATTCTATACTGTACATGGACATACTTTTCAGTAAGCCAACATTTCTTCATTAAAAATCCTTTTTTTAATTAGTATTATGTAATATTCTGATTTTCTGAGACACTGAATTTCAGGTTTTCAATAGCTGTAAGCCCAAATCATCAAAATAAAAGAAAGAAATGCTTAAAATAGATCACTCTGTGTGTAATGAATCTATATAAAATAGGGGTTTCACTTTTTGAATTGAATTACTGAAACCTTTTGATGATATTCCAATTTTATGAGATGCACCTGTACATGGGGAAGACTGTCCAGCCTTCTGCTCATTTAATTTTCATGAGTGGGCTAATGGCTGTATCAGGTGTGATTGTTTATCTGAGATTGTCATCGCTGGGATTGGTTGTTAGAGGAAGGTGTTGCCATTGATACTCGGAAATGAATTTGTGCCCGAACAACCAAAACCCTTAGCTGGAATTTAGGTGATATACATGTGGGAGAGCATCCAGGGACTGTGCAGCTCTTGGACACGTCCCATGTATGTTTAATATGCTTGTCCACAAAGGACTCACAGTGCACAGTAGCTGGAAAATGCAGCCTAGAATGTAAATCACACTCTTGAACGCTTGTGTGAACTTAGTCAATAGCTCCATATATTTAAGCCAGTGGTGGAATTACCCAATAATAGGTTTACTGGGCTAAATGCTGGAAATTGCCCAGTCTCTGGAAAATGTTAAAAGTACATAAAGTATTAAGATCCAAGCAGCGTAGATGGAGGTAAGGCTGCAGGTCACCTGCAGGAAAGGATCATACAGTTAACAGCGACGAGGAAACATATTTTGTCTAATAACCTATTGTGTTCTTTTTATTCAGCTTTCTATACCAGTAAATATGGTTACAAAATGTGTCTACGAATATACCTGAATGGAGATGGAACTGGACGTGGAACACACCTCTCCCTCTTCTTTGTGGTCATGAAAGGACCCAGCGATGCCCTTCTGAGGTGGCCGTTTAACCAAAAGGTCAGTGGAGTGAGGAGCTCATATTTGGGGAAACAACCATACACCCTTACTTGTAAAGCAATATAAAATATTTTCAATGTCACCCAAGTATTTCATGGCTGTAAAAGTGTCTGAAACAAGACAGACCAGAGCAAAAAAATCAGGCATCCTTTCATTGTCTGATCTACTCTAAACTTAACACAGACTATAATGGCTTATGCTTAATACAGTATATCTAAAGCCTAAACCTATAACTTTTTTATGCTTTTAGAAAAAATAAAAAAATCTTATTGTGCTGTTTATAATAATACCCTCATCCTCCAAACTGTCAGGAAAGTATACACGTATTTAAAGGAGTGCTGTTCTAATTGCCCCAATTATTCTCAGATTGTTTTAAAGGTCTAAATAATAAAAAACAAAAAACTCACATGGCGTCCAAAATGCATTTATATATTTTCTGTGCTCTGATACAGCATAAGCTTTGATTTCATTGATGCCAAGGAGGAGGTTGATGGGCCTTGGTCTCCATTTTGCCCCTCACAAAGTGCAAAGAGATGAATGTTAGTGGGAATCTCTAGCTGAAATGTATAGGTTTTTGCTGCCTGGGTTCTAGTTGGGTAGATTTCCCCTCACTTTCTGTGACACACAAGACATTGCTATGAATTGAGCTTCCAGTATCTCCCTCATTAACCATATAAATCCAATAGAGGCTGGTTACAGTGCTACTGTGGCTCCCTGTGGAGAATCCGCAGGAAGTGAGGGGAGAACCTCCACAGTGGACACAAAAAAACAAAACCTTGGCAAGGACCTAAGGCCAGACATAGATGGTTCAAATCTCGGCTGGTTCAGCAGGACTTGGCCAAGATTCAACAGATATTTATGGGCAGGCTGAATCTACCAAGTTGATCGATCAACTTGGTTGAACCAGCCTGCTGGATTTTACTTGCAATTATTGCTATCACTCTAAAACAAGCCCTCATCCATCTTTGTATCTATAAGCACAGTGAAGATGGGTTGCAGGAAAGAAATGTGCATGATTCCCCCATCAATACAGGGCGTATCGCTAGCAATAATCGCGGTCTTCGTTCCAGAGGGGACAGCTTCCCCTGCCCCCCCCCCCCCCCCCTCACAATTTCTTGGCAGGGGGGATTCTCCTGTCAACACTGTCTGTGTTGATGGGGGAATCATGCAAATTTCTTTCCTGCAACCCATGGCACCATCTATGGCCTGCCTAATCCTTCCCTAATTTATCTGAAACCAAAAAAAAAAAAAAAACCATGCTAGAGTTCCCTATTGTATTTTGCAGTTAAAAGTATGTCTGTGTCCAGACTATAGACCTTAAACTATTTAATATACTGATTGTGTATATTAGAGGGCTGCCAGCCTGCCAAGATTCTCTTATGAAAAAAACAGTGCCCATGTTGTGAAATGTAAAAATTAATGTCTTCACTGTGTTTATAGATACAAAGATGGATGAGGGCTTGTTTTAGAGTGCTTATATGGCCTTTTTAAAACGTGTAAATACCTTAGTGTGTATGATCTTGGCTCAGGTTCACGAATTAGCTCTTGAGATAGAAAACTGGTTACTAGAGTCACTAGTAACTGGTTAGTAGAGTTGAATATCTCTTTTGTCTCATAGTTTTATATCTGGCCTTATTCCTGTTTGCAGGTGACCTTGATGTTGCTGGACCAGAACAATCGGGAACACATCATTGATGCCTTCAGACCCGACATTACCTCCTCTTCCTTTCAGCGTCCTGTAAGTGAAATGAACATCGCCAGTGGGTGTCCTCTCTTCTGTCCCCTCGCTAAACTGGAAGGCAAGAATTCATACATTCGGGAGGATACAATATTCATTAAGGTCATTGTGGATCTCTCTGGCCTTTAATATCATGGATACCTTCCCAAAACAACTTGGCATTTAATAAGCCTGGCTTTTTCGACATTGTCAGGTCCATTAAGGATGGAAGATGTAAAGTTGGCTTTGTTTTGCCTTCAGCTCCCTCTGGTGAATTTTGTATTAGGCCTGCCCTTTTTTTTTACTCTTTGCAAGTGTAAGACGTGTACAACAGAAAAGCATGTCAAATATTTTCTTATGGGCCCTAACTATTTGTAAGTCTACCTTTGATACAAGACGCACCCTTGCTGTGGAAGAGCATACTGTTTATAAGGGGGTGCCATGTCTGTATGGGTATTGTACTTGTGGAAGAATTGAAAAGAAAATACAACATGTCAATGTATCCCAGCTGATCAGACGTAAATCAAGGAAAGGCATGACATGATAGGAGACTCTTTGTACCAATCAAATATTTGTTTTTCATCATCTGGCCTCTGCATTAGCTTGTCATCTAATTGGTACTTGGTGGCCAGCTAGACGCGTTCCTTTTAGACACTTTTTATTCATGGGGTTCCCTGTCTTCTTGGTGGAATTTTGTAGACTTTGAGGTTTTGTCTTTTTTTTCCATGGTTTGCTAAATTGCTGCTCCTTTGCATCCTCAGGAATACTGCTCTTTTCTCACCTTTTTGTTATTTAATTTTTAATTTCCAGAGTTGGAAATTTGTGGAGAGAAGGTTTTTCCTTTTGAATAGACCTTTCGTGGAGAAAGTGGACTGTAAAAATGTATTTTTATAGGGCAGTTTTTTCCCCCGTTGTCACTGATTATTTAGATTTTTGCTTGTTCATAAGTTCAAAATGTGATCATGTTTAAGGTGCAGTGGCCCTTTGCAATCAATTAGAGTTCACAAGACCTAGATTTGTTGGTGTTGAATTCTAATTGAGCGTTATGTGCAACAGCACTTTTTTCACTTATTCAGCAAAAATTTCCCAAGTTAGTAAGTGTAGTTGTGTCCCAGCATCCTTCATCTCTAGATAACAGGCAGTTGGACAGCATTGCAGCATACAGCTGACCTGTATCCTTCTTAGACATCAATGTGGGACCGTGAAGGCGACCCACATCCTTTTCACGTAGGTTCATCCATGACTGGTCCCGATACCAAGTCAAATCACTAAACTTAATCTGTACATCCTGTATTTGAAGTTTAGCATTTATTGACTTCTCTCAAGAAGAATATCCCTTCAAATGAAATGCGATAAATCAGTGTGCACTTTAACACCCTAGTAGCCTTTCAGTTATCTTTTATTTGTACCCACTTCTAACCCATCATAGATCATCCCATGAATAGTCCTGTTCTTTTCCTGTGGATGCAAAGGACCATACTTTGAATTTGGTTTGAGGTTTTTCATTGATGACATGGCACTAGCTCTACTCTTGTAAATGTTACTTGAGGTATAAGATGTCCACGCTGAATGGCTTTTTATAAAGAGTTGTTGTTTTAGGTCCATTTTCTGACAAAAAGATGAAGTTGTGTTTATAAAACTAAAGATTGGGGAAATTAATGAAAACTTTCTAGTTTCTATGGACAGTGAGTTTGATGCGGACACATGATTCAAAATGGCTGTCAATAGATTCGAATTTTTAAAATGGGGAGTTTTGGTGAATATCTGAACTTGTAGTATTTAGGGAAAACTTTAATTTTTATCATTCTTGCTAAATAAAAAAAAAATAATAATAATTCCAAGAAGCAATAGGATGGACAAACTTAATATGGAAAGATGGGACATTCTAAAAAAAAATTGAAGTCCTCTCTCATGTGAGCGTGACTCGCTGCACAGTGAATATGTGGCACAGAGGTTGTCCCTCAATGTACAGACATTACAGCTTTTAACTCCAGCCTACGGTTTCCTTTTGGAACTCCCATCTTAATTTAGTTTTTCGTGTCAAACTTTAAGTAATGACACATAGAGGGTGTCCTCCTTTTCATTCTTGTTTCTTAGGGACCAGATGCCATCATTTTAAATTTCACTTGCACTACTGCTGCTAGTAGTGTTTTAACTTTCATACACAATCATAAAGTGTCTGAAATAACACAATTTGACTTGCCAATAAAGTATTGACAGCAGAGGCCATGGGTATTTAGCTGTTGCCCATGGAGGTGTAGGTTATCTCCCTATGTTGCTGCCATGAAGAATCTGAGACAAGTCCACTTTTTAATTAGTGTGCTGCCATTTCCCTGACTTTGAGTGAAAGGCGGTGGAGTGCCTCTCACAGTCAGTATGAACTTGGACATTATGTACCAGGGAATAGGTAAAGCCATTGAAAAGAGCCTCTATGGGTTTTACAACCACTGGAAGATAGCTTAGTGTAGAGAGGTCTTCCAAAGAAAGCTTAGGATATATATTTTATCCCCAAACCCAATGGTACTCTCCACACTGTTGCAACAGGCGATGGCAGAAGTGGCACATGTGGGATTGGCTGTTGGAAAATGTGTATAAGAAGTAGTTATGGTTGTCATAATTGCTTGTTGTTGGCAGCTAGCTGTATCTCTGTATAGCCCATTCATCTCCATGGGTGGTGGAATAGGTTCAGCCACCTTGTATGTGCCTATGAACAGTGGCAGTTTGATCGTCCAGGCCTTCTCTGGCATTGAGCTTGTGAACAGTGTGGACCGTATATACTGGTGTTTGGTTATGTGGATGGCCAAATGTGTTGCACATCAGAGTGCCCACTGCCGAGGAGATATCTTGGGCAGTCTGATCTGTCTGTATTTGGGCATTTTTAAATTCTCCAATTAGAACTTTCTTACATTGCCGCTACATGAATAGTAGTGCTGCTACTAGTAACCCCTCCACATACAGCTTCCTTTTACCACAGATCTGTGGACCATACCATTGGCTTTCATCGGTGTAAGCTCATTGGAGGGTTGATGTTCTGAGAACCCCTTGCCTAACTACCACCCCTAAGAATGTTCGTGTGCCCGCCTGACACAATGCTAGTTGTGCACTGGCCGAGCTTCACATGCTTCTTAATTTGGTTAGTTGATGTGTGGCTTCACCCCGTGTCTCAGCACTAGCACTGCCTGTTTAGTGGTTGGTAACCAATTAAACTGCTGCATGCCAGTCCTAGACCTCATGATAGCAGCAGGCCCTCTCAGGGCTGATTGGTAGGCACTAAAGTTCTTGGCAAACTTTGGTTCACTGAGAATGAATGGTAGTTGGACAAGCTTTATTGGGGAGGTTAAAATTTATGTAGAGGCAGCGGGTGCCTCTGCCTCTGCTCTGTATATATAAACAAAGTTCTAACTAGAGAATTTCTTTAAAGGATAAGAGCTTAAAATACTAAAGGACCTCCTTGCTTTCCTGAATAAATACAGACTGCAGATGCAGCCGAGGCTTGTCCTGTGAGGCAATACTGCTCTGACCATAGATAATATACATTAAACATAGAAAACAGGAGCACCCATGTGATTCTGGTTAATAGAGGAATGCTCACCTTACTCAAATGGCATTAAAAAAAATGGCCATTTCTCTTATCACTAACTCAGAATATACTTTGTTCCTGTCCAAACAAACTTTCTTTTAAATCCATATACTTGTCTCCTAGAAAGAGTCTTCAGTGGTTATCTTCTGATCCATATAGCAACTTTATAAAGTTGTTGTTTTTTTAACCTCCACAGAACTGCTTTGGTTTGGAATCCTAGTAAAGGAATCTGTGGAGGTTGCTTCAACGGCTCTGACATTGCTGGTAGGAAATAAACTGCATAAATGTGTAAAGCCTCATACACATGATCAGATTATCGGACAATATTTAGTCCGTTTTTTTGTTGCATGCTAGTCTGATATGGAAAGTGAAGAGGTTACTTTCCTATGAAAATTCTCGTACAACAGAATTCAACTTCAGAAGTGATGTCATGTGTTGAATTGTTTAGTTCTGCTCTTACGATTTTTTTCAGACGAAAACTGTACTAATTAAAATGAAAATCGGACGTTGTGTTGACGTACGATAAAAATGTTATAGCCTGAACATTCATCTTTTGTGTTGTACGAAATTTCATATTCAGCTATCGAAAGCACTACACTAACGATCCGAAAATCGACAGATCGCTCGTTGGACAAAATTTTACTTCCAATTTTTCTTATCGTGTGTACGGGCCTTTAAACACATCGGAATGTGACTGCTGAAGAGCCCAATTTTAAAAAATGGAAAGAAAAAAAATATATATATTGCATGGAAAATGTCTGTTCTAGGCTCAGCTTACACCTTCCTGGAGAAGGCAGGAATAAGCACTGCCTGGCACTGGGCAAGACCAGGTTGTGAGAAGGAACGGGTCATCACCAGCAGTCTGTATTTACATCAAGTTTGATGAGGTGGGTGCCCTTAGTTATGAAGTGCAGCTATCCTTTAAACATAGTCATAATAGTTCCTTTTGGAAAGGCCTGCTTGTGATCATAGCCTTAAAGCAGAACTTAACAAAAGACTGAGCGCAGGCAGGCTGTTATCGCAGAAGAGACATGCAGTACCAACCTGACAGCTTGCAGTCTTCTGTGGCATATAAACGGAGCTGTGCAGCTCAGTTTACATTGCCGGCATGATCCCTGTGTGCGTGCACAGGAGTTATGTCATTCCATGCTGATCCGTGGAGGTGGCTGAAGACCACACCATGGAGAAGATGCCAGCATGGACCCAAGCTGTTAGAGTAGGCAAGTTTAGTTCTGATTTACTGGGTATTTTCTAGGGGAAGAAACGAATCTGGTAAATCGGACCATATTGCAGGTTAGTACATAGAGGAAACTGCATATCATTCAATTACGGTAGTCACTATGCTAAGCCCCCACTATCAAAAGTGTCTGAAATTAGAACAGTCTGTCTTGCTTAATGCTTCCGTTGTGTGCTGTGAAGAAGGGTTTAAAGAACCATCTTCTCCCCCACACACCCATTGAACACTTTAAACAATAATAAACTGGCCCTCTCTAGCCATGTAGATAAAGCAATGTGTGCAAGCAGCAGCGGACTTACGACAGCACCGGGGTCCTTAGCACACTGGCTGTGTCCTGCTGGCTAAAAGAATCTCAAGACATCTGAAAGTAAACCTGTCATAAGAGGAAAATGGGAGCTGCCTTTTTTTTAAAAGTTCTAGATACCTGGCAGTCATGTTTACCTACTAGAACCTTCTGAGTCACAAAAAAGGAATTCCAAGATCTTTCCTACAATCTATAATCTGCATGCTTGCTTGGGGTGACTGATTTGTCAGGCGGCCAGGCAACAAGCATTTTCAGAAGGAGCTCCTCATTATTCACACAGCAGGACTGGCCTGGGTCAGCTAAGGGTGCTGCTGAGCTGAAGTGGATTCATGTGATGGCAGGCTTTGACTACTTTCACACACAATGGACTTCATCTACATTTTTAGAGCTTGGCCCCCTGTGTGCCTGTCATGGCACTCACAGGGGTCCGGCCATTCTGGAACTATTCAGCCTTTATTATATCATTGACTCCATTGCCCACCAAGTACCATTTAGGATTCTGAATTGCGAGAATTAGGCAAGCTGGCCATTTCTGATGACCTGAAAATTCTGGTTGCCTGTGTTATACTTATCCTCTGTCTGCAATACTTCTAGAGTCACTGATTGGGAAAGTCAGTCAAGTCAGAAGTCGTGACCTGCACACTTGTTCCAGATCAGTGATGGGAATTATTGAAGCCATTGGATCAGTTTGGCAGAAAAGAAACCAGCATCTTCATAGGAAAGTCATCATTCAAAGTCTCCATACTTCTTCAGTATCTGTTTTATTTGACATAAAAGTTAACCGCAATTCAACATGACCTATGTTTACTGCAACTGGGTGCTAAAAAGCTTGCTAACAGTTGGCTTTAAATTGCTACTTGCTGAGTAGATTGCATTGGTTTTGTTTGTGTCAATTTTGGTTGCTAAGAAACTATGGCAATATATTGTTTTTTCCCTTTTGTTATTTTCATTTTCTGACTTAAACATTTTGGTTTAGTAGTCAAATTAGGTATTGGTTTAATTAGCCACTAGATGGAACTGGTGAGCCAAGTGAATTCTCCACTAGGGCAGCTGGCATGCTAGCACAGCCTTCACCACCAGAGGGAGCTGATGAGCTAAGGAACCTGGAGGATGGAGCTCATGGGACATTTTTCTGCTCTATTGCCTCTAGATAAATGACTGTTCTTGCCCCACAGACTGGAGATGCTCCAGAAGAGTGTCAGGACTTATTGTGGACTGGATGCTTCCACTTCCACATGCATAGAGTTAATAAGGACAAATCGTTATATTTGTGTTAACCCTCTTGGAGAAAGAAAACAAAGACTAATTGAAGGTAAAATGAAGATTCAGATTAACATTTTCATTATTACTAGACTATAAATCTATGGACTGTGGACGTGGCATTGAATGTTTTCTTGAGTTGTGGTATGGACTTGGATTTCTTGCAGGTAAAATATTGTTTTCTGTAGGTAAAGGATTGAGGGGTGGAGGTTTAATGTAAATTTTAATAGTTATAGATGATTATACAAGTCTTTAGCAAGACCTCTTATGTAGAATGTATAGTAACTGAATGCAATTTATTCATATGTACTTTAAAATAGACCTAAAAATGATGAGAGGACTCTGTAAAAATGATGAGAGGACTCTGTAAAAATGAGAGGATCTGTGGATTTTTTTTTCAGTCTGTACCTCGTTAGAGAAGATTACTAGTGACACAAGAAATCTCATTAACCGAAACAGGCTGCATTTTTTTTTTTTTAAGAGGTGGGAAAATGTCACATCTTTACCCTGTCTGTGTTCCCCTTAGGGCACGGGTGTCTAACTGGTGGCCCTCCAGTTGTTGCGGAACTACAAGTCCCATGAGGCATCGCAAGGCTGACAGTTACAAGCATGACTCCCAAAAGCAGAGGCATGATGGGACTTGTACTTCTGAAACAGCTGGAGGGCCTCCAGTTTGACATCCCTGCCTTCGGGGAAATTGGCCTTCAATCCCTTTGTTGATGTTTTTGCCAAGACAGGAAAAGAGGTGAAAATGATACAGACACCATTAAATACTGCAGGATTTATAACCCGAGTCAGATTTCTGCTTTAGGATGCCTATACATGAAGGCAGAACCGATTCCCCCCATATTACTACTGAGTGCCGGTTCACGTTTGTGGGTTGCGGGAACGCTGCGAATATACAGCGTGTTCCTACATCGCATCCGCACCCCTGGCAGTTCACACTGCCATATGCGATACGCTGGGGGTGTCAATTAAAAGTTAACGACACCCCCAGATCAGATCGCATATTGCAGTGCGATCTGCAAGTTGGCACAGAATTGGATCGCACTAGTGTGAACTACCATGTGATCCGATTCTTGCACCGGACCCTTTTTTTGGTCCGCAGCAATTTGGTGCGATTGCGGTGGGAATTCAGCCATACAAACTGTATGGCTGAACTTACACCGCACAGAGATCGCATGTAATTTTAGGAGCAGTGCCCTCCGAATTACATGCGATCTCTGTGATCGCACAAATGTGAACCGGCACTGAAAGCTGACAACGTTTTAAAAAGCCGTGTTGGTAAAACAAAAAATAATAGGATAGTAAAAGGTAAAAAAGAGAGACTACAACGCTCTAATAATGAGTATTAACCCTGCTAAATTTTCTTCGTTGGGGGAGGATTTTATGTAAATAGAGAAATGATTACACATCTCACTGGACAGCTACGCAACCTCACAAATATAGAATAAAAAATAGCATTTTAGATGTAGAATATATAACTATAATGAGGAAACGCTTCCGACTTTTGTACATAGGGTTCGTTGACTAAAGGAGTTGTTAAGGCAGAAGTTTTTTTTCTAACTTAATGCATTCTATATATTAAGATAAAAAGCCTTCTGTATGAAGCAGTCTCCCCAAATACTTACCTGAGCCCCCATCTCTATCCAGCGATGTCCATGAGTCCCTCAGCCGCCCGGGACTCTCCCTCCTGATTGGCTGAGACACAGCAGTGGTAGCCAATCCGGAGAGAGAGAGGAGGCGGGACTAACCAGACACAGCGCTGCAGCTCAGCTCGGGTGCCCCCCCCATTGCAAGCTGCTTGCTGTGGGGGCACTCGACAGAAGGGAGGGGCCAGGAGCAGCAAAGAGGGACCATAGAAGAGGAGGATCTGGGCTGCGCTGTGCAAAACCAACTGCACAGAGGAGGGAAGTATAACATGTTACAAAAAAAAAAAAAAAGAGACTTTACAATCACTTTAACTACTTACCAGCCAGTTTACATCAATAAACCTCTTGGGCAGCAAGTGGTTTTACCAGAAGTATGGCTCGTTTACCCTGGTATTGTTACCTATAGTCAGTGATGGGCTTTCATGTAAAAGTGATCTGGGTGGCTGTATCTAAATTACTTTTACTGTGCTGTTCAAACAGGAACCCTGGGATCTCTGTAAGGGGTCTCATCAGCTGCCCATACAGGAATATCCATTGCCCCATCTCCTCTGTGATGAATGAAGCCAGAAGTGATGAGGAATGAATCACTTCTGATTTTAGAGCTGGCTCTGCCTGTTACAGCCAGGGAAGCATCTGATCAAACACAATCTGTGTGTATTCAGATGCTATGAAGGGCAGGGGAGATCTTGGGGTTCTTATAGAGTTGAAATTAAATGAAAGAAAAGAAATTAAATGAAAAAAAAGAAATTAAATGAAAGAAAAGAAATTAAATGAAAACAAGAAATTAAATGAAAAAAAAAAAAATTAAATGAAGAAAAAAATTAAATTAAATGAAGAAAAAAATCAAATTAAATGAAAACAAAAAATCAAATTAAATGAAAACAAAAAATCAAATTAAATGAAAACAAGAAATCAAATTAAATGAAAACAAGAAATTAAATGAAAAAAAAAATTAAATGAAAACAAAAAATATTTACATAAAAAAAGAAATTAAATGAAAAAAAATATTTACATAATAAAAAAACACAAAATAAATTTATAACACCCCTGGGCTCACATGTAAATGCAAGCAAAGCAGTAAGGTCCAGCACATATATGTAAACTGTGATTGCATTATACATTTAAAGGATTGTTCTGAACATCGGAGTGAGAGCAAGAGCCATAGCTCTTGATTAAAAGCCTTTAGGCCCCTTTCACATGGGCGCCTCCGCTAAGTGAAATCTGCTTGCTCAGCAGGGGATCTCACTGCTTGATTCCCGCTGAGCAGGTGGATTACCGGTCTGTGCTCAGCTATCCAGAGTGGACACGGACACAGTCCCGCTTTCCGCTATGGGGCAATTGGATTGAAATGGACCACTTGTACATTTCCATGCTATCTGATTTGCCAGACGGATGAGGAATAGGACCACCATCTGCCCCTGTTTTTGGTGGACAGGATTGGATGGTGGCAGGTGTTGCTAACATCAGCCACTCCATAGAAGAGACTAGAGGGTCCGATCAGGTCTGCCTAAAATACTGACAGGTGGACTGATCAGACAGCCCGTGTGAAAAGGAGTCTTACAGGTTATCAGTTGAGAGTTAGGGCTCTTTCACACACGGAGTCAGTCAGGCGGACTCTGTTTTTCTCAGCGGAGGGATCGATCTGCCGATCCCCGCTGAGCAGGAGGATGACAGCTGTGTCTCCGCGCTGTTTGCAGAGACACAGCTGTCAGGTCCCCATGCATCTCTATGGGGGAATCGGATGGGATCCGATGTCCCATAGAGATGCATAGGGTGACCCTTCAGGTCCGCCAAAAAAACTGATGGGTGGATCTGAATAGCCCGCCTGTGTGAAAGGGCCTTTAAAGAATTTCTTTGAACAATTGTAGATACCTTGTAGTTAGTCGTCATTTGACAGGTGTTCACAATTTTAAATCTTGACCTGTTTGGCATCTATTTACTCAATGCAAGATCAATTTTATATTTTACCTGAAAATTGATATATTGTGTTTGTACCAAAGTCCATTTAAGTATTTTTTTTTTTCCCTGAAAATATGAGTTTGATAATAGGCTATCGTAGCACATTTTTGTGTTTACTGTGCGACACAAAAATTTTGAACAATCACCATTTTATTCCCCAGGGCCTCTGCTTTCAGATAAATATAATTCCTGGGGATTCTTCTATGTGATGTTTTAGCAAACAATGGAAATTTTTACGTGTATATGAAAAATGGCAGAACTGCCCTGGAGAGCAATGTGGTTAAAGCTTTTGTTACTAGAAAGGTAAAGGCAGCTCATGCTGTGACCTGTAAAGGGGCATCTGTATCCCTGTGGCGGTGTTCTCATGGATCGAGTAATGTAGGCAAAGAATAGTATTGCAAGCAGAGCTCACCTACTCCATGAGTGGATCACCATAGGGATGTGGTATGTGCTGTGTACAACTAGAGACTGAACATAGCTTCCACTATAGTGTACTCCATTATATAAACATGAAGGGGACATTTATAAATATTGTATGGAATTATTTAGGCTGAGCGATATAAGTATTCCAATATATTTATAGGTAAACTAACCTCTGAAATGTAATCCTTTGTATGGATAGTTTAATTTGAAGGAGAAATAGGGGCCTCTTGGGCTGTACCTCCCCTATGGGTCACAGGAGAGCACTGAGTTTTGCACTCCTGTTACCCAGGTTCAGCCGACAGCGGACTAAAGCCCACTGTCGGCTGATGTCACAGAGCTATTAATATAGGGATCCAACTCTGATGCCGGAATCGGCAGCTGGCTCAGGCTCTTAGTGAGCCATTGAGAGCTGGGCACTCTGCTGGAGTGCTGGAGGGGAAGAGAACCAGTGACAGTCACCGGCTCTCTGTTCACTGAAAACCGAGAGTTGAGCGATCAGCGGTGATGTCTTTGTTCTCTGTCATACAAGCAGCGAAGGGGGAGGGGGGGGGGGGGAGAGACAGACACTGGTTTCACCTTGGTGAGTATGATTGATGATTGATTATTTTATTTTAATCCTGTAAACATATATTTTATTTTTGCAGTGTATACCTTAAAATTGGGATGTGATTTACATTAGCAAGTGTGTAAATGAGTTTTCTTTTTGTAATAAAAATGAAATGTCAACAGGGGATTATATTATTATATGCCTATGTACAGGCGGTCCCCGGGGTTACAAACAAGATTAGGTTTGTTCTTAAGTCGAATTTGTTTGTAAGTCAGAACAGGTACATTTTTTAAGATTATCTCCAGCCAAATGAATAATTTTAAGTTTTTTTGGATAGCATAGGGAAGGTTAACACCCCTTTCCAAGGACATTTGTTTTGCTGTCTGTACCCCTGTTCAGATTTCCTATCACTTTCTGGATTTTTAAAATTGTGTGTTGTTGTGGAAACAAGGATTGGTAATGAAACTTCAGTGGAGACACCTTCTTCCCATGAGAATTCTTACAGGAGTAAATTTCCCTTCCTAGGGGGAGATTTCTACTCACTTCCTGTTGTCTCCCTTCGTTTGTAACCCGGGGATCGCCTGTATTTCCATATTGCACTTTGCTTCATTTCCTATTTAGGATATATGATGTGTCACATCCCAAACAGAACTTAAAGCGGAGTTCCACCCAAAAGTGGAACTTCCGCTTTAGGGAGTCCTGACCCCCCGACATGCCACATTTGGCATGTCATTTTTTTGGGGGGGGAGCGGGTACCTAGTTTTGACAGGTACCCGCTCCCACTTCCGCTCGGAGCGCCGCGGCGCCCTGAGCGGAAGTTCTCCTCTCCCCCTCCCTCCCTGCAATCTTCTGGGACACGTCAGAGGTCCCAGAAGATTGCCGGCCAATCACGGCGCGCGGCGCGACTCGCGCATGCGCAGTGGGTACCCGGCTGTGAAGCCGCAAACTGTTACAGCCGGGTGCCCACAGCAGTGATGCCGGCGCCGAGGGAGAGGATCGAGGCTTCCGGCGGCCGCATCGCTGGACCGTTGGACAGGTGAGTAAATGGCTGGAACTCCGCTTTAAAGGCACACAATGCGTTTGATCTCTGAGGGAGTTGACATGTAGATTGTAATCATGTCACAGTCATTATATACAAAGTTGCTAAACATTTGTCTTTTTTTGTTTAGTTTTAAATGTGCCTCATTTCCAGTGCGGCTGAGGACATCTGGTCAGCCACTAGTGCCAAAGGTCTACAGTGAAATAGAAACATGTTGGGGGTCTTATGCCTTAGTAGAGGAGAAGTATACCCAACACTATTTTGGCTGTTCTCCATTCCTGGGATCACAGTAGTGCAGTGCTGTTCTCCATTCCTGGGATCACAGTAGTGCAGTTTGTTCTCCATTCCTGGGATCACAGTAGTGCAGTTTGTTCTACATTCCTGGGATCACAGTAGTGCAGTTTGTTCTCCATTCCTGGGATCACAGTAGTGCAGTTTGTTCTCCATTCCTGGGATCACAGTAGTGCAGTTTGTTCTACATTCCTGGGATCACAGTAGTGCAGTTTGTTCTCCATTCCTGGGATCACAGTAGTGCAGTTTGTTCTACATTTGTGCGACCTGTTTTCAGCTGACTGTGTGCTAAAGCCCTCTGTTGGTATCTTTGTAGAGCCTTGCACTGGCTCTGTGACATCAGCCAACCATATAGTTAGGATCCACCCACATGCCTGAGGGACACAGCAGACCACCTGGGGACTGATGGTCGCTTTTTTGTTTATAGTGCAAAAAAAAAAAAAAAAAATCGCACAGGTGATCAAGAACCACCAACAGAAAGCTCTGTTTGTGGGAAAAAGGACACCAATTTTATTGGGATACAGCACCGCACGTCATTAAGGGGGTAAATCCTTCTGGTCCACATTTGGTTAAAGTGGTTCTAAAGGCAGAAGGTTTTTTTTTTTTTTTTGTATCTTAACCACTTAGGCCCCGGAGGATTTGGCTGCTAAGAGACCAGGCCCTATTTTGCGATTCGGCACTGCGTGATTTTAACAGACAAATGTGCGGTCGTACAACGCTGTACCCAAACTAAATTGACGTCCTTTTTTCCCCCACAAACAGAGCTTTCTTTTGGTGGTATTTGATCACCTGTGCAATTTTTATTTTTTGCGCTATAAACAAAAAAGAGCGACAATTTTGAAAAAATATTTTTCACTTTTTGATATGAAATTCTCAAAAAAAAAAAAAAAATTTAAAAATCTAAAATTTTAGGCCAATTTGTTTTCTGCTACAAGTTTTTGGTAAAAAAAAAAATCGCAATAAGCGTATTTTGATTGGTTTGCGCAAAAGTTATTGCGTTTACTAACTACGGGAAAAATGTATATATAATTTTTTTTTTAAACTAGTAATGGCGGCGATCTGCGTTTTTTTTTTTTTTTTTTTACTCGGGACTGCGACATTGCGGCAGACAGTACTTGGGGGTACCAGTGACATTACTACAGTAATCAGTGCTATAAATATGCACTGTTACTGTCAAAATGACACAGGCAGGGAAGGGGTTAACTTTATTGGTGATCAAGGGGTTAAGTGTGTCCCTAGGGGTGTGATTCTAACTCAGGGGGTGTGGCTTGTTAGATCATCACAGAGACATGCGATCATACATAGTAGGATTGCATAGCCTCTGTGATAATCTAAGGAGAATGACAGACTGCTGTGTTTACATCAGCCGTCTGTCTTTCTCCCTCTGCAGCGGGAGATCGTGAGTGATCGGCGGCCATCAGAGCTGCCGGTCACATGCGCTAGCTCCCCAGGGAACGAGCGGGGGGCACTCGCTCGTCCCCTATAGGCAGCTGAGCGAGCGATGTACGGATACGTCACTTTGCCCAGCAGCGGTAGAGTGCTGCAGTATATGTGCGCTCGGCGGGGTAAAGTGGTTAAAGTATTATACATTAAGATTGAAAAAAGCTGCTGTGTGCAGCCAGCCCCCCTCCGATCCAGTGATATTACACAAGAGACTCAGCTGTCTGGGACTCTCTCTTCTGATTGGCTCCCTCTTCTATCAATCAAACTCAGTGAGCAAATGAGGAGGGAGGGTGGGGCTGAGCGCAGCTCCATGTCTGAATGGACACACAGCTGTGGCTCGGCTCAGGTGCCCCCCCATTGCAAGCTGCTTGCTGTGGGGGCATTCAACAGGCGACCAGAGAGAAGTGGAGGATTTGGGCTGCTCTGTGCAAAACCACTTCACAGAGCAGGTAAGTACCTAACATTTTTTTTTTTTTTTAAAACTAGACATTAAAGTTTTATATTAATTCCACTGAAGGTGCTTAAAACATTAATATGCATTAATAAGATTGTTATAGAGGGTCCTAAAGAAGTAATATGTGCTGCTGGTGGAACAGCCATTAAAGTGAACTTGTTGCTTTGTTACAGGTCCATTCAAAGGTAATGCTAATCAGTCATCCCATGAAAATCAGCAACTGGTCATTGTGATGTGTGGCAGCATTACCATCAAAGTAAATAGGTGAAAAGTTCATTGAGGAGCTTGGCTTAAGGCTTTGATCCTACCCAAGCCTCACTTAAATGCCTAGCTAGATAGTGTACCAAGATGAACTCCCTGATGCCAGTGCTGTAAGCAGTGATCCACAAACTGTGCTCAGTTTTTATCTACCTGGCCTTTGGGGGGTAAATCAGTGTATGTGCTTTTGGAGCCATTCATTTTGAATGGCTCCATAAAGGGGTGTGTGTTGCTTCAAATGCAACCTGCACCAAATTTGGCATGTTGAGGTGTGTCAGATTAGGCAGCCCACTTACAATGAAGGGGTTGTGCAATGTACCCACAAGTCCTAAAAATGTGCATGTTGTGAAACACAGCGTTGCAGAAGCATTTTTGAGTTTATTTATTGGGGGTTTTTTTGTCATTATCCATTGAAACAGAGGCAAACTGCCCCTATATTTATACTTGTCTGTATCACCTTCATCACCGTAACAAAACTATTTATGATGATATTTAAAACTGATTTAAAAGTATTACATGGCTTATACAATACATGAAATTAAACACTTTTTTACAAACTTTGTTGCATGAAAAATAACTGTTTTAACAATGTTTGGAGTTGAATAAAATTTATCATGATCTGTTCGCTCATCTCATTATTGTAATTTGGTTTTCGATTCATCTACACATGGGCTTGTCACTGGAAATATTTAAAGAATTTGTAATTACCTGCCTCTGTTTGGTATTTGATAGGAGATGGCATACAGCTGATTAATATTACCCAATCTCATAAGACCTAGTGAACAATTTGGAAAGTAATCTCCAAAATGAATTCCCTCGTAGGACACACGCACCCAAACACTTCACATAGTACAGAGGTTGCTAGGGCTCCTTGCGCAATTTCTGCCCCTCACATAAGTTGCCCTGACACCATTCATCCTTTTGGCTATCTGGAAGAAGGTAATTCTTCCCAATGTCCACAAGTGTAAGGAGCATTCATCCCACTGATGAGTTGTAAATAATAATTTTTAGCAGGGGTTCCCTGAGACCTGAAAATTATTTCAAGGGTTCCTCTGTGTTGAGAGAGGCTGACATATAGACAAGCAATTCCCAGCAGTTTAGACTGCCCATACATAGGACAGTCACATATTGGTAGCACCTGACCCCCCCTGTCGGGCAATGTGTCTGCTCAGCACTCCATAAATCTGCAAACAAAAAATTAGACTTCATAATCACGTGCAGGCAGTATTTATTTGTACAGATCTCAAGAAGGGAAAAAAATAGAACAGCCGACGTTAGAAAATATAGGGCAAGGATTATGGAACTTGAAACAGTATTGCTGGCACCCACACGGGGGGAGGGCTTTTTCAGACAATTTCAAACAAACTTCATAACATCACTGTTATTGTAACTTAAAACCTGTTTTTTGCCTTGCAATGACAAGCCCCTCTCACTAACCTTTGTTTCATTGCATGGGATTAAAAATAAATTAGGAGCGATGGGTAAGTCCTGTGTAAGTGGAGTTGGAGCTTACACAGGACTGTAGAGTGGTTGCTGCTTCTTCCATACCCAGAAGTACTTAGTGTTTCCTGATATAAACAGTTGTGGTGGAGCAAAGCAAGTATGTGCTGTTGGAGATGTATGCAAAATGTCTTGCTTTTACACTAGGTGTGCAAAAAGTATAGTGTTTGCATCCAGAATGGGCAAAAGTGTTCTGGCATGGTTTCTTAAATTAACACTTTTATACATTTGAAGTCTCCTCAGAAATATCACATTTTCCGATCACTTCCCTTGGCAAAAATCATAAAATGCATTCTGTAAAACAGCCTAGAGAAATGGGTGTCAATAAATAGAGAGCCTGCACCCGTTTCTGGAGGCAAAATTGACTAAATGAAATACTTGCAATCAAAATTTTTTAAGTTTAAGACCTCATTGGTTTTTATTGCTCTCCTTGGGGAAACCAATAGGAAATCCTTCTATTCCTGAACCAGTGACAACCAAAGCATTTTGGGAGATCTCCTACTGGGGACACCTGTTCTGTGACTAACCATCAAAGCTGGGATTTTCTATGAGTTTAGGCTGGTTTAAACTCTCTTCTTGTGTCACCAGTACAAAAAGTAAAGCTAAGTGTCTCCATTAAGAGACTCTGCAACAAAAACAGTCAGATTCCAACCTTCCACAACTAGAAAAACAGATTACATAAAAAGGAATCCAGGAGAAAACATTTTCTATTCTTAAACATACAAGCTCTTATAGTTAAGATGCTGGAATTTAAAAGAATGCACAACAAGAATTTAGGATGCCACAAAATATAATGAAAATAAATATACGCTAATATTAAACTGACAAGTTTCACAGGCCCTTCTGTGGTCATCTGAAGAGTTTATCAATAAAGGAAAATCCTCCTGAGCGCCTTTAATGTCTTGGTGACTGACTTACTTCTGGATGGTGCTGTCTTTTTCCAAACATTCTTAGTAAAAAGGACACCAAAAGATCCAGAGGACTCATAATGGACACATACCTCCAGATAACATTCTAACTGCAATTTTATGTCATGTTCTTCTGCCCATCGTAATCCATAACACAACGCAGAGACCAGAATTTGGTGGCTGGATGCAGGCATAGCCAGATTATAAAAAAAAAAAAAAGATGTGGATAGCTTCTCAGCTCATGTGGGACGGCAGCCAAGAGCTAGACGCCAGCAGATCCACGGAGCTGCGCTGGGATTGGGGTGAACGCCACACTTTAATTGTAAAGTCATCGCTGACGCTGAGCAGCAATTCCTGATCCACCGGACAGAAAGCCACAGAGTTCACTACGTCCTCATGAGGCAGCTTGGCTAGGCAGACATTGTAATGACGGTCCCAGATGTAGCCGCAGCGATCCTCTGCTCCACTGGACCAAGACAAAAAAAAAAAAGCTTAATTAGTAGTAGCCTTTTTTACAGTATGAGAGAAAAACGAACTTAAAACAGCGCTAAACACCTACATATGAATAAAACGATTTTGTAGATAGTAATAATTAAAATCATATGTGTGTGAATAAATTAATTAATGTGCAGCTGCTGTGCATCCAAGACAATTATTGGAAAAAAGTGTACAAATTATTAAACAGCACTGGCAACCAACATGTGATATATAAATAAATGATCGAATTGATATAAACAATACTGGATAAAAATATCATAAAAAGTCTCTCATATAAATTAGATATAATATATTAAAGTGCTCAGGTGCAAATCTTTATTCTACAGTGCAGATAATAAATAAAGGTGCTCAGATGCAAATCCTTCCAGATATACAGGTGCTCTCATGAGTGACCCTCCAGGTCCCCTACTCACCACACTGTAGATAGATATATCAGCGTTTGACATAGACTGATGGGACTTGTGATGTCCGAGCTTCAATGTTTCATCCAAACTATTAGGGAAAAGCCTCTGATGGGATTGCTCCAGTGGGATGTAGATCATATATCCCGATATATGTGAATGAAAAGAGGGGCCAGTAGTGTAATACATTCAAATAATATAATTTTATAGTCCCCCAAATCTTTATATATACTCACAAGAAAGAAAGTTGAAATTCGCATTGAAAAAACAAACAGGAACGCCGCAATTGGCGTGCGTTCCACAGAATCCAGGAAGCCCGACCGGAAGTGACGTTGCGTGGCTCCACGCCGGAAATACGTCTTTTTTTTCCGGCGTGTTTTTTCAATGCAAATTTCAACTTTCTTTCTTGTGAGTATATCTAAAGATTTGGGGGACTATAAAATTATATTATTTGAACGTATTACACTACTGGCCCCTCTTTTCATTCACATATATCGGGATATATGATCTACATCCCACTGGAGCAATCCCATCAGAGGCTTTTCCCTAATAGTTTGGATGAAACATTGAAGCTCGGACATCACAAGTCCCATCAGTCTATGTCAAACGCTGATATATCTACAGTGTGGTGAGAAGGGGACCTGGAGGGTCACTCATGAGAGCACCTGTATATCTGGAAGGATTTGCATCTGAGCACCTTTATTTATTATCTGCACTGTAGAATAAAGATTTGCACCTGAGCACTTTAATATATTATATCTAATTTATATGAGAGACTTTTTATGATATTTTTATCCAGTATTGTTTATATCAATTCGATCATTTATTTATATATCACATGTTGGTTGCCAGCGCTGTTTAATAATTTGTACACATGTTTTTTACAGTATGCTGCTGCATCAAACACATGAATTATCTATAATGATATTGTATCCCCAGTCTGCTGCTTCTGGAAAAAATATCCCCTTCCGCGTTGCCAAATACTACCCTGAGCAGCTCTCTTCTGGCATTGATTTAATAGCCGCTGCTACTGAGAAAAGTCGCACCACCGGCCCGCTCTCTGCACAATTCAGAGAGCTTGTATTATTAAAATTCTCCCACAATGCATTGTGTTCAGTCAATAGAGGAGCAGCAGTTAAAAAGACAGAACATGATATATTATGAGGCATAATACAAGCTCTCTGAAGGGGCGGGCGCATTTGTACAACTCATTACTGTGGCTGCTGTAAACTCTCACAGGGCCAGAAGACAGCCGCTCATTATCTGGTGCCTATGAATATTTTTACAAAGAGCAGCAGCCTGCAAGTAACGGGATACACACCTTTTACATTTTGTGGCGATGGAGCACCAAACACATTAAAAATGAAGTTTACATGTAACTAAAGTCATTTCAAGTCAAACTCCAGGGTTCTGCAATAGGTAAATGCACAATTCGATTTTGGGTACTAGAAAGAGCACTTTTCATTACCGAATTGTACCCTCCCCCAAGATTCAAAACCAATGCCCAGAGCAGTCTCTCACCTTATGCTTCAGCAGTTGCATGACCTCTGATGTCATCAAATACAGTCCACAAGCCCAAAAAATGGGGGATAGCTCTCAGTAAAACAGCTTTTTTTTTTTTTTTGGGTACCCAAGCCATAAATGAGCATTTAATGGGGCAGCCCCATTGCATGTGAGGATTCCCCACCCCCAAGATAGGCTTTAATAGAGTTCAGCAATAGCTGCTATATATTAATTACAACTAACCTTTAAAGCGGTTGTATACATAAAAAAAAAAAAAAAAACCTGCAAGACAAAGGCATAATGAGCTAGTATGCAATGCATACTAGCTCATTATGAAATACTCACCTTAGAACGAAGCCCCGACAAGGACCCCCGGACACCGCTGTGGGAGCTGACATGATCCCTCTGCGTCTCTTCCGGGTTTGGTGGCTCCGGCGCTGTGATTGGTCGGAGCCGCGATGACGTCACTCCCGCGCGCACGCACAGGAGTCATTGTTTGGCAAGGAACGCCGAAGGTCCACCGGACCTTCAGAGCGCGCATGCGCCGCTCGCGTGAGCAGCTGCATGCAGTGAAAATATCTCCTAAACCGTGCAGGTTTAGGAGATATTAATTGTACCTACAGATAAGCCTTATTATAGGTTTACCTGTAGTTAAGTGTCAAAAAGTGGGATACTACCGCTTTAAAGAACATGAATGTGATTTTAATTTCCCACAATGCAACTTATTAAAAGTATATTCCCATGAATTCAGGTAAGTTTACAGCTTTCTTACAATTGAATAGAGAGAACACAAAGAATCTGGTCTGGAAAAACACAACTCTGCAAAGAATACCTTGCTTCCAGCATCAGAGGCATACACTGGATACTAAAGAGTACACAGAGTCTGAACTGCAAAATATTCTACAGATTGTCCCAGCTATTAAAAAGGTACAACATTTTTTATATAAGCCAAATGTTTTATTTCAAAGCAGCAGTAGAAAAGAAGTGGCAGCTGTATCTGATCAGGCAGCACAGGCACTTTTTATACAAAAAATATTAGGAAGGCTCTATAGTTATTCCTCTAATCTCACCTGGCCACAAAGTCCTTGCTAACATCAAGAAAGATGAAGAAGCACTCGTTATTTGGGGTGTAGGCACGATGAGCTCGAAGGGGCTCCTTCACCTCCCTCAAGGTCCGCAGGTCAAAGACTCGTAATTCTATTTCCTCGGCGATGGGCGGAGGATCCATGGGATTGGAGATCACGCAGTCACGAGGCCAGGGTCGGCTATTGACATAGAGATACCTATCGAGAAGGGGTGACAGGAGTCAGCAGTCGTCTTCACACATTCCACATAAGAAATTTTCACTTAAAGCATATGTCAAGGGAAAAAAAATAAGCCGTCCTTAAAGACCCTGTAAGGACAGAAAATATCTGCTGAAGGGAACTCGACTCTAGTGGGAGCTGCCAGAGTTTGTTTTGTGAACTGAGTATTGACTGTCCTACACTATTTAACAGCTCCCACCCAGCCACAGATCTCTACAACATCAGAGCCAATTTTCCTGTAGCCCCAATAAAAACTAGGAGGGATGGATCTGAGATAACACACAGGAAGTATGCGGGGCCACAAAACAGCTCTGAATTTATAACAAGTTCAACTGTTTTTTTTTTGTTATTAGCCAAATATAGAAAATTATTCCCAATGGTATATACTAAACAGACCAAAAAAGGAACAAATCTAAGACAAGTCCATTTGTTCAGGAATACATACACTGGGCTTCATATTCATAGACCCCCAAGTTATGGGCTGGTACCTTCAGGTGACTGGACACTGGCAAAGCTTTGGAGGACAAGCTCCCTATAATCTACCCCATTCTGTCAGCTTTTTGCTAGCATCCTAAGGTGATGGAGTGAAGAATCCAAAGTAAAATAAGCTAGTTAGGCTAAGTGATTCTCCAATCAACTCCTCACTGTCTTCTAATACAATATTAGAATCAGGGAATTTAGATCAATGCAACCTTGGTAAAGTCATGGGACCCACCCAGACCCATCACTGTGAGGACAGCTTGCGATGTTGCTTTGGGCACAGGGTCCTGCTTTGGGGACTCTCACCTTTGCACCTGGTGCAACCCGTTTAGTTTGCTACAGTGTGATAAACAGGTCTGGGGCTATGGCCCATCCCTATGGGACCCAGACCTTGAAGACCAATTCAGAGCTTTACCCACCAAGAGAAGCAAAGCTTTGACCCTATCTGAGGACCAGCAACATGGGTAAGACAGGGGTCATCCTGTTTATTGTACCATTGCTGTAGCTCTGCAGCAAGCTTGAGACATAGCTGTATATAATAATCATTCTACATTAAAACCATCAGGAAACCAGGTATGCGCTTGGAAAATGTACACTGTATAAAAGTGAACAAGTTTCAAATTTGGCACTAAAACCACTCAGAGCCGAGTCTTCTTCGGTGGATGACCAGATGTTACATCACAAGTTGCAAACTTTATCTCCACTTTCAGCTTACTCCATGAGTACCCTACAGGGGAAGTCCCCTGACTGATAACAATAGCAGAAATGCATGCAAGAGAGCCAGGGCAAAAAATCAGGCAAACATTTGCTCTGCTGAATGCCTGCAAAACACTTAAAATAGGGTCCTGTTCTGATGCAAGGGAAGCATTGTCACTGTTTAGAGCCTGTTCACACTGGATCACTGGTGCAGGACCAGCACTGCATTTGAATTGCACTGCCCTTGCGATCTGCAGATGGTGTCAGTGCAAAGTTAACCACGCCCCCAAATGCAGGTTGTAAATGCAGTGCAGTTTATCTGCTCTGGATCGCATGATACAAAAGTACCATGTGATCAGGTTACAGTGTGTTTTCAAAAGTGTGCAATTCACATGCAGTTCCTAGTGTGAATGGGCCCTAACACTGGTCTTGGCTCCGATTCCAGCTCTATCTCGGACATTAACTAAAGCATAGTACACATGGGCTGAATGCCGGGTAACATTCGGCCAGTGTGTGTGGCAGCCTGTCCAACAGAAGCCTTATGGGCATGTTGGAAAACCAGAAGCCAACCGGCTCCTGATCAGTGCGCTGGCCATAATGTTCTGCTGGGTTGACTGGAAAAAAAAAAAACAGATAGTGTGTACTAGGCTTTTCTGCAACTATGGCACAACTTCACGGACAAAATTGCTATAACACAGCCATCACTGTCCAGGGCTCAAAACACCAGGCTCCTTCCCCAGCTCCACTGTCTCTACCCAAGTAATATCCGGATGTAGAAGAGGTAGACCTACTGTAGAACGAAGCAGAGATAGTGTTAGGAGGCTGAAGAAGATATCTGACAGACAGGCTCCTATACAACTGATGTTACACATTCACGCAATATCCTTTCCAGTGTTAATAGGCTGACTTCTACTGTGCGTAAAAACCTCAGCTTTGTCACACTCAATTCTTCTCCGTCTCATCATACCCCTTTGGATACTAAAAAAACCTGCCAAGTCTAAACACATTCCCCATTCAGGAACAAAAAGAACGTCACTGCAGAACAACTTGTTTTGTACTGGAAAGATTGTCATTGCCAAGCTCTTTTCAGTGTAAAGAGAATTCATATAAAAGTGGGCTGTGTCAGTAGCAGAATGTACGGAATGAAGATGTTCCTTCATTCCTACGTTCTGCTGATAGAAAAGTTTTAAATGCTTTTAAAGGCTCTCTTTACTCTCACAGGCCCAGCTCCATAATCTAAACTAATGCTGCAATTTTTGGTCTGCCAAACTGCAGCTAATTGGACAAGGGCAATGAACAACCACATGATACTATTGCAAGACCGTACTTTGTGTAATTATCCTCTGCCTTGCTCGTCCTAGAACAAGTCATGACACACCTCTCCAGAAAGGCTCTGATTTCTGTTCACATACACACAATCTTGTGACTCAAGCTGAAGCTGCTTGTAAAAGATGACACACATGCCCTTTAAAAGGAGGACATCTATTTGGTAAGTAAGGCACTTGTCAAATATATAAAAAATATGTCACAGAAGGAAAGGTTCTTCTTCCACAGCAGAATGTTCCAAAATCTCCTTCCTTAAGAGCTTCTACCTCCTCACAACAGAGAGCACATCAACACTGTTAATTTGAACCAACTTCTAAGCCAAAGATCGGCCCTTCCTTTCAGCGCAAGACTTGGAACGCAAAACCCACTCCAAGCCCTCTTCCCAATGAAGAGGTGCCCTAGATGTCTGGTACAGCTTACCCTTTTTTTGGGTCACAGACACCCCTTACTTGTGGGTTCAATCAGGGGTTTCAAATGGGTACAAAGTAGAATTCAAATCTCTACCTTCACTGCTTTCTTTTCACACCAAGGGAAATCTGCTAAGGGAGAGTCAGATTTACAGAAGATCCTAAACCAGCTCTTGTCTCTGTAAGTGGTTGTTTCCACACCTCTTGGGGAACAGGATCAAAGTTATAACGTTTTGCAAAGAATCTGCAAGGTTAGTTACTGCCTTTCTGAGACAAAGCAAAATATTTGGCATCTTTAGATATCTGCACATTTCCATTTACCCATCTCATCAGCACTTTGCTGTAGATAGGCCAAATGGTAGTACGACAAATTGGAAGTGTTTGTCTTCTACAGCAAAGGGTACCTAGATGACCTTCTGAAGGACTCCTCTCCCTACCAGCTATCTGCAAATGTCCATAGATTCAGATACTTCAGGTTTTTGGTTGAGTAACTGCCTTCCAAATATCTGCTCTCTGACGTTTCCAATGTCTGGAATACTTGGGCCTAATTCTAGATATAGCCCAAGCAAAGGTTTATTTTTCCAGAAAAACTGCTCTCTTTCTCAGAACTCATGCTCGCTCCTTCAGATCAAAGAGACACCTCTCTGTGAGATTTTCTATTAGAGTTCTGAGGCTCATGGTGGCCTCCTTTAAGGCTGTTCCATTTGCCCAAGTCTCTTCACCATCTCCAACACAACACCTTGTTGGTATGGAACAAACATGCTCCCACTCTCACTGCCTATGCGCCTGTGCATCCCAGCAAGGAACTGCCTAACTTGATGAATTTCCATCCCTTGACAATTGGAAAGTTGTTTCTACCATACTATAGGAAGCCTTTTAACAACAGTTGCTAGCTTCTTAGGCGGGGGACAGTGTTCCAATCCCTCAAAGTTCAGAGAACATGGTTATGCACCCCATCAACATCTTGGAGATCAGAGTGATTCACATGTAGGGAGGAAAACAATCCAGTGAACACAAACTCGGGGATAAGGGCAACAGGGACACAAGGGGGGCACGTCTGCCACGTGAAGGGAAGGGGGAAAGATACGTGGATGTGTCCAACCAGGACCAGAAGGGGGAATCCAAAAAGGGATTACAGTTGGTAAAGTAATCTCCTCATGAACAGCTAACAGTTCCAAACGCATAACAGTAGTTGTTATAGGGTGGCATCCGCCTGCCCAGGAGTATGATGTAAACGACCAGTCCAATCGGCAATAGCCCCCCTCAGACATAAGGGGGGGAAGAACGTTAGACATAAAGGACCAAAGAGAAATGCTCACGGGGCCCCGTGCCTAGGAGAAGGGGCAGCTCTTAACGTCCTACCATTAGCATCTAGCCATTGGGCTGCTGCAGCGGGTTTGTCAAAAAACAGAACTTCATCTCGAGCAACTCTAAGCTTGGAGGGATACAGCATAGCATATTGGCATATTGGAGGTTGAGATCCCTGAGCCTTCTTTTCACATCCCCAAACTTAGCCCTCTGCTTCTGCACCTCCGCAGAGTAGTCCGGGAACAGAGAGATTTTAGCATTATCAATGACCAGTTTCCCTTGCATACCACTAGCCTTGGAGAGGATGGTATCTCTATCCTTGTAATTGAGAAGTTTAAAGATGAATGTGAGAGGGGGGGCAACAGGAGGAAGCGGACGCATGGGAACTCTGTGAGTCCGCTCAACAGAAAACATGGGGTAAAGGCGTCTTGCCCAAAGGTGGAGGTGAGCCAGTGTTCAATAAAGGCAACAGGATTCTTTCCCTCTGCTCTTTCAGGGATTGCAATCGCTCTAACATTATTCCTTCTCATCCTGTTCTCCAGGTCATCAAGTCTAGCAGCCTGCTGTGCAGATAATAGTGCAGTATGTTTGACTTCCCTCTGCAGGGGGACCATGTCGTCCTCCAGGGAGCTAACCCTACCCTCCACTGCTGATGTCCTCTCCCTTAACTTCTGCATGTCATGGCGTATAAAAGAAATTTCTGCTTTTACCCCTTTCAACTCAACAGTAAGGGCTGTAATAGAAGTATTGCAAGTGTTCACAGCCGCCATAACATCTCTAAGAGTGGGCTCAGCGTCAGGCGAGGGGGAGGATTGCAGCCAGGCCTTGTCTGTACAGGCCGGTTCCCAGTCATTGAGCTGCCCAGAGATGTCACCCAGGGGCACCGAGCCATCCGCATCAGAATGAGAGTCCGGTGATATGTTCGGTGAGGCGCCAGAGGAGGGACGGACGGTCCCGAGAAGCTGGTTTAGCAAAGAGCTTCTGAGCTGCCTCCAGGTATGTATCCTTATGGGAAGCGCGCTGCGCGGGAGCGCCATCTTGGGCCTGTCCGGCCGTGACATCTTTCCCTCCTTCGGGCGCTTGTGCATAGCGGAGGGGATCAGGGCGACTCACCGGAGCTCCACGAACGGTCAAGGATGTCACCGGGTCCTTCGGAGGTAGGTAAGGTGTCAGATCAGGCTGGTATCAGGATAAGTAGCAGGAGTCTCGGCAGAGCTAGCGGTGCACACGTCTGCTCACATCCGCAGTTCGGCCACGCCCTTGGAGATCAGAGTGAGAAAAATTCCTCTGCTCCACTAGACCACCCCCTTCATCAGGGAAACCCAATCAGACAATATCATGGCTGTGGCTCAAATCAATCACCAAGATGTTACCAGGAGTCATGCAGCCTTCAAGGATGCAATCCTTATTTCATGGTTGGAGAATCACAGTCCAGTAATCACTGCTGCCCCACATTTCAGGAATTGGAGGGCAGATTACTTCACCCATCACCACCTGGACCAAGGGGAATATACCTTTAAACCGGACATCCCCAACCCGATATGTCAGAAATGGGGGATTCCAGAAGTGGATATCCTAGCATCTAGGTTCAACAACAAGCTACCTATATTTGTGGCCAGACCAAAGATCCTCTAGTGCTGGCATTGGATGCTCTGATTCCTCAAGTGCAACTTCTGCCTCAACTACTCCAAAATATATAGCATTTGAAGAAACCAATAATTTTTAGTGCACCAAACTGGCCCAGAAGAACCTGGTACACCTATTCTGTCCTCCAGGAAAAAACCCAAGGCTTTTTCCAAACGGGTCTTACCTGCTGATTCAAGGCCCACTGTTCCCTCCTGCGTTTCAGTAACTGGCTTTAAATGGCATAGCTGTTGAAGCCCAGGTCCTGAGGGATAGAGGGGTCTCTGAGTCATCATCCCCACCTTACTTATAACACAGGAAAGCCACTTCCAGAATAATCGATTGCTGTACCTGGAAATCCTTCTGGTGTGAACACAGGTAATCCCACAGTTTACTCTGGACTTAGCCTTTCAGGCTAAGGCCAAGTTCTGGTCAAGAAAGGTGCACCTCAGGACCTCAATCTGGTTATCTCTGCCCTGCACAACCCACCCTTTTTAACCTATCAGGGAACTCCCCTTTTTGATGGCAATCATGCCAGACATATCTCTGAGTTAGCAACTCTCTCTTGTGAGAAACCATTCTTCACAAAGATGACAGTTTTTGGGCAAAAGTCCCTCCTTTCTTGTCAATCTCCCACCTCAATGAAGACACTATCCTTCCCTCTTTGTGCCCTGCTCCAAAGCACCTAAAAGGAGATTGTTCTTTACTGCCTAGACGTGGTCACAGCCATCAGAGTCCACCTCAAAGCTACAGCTTATGTTAGGAAGACAGACTCCCTATCGGTCATATCCTCAGGACCTTGCAAGGGACACCCTGCTTTAAAAGCCACCATCGCTGGGTGGATAAGACAACTCATCTCAAGAGCTTACACTTTAAAGGACAAAGCACCTCCTGCATTAATACATGGCTACTCCACAATGGGAGATTTCTGGCCATTCTAACATCAAGCTTCTGTTATATGAACTTCATTTCATCTACTTGTTATCTCTTTGGAACTGTATTGATGGTCTTATCCCTCTGTCTTAGCCTTTGGTGTTACGCATGGTTTATGGACTTTAGTTCTCTATACGAGTTCACAGTTCTGCACATTTAGCACGACTCTTGTTTTATATTATCAAGCTTCTGTTGCCCAGCCAAGGCCGCCAGCTGGTTTTCTGTTCATACTTTTTCAAAATTCTACCAGGCGTACATCCAGTCTTCTGCACATGCAGCTTTTGGTCACAAGGTTCTTGCAGCGCTCTCTGATTTTGGTCTGTTGACCTTTGTTATTGTAGGGCCTGTCGGCATAGTTCATTGCTTTAGGATGTTCCAGGGTCAATGAATATCAAGCCTATGTCTTGCACTGTACGATTCAGCTCAAAATAAATTTGACTTGTCTGCAAATTCCATAGTAGAGTACGGGACACAGGCCACCCAGCCTTCTATTCTTGTGTTACTTTTGCATTGCTTGCTACAAAACTGAGTTCTCACAGGGTGGGTAAGGTTATAGGGGGGACACCCGAGGGGGACATGTCCTCCAAAGCTTTGCCAGTGTCCAATTATATAAATGTACGAGCCTTTAACCTATGGTCTATTATTTTTAGGCCTGTGTGCTGTACTATACTCCAAAATATGGAATACAGGTAAATGAAAATTATTTTTTTTTTTCAGAAAACAGATCAGTAACACTAAAACTAATATGTTTTGTTACTTGGAAGTATGTTATGTAAGTGGACCAGAAAATTCGATATTTTACTTTTGCAACTCTGCTGTTTAGCTTACTTTGTTAAGCTGCAATTGTAGGCTAAAAGAATATAGTTTCCCTCCTGCTTGCTTCATTCAGCTGCTGGGAGTGAAGAAAAATAGGCAGTACTTCCGGGTATAGAGGAGCACGGGACTTGCTCTCCTTTTCACATGATAGCACTGGTAATTGGTAGCCCAGTGCTTTTACACAGGGATGGGGACAGCCCTCAGTAAGCTCCAAGTCATCACTATAACACATAACCTCAAACTAACAGGAGGGAAGTTCAAAACCAACCTGAGATAAACAATAGATAAAATAAATATAGATATAAAAATAAATGAAAGGGACAGGCTTGATGCACCCTTTGGTCTTTTCCTGCCATCACTTTATGTTTCTATTTGAATATACTCTTCTAACTCTTCTCCTGGATCACTAGAAGGGACATCAGCTGTGTGTAAAACATTACCATTTCTTCGAACCATTTTGGCTCAGGAGGAAAATATAAAAGGTGTGTTGAGAAAGTACCTGTGGTCAGGAGACAGAGCCATGCCAATGATGTGTCCATGAATGTTGATTACATGGTTAAGAGGGTCAAAGAATTCATTAGGGCCACGAATCTCACCCAGCACAGGTCCTTCTGTGGTCATCTGATGAGAAAGGAGCTGCATAAAGCCTACAGAAAAACAAATACAATATTAGATTCTCTGTAGGTTTAATTCAGAACACAACGACTTCAATCGGATCTGCACTTTACCCATACTTGGGAATTTACATTTTGCGATTCTATTTTAAATTCCAAAAACAAGGGCTGTATTTCTTATTTAAGGATTGGGAGTAGATCAGCCCTTTATACTCCTAGCCCAGATTTACATCCTGAAACACTGGTTTACAGCACAGATACCTCTTAAAGTGGTATTAAACCCAAAATGTAGTTAAAGGGGTTGTAAAGTCAGATGGTTATCTTAGTCCAGTCTATGCATTAAGATAAAAAGCCTTCTGTGCGCAGCAGCCCCCCTAATACTTACCTGAGCCCATCTCTATCCAGCGATGTCCACAAGTGCCTCAGCCGTCTGGGACTCTCTCTCCTGATTGGCTGAGACACAGCAGCGGCTCCATTGGCCCCCGCTGCGGTCAATAAAACTCAGTTAGCCAATCAGTAGAGAGGGGGTGGAGCCCAATGACAGTTAAAGTGTCTGAATGGATACAGGCTCAGGTGCCCCCAAAGTTTGCTGTGGGGGCCCTCGACAGGAGGGAGGGGCCAGGAGAAGAGGAGGATCTGGGCCACTCTGTGCAAAACCAACTGCACAAAGGAGGAAAGTAGAACATGTTTGTTATTTTAACCTTGTAAGGACCAGGCCTATTTCTGACACTTGTTTTTTACAAGTTAAAATCAGTATTTTGCTAGAAAATTACTTAGAACCCCCAAACAGTATATTATATATATATATATATATATATATATATATATATATATATATATATATACACACACACACACACACATTTTTTTAGCAGAAACCCTAGAGAATAAAATGGAGATCATTGCAATACTTTGTCACACCGTATTTGCGCAGCACTCTAACAAACGCAATATTTTTGGAAAAAATACACTTTTTTTAATTAAAAAAATAAGTAAACAGTAAAGTTAGCCCAATTTTTTTCTATAATGTGAAAGCGAATGTTACGCTGAGTAAATAGATACCCAACATGTCATGCCTCAAAATTGCGCACGCTTGTGGAATGGCGACAAACATTGATACTTAAAAATCTCCATAGGCGACGTTTTAAAAATTTCTTCAGATTATCTGTTTAGAGTTACAGAGGAGATCTAGTGCTAGAAGTATTGCTCTCACTCTAACGATCGTGGCGATACCTCACATGTGGTTTGAACACCGTTTACATATGTGGGCGTGACTTGCGGAGGGAAAGGGTGCTTTAAAAATTTTTTTTTTTCTTATTCTTTACACTGTCCCTTTAAAAAAATAAATAAAATACATTTTGATCACTTTTATTACTACTACAAGGAATGTAATTATCCCTTGTAATAGAAATAAGCAGGGCACGTCCTCTTTGAGATCTGGGGTCAAAAAGACCTCAGATCGCACATCTATTTCTAAAAGCAAAAAAAAAAAATAAATAAAAAAAAAGTTGCTTTTTTTTAGCAAGAAAAAAAAAAAAGAGGCCTTTAAGGCTGTTGGGCGGAAGTGACTTCTGATGTTGCTTCGGTCCTCCAAGGCCATAGAGTCGAGTGGGGGCCATCTTGCTCTCACTCGTCTTCCTGCCTGGGACTGCAACGGATCGCATTGTTTTACCCGCTATTGACAACTCCGGTAAGCGGGGAAAACAAGCGAGAAGCAGCGGGAGGGGGGTGGGCACCTCTCCCGTCGCCCATAAAAGTGATTCCGCAGCGAGTCCACAGCTGGGACCACTTTCAAGTGAAAGAGGACCACCAGCCGTGTAAGGAAATACCGTGCTTATGGCAGCTATCGGCTGCCATGACACCAGTATTTAACGTCAAAGTACCGACGTAAAACTGCGGCGGGCGGTCCGGAAGTGGTTAATAGAAAAAAATAAATAAAAATAAACTTTATAATCACTTTAATTCCAGCTTACCAATCATTCGATGTAGTGGCTGCATTCATTTTTTGAAGCCTTTTTCCCCCTCTGTTTTTTTACCATGGTAATCTGGCTAGTAACACCCCTCCTCTATTGTATTAGTCCACTCTGGATGAATGAGCACGGCAAGGTACAGTGGGTACGGAAAGTATTCAGACCCCCTTAAATTTTTCACTCTTTGTTATATTGCAGCCATTTGCTAAAATCATTTAAGTTCATTCTTCTTCCTCATGAATGTACACATAGCACCCCATACTGACAGAAAAACACAGAATTGTTGACCTTGTTGCAGATTTATTAAAAAAGAAAAACTGAAATATCACATGGTCCTAAGTATTCAGACCCTTTGCTGTGACACTCATATATGTAACTCAGGTGCTTTCCATTTCTTCTGATCATCCTTGAGATGGTTCTACACCTTCATTTGAGTCCAGCTGTGTTTGATTATACTGATTGGACTTGATTAGGAAAGCCACACACCTGTCTATATAAGACCTTCCAGATCACAATGCATGTCAGAGCAAATGAGAATCATGAGGTCAAAGGAACTGCCTGAAGAGCTCAGAGACAGAATTGTGGCAAGGCACAGATCTGGCCAAGGTTACAAAAAGATTTCTGCTGCACTTAAGGTTCCTAAGAGCACAGTGGCCTCCATAATCCTCAAATGGAAGACGTTTGGGACGACCAGAACCCTTCCTAGAGCTGGCCGTCCGGCCAAACTGAGCTATCGGGGGAGAAGAGCCTTGGTGAGAGAGGTAAAGAAGAACCCAAAGATCACTGTGGCTGAGCTCCAGAGATGCAGTCAGGAGATGGGAGAAAGTTGTAGAAAGTCAACCATCACTGCAGCCCTCCACCAGTCGGGGCTTTATGGCAGAGTGGCCCGACGGAAGCCTCTCCTCAGTGTAAGACACATGAAAGCCCGCATGGAGTTTGCTAAAAAACACCTGAAGGACTCCAAGATGGTGAGAAATAAGATTCTCTGGTCTGATGAGACCAAAGTAGAACTTTTTGGCCTTAATTCTAAGCGGTATGTGTGGAGAAAACCAGGCACTGCTCATCACCTGTCCAATACAGTCCCAACAGTGAAGCATGGTGGTGGCAGCATCATGCTGTGGGGGTGTTTTTCAGCAGCAGGGACAGGACGACTGGTTGCAATCGAGGGAAAGATGAATGCGGCCAAGTACAGGGATATCCTGGACAAAAACCTTCTCCAGAGTGCTCTGGACCTCAGACTGGGCTGAAGGTTTACCTTCCAACAAGACAATGACCCTAAGCACACAGCTAAAATAACGAAGGAGTGGCTTCACAACAACTCCGTGACTGTTCTTGAATGGCCCAGCCAGAGCCCTGACTTAAACCCAATTGAGCATCTCTGTAGAGACCTAAAAATGGCTGTCCACCAACGTTTACCATCCAACCTGACAGAACTGGAGAGGATCTGCAAGGAGGAATGGCAGAGGATCCCCAAATCCAGGTGTGAAAGACTTGTTGCATCTTTCCCAAAAAGACTCCTGGCTGTATTAGATCAAAAGGGGGCTTCTACTAAATACTGAGCAAAGGGTCTGAATACTTAGGACCATGTGATATTTCAGTTTTTCTTTTTTAATTAATTTGCAACAATGTCAACAATTCTGTGTTTTTCTGTCAGTATGGGGTGCTATGTGTACATTCATGAGGAAGAAGAATGAACTTAAATGATTTTAGCAAATGGCTGCAATATAACAAAGAGTGAAAAATTTAAGGGGGTCTGAATACTTTCCGTACCCACTGTAAATTTGGACAACCGCTTGTCCAAGATTGTCAGTCTGGGGGGGAGGGCATTGCTAGAAATACTAGCAGGTTTAAATACAGTAACAAATTGATGCTGAACTCAGCTCACAATTTATAATCAGTCACAGCAAACATTTTTTTTTTTTACCTTTTGGGATAAAGGTTTTACCTGAATAAACACGGATTATTTTAAGCACCCTGCCAGTGTTAAATGGTCTGTCTCATCCTTGTAACTGCCAAAGAGCTTTTCTGTTGAAAAACAGACTTACTAGCTGGATCACAGGAAAATCAAAGAAAGAAAGCCAACACAGCTATGAATTGGTAAGCTGCAATATAATAAAGGTTTGCTTTTGGTTTTAAAGCGGAACTAAATCCTTCTTTCCATATCAGTCAGGGAGGCTTCTACCTTAGCCTCTGTTTTATCTGCAATGGGCAAATGGCACTGCCTCGAAGGAAGCTCTCATGGAGAATCTTATTATGTGATGTCTATGTAGATCTCAATTCTCGAGCATGTGTTAGAGAATTTTCTTTTCTGGGAGAAAGGCTATTGCTTGGGATGTGTCCAGGACCTAACCCAAGTATTCCAGGTAAAGGGAAGGTTGGAGGGCAGATTTGTTGAAATTGACCACCCAGCAGGAGGCCTGGAGCATCTGAATTGAGAGGAGTATTTCAGAAGACGGTTGTCTAGATCATTGTTTCTCAACCTTTGTTCAGTCAAGGCACCCTTTAAAACGATTGACAATCTCAAGCCACCCAATAAAAGGTAAAAAAAAACTAAATAAATAGTTTTACATAAGGGGCGCCTACAAATGTATTACACTCAACAGTAGAGGGGATATATTCTTACAAAGCAATATACCTTTGCCACTAGTATTCTATTCTTTCCATACTCCCTCAATATCTCTCTCTCATTGAGCTATCATGAGCCCAGTGCTGATCAAGTGGGCCAGGGAAGCAGCAAACAAGGACACCCTCATCATTGGTTGCTAGGATGCCAGCAGCCAGCCTGCACATTGCCCAAGGTTGTGAGGCTGCACAATGAAAACCTAAGGCTTTGTGTACCATAAAAGGCAAGTTTGATGACAGTTTTTGGACATTTTTTAGGTATTCTATCAAGACACCCCTGAAGAGCCCAGAGTCACCCTGGTTGAAAAACGCTGGCCTACATGGCCTGTGACTTGGGTGTCCGAGTTCTGACAAGGGCAAGCAGTGGTGGACCTTTGTGAAACACTCTGGGAGCAGAGGTTAGACCGAAGGGCAAAGCGACAAGCTGGATGGGATGGTCTGCCACTGCAAAGCATAGAAAAAGTGAGGTGGGTAAATGGGAACAAGCATATAGGCATCTTGGATATCCACAGATGCCATGTATTCCCCTCGTCTCAGAGAGATATACTGACCTTGCAGACTCCATGTGAAATTTGGGAATTTGAAGGAACCTGTTGAGGGATTTTAAGTCCAGAATAGGAAGAATACCCCCCAGTGGGCTTTGGTACAATAAACGGGTTTGAGACAAATTCTTTGAACCTATCTTTTGTAGCTGTACTTGCACAACTCCCTGGACAAAAGATGGTTCAAAGCATTTTGAACATCTAACTGGCCTTGGGCAGTTTTTGGTTTATTCTAAGCAATCAGTGAGGGGGGGTATAGCGTTTTAACTCTATTTTGTACCCCTTTGAAACCACCAACTGAACCACAGATCTTGGTCCCAGAGAGAGAGCCAAATGGTAAAGATGTCCCCCTACTCTTAGGAGTGAGAGTCACCCTTCATTGTGAAGAGGGCTTTGTGAAAGGCTTGGTGGCCTTTTGTGGGCCAAGGCTTGTGCTGAAAGGTTTAGGTTAGGTTTTGAAGTTAAAGCCTGGTTAGGGCAGATAGATGCTAAGAAGGATTTTCTGCTGTGGACGTAAAAAACCCACTTGTGACCTCTTTGATAAATTGGTCAAGTGCCTCAACATAACAGAGGCCCTCCTTGGAAAGGCATACACGGGAGGAACTTTTGAAGGCAGCTTCAGCTGTCTATGCTTTCAGCCATAAGATTCTGCACATGGGAATGGACATTAAAGCCATTCTGTAAATTTGTCTCATGACGTGTTTTAGAGCACCATTATTCGTCTGTGTCCTCTAGGACCGACATATTGGAATTTGACTCAGGTTGAGAAATGCAGTAGGAGAAAGGGGCATGATATTTTTGATTTTAGAGCCCTGGAAAAAGATGGCTGTACTATGTCCATAATTTGTTCACAGAAATATAGTGAATCCGGAAAGTATTCACAGCGCTTCACTTTTTTCACATTTTGTTATGTTACATTCCAAAATGGATTAAAATAAATTTTTTCCTCAAAATTCTACAAACAATACCCCAGAACGACAATGTGAAAGAAGTTTGTTTGAAATTTTTGCAAATTTATTAAAAAAAAAAAAAATCACATGTATATACTTAGTCACAGCCTTTACCATGACACTCAAAATTCAGCTCAGGAGCATCCTGTTTCCACTGATCATCCTTAAGATGTTTCTACAACTTGATTGGAGTACACCTATAGTAAATTCAGCTAATTGGACATGATTTGGAAAAGCACACCTGTCTATATAAAGTCTCACAGTTAAGAGTGCATGTCAGAGCACAAACCAAGCCATGAAGTGTAAGGAATTGTCTGCAGACCACAGAGACAGGATTGTATCAATTTTCGGCAGCACTGAAGGTCCCAATGAGCACATCATTGGTAAATGGAAGAAGTTTGGAACCACTAGGACTCTTCCTTGAGTGAGCTGCCTGGCCAAACGGAGCAATCGGGGGAGAAGGGCCTTAGTCAGGGAGGTGACCAAAGGACCTGATGGTCACTCAGACAGAGCTCCAGAGTTTCTCTGTGGAGAGAGGAGAACCTTCCAGAAGAGTAACCATCTCTTCAGCACTCCACCAATCAGGCCTGTATGGTAGAGTGGCAAGACGGAAGCCACTCCTCAGTAAAAGGCACATGACAGCCCTCCTGGAGTTTGCCAAAAGGCACCATAAGGACTCTCAGACCATGAGAAACAAAATTCTCTGGTCTGATGAAACAAAAATTGAACACTTTGGCATGAAAGGCAAGCATCATGTCTGGAGGAAACCAGGCACCACTCATCACCTGGCCAATACATCCCCACAGCGAAGCATCATGCTGTGGGGATGATTTTCAGCGGCAGGAACTGGGAGACTAGTCAGGATCGAGAAAAAGATGAATGCAGCAATGTACAGAGACATCCTTGATGAAAACCTGCTTCAGAGCACTGTGGACCTCATACTGGGGCGAAGCTTCATCTTCCAACAGTTCAACGATCCTAAGCACACAGTCAACATAACAAAGGAGTGGCTACGGGACAACTCTGTGAATGTCCTTGAATGGCCCAGCCAGAGCCTAGACTTCTCTGGGGAGACCTGAAAAATGGCTGTGCATCGACACTCCCCATCCAATGATGGAGCTGGAGAAGTCCTGCAAAGAAGAATGGGAGAAACTGCCCAAAAATAGGTGTGCCAAGCTTGTAGCATTATACTCAAACAGACTTAAGGCTGCAATTGGTGCCAAAGGTGCTTCACCAAAGTATTGAGGAAAGGCTGAAAATACTTATATACGTGGGATTTTCTCTTTTAAATAAATTTGCAAAAAAACAAACTTCTTTCACGTGGTCATTATGGGGTATTGTTTGTAGAATTTTGAGGAAAATAATGAATTTAATCAATTTTGGAATAAGACAGTAACAACAAAATGTGGAAAAAGTTAAGCACTGTGAATACTTCCTGGATGCACTGTATACAACACAGAAGCAGAAAAGTCTGCTTTAGATTTAATAGGCCACTTGGTGGGTGCCTGAAAGCTGGAATCTGATGGTAAGGCTGGTGTTAGAGCTGGCTCTTGTTATGGTACAAGGGACACACGGTCACTCTGAGGTTGAGTGATGTGCTAGTGGACTCCCATTTGCCTGGTCTCCACCATTGCTAAAAGTGAGGGTATTTCCCTGTGGAGTACTCACAGAATAAAATGCAGAGTATAGGGTAAGCCTGTCCGTAAGGAGTATGCAGCAACCCAGGTGTAGACATCCTGTAACAAATGCTTGTGGCAAAAGGATGGGAGGAAGCAACCAAGTACCTTATAAGTGTTCCAGGAGGAAAAGTCCAAAGTGTGCGACTAGCGGTGTGATGCAACACCTGGTCATCCACATGAGACTAAGCTCTGAATGGTTGAGCTTTAACGCCCATTTTGAAAAGTTTACACTGACATGAATACATTCCAAACATAGCCCCGTTATTATAGTAACTGTAAGATACAGGGGGATCAAATCTTACCAGCCTACGACACTGGACTGTTTATAAAGTCCAGCCTTTGCCCATCGCGGTGGGCATACCCCCAAAGGGCTCTTCAGGCTCTGGGTTCCAGAGCGATGGACCACTGCCCTGGACTTGTACAACACCCTGCAGCTAACAACGCATTGCATCAAGTGCCAAGACTCACACAGGATCCAGTGGCCCAAAGCAACATTATAGGCATGGCTCCAAGGGATTTACCAACGTTGTGCCAATCTAGATACACAGCGTCTTTGTTGGCCATAGAAAACGGAGTTTGATTGAAAAATGTAAAGATAAAAGAAAAAAATATTGAAATAGTTAAGCTAAGGGTGATTTTCACCATGAAAGAGAAAGGGTTCATCACCTTCAGACACTAGTACAAAATCAAGGACTCACTAAGTGGTGTGGGATTATATGGGAGGCACCAAGGAAACATGCCCTCTAAAGCTTTGTCACCCGAATCATCTGAATATTTTAGCGTAAAACCACTGTTCGCCATAGCTGATCCTAGCATGGATGTAATACATGTGAAAGCCTCAGTCAATGCTGCTCCTCTGGCCATGCCCCCCTGACATATTTCGGCCCACCCACCAGGACTTATTCATAGGGGTAGGGAGTAAGAGCAGAATGACAGAATTTATACATCGTCGGATGTGAAGGAGTGACACATGTGCATGTGATTGCAATGAGAAATTAGTTGAAAAAGTGTGAGAAATAAAGCAAATCTGTCTCTAGAGTGAATGCAGACAGTGTTGTTGCAGGAATCCCTCCTGCCAAGAAGACCTTAATTATTTCTAGCGGCTTTACCAGCCACAAGCGATAATTGCAAGTAAAACCTGGCAGACTGGTTGCACCCAGGTTGATCGATCAACTAACTTGGTACATTCAGCCTGCCCATACATGGTTCAAATCTTGGTCAGTTCCTGCTAAACCGGCTGCGATTAGAACCGTGTATGTCCTCCTTAAGGCACACGTCATAGGGGGCATGTAATATGTTAGCATTCCCAACAGGTGCTTGTGCTGCTTGCTATGACCTGTACGGTGATTGGCTGAAGGAGGGGTGTGATAATGAGCATAAATTCACCACCCGCACCTTTATACCCCTTACAGACCACAGCAGTTTTAACATTTCGGCTATGGGACTGCTGATTCGTAATAAATGTGTCATTATTTAAGATAATATGAAATGTCATCATTTAGGATAATAAATATATATTTCAATTTGTTTAGGGACATTTTTATTGATGATTAGGGTAAAAGAAGTACAGCCAAAGCTTGTTTGGCTGTACTTCTCCTGTGGATCACAGTTCGTACTGCACCCCTGTGACCCGTTTTCAGCAGACAGTGGGCCGAAGTCACAGAGACGATCCAGGCTTGGGCAAGATTGCGACAATGAAGTCGGGATCCGCCCACATGCCTCGACTCGCACCCAGCTCAGCCTCTCAGTGAGCAGCTGCTCCCACCCCCTCCACAGCCCAGCGTTATAGTGAGTGAGGGGGGGGGGGGGGTTTAGAGCAGACAGCGGTGACTGACAGTCACTACTCAGGGAGCTCTGAGAACTGAACGATCGGCGGTGTTTGTTCGCTCAGCTCTCAGTCTTAGAGGCAGTGCGGGACAGATGCAGCATCCACCTAGGTAAGTAGGATTCTGCAAAAATAAAAGAAAAAAAACTCATACTTCTCTTTTAGCTAAAGGATAGTAAGGGTTTAAAGAGGAACATATACTATATTGTCAAAAGTATTGGGACACCTGCCTTTACACGCACATAATCTTAGTCTGTAGGGTTCAATATTGAGTTGGCCCACCCTTTGCAGCTATAACAGCTTCAACTCTTCTGGGAAGGCTGTCCACAAGGTTTAGGAGTGTCTATGGCAATGTTTGACCATTCTTCCAGAAGAGCATTTGTGAGGTCAGGCACTGATGTTGGAGAGAAGGTCTGGCTCACAGTCTCTGCTCTAATTCATTCCAACAGTGTTCTATCAGGTTGAGGTCAGGACTCTGTGCAGGCCATTCAAGTTCCCCCACCCCAAACTCACTCATCCATGTCTTTATGGACCTTGCTTTGTGCACTGGTGCACAGTCATGTTGGAACAGGAAGGGCCCTCCCAAAACTGTTCCCACAAAGTTGGGAGCATGAAATTCTCCAAAATGTCTTGGTATGCTGATGCCTTAAGAGTTCCCTTCATTGGAACGAAGGGGCCAAGCCCAACCTCTGAAAAACAACCCCACACCATAATCCCCCCCCCTCCACCAAATGATTTGGACCAGTGCACAAAGCAAGGTCCATAAAGACATGGATGAGTGAGTTTGGGGTGGAGGAACTTGACTGACCTGCACAGAGTCCTGACCTCAACCTGATAGAACACCGTTGGGATAAATTAGAGCAGAGACTGCGAGCCATGACTTCTCGTCCACATCAGTACCTAACTTCACAAATGGGCTTCTGGAAGAATGGTCAAACATTCCCATAGACACACTCCTAAACCTTGTGGACAGCCTTCCCAGAAGAGTTGAAGCTGTTATAGCTGAAAAGGGTGGGCCAACTCAATATTGAACCCTACAGAATAAGACTGGGATACCATTAAAGTTCATGTGTGTGTGAAGGCAGGCGTCCTGATACGTATGAAAATATAGTGTACTTTGTTTTAAAAATTTTACACCTTTTATTTTTCTTTAGGCCTGGGTTCACACTACTGGGATGCGGGAACCAATGCGGTTTTAGCGGGTTCCCACATAGCATCTCCCCTGCAGGCAGTTCACACTGCCCTGTAAGAATCGCTGCGGGTACATGGGTGAACACCCATGCGATCCTATTCCAGTGCAAAGAGAAATAAAAAGGTTCCTGCAGCATTTTCATGCAAATACAATGCGAGTTCAGCCATATGAAATGTATGGCTGGATTGCGTTGCACAGGCATCACATGTGATCTGCACAGCAATGCGGTGCGACTCACATGCAATGTCTGTGCTCGCAATAGTGTGAACCCAGGCTTATTGATAGGGTTGTTTTAACTGACATTATATGCAAATGTCACCCCTGTGATCTGCCTACTGTACGATTAAAAGAACTTAAATACAAAGTAACAATATTTAACAATTACAGTATCTCACAAAAGTGAGTACACCCCTCACATTTTTGTAAATATATTTTATTATATCTTTTCATGTGACAACACTGAAGAAATGACACTTTGCTACAATGTAAAGTAGTGAGTGTACAGCTTGTATAACAGTGTAAATTTGCTGTCCTCTCAAAATAACAACACACAGCCATTAATGTCTAAACCGCTGGCAACAAAAGTGAGTACACCCCTAAGTGAAAATGTCCAAATTGGGCCCAAAGTGTCAATATTTTGTGTGGCCACCATTATTTTCCAGCACTGCCTTAACCCTCTTGGACATGGAGTTCACCAGAGCTTCACAGGTTGCCACTGGAGTCCTCTTCCACTCCTCCTTGATAACATCACAGAGCTGGTGGATGTTAGAGACCTTGCGCTCCTCCACCTTCTGTTTGAGGATGCCCCACAGATGCTCAATAGGGTTTAGGTCTGGAGACATGCTTGGCCAGTCCATCACCTTTACCCTCAGCGTCTTTAGCAAGGCAGTGGTCGTCTTGGAGGTGTGTTTGGGGTCATTCTCATGTTGGAATACTGCCCTGCAGCTCAGTCTCCAAAAGGAGGGGATCATGCTCTGCTTCAGTATGTCACAGTACATGTTGGCATTCATGGTTCCCTCAATGAACTGTAGCTCCCCAGTGCCGGCAGCACTCATGCAGCCCCAGACCATGACACTCCCACCACCATGCTTGACTGTAGGCAAGACACACTTGTCTTTGTACTCCTCACCTGGTTGCCGCCACACACGCTTGACACCATCTGAACCAAATAAGTTTATCTTGGTCTCATCAGACCACAGGACATGGTTCCAGTAATCCATGTCCTTAGTCTGCTTGTCTTCAGCAAACTGTTTGCGGGCTTTTTTGTACATCATCTTTAGAAGAGGCTTCCTTCTGGGACAACAGCCATGCATACCAATTTGATGCAGTGTGCGGCGTATGGTCTGAGCACTGACATGCTGATCTCCCACCCCTTCAACCTCTGCAGCAATGCTGGCAGCACTCATACGTCTATTTCCCAAAGACAACCTCTGGATATGACGCTGAACACGTGCACTCAACTTCTTTGGTTGACCATGGCGAGGCCTGTTCTGAGTGCAACCTGTCCTGTTAAACTGCTGCAGCTCAGTTTCAGGGTCTTGGCAATCTTCTTATAGCCTAGGCCATCTTTATGTAGAGCAACAATTCTTTTTTTCAGATCCTCAGAGTTCTTTGCCATGAGGGGCCATGTTGAACTTCCAGTGACCAGTATGAGGGAGTGAGAGTGATAACACCAAATTTAACCCCTCTTCTCCCCTTTTACACCTGAGACCTTGTAACACTAAAGAGTCACATGACACCGGGGAGGGAAAATGGCTAAATGGGCCCAATTTGGACATTTTCACTTAGGGGTGTACTCACTTTTGTTGCCAGCAGTTTAGACATGAATGGCTGTGTTGAGTTATTTTGCGGGGACAGCAAATTTACACTGTTATACAAGCTGTACACTCATTACTTTACATTGTAGCAAAGTGTAATTTCTTCAGTTTTGTCACATGAAAAGTTATTATAAAATATTTATGCAAATGTGAGGGGTGTACTCACTTTTGTGAGATACTGTATATTACAATGTTTTTCTCATTGTTCAGCACACTGTTCAGAATCTTTAGTTTACAGAGCAAATCCTAGCTATTACTTTGACAGATGGTATTTGCACTAATAGAAGCTGGGCAGGCAACAGCACTGTTACACGGTGTGGACATTTTTGTAGCACACTCAATACAGTAGACTAGTTCTCACAGTGGTACTATAAAGGCAGCTATCAGCTGTTTCAAAAGCAATCTTATCTGTAAGCATGAAACATTAGCTGTGCTAGTAACAAGAGAAGACAGAGTACCTATCTGATGGGGTGAGTAGGTGAGACAGCCTGTGGTGAAGATGAGGTATTTCTTGTTCCCTTCAAGGTTTTGAGGACTGTTGGGCCTCCATGTCCGGTATTTTGCATACAGCTGGGCTACTTTGGTCTCCAACTGATCCCTGGTCATCGGAGGTGGAAGTGGCTGCTGATTTTGGGCATCGATGTCCACAAACATTTGAAGGGCTGCTGCAATCTGAGCATCTTCTCCAACAATATTCCTTCCTTCCCCATCTTCCTCACCATCCTCCTCTTCTTCCTCATCCAAACTGTCATTCTCCTGTGGTCTGGCAGGGCCCTGTATTGTTTCATCAGCCTTCTCCCCGGCCTCCACAAGGAGTTCTGGAGAGTCCGCCACCATTACCATACGGATGGAGCTGGCGTTCAGGTTCTGTATTTTGTAAAGTCTCTTTACCACATTAAGGTTTTCTGATTCAACGTCCTAAGAAGGAGGAGACATGTTGCAATTAAAATGGAATTAAATTAAAATTAGTAATTTGATGCTTTAGTATCCACCAAAAGGAATAGAGAAATGTAGAGTGCAAAAACTTACCAGTTGCTGCAACAATGCAGGAATTTGAACTCCCTCCACAGACATTGGTGCCATAGTCTCTCTGGTACAAGGATTTATGGGGACCGATGTAGGGCAACTAGGGGCTCTGGTGCCCTGCTGAATTAATTCCCCTAGGATCACTCCTATTCATTGGCATAAAAGTCACGTAACTCATACCTTTGCTTTGATAATGTGACTGGGCAAGGAAGGGAGCTTGCATTCCCAATATTACAGCTAATAGTATATTTTATTATTTTTACTAAGCCAAACAGTAGCTATAATTTGATGTTTAAAAAGGTGAAGATTTCATAGCTGTATCTGTCATTAAATGTCTGCATATTTTGAGTTTAAATCTAAGAATAAATGGTGCCCCCATTTTGCTAAGGCAGAAACAAAGCTGCCAATGACAACCAATATGCTGTTAGCTTTCATTTTCTGTACTTGGTAGATCATTTAATCCGAATGGTTTTCCAACAATGTGTGAAATAAAGTGTTTTTTGATCTAGAAAACAGACATCAGCTACAATTTTCTGACAAACTACAAAATGTAAGAATCTTATTAGTTGATACCAGTTATATGTAGATTTATCTGTCGCTCACCTGGAAGGCCTTGTTAAGCCAGAGGACGGAGCAGGAGGTGATGCGACCCATGCGATGAAGATTCCCAGAGATAAGGTGGGTGTTATTAAGCCAGCAGCCGAACACATCATATGGTTTATTCCTTACCCGAGACAAAAGGTTGAACCCATCTACAAGGAAAGAGGGAAAAGAATGAAGGAGAAGAGGGAAAAGAATAAAGGAGAACAGAGAGAAGAGGGAAAGAACAAAAGTTAAGAGAGTTGGGGAGAAGAGACGAAGGGGAGAGAGAGGACAGCAGGAAAACAGGAGGGAAAGGTTAGATAGAGATGTACATTGACTTCTGCCAACTATGTACAGGTGTTTACACATTCATAAGAAAATATATTGTACAGTGGGTACGGAAAGTATTCAGACCCCCTTAAATTTTTCACTCTTTGTTATATTGCAGCCATTTGCTAAAATCATTTAAGTTCATTCTTCTTCCTCATGAATGTACACATAGCACCCCATACTGACAGAAAAACACAGAATTGTTGACATTGTTGCAGATTTATTAAAAAAGAAAAACTGAAATATCACATGGTCCTAAGTATTCAGACCCTTTGCTCAGTATTTAGTAGAAGCCCCCTTTTGATCTAATACAGCCAGGAGTCTTTTTGGGAAAGATGCAACAAGTCTTTCACACCTGGATTTGGGGATCCTCTGCCATTCCTCCTTGCAGATCCTCTCCAGTTCTGTCAGGTTGGATGGTAAACGTTGGTGGACAGCCATTTTTAGGTCTCTCCAGAGATGCTCAATTGGGTTTAAGTCAGGGCTCTGGCTGGGCCATTCAAGAACAGTCACGGAGTTGTTGTGAAGCCACTCCTTCGTTATTTTAGCTGTGTGCTTAGGGTCATTGTCTTGTTGGAAGGTAAACCTTCGGCCCGGTCTGAGGTCCAGAGCACTCTGGAGAAGGTTTTTGTCCAGGATATCCCTGTACTTGGCCGCATTCATCTTTCCCTCGATTGCAACCAGTCGTCCTGTCCCTGCAGCTGAAAAACACCCCACAGCATGATGCTGCCACCACCATGCTTCACTGTTGGGACTGTATTGGACAGGTGATGAGCAGTGCCTGGTTTTCTCCACACATACCGCTTAGAATTAAGGCAAAAAAGTTATATTTTGGTCTCATCAGACCAGAGAATCTTATTTCTCACCATCTTGGAGTCCTTCAGGTGTTTTTTAGCAAACTCCATGCAGGCTTTCATGTGTCTTACACTGAGGAGAGGCTTCCGTCGGGCCACTCTGCCATAAAGCCCCGACTGGTGGAGGGCTGCAGTGATGGTTGACTTTCTACAACTTTCTCCCATCTCCTGACTGCATCTCTGGAGCTCAGCCACAGTGATCTTTGGGTTCTTCTTTACCTCTCTCACCAAGGCTCTTCTCCCCCGATAGCTCAGTTTGGCCGGACGGCCAGCTCTAGGAAGGGTTCTGGTCGTCCCAAACATCTTCCATTTGAGGATTATGGAGGCCACTGTGCTCTTAGGAACCTTAAGTGCAGCAGAAATCTTTTTGTAACCTTGGCCAGATCTGTGCCTTGCCACAATTCTGTCTCTGACCTCTTCAGGCAGTTCCTTTGACCTCATGATTCTCATTTGCTCTGACATGCATTGTGATCTGGAAGGTCTTATATAGACAGGTGTGTGGCTTTCCTAATCAAGTCCAATCAGTATAATCAAACACAGCTGGACTCAAATGAAGGTGTAGAACCATCTCAAGGATGATCAGAAGAAATGGAAAGCACCTGAGTTAAATATATGAGTGTCACAGCAAAGGGTCTGAATACTTAGGACCATGTGATATTTCAGTTTTTCTTTTTTAATAAATCTGCAACAATGTCAACAATTCTGTGTTTTTCTGTCAGTATGGGGTGCTATGTGTACATTCATGAGGAAGAAGAATGAACTTAAATGATTTTAGCAAATGGCTGCAATATAACAAAGAGTGAAAAATTTAAGGGGGTCTGAATACTTTCCGTACCCACTGTATGTGCAAAATAATTAAGATTCCATCACCTTACCAATACTGAAGACGGCAATTTCCCCTGCAGAGGAGTTATGGGGTCCCACAAAAACCCCAGACACCAGAAGGAGTGTGTCATCATAATTAAATTGGGAGAACTGTGTGTAGCTCCAGTGATGGGGTCTCATGTTAGCACTGTGCAGGAGAGTAAAAGGGTGTTTGGTGTTCCAGATCTACAGAGATAGGACAAAAGACAAATAAATAGGAAGGTCCAACATGCCCTGTACACTTACAACAGCACACAAGATGGCATCATCTATGCTAACCTTGACTGTACAGTCCTTAGAACAAGAGGCACACAAGTCCCCAGCATGTGAGAAGCTGATGTGTAGGACCTGGTCTGTGTGTTCTCGGAGTCTCTGGACCTCCACACATGGAACCGTGTCACGAAGACGCTGGAACTCTGCATACCAAGAGTCTGTGCCTGTCACAGGTAGCAAAAAGAATATATTATATACAACATAACAATGCTAATTAATTGGATTGTAAAAAGCAGTGTTACTGCTCCTCCTTTTATACCTCAATCTCAGCCCATGGCCGCCGTGAAATTTGTTACGTGGAATGTCCGCGGGCTCAGGGACAAGTTGAAACAGTCCGCTATTTTTATATGCCTTAAATCTTATAGGGCTGATGTGGTGGTATTGGGGGAGACACATGCCTCAGACCATCTCCAGCACACCCTGAAACGGCCATGGATTGGTTGGGCTTACCACTCCATTTATAGCACCCATTCAAAAGGTGTCTCTTTTATCATTGCCAAGAACGTACAGTTGTCAATTATTTCTGTGTACACGGACCCCCATGGTAGGTTTGTTATTCTACACTTGATGTTGTATACTAAACCTTATTTGATCCTGGCCTGCTATATACCACCTCCTCCTCCTAGTTCTGAAGTTGTCTCTGAGGGTGTCTCCTTCATGGCCCAGCACCCCACGGTACCTGCCATTTGGCTCGGGGATTTTAACATGGTTTTGAACCCGTCCCTAGACCGCATGCATTCTATCACCTGCCCTTCCATGCCCAACTCCACCAGACTTAGTCGAATCCTTAGAGACTTTGCACTTCCAGACACCTGGCGCTATCAACACCCCGACACTAGAGCCTACTCCTGTTTTTCTGCATCACACTCTACTATGTCAAGGATAGACTTCATACTGGTCTCTGACTGTTTACTACCCCTGTTAAAGGGCACGGGTTTTGAGCCCAGGTCCCTGTCAGACCATGCCCCCTGCTGGCCGACATTGTCCATATCCCTTCAGGTCGTGCCTTGTCCGTGGCAACTCCACTCTTTCTAGCTTCAGGCTCTAGCAAAACAAGAGGACTTGCCCTGTGAGTGGCAATTCTTTTTCACCACGAACAGAGACTCCGTAACTGCAGCTACGATCTGGGAAACGTTTAAATTACACGTTCGCTCTATTCTGACCCAACGCATCAACCGACTGAAATCGATGTCCCGATCTATCCTTCAACAAGCCGTTGACCAGCTGGCATCGTTCACCGCTATCTACCTCTCTGCACTTAGATCCCACTCTCGCATTGTTGACCAACTCCATTACGAAAAAGCCAGACAGAAGCTTTTCTTCTGTAAACAATGGGTATTTGAACAGGGTGAAAGGGCGGGCAAGCTTATTGCTTACGTAGCTAATCAGGACTTTAGGCCACCAGTCATGGTGACATTGACTGACACCAATGGTGTGGATGTTACCGACCCTCCACTCGTCGCTGCTCACTTTCGCTCCTTTTATGCTGCACTTTATACTTCCCAAAAGTCTACCAGTGTATTAGAAACCCAGACTTTCCTGCAACTTATACCTTTTCCACAATTGTCCGACTCCCAGAGAGCTGCACTTGATGCCCCACTTTTCGCAGACGAAATTGCTTCTGCGATTGCCTCCCTTGCCCCAGCCAAGGCTCCTGGCTCTGACGGCATACCATTAGATTTCTATGCGTACTATACCGACATGCTGACCCCTGAATTACTCTCGCTCTACAACCATGCCTACGACGTGAACTCGCTTCCTGACTCCATGCGCGAGGCCACGATTATTGGCATTCCTAAGCCCGACAAGGACCCCCATTACCCCGAATCGTATCGCCCCATTTCCCTCTTACAGGCGGGTATCAAGGTCTTAGCGAAAGTTCTGGCGTCAAGCCTTAACAAGGCAATTCTATCCCTTATCCACACAGACCAAACTGGCTTCATGCCGGGGAAAAACACGGCCATGAACATACGGAGGCTTTATCTGAACATTCAGGCAAGCCATGAGCAAGTGGGCACTAGGGCTGTGTTTGCTTTGGATGGCGCCAAGGCCTTTGATTCGGTGGAATGGGAATATCTTTGGGAATGCCTGGAGGGATTTGGTTTTGGACCGTCATTTATCAAATGGGTTAAACTATTGTATCATCTCCCAGTGGCTAAGGTGGCGGTGAATGGGTGGTTGTCGGACCCCTTCTCCTCAGGCCGTGGCACCCAGCAGGGCTGCCCCCTCTTCTGAATACTATATGCTCTAGCTGTCGAACCCCTAGCCATTGCCCTCAGGATGCACCCTGGCAATCGAGGCTTAAGTCTGGGACCCATCACAGATACAGTTGGGCTATACACAGATGATATGCTGCTGTATTTTGCGGATACCGGACCCTCCCTGCAAAACGCACTGCACACCATAGAAGACTTTGGCCGACACACTGGCTTGTGTATTAACTGGACTAAATCACAGATTTTGCCCTTGGATTCATTTCCCCTTGCAGTGCACTCGGCTTCCCTTCCCCTAACAAGAGTATCCAGGATTAAGTACCTGGGAATATTTGTTACCAACACACCCAAAGACTATATCCTTGATAATATCGAACCTCTAATCATAACTGTCAAGCAACGCACACAAACCTGGGCTCGCCTTCCTTTAGGAGTAATGGGTAGAGTAAACCTCATGAAAATTATACTGCTACCCAAAATTCTGTACATGCTCTGGCATGCTCCGACCCTGATACCCCTCAAATACTTTAAAGTTATTGATGCCATTCTTAATTCATTTATCTGGGGCACAAGCAGACACAAAGTTATCATGGCCCGTACTTAAGAATCCGACCACATGAGGGGGCGTGGCTTTGCCTGACCTTCACTCATACTACCTAGCGTCCCAACTTTGTTATTTCTTTACTTCTGTACTTCCGAGTCTCTTCAATACCAAACCTTGGTCTGCCGGAGCACAGATATCGCAACCCACACCCCAGTACAAATACTCCTTCGTGGACGTGCACCACTGTCCTTACCTCCCTCCCGACACTCCATGCTCTTCCACCACTGTTGTGTTTGGGAGCTGACCCTTCAAAAGCTAGACCTTACACATATACACACCCATACTCCTCTATGGCATAATCCATACCTCCGGGAGTTGGCCGCAATGCCTGGAGCTGACCTGTGGGCGAGACGTGGCGTTCTATACCTGTCCCAAGTTATGTGTACTACTGGGGTGCGATCGTTTCAATCCCTGAAAGACAAATTTGACCTCCCGACCTTTATGCTTTTCAGATACATCCAACTGAGGCATGCACTACAAGCTCAATTCCCAGATCGGATTCCTACTCTATCTAGACCGTCCATCCTGGACATCATTCTTGGGGATAACCCGACCAAGTTAATATCTGCCCATTACCTTGAACTGCGCACCAAGACCATCAACACTAAATTTGAAATAATAATGATTACCCACCAAGAGCACTGGAATTCTGAGTTAGGTGTCTGCCTGTGACTAAATTTGCCTAAAGCATCTTGTATGTTATAAACTTGGCTAGCCATTAAACAGCAGTTGCTAATCTGTTGGGAAAAGCCACCCAAATAAAAAAAAAAAAAACATATCCTTAGTAATATAAAAAGAAAAAAAAAAATCGAACTTTTGTTTGGGCACTGTGGGAACAGAAACAGTGGCACAAGTAGCACATGGGGGGCCAGAAACAGAGGCATATATTCTGGTCCCCCAGTTGGTTAAATGAACATAGGACACAGCGCTTGCCACTAAATACTCTGCCTCTGCTGTGACAGCTTTCACTTCTTCCCCACCACAATTCCCAACACTCCCAATCTTCTCTTATGCCTCCAGCCTCAGCGCTCTCCCTCTGCATTCCAATTCATACAAGCTCAAGCTGCCCAGCAGTCTTCACCAAAATCATACACTGCTGCCCCACTCTCCTCCCCCTCCCACCAGATGCCACTGCCACCCACTCCTCACTCATCCATTCAAGGCTGTGGTCGCCTGCTCTTCACCCCTCCATTTAACACTGTTATAACCCACTCACCCCCCCCCCCCCCCCCACACACACACACAACTTTTGTATCCACCACTCTTTACCAGTCCATCCAATGCTGCGGTCACTCTGTTACTTCCCTATCTGACACTACAGTCTCTCATCCCTCCCCCCCATCCAACACTACACTCCTCACCTCTCCATCCAATGTGCCTGCCACCTGCTCTTACTCCCTGATTCAATGCTACAGTCCCAGGCTCCTCAAGCCTATAATGCTGGGGTCCCCCCACATCCTCCTCTACATCCCTTAGCCAACACTGCTGCCCTTTGCTGCTCAAACTTCCCTAAATCCAATGCTGTGGTCACCTGTTCCTCATTCCACATCCAAGCTGTAGTGACTGGCTTCTTCTCTCCATCCCAAGCTGCAGTTCTGCCCTTCACAACCCTCTCACCTGACCCTACTGTCCCCTGCTGCTCACCTCTCCATCCCACATATCTGTCCCCTACTCCTCATCCCTCCTTCCCATGCTACAAGCCCTTGCCTCAGCTCAACCCCACACCCTTCATCAGAGCACTGCTTTCACACCCATTTTCCCCTTGATTTCTATACTTCCTGCTACACATTCCATGTCATGGCCCTGCACCCCCCCCCCCACCTTACCTCTTGTTCACTCTTGTCACATCACTTTTCTGCCAACGTCTCACCCCAAAGTCACATCACGTCCTCCTATTCACTTCACACCCCTGGGTCACAGTGGATTTCTGCTATCCACCCCATTCCCTTTCTGCCAGCACCTGTCTGGCTTCCCTGCCATCCACCTCACACCCCCCCCCCCCCAATACCACACCACAAGGCATGAAACGAATCCCCTGGTCACAATGCCTCTCTCAGACCCCATCCCATTGTCCCTCATCTCCCCCTCCCATGCTGCTTCCTCGACCTCTTTGCATCTCCGTTTACTGTCCTTCGCAATATACTCTGCTCCACAAACCTTCCCATTCGGGAATGGGCACACTTGTTCTAGTGTTAATAAAACTTTATTACAAAAACTCATGGGGCCCGTATGTCCAACATTCACTTCTGTAGGTACTGTATATAATAAATCCGTATAACCTCTCCATCAGTGGAATTATCTAGATCAGTTCTCATAAAATCCCCAAAGTTTTTATAAGAAGTTACTTAAGCTCCAATACACTAAAACAATGTTAACAATTTACCAATTAAAGGTATTAAAGTGGAGCTAAAGTCCCGCTGTAAAAAAACTGCGAGCAGCCAGGCTTTTATTGCGGAAGAGACTCGTCTGCCCCTACCTGCCTGCTTGCCATCTCCTCTGGCATTCCCTGCTCAGATTACAGTACCGGGCTGGTCTCGGAGTGCCAGGATGACCATCACCATGCACCGGCCAATGAAGAGGCCCGAAGACCGGCACTCAAGAAGATGCCGGCGTCAGTGCAGAACCATTAGACAGGTAAGGGGTAAGGAGACTTTAGTTCCGCTTTACTAACTACTTACAGGCATCCTGGTTTCCTACTGACACATGAACTTGTATATACAGTTGTTAGGTTATTTAAAGTGATATTAAATCCAAAACCAAAAATGTAATTTATTGCAGCTTACTAATCATTACATATGGTGGCTGCAATCATTTTTTTTTAGGCTCTTTCCCTCTGTCTTCACCTGGTGATCTTGCCAGTAATGCATCTCCTGTATTAGAGTGCCCCCTATGGGAACCAGTAGAGTGGATCTTGTGCCAATCTTGCTTCCCACTATTTTTCCAACCCTCTGTCCATGAATCCCCCCCCCCCCCCCCCCCCCCGCTATGCTGCATATAATGCTAAGGATCCCAGTGTAAAGCCCATCCATGGATCTGACCTGGGTAGCGGTGGATGAGCCTCTGTACATGGTAGTGTCTGTAGAAGAGTTCCTTCCAAAGGAAGTCGTCACGGGACACGGCATACCAGCGCCTGCACACCAGCCCGGCAGAGAGCAGATCCGCGGGCTCCAAGCTCAGGAATATCTGGTAGAGGATGCTGTCAGGGAGGAAGGAGGGACCAGCGACCTCCATTGTGTCATTCTGTCTTTCTTGTTGGGCCTAAAACAGCTAAAAACAAATAAAATAACAAAAAGTGAGATTAGAAAGATATTATGGTGCATTAGATCATTTTTTTGGTGCTTGAGCTTTGTGTTTAGCTTAGGGGTGGTGCTGTAGCTCAGAGAAGTGTATTTAAAATATCAGGAAACGTGCTTTCTCTAAACACAGCAACGGGTTCACATTAGTCCCCCATCCCTCTCCAGCAACATACATCCCTTTCCTTCGCTACCTCCACCACTCCATTCAGCTGCCCTGCATGGAGAACCATGCGACTCACTCCTGGGTCCCAGGGGGCAACTCCTAACATACACAGCTGAATGGAGATGGGGAATATCTTCTGCTATAGTGGGGGAAAGCACGTGACCAAAAACTGAGAAAAGCATACTGAGGGGAGGAGATGAGAGGGCAGGGAATAGGGAGCCCAATGAGCACAGCAAGCAGTGGATGATCTCAGTGGATGATCTCAGGGGATGACCTCATCAGCTCTATGATATGTGATGGGAAATACTCCTCCACACATTCAGATCAATGAGCCAACAAGGTGCTTGTCATTGGTACACAGGTACACTTCTGTGTGGAAAAAGCTTTATGGGCTCTTACACTGAACTGGCTCAGCCTTTCCTTCACCAAGGTGCAGTGTACAGCCTGGGTGTGATCTGGTGGGGGGGGGATTACATAAGGATCTCAGAAAGTACTATTTACAATAAACTGGATATTTCCTTATGAATAAACAAACGGACTGAAGGCCATAACAAAACATTATAACATGTTCATGTTCTTTACACTTTCGTTTTACATTTTGAAGTGTGCCCACCAATCAGTGTATGCTGTGCCCACCAATCAGTGTCAAGTGTATGCTGTGCCCACCAATTAGTGTCAAGTGTATGCCATGCCCACCAATCAGTGTATGATGTGCCCACCAATCAGTGTCAGTGTATGCTGTGCCCACCAATCAGTGTATGCTGTGCCCACCAATCAGTGTCAGTGTATGCCATGCCCACCAATCAGTGTATGATGTGCCCACCAATTATTGTCAGTGTACGCCGTGCCCACCAATCAGTGTATGCTGTGCCCACCAATGAGTGTCAGTGTATGCTGTGCCCACCAATGAGTGTCAGTGTATGCTGTGCCCACCAGTGTCAGTGTATGCTGTGCCCACCAGTGTCAGTGTATGCCGTACCCAGCAATCAGTGTATGCTGTGCCCACCAATCGGTGTATGCTGTGCCCACCAATCGGTGTCAGTGTATGCCGTGCCCACCAGTCTGTGTATGCTGTGCCCACCAATCAGTGTATGCCGTGCCCACCAATCAGTGTATGCTGTGCCCACCAATCAGTGTATGCTGTGCCCACCAGTGTCAGTGTATGCCGTGCCCACCAATCAGTATCAGTGTATGCCGTGCCCACCAATCAGTGTATGCTGTGCCCACCAATCAGTGTCAGTGTATGCCGTGCCCACCAATCAGTGTATGTTGTGCCCACCAATCAGTGTCAGTGTATGCTGTGCCCACCAATCAGTGTATGCTGTGCCCACCAATCAGTGTCAGTGTATGCCATGCCCACCAGTGTATGCTGTGCCCACCAATCAGTGTATGCTGTGCTCACCAATCAGTGTCAGTGTATGCTGTGCCCACCAATCAGTGTCAAGTGTATGCTGTGCCCACCAATCAGTGTCAGTGTATACTGTGCCCACCAGTCAGTGTATGCTGTGTCCACCAATCAGTGTCATGTGTATGCTGTGCCCACCAATCAGTATCAAGTGTATGATGTACGCACTGATTTGCTCCAGTGTATACAGTGGACACCGATTTGGATCAGTGTATTCTGTGCACACCAACCACTTGACATTACGTGGTGCATATAGTAAAGTGTACACAGTCCGTGTTTATTGTGGAGTCAGTTATAATGTGAAGGGTTGGTGTACACTGTACAGAGTTATATTGTGTAACGTCAGTGAATATAGTCAGATAAAGTGTCAGTGTACAGTGGAGAGGTCAGTGTATGTAAAGTAGTCGTGTCAGTGTTCAGTAATCATGTCAGTGTATGTACAGTGGTGGAGACAGTGGAGGTGTGTCAGTGTACTGTAGTTGTGCCAGTATACAGCAGAGGAGGTGTCAGTGTATGTACAGTAGATGTGTGTCAGTGTACGGAGGTGTCAGTGTATGTACAGTGGAGGTGCGTCAGTGTACAGTGATGGTGTCAGTGTAAGTACAGTAATTGTGTCAGTATACAGTGATGGTGTCAGTGTACAGTGGAGGTGTGTCAATGTATGTACAGTGGTGATCAGTGTATGTAAAGTGGTGGTGTCAGTGTACAGTGGTGGTGTCAGTGTACAGTGATGGTGTCAGTGTATGTACAGTGGAGGTGTCAGTATACAGTGATGGTGTCAGTGTATGTACAGTGGAGGTGTCAGTATACAGTGATGTGTCAGTGTACAGTGGAGGTGTGTCAATGTATGTACAGTGGTGATCAGTGTATGTACAGTGGAGGTGTCAGTATACAGTGATGGTGTCAGTGTACAGTGGTGGTGTGAGTGTATGTATAGTGATGGTGTCAGTGTATAGTGGTGGTGTCAGTGTATGTACAGTGATGGTGTCAGTGTACAGTGCAGGTGTCAGTGTACAGTGATGGTGTCAGTGTATGTACAGTGGAGGTGTCAGTATACAGTGATGGTGTCAGTGTACAGTGGTGGTGTCAGTGTATGTACAGTGATGGTGTCAGTGTACAGTGCAGGTGTCAGTGTACAGTGATGGTGTCAGTGTATGTACAGTGGAGGTGTCAGTATACAGTGATGGTGTCAGTGTACAGTGGTGGTGTCAGTATACAGTGATGGTGTCAGTGTATGTATAGTGATGGTGTCAGTGTACAGTGGAGGTGTCAGTGTATGTATAGTGATGGTGTCAGTATACAGTGGTGGTGTCAGTGTATGTATAGTGATGGTGTCAGTGTACAGTGCAGGTGTCAGTGTACAGTGCAGGTGTCAGTGTACAGTGCAGGTGTCAGTGTACAGTGATGGTGTCAGTGTACAGTGCAGGTGTCAGTGTACAGTGGTGGTGTCAGTGTATGTATAGAGATGGTGTCAGTGTATGTACAGTGATGGTGTCAGTGTACAGTGGAGATGTGTCAATGTATGTACAGTGGTGATCAGTGTATGTACAGTGATGGTGTCAGTGAACAGTGGAGGTGTCAGTGTATGTACAGTGGAGATGTCAGTATACAGTGGAGGTGTTAGTGTACAGTGATGGTGTCAGTGTATGTACAGTGGAGATGTCAGTGTATGTACAGTGGAGATGTCAGTGTACACACAGGGAATAGTACCCCTCCCCCCCCGGTGTATTGGACTGTCATGTCTTTGCCATTCACCGCTCCCGTCCCGGTAATTCTGGGACCTCCAGTACCGCACTCAGCTCTCACCTCCACTTCCGGATCGTCCCACCTCTCCCTCTCTATGACCCCGGCCGCTCTGCCCCGCCCTCTCTCTATGGTTGCAGTCCCCTCTCTGTGAAGGGGGGTGGGGAGTCGTACGATGACAAATATAGACACGGAGCCGAGTGCTGGCCGTGCGCCATACAGAGCTCAGCACAGCTAATTTCTGTACGCTGCTGCCACCTACAGGGAGAGAGGCGGTGCTGCATCGATACTCAGGATTTAGTGCTTTGGGCTATACAGTATTTAGTGTATTTACTGACATGTGCCTGCTGTACAATGTATTTGTATGAGAAAGTCTCCTGTTCTCTTTGTACTGCTTCCTTTATGTGAAATCCCTGTTGTTCCTGCCAGTCCCTCTGCTTTTCAAATAAAAACTGAACACTAAGCATGAGAGCACACCATGGTCAGTTCTCTAGATTGCTCTCCTCCAATGATCAGAGTTGTCCTGACACGCCCCCCTCCACAGCCATTCACAGGGTAGCTGAGGGAGCATGAAGGAACATGGGAGCATAGAGGAGTATGGGAGCATGAAGGAGTAGGGGAGCATAAAGGAGAATGGAAGCATGGAGGAGTACAAAAGCATAAAGGAGTACAGGAGCATGAAGGAGTATGGAAGCATAAGGGAGCATGAAGGAAAATGAAAGCATAAAGGAGTATTGGAGCATGAAGGAGTATGGGAGCATAAAGGAGTAAGGTGGCATAAAGAAGCATTAGACAGTAAAGGCGCACGGGAGCATAATGGGGAATGGGAGCATGGAGGAGTATGGGAGCATAAAGGAGAATGGGAGTAAGGAGGAGTACAGGAGCATGAAGGAGTACGGGGGCATAAAGGAATATGAGAGCATGAAGGATTATTATAGCATGAAGAAGTACAGGAGTATGCGAGCATTAAAAAGAATGGGAGCATGGAGGAGTACGAGAGCATAAGAGCATAAAGGAGCATAGGAGCATACAAGAGTACGGGAGCATAAAGGACAATGGGAGCATAAAGGACAATGGGAGCATGGAGGAGTATGGGAGCATGAAGGAGAATGGGAGCATGAAGGAATATGGGAGCATGAAGGAATATGAGAGTATGAAGGATTATGATAGCATGAAGGAATACAGAAGTATTAGAGCATGGAGGAGTATGGAAGCATGGAGGAGTACGGGAGCATAAAGGAGTACGGGAGCATAAAGGAGTACGGGAGCATAAAGGAGTACGGGAGCATAAAGGAGTACGGGAGCATAAAGGAGTACGGGAGCATGAAGGAGAATGGGAGCATGGAGGAGTATTGGAGCATAAAGGAGTATGGGAGCATAATACGGGAGCATAAAGGAGTACGGGAGCATAAAGGGGAATGGGAGCATGGTGGAATATGGGGAACATAGAGTATGGGAGCATAAAGGAGTATGGAGGAATGAAGGAATTTGAGAGCATGAAGGAGTAAGGGAGCATGAAGGAGTATGGGAGCATGAAGAAGTATGGGAGCATTAAAGCATGAAGGAGAAAGGGAGCATGAAGGAGTATGGCAGCATAAAGGAGTATGGGAGCATAAAGGAGTATGGAGGAATGAAGGAATTTGAGAGCATGAAGGAGTAAGGGAGCATGAAGGAGTAAGGGAGCATGGAGGAGTATGGGAGCATGAAGAAGTATGGGAGCATTAAAGCATGAAGGAGAAAGGGAGCATGAAGGAGTATGGGAGCATAAAGGAGTATGAGAGCATGAAGAAGAAAGGGAGCATGAAGGAGTATTGGGGCATAGAGGAGTATGGGAGAATGAAGGAGTATGGGAGCATGAAGGAGTATGGGAACATGAAAGAGTATGGGAGCATGAAAGAGTATGGGAGCATGAAGGAGTATGGGAGCATGAAGGAATTTGAAAGCATGAAGGAGAAAGGGAGCATGAAGGAGAAAGGGAGCATGAAGGAGTATGGGGGCATGGAGTATGGGGGCATAGAGGAGTATGGGAGAATGAAGGAGTATGGAAGCATGAAAGAGTATGGGAGCACAAAAGAGTATGGGAGCACAAAAGAGTATGGGAGCACGAAAGAGTATGGGAGCACGAAAGAGTATGGGAGCACGAAAGAGTATGGGAGCATGAGAGCATGAAGGTGTACGGGAGCAGAAAGGAGTATGAGAGCAGGAAGGAGTATGAGAGCATGAAGGAGTAAGGGAGCATGAAGGAATTTGAGAGCATGAAAGAGAATAGGAGTATGGGAGCATGAAGGAGTATGGGATCATGAGAGCATTAGGAGTATGGGAGCATGAAGGAGTATGGGATCATGAGAGCATTAGGAGTATGGCAGCATGAAGGATTATGGGAGCATGGAGAAATATGGAAGCATGAAGGAGTATGGGAGCATTAAAGCATGAAGGAGAAAGGGGGTATGAAGGAGTACGGCAGCATAGAGGAGTATGGGAGCATGAAGGAGTATGGGAGCATGAAAAAGTTTGGGAGCATGAAAGAGTATGGGAGCATGAAAGAGTATGGGAGCATGAAGGAGAAAGGGGGCATAGAGGAGTATGGGAGCATGAAGGTGTACGAAAGCATAAAGGAGTATGAGAGCATAAGGGAGTATGAGAGAATGAAGGAGTATAAGAGCATGAAGGAGTAAGGGTGCATGAAGGAATTTGAGAGCATGAAAGAGAATAGGAGCATTATGAGTATGGGAGCATGAAGGAGTATGGGAGCATGAGAGCATTATGAGTATGGGAGCATGAAGGAGTATGGCAGCATGAAGGATTATGGGAGCATGGAGGAATATGGGATTATAAAGGAGTATGGGAGCATGAAGGAAAATCGGTCCATGAAGGAAAATGGGAGCATGAAGGACTATGAGAGCATGAAGGAGTACAGGAGTTTGGGAGCACTAAGGAATTTGGGAGTATAGGGGTATGGGAGCATGAAAGAGTATCAGAGCATGGTGGAATTTTAAAGCATGTAGGAGAAAGGGAGCATGAAGGAGTATGGGAGCATGAGGGCACGAAGGAGTAAGGGAGCATAAAGGAGTATGAGAGCATAAAAGAGCATGAGAGCATAAATGAGTATAAGAGCATGAAAAAAGAAATTGAGAGTATGAAAAAGAATAGGAGCATGAAGGAGTATGGGAGCATGGAGGAATATGGGAGCATGGAGGAATATGGGAGCATGGAGGAATATGGGAGCATGGAGGAATATGGGAGCATGGAGGAATATGGGAGCATGAAGAAACATGGGAGCATATAGGAGTATGGGAGCCTGAAGAAGTATGGGAGCATGGAGGAATATGGGAGCATGAAGAATTATGATAGCATGAAGGAGTGCAGGAGTATGGGAGCATGAAGAAATATGGGAGTATAGGGGTATGGGAGCATAAAGGAGTATAGCAGCTTGAAGGAGTACGGGAGCATGAAGGATCGTGAGAGCATGAAGAAGTATGAGAGCATGAAGGAATTTGCGAGCATGAAGGAATTTGGGAGCATGAAGGAATTCGAGAGCATGAAGGAATTTGGGAGCATGAAGGAATTTGGGAGCATGAAGGAATTTGGGAGCATGAAGGAGTATGGGAGTCTGAAGGAGTATGGGAGTCTGAAGGAGTATGGGAGCATGGAGTAGTATGGGAGCATGGAGTAATATAGGAGCATGAAGGAGTGTGAGAGCATTAAGGATTATGATAGCATGAAGGAGTACAGGAATATGGGAGCATGAAGGAATTTGGGAGTATAGGGGTATGGGAGCATGAAGGAGTATGGGAGCATGGGAGCATAAAGGAGTATGGGAGCATAAAGGAGTACGGGAGCTTGAAGGAGTACGGGAGCATGAAGGAGTACGGGAGCATGAAGGAGTACGGGAGCATGGAGGAATACGGGAGCATGGAGGAATATGGGAGCATGGAGGAGTACAGGAGTATGGGAGCATGAAGGAGTATGGGAGCATGAAGGAGTACGGGAGCATGAAGGAGTACGGGAGCTTAAAGGAGTACGGGAGCATGAAGGAATATGAGAGTACAGGAGTATGGGAGTATGCAGGAGTATAGGAGTATAACAGCATGAAAGAGTATGGGAGCATGGGGGAGCATAAAGGAGTATGGGAGCAAAAAGAAGTATGGGACTATGAAGGAGGAGCATGGAGGAGTACAGGAGCATAATGGAGTATGGAAGCATAAGGGAGCATGGGAGCATGAAGGAGTACGGGAGCATGGAGGAATATGGGAGCATGGAGGAATATGGGAGCATGGAGGAATATGGGAGCATGGAGGAATATAGGAGCATGGAGGAATATAGGAGCATGGAGGAATATGGGAGCATGGAGGATTATGGGAGCATGAAGGATTATGGGAGTATAGGGGTATGGGAGCATAAAGGAGTATGGGAGCTTGAAGGAGTATGGAAGCATGGAGGAATATGGGAGCATGGAGGAATATGGGAGCATGAAGGAGTATGGGAGCATGAAGGATTATGGGAGAATAAAGGATTATGGGAGTATAGGGGTATGGGAGCATAAAGGAGTATAGCAGCTTGAAGGAGTATGGGAGCATGAAGGAGTACGGGAGCTTGAAGGAGTACGGGAGCTTAAAGGAGTATGGGAGCATGAAGGAATATGAGAGTACAGGAGTATGCAGGAGTATAGGAGTATAACAGCATGAAAGAGTATGGGAGCATGGAGGAGCATAAAGGAGTATGGGAGCAAAAAGAAGTATGGGACTATGAAGGAGGAGCATGGAGGAGTACAGGAGCATAATGGAGTATGGAAGCATGAAGGAGTACGGGAGCATGGAGGAATATGGGAGCATGGAGGAATATGGGAGCATGGAGGAATATGGGAGCATGGAGGAATATAGGAGCATGGAGGAATATAGGAGCATGGAGGAATATAGGAGCATGGAGGAATATGGGAGCATGAAGGATTATGGGAGCATGAAGGATTATGGGAGCATGAAGGATTATGGGAGTATAGGGGTATGGGAGCATAAAGGAGTATGGGAGCTTGAAGGAGTATGGAAGCATGGAGGAATATGGGAGCATGGAGGAATATGGGAGCATGAAGGAGTATGGGAGCATGAAGGATTATGGGAGTATAGGGGTATGGGAGCATAAAGGAGTATAGCAGCTTGAAGGAGTATGGGAGCATGAAGGAGTACGGGAGCATGAAGGAGTACGGGAGCTTAAAGGAGTACGGGAGCATGAAGGAATATGAGAGTACAGGAGTATGGGAGTATGCAGGAGTATAGGAGTATAACAGCATGAAAGAGTATGGGAGCATGGAGGAGCATAAAGGAGTATGGGAGCAAAAAGAAGTATGGGACTATGAAGGAGGAGCATGGAGGAGTACAGGAGCATAATGGAGTATGGAAGCAAAAGGGAGCATGGGAGCATGAAGGAGTACGGGAGCATGGAGGAATATGGGAGCATGGAGGAATATGGGAGCATGGAGGAATATAGGAGCATGGAGGAATATAGGAGCATGGAGGAATATAGGAGCATGGAGGAATATGGGAGCATGAAGGATTATGGGAGCATGAAGGATTATGGGAGCATGAAGGATTATGGGAGTATAGGGGTATGGGAGCATAAAGGAGTATGGGAGCTTGAAGGAGTATGGAAGCATGGAGGAATATGGGAGCATGGAGGAATATGGGAGCATGAAGGAGTATGGGAGCATGAAGGATTATGGGAGTATAGGGGTATGGGAGCATAAAGGAGTATAGCAGCTTGAAGGAGTATGGGAGCATGAAGGAGTACGGGAGCATGAAGGAGTACGGGAGCTTAAAGGAGTAAGGGAGCATGAAGGAATATGAGAGTACAGGAGTATGGGAGTATGCAGGAGTATAGGAGTATAACAGCATGAAAGAGTATGGGAGCATGGAGGAGCATAAAGGAGTATGGGAGCAAAAAGAAGTATGGGACTATGAAGGAGGAGCATGGAGGAGTACAGGAGCATAATGGAGTATGGAAGCAAAAGGGAGCATGGGAGCATGAAGGAGTACGGGAGCATGGAGGAATATGGGAGCATGGAGGAATATGGGAGCATGGAGGAATATGGGAGCATGGAGGAATATAGGAGCATGGAGGAATATAGGAGCATGGAGGAATATGGGAGCATGAAGGATTATGGGAGCATGAAGGATTATGGGAGTATAGGGGTATGGGAGCATAAAGGAGTATGGGAGCTTGAAGGAGTATGGAAGCATGGAGGAATATGGGAGCATGGAGGAATATGGGAGCATGAAGGAGTATGGGAGCATGAAGGATTATGGGAGCATGAAGGAGTATGGGAGCATGAAGGAATATGAGAGTACAGGAGTATGGGAGTATGCAGGAGTATAGGAGTATAACAGCATGAAAGAGAATGGGAGCATGGAGGAGTATGGGAGCATGGAGGAGCATGGGAGCATAAAGGAGTATGGGAGCAAAAAGAAGTATGGGACTATGAAGGAGGAGCATGGAGGAGTATGGGAGCATAATGGAGTATGGAAGCATAAGGGAGCATGAAGGAGAGTGGGAGCATGGAGGAGTATGGGAGCATGGAGGAATATGGAAGCATGGAGGAATATGGAAGCATGGAGGAGTATGGGAGCATGAAGGAGTATGGGAGCATGAAGGATTATGGGAGTATAGAAGTATGGAAGCATAAAGGAGTATGGGAGCTTGAAGGAGTATGGGAGCTTGAAGGAGTATGGGAGCTTGAAGGAGTATGGGAGTCTGAAGGAGTATGGGAGCATGGAGGAATATGAGAGCATGGAGGAATATGGGAGCATGGAGGAATATGGGAGCATGGAGGAATATGGGAGCATGGAGGAGTATGGGAGCATGAAGGAGTATGGGAGCATGAAGGAGTATGGGAGCATGAAGGAGTATGGGAGCACGAAGGATTATGGGAGTATAGGGGTATGAGAGCATAAAGGAGTATAGCAGCTTGAAGGAGTATGGGAACTTGAAGGAGTATGGGAGTCTGAAGGTGTATGGAAGCATGGGGGAATATGGGAGAATGAAGGAGTATGAGAGTATTAAGGAGTATGGGAGCATGAAGGAGTATGGGAGTATGAAGGAGTATGGGAGCATGAAGGAGTATGGGAGCACGAAGGAGTATGGGAGCATGAAGGAGTAGGGGAGTTTGAAGGAGTATGGGAGCATGGAGGAATATGTGAGCATGAAGGAGTATAAGAGTATGAAAGAGTAAGGGAGTATGAAGGAATATGAAAGTACAGGAGTATGCAGGAGTATAGCAGCATGAAAGAGTGTGGGAGCTTGGAGGAGCGTGGGAGCATGGAGGAGCGTGGGAGCATGGAGGAGCGTGGGAGCATGGAGGAGCGTGGGAGCATGGAGGAGTAAGGGAGCATGGAGGAGTAAGGGAGCATAAAGGAGTGTGGGAGCAAAAAGAAGTATGGGACTATGAAGGAGGAGCATGGAGGAGTACGGGAGCATAACAGAGTATGGGAGCATAAAGAAGTATGAGACTGTAAAGGAGTATGGGAGCATAATGGAGAATGGGAGCATGGAGGAGTATGGGCAAATAATACCCGATCTAATAAACATGTAAAGCACACAATCATTTTTAATAAAACTTTTCCATTAATATTTTTTCCAGTCCACATTACAGAAAACTTTATAAAAAGGTCTGTGACTACTTAGCAACCAAAAGTCCTCCCACACATACAGTCCCCTTCCATAGGAGTTCAATATATTTTTCTTACAATAGAGTCCCCCCATCACAGAGTCCCTTTTACATTGGAGTCCACTTTTTACATAGGAGGCCTCCTTTACATCAGAGCCCCCCCCCTCACATAGGAGTCCACCTATATTGGTGTCCCCCACCCCACCCCCCATACATAAAAGTCCACTGTTCCCCACTTACAATGTAGTCCCCCCTTAGATAGGAATCTACTGTTCCTTTTCACATCAGAGTTCCCTCCCCCTTATGTAGGTTCCACCCTTACATAGGAGTCCCCTTCTTACTTAGGAGTCACTGTTTCCCCTAACATCACAGTGTTTTCTTGCAACAGAGTCTCCCTGAAACATCATAGTTCCCCGTTATATTGGAGTCCACTGTCCCCCTTGCATAGAAGCCCCACTTAAATATGAATTCACTGTCTCGCACTTGCATTGAAGTCTCCCTCACATTGGGTCCCCCCTCTTACATAGGCATCACCTTTTACATCTGAGTCCTCACCTCACATAGGAATCACTTTACATTGGAGTCACTCCTTATATAGGAGTCCCCCATTAATGTAGGAATCATCCATACACTGGAGCCCCTCCTTACGTAGGAGTCCCCCCTACATCAGTGTGCCCCTCTTACACAGGGTTCCCTTTTACAAAGACTTCCCTTATATAGGAGTCCTCCTGCCATCAGTGTCCCCCCTTACATAAGAGCCTTCCCTTTTGACCCCCTCATCAGAATCCCTCTATATATAGGAGCCTCCCCACTTACATTGGAGTCTTCTCCAAGGAAGCTCCCCCTTCTATGGAAATCCACTGTTTCCCACCCACATCAGAGTCACGCCCTACATTAGCTGTTCCTTGCCCCCTTACATCAGAGCCCCCCCCCTCCCCCCTTTACAGGAGTTCACTCTTATATCAGAGTTTTACTTACACAGCATTCTCCCATTTATATAGCAGTCCTCTTAACATTGGATTTACCCCTGACATAGAAGGTCCCCCTTACATCAGAGTCCCCTCCTTAGGTAGAAATCCGCTATCTCCCTCTTACATCAGAGTTCCCCCTTAACGTAGAAATCCCCCCCCCCCCCTTACATCAGATTCTCTCCTCTGACATAGGAGTCCCTCCTTACATAGAAATTCTCTTTACATTAGAGTCCCTTCTGACATAGGAGTCCCCCCTTATATAGGAGTTCTCTTTACATCAGAGTCCCCTCTGACATAGGAGTCCCCCTTTATAAAGGAGTTCTTCTTACATTGGAGTCCAACCCCCCCGTACATAGGCATCTATTACATCGGCGTCTCCCCAATTCATCAGAGTGCCTAGTTTGGGTCTCCCCCCTTACATAGGGTTACTGCAAAAATAACATTAATGTAAGCACAGTAATAACCCCCAGCAGTCAGTGGAAGCAATAATATCAACCAGTATTGGTATCAGTACTAATACCCCCCAGGCAGACAGAAATTCCTAAAATTTACCCTTTGGACCTTCCAAGGACATGGAAATCTCTAATGAAAACAGATCTGTCATTTCCAGCAAGCTCCATAGATAAAGATTACCCAACCACCCAGCAAACACAAGCAATGTACACAACTTCTATTGTCCAAAGTCAATACACCCCCAACAGAGGTCTTTGCTTGAACTGCTCAATCTAAACCATTCAAGATACTTGCTGGGACACCTGAGAGTCATGTCTCCCCCAAAAGTCGTCCTCCTTCTCCTGATCCTCAGTACCCCTTTGGCATGGGGGCAAAGGAACAAGAAACCAGCACCGCAAAATCCGATTGATAAGATACAGAATGTGGCTAACTTTGACATTAACAAGGTAAGAGCGCTGGCTGCGCAAGTCTGTTACAGCATGTTAGATGAAATACAATTCACAAAGCTTTAACACAAGGATAAAGACCTTTATTTTAGCCACAACTGTAGTTTTTAAATCGCACTTAGGCGTTGTTCACATCTTGGCATCCCAGATCACAGGCAGAATCATGGCAAATTGCCTATGCAATCCCCGTCGCTTCCAAAGGCAGCCCTAATGTGGCGCAATTTTGCCGCAATTGTAGCTCGATGATTCACGGCAAAATCGCACAAATAAAATCGCGGAACGCCTGTCGCCCAAAAGAAGATTGCGGTAAAATCGCGCAAATAGAATCGCAGGACACCTGTCGTAAAAAAAAAAGATTGCAGTAAAATCCCGCAAATAGAATCGCGGGATGCCTGTCACCCAAAAGAAGATTGCGCTAAAATCGCGTATATAGAATCGCGGGATGCCTGTCACCCAAAAGAAGATTGCGCTAAAATCGCGTATATAGAATCGCGGGATGCCTGTCACCCAAAAGAAGTTCTTGTACTTCCTTTGGGCGACAAGCATCCTGCGATTCTATGTGCGATTTTACCATGATTAGTCAGACAACAATCGCAGGAAAAATCATAGGACCGAATCACAGCAAATCGCGGGACGCCCGTGCGATCCCCGTCACTTCCAAAGGTAGCCCGAATGTGGCGTGATTGTGCCGCGATTGTAGCCCGACAAATTGTGGTAAAATCGTGCAAATAGAATCGGGGGACGCCTGTCGCCCAAAGGAAGATTGTGGTAAAATCGTGCAAATAGAATCACGGAATGCCTGTTGCCCAAAAGAAGCTCTTGTACTTCTTTTGTGCGAAAGGCATCCTGCGATTCTATGCGAGATTTTACCGCGATTCGTCGGGTGACAATCGCAGCAAAACCGTGCCGCATTCATGGTGCCATTGGAAGGGACAGGGATCGCACGGGCGTTCTGCGATTTGCCATGATCTGGGATTGCGGGCAGAATCGCGGTGATTCTGCCCACGATCCGGGGCGCCAGGATGTGAACGGGGCCTAAATGAAACTGAGACTAACTGTTACTTTTTTGAAAATAAGGATTCTGGTCCTGGAGCATTAGTTTAGGTGTCTTTTTTGTGCAACAAACTATTTTGTGTGCAGTAGTCAAGAAAAGGGTTTAGCAAATCCCAGAAATCGCAGTATCTAAGGCCTCATACACACTGGCAATCCTGCACTTACCTTTTCTAAATACAGTAATCAGGGCAGTATAAAAAATGTTATGCTTCCAAATCACTTCGGCCTGCGTTTAGATGTTCCTGATTTAGGGTTCATGCATACAGGGGGTTAATGGCATTTTATATGCCTAGTATAATTTCCCTGCACTTTCACGTGTATTTTTTTTTTTTAACCACTTAAGCCCCCGGAGGATTTGGCTGCTCAAAGACCAGGACCTATTTTGCGATTCGACACTGCGTGACTTTAACGGACAATTGCGCGGCCGTGCGACGCTGTACCCAAATGAAATTGATGTCCTTTTTTTCCCACAAACAGAGCTTTCTTTTGGTGGTATTTGATCACCTGTGCAATTTTTATTTTTTGCGCTATAAACAAAAAAACAGTGATAATTTTGAAAAAATAACAATATTTTTCACATTTTTTTATATGAAATTCTCAAAAAAAAAAAAAAACATTTTAGGCCAATTTGTTTTCTGCTACATATTTTTGGTAAAAAAAATCCCAATTAACGTATTTTGATTGGTTTGCGCAAAAGTTATTGCGTTTACTAACTACGGGAAAGATTTATGTAATTTTTAACTAGTAATGGCGGCGATCTGCGATTTTTTTTTGTGGGACTGCGACATTGCGGCGGACAGATCGAACCCCTAACTGACATTTTTGACACTTTTGGGAGTACCAGTGACATTACTACAGTAATCAGTGCTAAAAATATGCACTGTTACTGTCAAAATGACACTGGCAGGGAAGGGGTTAACTTTATTGGTGATCAGTGGGTTAAATGTACCCCTAGGGGCGTGATTCTAACTGTGGGGGGCGTGGCTTGTGATGTAACCACAGAGACATATGATCCTACATAGCAGGATCGCATAGCCTCTGTGCTTACATCAGGGAGAATGACAGACGGCTGTGTTTACATCAGCCGTCCGTCCTTCTCCCTCTCCTGCGGAAGATCACGAGTGGCCGGCGGACATTGGAGCCGCCGGTCACACGCGGGGAGGAGGCAGGGAACAAGTGAGGGGGGGGAGCTCCCCTCCAGCGGCGCACGCTCACCCCCTACAGGCTCCTGGGCGAGCGACGTAGGTCTACGTCGCTTTGCCCAGGAGCGGCTGATTGCCGCAGTAAATAGTCGTGCGGCGGTCGGCAAGTGGTTAACATGCAACTTTTGCTGTTGAAAAATATGTTGGACATCCATGCAAAAAAGCATCAATGTGTAGAATAGCACAGCCACAATTCACTTATATGGCAGTATGTGACACGTACATAGCACCCAGCTGTCCCTGATTTGGAAGGACTGTCCCTGATTTGGAACAAAGTCCCTCTTTCCTCCTCATTTGTCCCTCATTTTAGTCTTATCTATATAGTTGCATATAAAATGCACTTTTTATCTTTAAAAAGTGCTAAACCTTTTATTCAATTTCTAAATTACTGCATTTGTAAATTTCAAAAGCCAGAGGTAGAGGTAAAAAAATACTTGTGGGTTTAACTAATCTTTTTTTTTTCCGGTATAATTCTTCTTTAAGGGGGCGTGGCAGGAGGGTGTGTCCTATACCTACATAGTTTTGCTAATAGGTGTCCCTCGTTCCCATCTCAAAAACTTGGCACATGTGGCTCACGAGCAAGGGAAAGCATCAGGAAACACTAGTCATTTAAATGCCTGTTTAAAGAGGGGTTCAAGCCTGTTCACCACTTAAAGATCGCTCGCCGCAGTTTTACTGAAGCAGGTTGGCTCTGTCCCGTGAAAGGACGTAACTGTACTGCTAGCGGGGGTGCGCACGCCCATTCGCCACCGAGGAAGCCGATCAGCGAGTCCGGCGGCCGTGACTGCCGCCGGGCACCCGCGATCGCTCCCCCCGTGGAGACAAAACGGTAGTTTGCCGTTGTAAACGGTGTCAAAAATGTCAGTTAGGTGTCTGATCTGTAAATATCTCCTAAATGGTGCACGTTTAGGAGATATTTACAGTAGCTATAGGAAATCCTTATTATAGGCTTACCTATAAGTACAAGTCAAAGATTGAAGTTTATAACCACTTTAACTTGACATGGGGTCTAAGGCCTAAGGACATATTTTCTTTATATATAGGGGTAAAGCCTCACAGCAGTTTCCTACAGCCAGTAGGTGCAGAATTTGTGACTTGTTCATATCTGGGTGTTCTAGAAATGCCTGATTCTGCCCATGGTAAAATCGCCACAAAACATGCAAAATGTATTTGGGTGCCATTACTGTTATTGGCACCCCAAACACACAAAAGAAACGGGGGTTTTGTTGCGTGACAAAATGCTCAAAGACATGCAAAAGTTGGCAATGAAAAAAAAGGTAAAGGAGCTACTTTTGGACATTTTTGGAGCAGAGGACAGTCTATTCAAATGAATGGTGCTGCTCCAAAAACACTCTAAAACCGCGATGCTCAGCCATTGCTAGATGTCAATTGGGCCTCATTAAGATTTACTAATTGCTGACTACTGAAGGATCATGGAATTGAAAAAAAATAAAAAATAGTAATTGCAATGAAACAACTGTAACAAACATCTCCATTTGCCAAGCGTACTGCACATATTGTACTTTGTATTATTCTGGTCAAAGAGTCCTCTAACAATTTTTGTCTGTACAGTTTGCAGGGAAATGGTACCTACTGTCTGTGGCCTCCGAGTGTAATTATCTGAAAACCAACAACCATCGTGTGGAGGCCACGTTATTTCAAGCATCAGTTTCCAAGAACTCCAAAGGAGTGGAGATCCTGGCTGTTAGCACATTTAGAGAGCTGTAAGTAGATCTGATTGAGATCCGGCAACCGGACACATACATCTGATTACCAGGAGGAGGAAAGTTCTTGGGAGTGCACATTAGATGTATACATTTACATTGCTGGGGGATCCCAGTGGAAGTGGATAGTCACTTCCTACTCCAGTGATCGCCGCTGTCTTTCAGGTCCCGTGTGGAGCGGCTATCCTGCTACAGAGTGAAGGCTAGCTCAAGATGAGCGACATTCACAGCATGCCTTGCATTTTTTGCAATGAATGCAAATCGTTCACAGCAGGGCTGTCTTGAATGTTGATTGGATCCTAACCAAACATTTTCTTGCCCCCCCCCATCATCACACAAGACCCCTCCCCCATACTACCCCCATCATTACACAGGACCCCCCTCTTCCTCCTCCTCCATACTACCCCCATCATTACACAGGACCCCCCTCCCCCACACTACTCCCATCATTACACAGGACCGCGCTCCCCCATACTACCCCCATCATTACACAGGACCGCCTTCCCCCATACTACCCCCATCATTACACAGGACCGTCCTCCCCCACATTTATCTCCATTACACAGGACCTCCTCCCCCATACTACCCCATTACATAGGGCCCCTCCCTGATATTACTTCCATCAATACACATTACTTCCTCCCCAATACTACCCCATTACACAGGACCCCGTCCCCTCCCTCCACAGACCCCTGCATTACCCCCTTCCCCCAGCAGTCTCCCCTTGATAGTGTCCAGAGAATGTCAGGTGATCATCAGGTACACCCTTACGGAACCCTCCAGTGAGGAAGTTCTTCAGCAGGCCAATGGTCTGCAGCTTGTCGGATATGGTGAGGAAGAGGGGTCAGTGTGACTGTCCCCGGGACTGACAAGCGCTCTTCCCGGACAAGGTTTACCTTACCAAGCTAGCCAATCAATGCACAGGCAACAGACATAACACCCAACCAATCACCATCGCCCCAAACTTTCAGTTCCTCCCTTATCTCCCGAGTTACAGCCAAATCTACTTATAGACTATTAGTGGGCAGCGCTGGCTCAAGAGACAGCTGCTTTGGGCCCAACAACATTGACTGGGCTCAGGGCAGCTGTCCCCTTTGCCCTGCGTTAAAGTCTGCCCTGGTTCACAGATTAGAGATTATGAATTCACAGCCCCATCTGCACCTCATCCAGTCCCTGCATTTATTGAGAAAAATGCAAATGTATTTGTTCTGTGAATGACGCTCATGCCAAGCAAGCAACCCCCTGTGTCCACAATGCAACAGGGAAGCAGCACAGCGAACACTACAGTGATTATGTGCTTCCATAGAGAACCAACAGGCATGGCAAATGCATACTTACAGCGGTAAAGCTGGACTCAAGGTTTATTTTCAGCAGGAATGCAGTTCCGGAAACCTCCAGCATTGAATGTATGTAATGGCAAGTGGTGCTGGCATGTGTTGGAGAGTCTATTGATGCTGGCTGCTGGGGGATCTATTGTAGCAGGGGGGATATATTGTAGCTGGGGGATCTATTGCTTTGTTTTTGTTTAAAAGGTGTTCATTTAGATTTTTTGCATAGAAAAAGCACACAGAGTGCATCAAACATACTACAGCCTGCAACATGGGTACAGTGTAGATCAACCTATGTTATAGTAAGGGTAGAACTCTGAGCACACAGGTAAATAATTCCATCAATAGTTGAGTGGAATCTGTATTACATACAAGGCAAATAAACAAAAACAAACCAAACTCCAACTGACACTCACCCATACATACACACACACACACACAGGTAGCTTCCCCTCTTCTCCCGAGTGCATGCCAAAATCCAAGAAGCACATAGAAGCAATACCCTAAGTAAAAAAGTCCAAAGAGGACACCTCCAAGTAAGAGGCCATACATGTTTCCAACCATGGATTCCAAATTTTCAGAAATTTTTTGGGGCATGCTTTGCCTTCGTATATTACTGTGAGCTTGGGTAACTTTGCATTAACCATACGTAAGATTTGTATTAGGGATGGAGGGGTACGTTTTTTCCCAGGTGAGCAAAGTAGCTTTCCTAGCTTGAAAATATGAGCCAGTACAGGATTCATTTATGGTACAGGGGGGATGAAGTCATTTAGGACACCTTAAAGGCTAACTTCCAGTGTTTTAGGGCCAGTGAAAACAAGATTGGTTTCCAAGGTATCATATAGCTCCATCCAGAAGACGAGCATTCAGGGGCATGTCCAGAAAACATGGTATAGAGTGGCTGGAGAGATTCCACATCTAATGCACTGAGCATTTGGAGCGAGGCCCGTAGGATGTAACCGTTCTGGTGTATAATGCCGATGATGAATACATTTAAATTGGATAAGTTTGTCTGCTGTACTAATTATAACCAGCAAACCAGGTGTCTGTTGCCTCCTCCCAGCTATCTTTAGAAAAGTCTGGTATGAACTTCAACCATTTTCTGTAAGCGCGCGCATGAGGTTGTGGTCCTGCAGCTTGCAGAATTTGGTAAATGGTGGTAGTGAACTTGACATAACGGTCCTTAAACAGAGTCTGTTCCATAGGTCAATGAGCCAGTGAGAATGTTAAAGAGCCAATAGTATAGCATAGCATGTCTTATTAACAAATATTTGTAGAAAAAATTGTTAGAGACATTGAATCGGGCCACAGATCTTCAAAGGAAAGAAAGGTGTTTCCAACAAACAACTGTTCAATATAAGTGATTCCCCTAGAGATCCACCAGGTAGCATCCAGAGAGGCCAATAGTTCTCTGAGAAGAGGATTACACCACAAGGGGGTGTAAGAGAAGTGTTGGCATCCATCAGCAAAATAACAAGTCCTGTGAGCCACGCCAAATAGGAGACATCCAAAGGAAATCTTCTGTAACAGGAATGTATTGTGAGGCTAAACAGTCTGTCACTGATGACCTGGGGAGAACCCAAAAGAGCTGCAAGTAGAGCAGCAGCGGGGCTAAGGGTAGGACAGTGCAGACAGTTCTAAATCTATGTCAATTGGTATGTATTATAGTATTTATACAGGCATGGGGCAGCTAATCTGCCAACAGCTGCCTGCAGGGATGATTTGGCTATTCTGGGTTGGGAAATTTCTCAGATAAAGGAAGAAAATAACAGAATCTATACTTAAAAATTTCTACGTGAAATAAAGAGGATCCATTGTTGCAAGGGGGGGTGTAATATTGTTACTGGTGGGAAATCTATTTTTGCTGAGGGGTCTTTTGTTGCGGGGTGTGGGCGTCAATTATATCTGTGTAGCAGATTTTCCAGGCCTGTGGCCTGATGTGGGTCTGCCATCGGTACAGGTTACCTCTCCAGCCCATGTAAGCTGCGACCCTGGGTGTGAGCACTGAGACATCGACAACTCCGGCATCTTTGTTTGTGATTTTTATTGTATTTTAAGGGGATGGGAGAAGGGAATGAGTGGGATACTCCTTTAGGCTTCAACTAGATACACTTGGGACTTTGTTCCTGAAAAATGCCCGATTCCGCTTCCTTGACGCCAGCCGGCGCCAGTCAACGCTCACTAACTCTGAGAACACTCTGTAACTCAATAGTAGTGCTGAATCCTCGACTTGAAGTCCAGTAGATCCAGGACTGTGAACTGTAGAACCACCGACACTGCTACACTGCAAAGTCGTCACTGAATACTTCCCTCCGCCTTGCACTGGCTTGAGGTAGTGTAATGTAGAATTCTGTAAAGCTGGAACTTCCAACTGGCACACTCTGTACAATTCAGGGCCCAACTGCAGGCACCCCTTTTAACCTTGACTCTTCAGGGTCCTCAACCTAGGTACCCCCTTTCATCACTAGCTGGCACTGGATCCCCGAACCTCCACACGAGTGGTACCCTCTAACTTCAGGCCGACCCCCAGGGGCAATCCGCAGTACTCACGAACTGTGTAGGCTTTCCTGGGACTGGACCCCTCTGACTCTCCACAGGTTCTCGGCACACCGGATCCCCTCAGCTTAGTTCAGCACTCTCTCTGAATCTGCAGGCAACACCCCGAGATCCTCTTCCTCAGACAGGAGGAGAGACAGCCGTTCTCTCCCTCCTGGGACTCTGCTCCCGCCAAAGACACCGTGTCACGCACTTCCCCCAAACCTATGCCCACTCCCAGAATCCTTTGCAGCATAATCTGCCTTCTGGGGTAGTTACAAGCTTGGACGTGTCCCCTGATTGGGCTTCCTCTACTGCCCTATGGGGAGCCTTCTCACAGGAGCCAGTGGGGATACTTCCCTCTCAGCAAGCACATCTGGAAACCATGACACCCTAACTAAACAAATCACAGCCCTGCTGTTGGGCAGACAAGGCCCAATATACATTTTCATAGCACCTACCTGTAGGGTGCTACATCTGGAAGGGAACCACTGTTGAAAGAGGGATCTATTGCTGCTAGCTGCTGGGAGATCTATTGTTGCTGGTGGGTGTCTATTGTGGCTAAGTTTTTTTTTTTTTGTGGGAGGAGGGGTCTTGTTGCTGGCTCTAGGGTATTTATTTTACTGCTTTTCTTTTTATCATTAATAAATTCCATACAGATTGCTTTGCACCAGAAAAAGGATACTTGGTTCCATGTTCTCCAAAAAGGGAAGTACCCTGTAGGGGTGGAGCCAAGGGACAGTGCTCAGAGGGGGGTAGGGAGTGGAGACAAAAGGTGACTTGGAACTGGAAGTGCGGTGTACCTGCACCTATTCTCTAAGAAAAAAGCCCCGGCTGGACCAATGCAACTAGGCTAAATCAAATATCTAGAGTACAACTTTTATTTTATTCTGATATTAATAGGATCAATATAAAAGATACCATGCAGCTCTGTCAGTTAATGTAAAACTTCAGCTAAAATATTTTTCATGGGGGGGCGTCAAGGGCTCTGGAAATGCAATGGCTGCCTTCTAGAGTTCTGCTCTCCCAGCGAACTTTAGTGGCTAGAGGGGCTTGGTTTCTTTTTCTCCCTGCATGGGTCCTCATCAGGACTATAACCCCATTATGCCCAAGAGGCATAAATCTTGATAAGCTCCACAGAAGCTGACCAATTTCTTTCCCTCCTCTGTGGATAAAGGATCGGCAGCATGGCGGAGAGGCGGCTTCCAGGCATGGACAGCTTTCTGAGTCAACGGCTGAGAATACAGGCTCAGATTCCTCCACATGCACAGCGATATTCTGTGGCACACAACCACTGTCTGATGAGCCCCCACCTGGGAGCCTTACTACTAGAAGCTCTGTTAAAGCAAAAAAAAAAATACAAAAAGTGTGATGAAGTTAACTCAGCACCCAGTCTGTCACATTTGCCTCTGCAGCCTGGAGGATTTCTCCGCTTCTTCACAGCCAGCTACTATTACAGAAATGAAAGATATGCAGATTTTTTTAAGGGAATCTCTCCACAAAGATTTGTCCCATATTTTACAGGGGATATTTACTTCCGTGCAAGACCTCAGTTCTCAAGTCTCATACCTTAAAAAGTTAGATTTGCTAGCACACAACTACCTAATTGATGCTGACGCCGATCACACTTCTGAGTTACAACAGATCAATGCCAAATTAGCGGACTTGGAAGATTGATCTCGGCGCAACAATATTAAATTTGGGAGCATACTGGAAATTGTTACAACTCTGTTACTTCAAGATTTCACCTGCTAATTACTCTCAGAATTATTCCCAGAAGCAAAAGATTGGGAGCTTATTGATCGAATCCACCAGCTTTTCTCCCGGGAACAATTGCTTGGTGATGTGCCCGCTAGAATACACTTTTTTCACATTAAAGAAAAAGTGATGAGGGCAGCTAGAAACAACTTGCCATTATTTGCCAAATTCTCAGGCGTAACCATTTACTCAGACTTCCTGCATACGACAATACAAAACAGGCGTAAACTGGCATCTAATACTAAAGCTTTCAGGAATCCTAAAATTTTATATAAGTGGGTATATCCCCCTATCCATTTTTTCATTATTTTTTCAAACTTCCGAGAAGCAGAGGTATATTTCTCAAACCGTACACGTTTGTCCATTTTAGACCCATTGAGAGGCTATTAACTTGCGGGCCATAAACAGCATTCTCATAATGGCCACTGCCTAATCGTATTCTAGATTGTTGGAATTTATATACCTAAGGAGATATATGACAGAGTCTGGAGCTAGCATAGTATCATATATAGATTTTATCACATCTATCACATCCTGCCAATACCTATTTCGTTTTGGACAGCTTCAAAGTAAATGTACTGTACATTTTCAGTTACTGGACACTGCTTTTTGGATCAAACATCCCTCTAGATCAATATTCTCCTGGGCCGTTTTTGACCTACCTATACATAGTGAGATTCTCTTTCTACAAGTTTTGATGTTCACTCTAGAAACTTACTACATGCTTCTACACTCGTTAAATGACATTCTCCTTAATCTCTTTTATTGTGCGTGGCCTCAACAACGTTTTTTAAAGGTCAGCTCTCCAGAGAGAAGCCAAACATTTTGCACAACATTCTCAGCCTTGTTTTAATTTCAAAACCTTTCCTAACACCTAACATCTTTATGGCCTAATGGCCGATATTTAATCCCGATCTGTAAAATCAATAATGTTCTGTGTACTTTCGTTATTATATACGTGCCTAATGTCAAGCAGATCAGATTCCTAACTAAACTTCTCAAAAAAGTCAGTGAACTTCGCTAAGGCCGACTGCTTATATGGGAGGTGATTTGAACTTCGTTGGAGATCCTAGCATTGACTCTACAGCTCCCAAAAGATCACTCTTCAATTCTATCAACTCCTTCTTTCAGACAAACGATCTGTTTGACAATAGGCGCTGCCAGCATGGTGGAACGTGACTATTCTTATTTTTCGGTTTCACGTTTTTCTTACTCCAGGATTGATATGTTTATAACTGTAGCACTGTCCCCGTAGGGCTTGCTGTATGACTTATTGGGCCTCCTCTGATTACCAGCACACAGTCACTTAGGGTACAGTCAACACATCCCTCCTTAAGTGGGGTACACACTAGTAGAAAATCTGCCGAAAATTCCCGTCCCGAGGTAAAATCGTACGATTTTCGGCTAGTGTGTACACAACTTTCAGCAGCCGATGCCGACATTTTCAACGAAAAAAAACGGAGGGACAAACACCAAAATTTTTATCGTCCGTCCCCAGACGACCAATTTTCGTTTAATGTGTGTGCAGTACGTCCGCGAAAAATCGGATAGGAAAGACCGCGCATGATTTGAAGTTGCTGACTACCCGGAAGTCTAGGAAAAAGACAAAGTCAAAAGAAAAAAAAAAAAATCGGACGAGAAATTTCGTGAACATTTATGCACTGTCAACTAAAACAGTAATGAACACTGAGCAAGAGAGAGAAAAATCGGAGGATATTTCGTCCGATTTCCGTCAAGTGTGTACGGGCCTTTACTCCAGATGGCTCGTCACTCAATCAACAGTCTAGGGGTATTGTTTTGTTGTGTTTACTTTGGAACTTGGATGGAAGAAGGGAACAGTGGGATACTCCAACTGTAACTATTCACAATGGATAAGGACAACTCTCACTTGGCCTCACCAGGTTGTTTGTGGAAGCAGCTGCACTGCTTAATCCATACTGCCACATGTATAGAAAGGGTTAAGTCTCCTTGTTCATTTCTCTCTAGCAATAGACTTGGTGAACTACAGTCTCTTCGGGACATTCACTAGCATCCCCTTCACTGACACACATCCACTGACTCTTCTAGCTGCAGGGGTGACCCCCCTCAGGTCAAGCCCCTTGACAGATCTGTACTCACTGTACTGCAGAATCACATCCTCCTGTGTCTCCCCTTTCAGTCAGCTTCACAGGACCTCTGGGTTCAGTTTCTCTCTAGCACTCCTTAGGCCCTCAGGTTGACCACCTGAGGCTGCATGGCACCTCTACAGAGGAGGAGGAAGCCGCCCCCTCCCTCCAGCACTCAGTTATCCAGCCAAAAGTCCCCAAGCACATGTGTGCCTGGCATTTATACAGTATGCAACGCGGCACTTTCCAGTTACCAGGGCTGTATCAAACACCTGTGCACTCTTTTCAGGTTTCTTCTTGCCTCCCTATTGGACCAGTGTGAAACATTCTGACAGAATGAGTTGCACCTGAGCACATCTCACTAACAGATCCCGCTCTCTGGTACGCAGAGAATATAGATTTACCTTCAATCCCTCTGGTAAGCAGACAGGATTCAAAATTATACTTTCTCTCTCTAGCACCTGCCTAGAAGGGTGCTACATAACCAATAAATGGTTCTTACAAAGTATCTCCTCCCCCACAATTGATTTTATGACTTGGTCTGACCACGTGCCAGAGAGGATTAGCATCTCAGAATCTAAAGTCTACGTGGCACCTCCACTATGGCGGCTCAATACATATCTACTTTAGAACCCAGATTACTGTCGCCAAATTTCGGAGGCACATGACCTATTCTTTTTCACTAACGACTCTGTTGACACCAATCAGCACCAGCTGCAGATGGCACACAAAGCTTTTATCAGGGGCATTTTCATAAAACTGGGAGCAAATGCCAATAACTGAGATTTTAGAAATTCGATTGCCTACTATTGCAGATCTGAAACAGCTCAATAAAACTGACCCTACCAATCAATTTGCTTTGGAACTACGCAAGGCCCAACTTGCCCTTAAAAATCAATTATTATATCAATACAAAAGGAAAATTAAAATCCTTCAAGCCTCAGGTCATACTCAAAATGCAAGGCGGTGCCTTTCTTGCATGTGATGCATTAAAGCGAAACAAAAAGCAACTAGGATTACCTATTTAATAGATAAGGACACGCGCAATAAATTATTTAATCCCAAACAGATTGCTGAGGCCTTTAGGAAGTATTATGCTTTTCTTCATCATCTAAAAGCAGACCCTGATAATATACAACCAGTGGTCAAATCAACACATTTTTAACCCCTTTTGTCCTACCGACATTATCAGCTTTTCTCCTGTCCATTTACTGTATTGGAAATTACTAAAGGTATTACCCTGCCCCCTTTATCCAAATCCCCTGGCATTGACGGACTCGCCAACGGGTATTATAAACACGTTCATGAGTCTTTAGACCCTCATTTAGATGATGTCTTTAATAACTCTATGACTGCAGATCACTTCCCAAAAGTAATGCTTCAGGTGGTTTAACAACTATTCCAAACCCTGATAAAGATCTCACCATGCCCAGCAATTATAGGCCAATATCACTACTAAATTCTGATTTATGCCAGGGCAATTGCCTTGCGAATACTTGATATTCTACCCACACTAATAAAGTCAGCTTCATTAAAAGCAGACAAGTGCTGGATGTAGAGAAAGCCTTGGATCGAGTGCACTGGGGATACCTTGAAGCTACTCTGCTTAAATTTGGGTTTGAGTACTCAATATTGTCGGAAATAATGGCATTGTATTCCCATCCTTCTGCAAAAGTGCTGACCCAAGGGCTACTGTTTCATATATCCAATGGCACTAAACATGAATGCCCCTTGTCTCCAATTATTTTTGCAATGATGATAGAACCCTTAGTGGTCTCGGTCAGAGCTTCCCCAAGCATACAAGGTGTCCAGATAGGTCAGGTTCATAATAAAATTGGACTTTTCGCTGATTGTGTTATTCCGGTCATTACAAACGCACTAGCCTCCCTTCCATGCATCAAAGAATTACTTGTTCAAGAGCCAACAATATGTGTTCAGGTTTATGTTGTTCAACACAAAAGTAGCATGCACTTACAGCAAGAAATGAAGCTGAGAGTCCTTTTTTTTGGTCCACAAATCAGTGTAAATAGATATTTTCCAGGCAGCAGCCAGTCTCTTTTTGAATTTTTGTTTTTCATCTTCATTCTGTTTTTCAATTAGATTTCTTATTTTAGTTTTCTTTAAAACAGTCAGCTTCCTATCTACTGTCTCCATCATGCTAACAAAGTCCTCATCTTCAATCATTCTGACTAGTAATCCGGTATGCCCAATCCATCTCCAATCTACTTACACAATTCAAAGCGAATTCCTACTACAAAATAAAGGACACCAATGGGTTGATTTACTAAAGGCAAATAGACTCCAGAGCCTAATAAATGAGCAGAAGCTCTGCTGACTTCCATCATCCAATTACATGCAAGCAAAAATGCTTTTTCTTTTTATTTTCCCTACACGTGATTGAGTATTCTTTGCATAGTGAATCTTTACCTCATTTACTAAGCGTTGAAGCAACTGCACTCTGCAAAGTGCACAGTCTATTTGACTTTAGTAAATCAACCCTCAAATCTCAAACTCTGGGCCTGCATATTCAATATAAAATTAAAGAATCCCTTCCTTCTCCCTTACTCTTGGGCTCCCACTTCGGTCAAGTACCTAGGCATTAATATTCCCAATTCGACCGCAAAACTATGATTTAAACATCAAACATAATCTCACAACCCTCCCCCAAGAGCTTCTTAACCTAGCCAAATTCGAGCTCTCTACAGTGGGAAGGACAGTTTCCTTTAAAATGCACATGCTACCTAGGATTTTATACTTCTTTGGAACTATGACACGGGGGGGGGGGGGCTCCACCAGATCAAAACCACAGTGTTACAGTAGATTACATGTATCTCATGATATTCCCATATCCTTAATATACCTTATCATCAAAGTCACACTGTGGACAGTTTGATGCAGTCCCGTGACAGAAGAAATAAATGTAAAACCAGGGAACAAGACTCCAAGATTGTCACAAGGGGACACACAGGTAATTATAGAAAGGCTTTATTGATAGAAAATTGACATCACCAGTAAAATACATAGAAATGCGACCGCCACCTCACCAATTTAAAATAAACAACATTGTCAAAGATAAAAGACCAGGATTGGACAGCCATGCATGCGTTACCCTCCACATTCACACAATCAATCAGACTGCACAGGTAATGAATAATCAGTCCTAAATATCAAAACAACCTCAGTTAGATATGCACTGATGATTGTGGATCCCGTAAGGAAGCCGCAGATTTAAGCCACAGCTGCAGTGGCACTGACGGTTCACCCTTAGACTGGTACTAATAGAGCAGGGAAGGTCCACACTGATATGCTCCCAGGTGTTGAATAGATAGTTCCAAGCAGTGAAAAAGCAAAGCCAGGATGTAACATAAGGTAAATGGGGGGAGGTGTGCTGTAGATCAGTCCCAGCAAGTATGATGATTAGTGTCCGTCGCGTTTCGTTGGCCAATCACCAAGTTCCTCTGTAACAATCTTGGAGTCTTGTTCCCTGGTTTTGCATTCGTTGGAACTATAGCTAATATTAACAATGTCATTTTTCACTTTGGTCAATATTCAAAAAATACAGATGGAAGTGGAAACCCCTTTGATTTTTTTTTTTTTTTTAAGAATATGACTAAATCAGCAGGTGGCCTGCATCATTACCTAGCTGCACTATTGGATTAGACTTGCTTTTGGTGGAATCCCACTAAGAATAACATTTGGTCATGTATGGAGAAAACTAACGCCTTGATTTAAAACCCTTCACAGACTTTCAGACCATTTTTCATCTACCAATTCATGACTATTATAAGTACCTCCGGATTAAGCATTTACTTCAGCAATTTTTGGGACACCTGCTTTTGCATGCACATGAACTTTAATGATATCCAAGTCTTAGTCCGAAGTGTTCAATATTGTGTTGGCCCTCTCTTTGCAGCTATAATCGCTTCAACTCTTCTGGGAAGGCTGTCCACAAGGTTTAGGAGTGTCTTTGGGAATGTTTGACCATTCTTCCAGAAGCTCATTTGTGAGGGTAGGCACTGATGGTTGACAAGAAGGCCTTGCTTGCAGTCTCTGCTCCATTTCATCCCAAAGGGGTTTTATTGGATTGAGGTCAGGACTCTGTGCAGGCCAGTCAAGTTCCTCTACCCCAAACTTGCTCATCCATATCACTTTTGGACCTTGCTTTGTCTACTGGTCCAAATCATTTGATGAAGGGGGATTGTGGTGTGGGGTTGTTTTTCAGGGGTTGGGCTTGGCCCCTTCATTCCAGTGAAGGGAACTTTTAAGGCGTCAGCATACCAAGACATTTTGGACTATTTCATGCCTCCAACTTTGTGGGAACAGTTTGGGGATGGCCCCTTCCTGTTCCAACATGACTGCGCACCAGTGCACAAAGCAAGGTTCATAAAGGTTTGGGGTGGAGGAACTTGACTGGCCTGCACAGAGTCCTGACCTCACAAAGGCGTTTCTGGAAGAATGGTCAAACATTCCCATAGACACACTCCTAAACCTTGTGGACATCCCAGAAAAGTTGAAGCTGTTATAGCTGCAAAGGGTGGGCCAACTCAATATTTAACCCTAGGAACTAAGACTGGGATGCCATTAAAGTTCATTCTGCGTGTAAAGGCAGGCGTCCCAATACTTTTGACAATATCTTGCTGGCAGGGAAACTTAATAACATAAGGAGATGGAATACTGATCTCTCACCATCAGTTATAGAAATTATTGATGATCTCAATCGCTATTGTGCCTTTGAAAGATTTTTTGCGATTAAGAACTCTTCCTTATTTTTTGCGATTAAGAACTCTTATCCAAATTCAACACAATCTGTGGCTTACACGTTGATATTGTATATGACCATAGTCTTTCTATAGGCACCTGGTCCCTAGATGGTAAAGCTCCGGAAACAGTAGTATGTCAACTCTATGCTTAAGATTTAAATGTATACAATACTGTCCTTTATCTTGTTGAGAATTTTATGGGATCACACCTTGTATCCATGTATTAGTTTACTTGGTATTGCATCTCTGAATATATTGTAGACTAGTGTTGATGGACTGGATATTCATTCATTTCACCTTTTGCACTTTTTTACTTGAAATTTAATAAAGACAACTTGAATTGTAAAATATTTTTCCTTATTAGGTAGATTGGAAAAAGGTTAGAAACTCGTTCAGGTTTTTATAGATGTCTAAGTCCCCATCCGAGAGCCTCCCTGTCATTTTCTGCCTCAGTACCAACTGACACCTGCAGAGGCGGTGAGAGTGAATCTCCCCTAAAACCTGACAGAGGTTCTAACCCTTCTACACATTATTTAATACTAACAAAAATATTTTAGGAAACATTCCTCTTTAACATAAAATTATTGGTCTGCTGTGTTCAGATGACAGGTCCCCATTAGAGCATAGATAAATGCAGCTAATGTAAACCTTGCATTGTGATAATTATGTTATAGTTTGAATTTTTCTGTTTCAGGGATGGCATCTGTTGGGAGATTAAACATGCCTATCAGACAAATAAGATCAAGGGTCGGTTTACCATAAAAGGTAGGTACTGCTGACTGAATATATATATATATATATATATATATATATATATATATATATATATATATATATGTATGTCTGCTAAAAAGAGTCAAGAAGTGAGCATGCCATCTAAGTTTAAGGCTGGGTTTACACTGCTGTGATCCAATTTTTATTCAACTTTCAGTGCCATTACGTAGTGCAACTTGGATGCCACTGCTACTTTCATACTACAGGAACCTTTTCCATAATGGCACCGTGCGGTGTTGCAATGATTTGAGCAGGCACCAATGAAAACAATGTGATTTCTATTAAATTCTGTGCAACTGATGTCGCACCTGAAATCGCACTAGTGTAAACCGTGCCTAATGATCCCAGCTGATTTTTAGGTGCCAAATTGGGGCTCACAGGAGTAGCCAATGGGGGGAATTCAATAAAGGCGCTGCGCCACTTTCTGGTGTTAGGCCTTCTTGTTAAGGTGCTGCACCAAATTCATGAAGCATCTGTGGCACTTTTGGTTCTGGCAGCAACTTGTGTGCCACTTTAGGGTAGTTCTAAAATTTGCCACTTTTACATTGTGGCGCAATGTCTACACCAAGTTAAAAATAAAATGCAGACAATTTGTATCTGATGAAAGTGGAGCTAGTTAACACTAACTTTCTTTTCCAATGTAAACTAAAGGCAGCATCCACATTAAAGCAGAATTTACCAATAATAACCTGATGAAAAAAATAATGTTCTTTAGCAAGGAACATACATTCCACATAAAAAATTATGCTACCAGAATTAGTGTGTGCTGTAAATTTTCTCCAGCATGGCTCCTGCTTCTTCTTGCTGGATCCCCTGAACAGCAGTAAATCATAAAGCAGAACTAAACCCATCAATTTAATGGTTTCAGTAAACAGTTACATTCCTGGAATGCTAGGATTGCTAACTGTCACATTTGTTTGTGTCCTACCAAACTATCAAACCATCAAATTGCTGGAGTCATAACTGATCACATGCAGCACCACGACAGTTGCAGATCAAACATTTACATTGTAGCAAACATTAACATTGTAGCAAAGTATAATTTCTTCAATGTTGTCACATGAAAAGATCAAATTAAAATATTTACAAAAATGTGAGGGGTGTACTCACTTTTGTGAGATACTGTATAGGGGTTGGTTTACAAAAACTGAAGAGTGCAACCTTTGGTGCAGCTCTGCATAGAAAATCAGCTTCCAGTTTTTTTTGTCAAAGCCTAATTGAACATGCTAAAGCTAGAAGCTGATTGGCTACAATGCACAGCTGTACCAGATTTTGCACTCTCCAGTTTTAGTAAATAAACCCCATATTGTATATACATACGGCAATCACGTAAAGTAATAGGGAGTGTGGGGGTGCTAAAACAGCATAAAATGCAAAAACAAAATAAAAGTGCAGTGAGAACTGTAGGCTTGCAAAATGGGGTCACCCCCTTAAGATGGTTAGATATTAGACTGGAAACCCTATAAGGACCAAGTGTTGGCTGCATGAATTTTTTTTTTTTTTAAAAGGCATTTGTCTTACTTTTGCTTATCTCTGTACACACAGGGAAGGGGTACATGGGACAAGTGGACGTGGTGCTTGGAGAGACAGACTACCAGAACTACGCTATATTGTATTATCAGAGGAGGAACAAGATCACCCTAAAACTGTATGGTGAGTGTATACAAGACTACATCCGTACAATGACACTTTAACTGAGTATTATGTTTTATTGGTGTTAGATGGAAACTCTTAAGGCTCTTTCATAGGGGCAACTGGGGGCCAGTAAAAAACTGATGGCTGGGCCATGGTTTTAATGCCTCCCGGCTGCCCATCCGAATTCTAACATTACATTCTGATAGGGTTGACACCTCATCCCTTTAATCCAGGACACATTAATTACACAGGTTCTGAGGCTAATATAATGCACATAAGTCACTAAGTGAGTTTAATTACCACTTTAATCAGCCACAGAACCTGTGTAATTAATGTGTCCTAGGTGGCAGCCCTAATGTATGTATGCTGTGGTTGTGGCATTTTTAACTTGGACTGCAAAGTTTGACAGGCAGCTCCACCCGTCAAACTCACTCATTGAGATCAATAGGGCCACACGATAACCGCGAGCCAAACGGCCTGTTGTTGCGTTGTGAATGTAAAGCTGCTGTTTCGCAATTACCAAAAAACTAAAACAAAAGCGTCAGGAGGCAGCTATACCATTCTTTGAAAAATGATCCACTGCAGTTTGTTTTTCAGAGGGCGGTAAGCTTACTGCCTGTCTGAAAGAAGCCTAAGGCCCCTTTCACACATGCGGACCGTTCATTTCATCAGTTTAGTCACATCAAAATGGATGAACTATTCATCAGTGCTCATCAGCTTTTCATTTTTTTTTTTTTTTTTTTTACATCCACTTCCAATGCAAAAAGAGATGAAAAACTGACCATTTGTCAATTTACAACTATTTTTCGCCCGATCTGTTTTTTTAACAAAAAAAAAAATAGAGCTTTGATCAGTTTCAAAAAATGGATGCGGATGTAAACTGATGTAAATGGATGATCATCCATTTACATCCGTTTTTTCATGCATCAATGTCCATTTTTCATCCATCAATTGATGGATGAAAAATGGACAAATGTACAGCATGTGTGAAAGGGGCCTAAAAGTGAAGCTTTAAAATGTTAGAAATAGCAGCATGCACACCAAGGTGTGTGTGATCACCTTAATTATCCCAAAAGTCCTCCTTTCTCTGATATTGCTTCACTTTCTTCCCAGGAATTGATTTCTCGACTTATGGGCTACACCTGCCTGCACGCTGTCCAATATGAATGCCCTTTAGGGTCCTTTCACACAGGCTTTCCACCGGGCGGACTCCATTTTGCTCAGCGGGGATCGATCTGCCGATCCTCGCTGAGCAGGCGGATGACAGGTCTGTCTCCGCTCTGTGTGCAGAGACGGACCTGTCAGAGCCCCGCTCTCCTCTATGGGAGATCGGATGATAACGGACCGCCTGTCCGTTTTAATCTGATCGTATCCGATCTGATCCGATCCGACAGATGGAAAATAGGGTTTCCACCCGTATGGATTTCACAGACAGGACCGGATTGGATAGCAGTGGGTGTCAGCGGACATGTCACGGCTGACATCCGCCGCTCCATCCGATCAGGTCCACCTGAAAAACTGACAGGCGGACATAAACTGAAACCCCTGTGTGAAAAGGCCCTTAAATGGTTTAGGATTATGAACCTCTGTCCGTTTTATTTTGCTGTCTGTGTGCCATTGAGTATATTTTCCTTACTTCCTGTTCCAGAGACACAACAGGAAGTGAGAGAAATCATCTCCGGAGCTTTTTCTGAAAGTTGTGGGCCTGTGCGTAGGATCATAAGTTGAGCCCCCTTGTTCACAGCTTGCTAAAACAGTGGACTCCGTTTTGCATGTGCTGAGTTTTTGGCGCAGTCTAAAGGAGTGTGGTTAAATAGAGTCTGATATGATTTGCATAGTATAGAATGAGGCAGTGCCGAATAGGGAATGTACAGCACAGTATCTGTGAAGGTACAATGAAAGGGCCAGGGCTGAACATTAGACACTGGGGCACCGGTTCAGGGGTCAGTAGTAAGTGACGGCGACTGAAGGTCAGTGGGTAAGTGTTGCAGAGTACAGGGGTCACTATAAAGTGACACAGAGTACAGAGGTCAGCAGTGACAGAATACAAGGGTCAGTATAAAGTGACACAGAGTGCAGAGATCAGTAGTAGGCGATGCAGAGTACAGGGGTCAGTAGTAAGTGATACAGAATGTCGAGACCAGCAGTAAGTGACACAGGGTGCAGGGGTCAGTAGAAGGGGGCACTGAGGTCAATAAGTGATGCAGTTATGCAAAAAACAAGGGTCAGTAATAAGTGATGCAGAGTGCAAAGGTCAGTAGTGACACAGAGTTCAGGGGTCAGTATAAAGTGGCATAGAGTGCAGAGGTCAGTAGTAGGTGATGCAGAGTACGGGGTCAGTAGTAAATGACGCAGAGTACAAGTGTCAGTAATAAATGACGGAGAGTACAGGGGTCAGTAGTAAATGATGCAGAGTACAGGTGTTAGTAGTAAATGCCACAGAGTACAGGGATCAATAGTAAATGGCGCAGAGTACAGGGGTCAGTAGTAAATGCCGCAGAGTACAGGTGTCAGTAGTAAATGCCGCAGAGTACAGGGATCAGTAGTAAATGCCGCAGAGTACAGGGGTCAGTAGTAAATGCCGCAGAGTACAGGGGTCAGTAGTAAATGCCGCAGAGTACAGGGGTCAGTAGTAAATGCCGCAGAGTACAGGGGTCAGTAGTAAATGCCGCAGAGTACAGGGGAAATGCCACAGAGTACAGGTGCCAGTAGTAAATGTCGCAGAGTACAGGGGTCAGTAGTAAATGCCGCAGAGTACAGGGGTCAGTAGTAAATGCCACAAAGCACAGGGGTTAATAGTGGGGACGCAGAGTACAGGGGTCAGTAGCGAGCGATGCAGAGTACAGGGGTCAGTAGCGAGCGACGCAGAGCACAGGGGTCAGTAGCGAGCGACGCCGAGCACAGGGGTCAGTAGCGAGCGACGCAGAGCACAGGGGTCAGTAGCGAGCGATGCAGAGCACAGGGGTCAGTAGCGAGCGACGCAGAGCACAGGGGTCAGTAGCGAGTGACGCAGAGTACAGGGGTCAGTAGCGAGTGACGCAGAGTACAGGGGTCAGTAGCGAGTGACGCAGAGTACAGGGGTCAGTAGCGAGCGACGCAGAGTACAGGGGTCAGTAGCGAGCGACGCAGAGTACAGGGGTCAGTAGCGAGCGACGCAGAGTACAGGGGTCAGTAGTGAGTGAGTAAAGCTTAGCTCAAAGTTAGGAAAGGCAAACCCCTAGTAACAAAGTAAAGCCTGTTTCGGAGAGGTAAACAAATGTTTTTTTAGTTAATAACAATAGCAGATCTTTTAGTTTTAAATACATAAATGGACAACAGGTTTGCTTTACAATCTGCCAGTTTATGTACACATCCATAGTTTTCTCCATCTTTCCCCATCACCTTTTGAGAGACAATAAGCAGAGTAGAACAACCCAAAGGACTATTGTTCTCTTTGTAATAGTATATTTCCCGCTCATGCAGCTTGTAGGAAAGGAGTTACTCCTTTAACCCCCGAAGAGACAGAGTCCTTGCGGTGCAGAGAAGGTTTATTTATACAGCTGCAGTTGGAACATACACTCATCCTCTGGCTGCATGCATATGACCCCTGATCCAAGGACTTTGGTTGATATTTATAAAGTAAACCAGATGTAAATAGTATTAAATGCTTATGCCATACTACATACAGTACATAGTTTGTAAAATAGCACTTACCTATCCTGGAGAAATGGATACTCCAGGCTTCCGTGGCAGCGGGTCAGGTGACCAAATACTGAACCAAAACATATTGGCACCTGCTCATGTGATCTCAAATAAAGGGTCAAAGAGCTGTCCAGTCATTGGCTGAGCCACACTTCTAGCGATTCCCCACAGAAGGCCGAAGCCTTCTGTACTTTTTGGGCCAACTTTGCCCCACAGTATCAGATCTGCATATTTATAGAGGTCGTTTATAGCTAACTGGTTTCAATTTCTAAGCAAACCAAGCTAGGTCATCCAAACTTCCAGAGATAATTTCCACAGCCTTCTCCTTGGTCCCGGTGCAGCCTATCAACACATACTGTGGTCTGACATCTGACTGCTGGTATTATAGGTCAAGTGCATGAGATTGGACAAACATTTTCTCAACCACTAATGTCCATACACCACCTGCTTTTTCCGAAGTACTCTCTAAATCCTTTATCAAAATGATCATAAATAAACAAATGGCTGTAGATTATGCTATGTGTCCATCTTATATCTTGTAAGGCCTTGTGCACATGGACAAACAAAATTCAGCGTTTTGTACTCATGTCGTTTTTATTTTTAAGGTTTTGAACACAGATTGCATTGCTGTCTATGGGACAATGCACACGGCTACATACAAGCATACCGGGAGCTAGAAGAGGAATTTTATGCATGCATACATGCGCTCACATTTATGCGCCTGTACATGTGATATAGAAGGTCTTCATAGATAATACCTTGTGTTTTTTACTTAGGATCTTCTTGCCAGCCTCTGCCAGCAAGATAATACATATAAACATCAGTAAATTATTACATCCGTATGCAAGATGTAGCACCCTCCTAGATAGTCTGCTAGCTAGGGCAGGTAAATTTAGTTCTTCTCGCTCCCCTGTAATCAGTAAAGTTGTGTTTACTTTGGGCTGTTCTAGGTTTCACTGTTACAGGTTTGACTGCTTTCCCCCTGCCTGGAATGTAGTAGGCTGGAGAATCAAATTTGAAGCCTGAATATTTATGTGGTCCCAGCCAATCCCTGAGACAGGGTGCCCAGTAGTAGGTGGATGGGGAGTGCATAAATAGACTGAGGCCTGGAGCAGCAGGACTTGAAGTCCCTAGACTGAAGGGTTACTGTCCTTCTGGGCAGTCCAGTTCCACTTCTGCGTTTACTCATGGAGGTCCTAGCTAGACTAGAGCTGTGGGTACCTGTTCTAGTGCTCATCGAGGTCTCAACTGTTATAGAACTGGGGGGGTTATTCTACTGGAACCCTGCTGAAACTGATTGAGGGGTTTCACTGAGTAACTGGTATGGAGATTTCACATGAGAAATTTCTGGCTGATATTAGAAGGAGGCATCCAAGTATCCAGGGACATTTGTGAGTACAGACCTGTGTGTTAGATCATAGTGTCTTTGTGCTGCTACTATCCCTTATGCATCGGTGCCAGTTCTTGCTCAAATTTGGACATTTTCTGTGGTGTTCCAATGTAGCTCAGTCCCTTAGTTGCTACTGCAAGGACTGTTCTAAGAAGCTTTGAGAAAGTGAGAAGTGTCCTCGTATTTTTATATTGTGCTATTGGAGAATCCTAAAGCTCCCTTTATCCCCATCCAAGTTTATTCAGCAATACATATAAAGAAAGATACCCCTAGACTGTTCAATAAGCCCAAACAGTGACTGATTTTGTGTGCCTGGCTGCCGATACACTGGTTTAGGGAGAAGAGCCCTGGGATTATTTAGCTGGCCCTTTCCAGGGTTAGCACTACGCAAAGAGTTTATACCTGTATAGAAGATTTTCCTTCACTTCCTGTCTGGTGTTACTGTTGTTTCCAGGACAGTAAATTAGGTGAAATCCTTTCAAAGCTCTGAAGGCCCACCAGACAGCAGTAAAAATTAGCCAGGATTTGTATTTTTCCCCGACTTTATTAATAAAAATGTTTTAGCACGACATATACTTTAACAATTCTTAAACAACCAAAACATAAAAAAAAATAATAATTTTTAACAATTTCTCTCATTTCTGTTGAACATTGGCAATTGTTTTTGCATCTAGAATATTTTTGATTATCCTTAAGTCACTATAACAAGAGGTGTTGGGAAATGGGAAATCATCTAATGGGTACAACTTTTCCAGTGACAACTGTTAAAAATGAGACATTTGAAGACATTTAATCACATAATTGGGACTTTTCGTTGGGTACAAGGGATCAACCACAATATTTGGAAAAATATATTACGTCATTCTTAACTTGGCGTAAAACTACATATGTGTCATGCATACAAACTATCCACATAGGTACATAGATCAGTGATCCCTAATACTGATATGAACCATATCAGTAAACACATATATACAGTGGGTATAGAAAAGAATCACCGCCTTTAAAATCACATTTTGTTGCTTTGCAGCCTGAAATGAAGACAGACACAGTTTTTTTTTATCCAGTTGTATTTACTAGTGCAACTTATACCATCCAAGTGAAACATAACACCAACATTTCAGAAAAAAATAAATAAATAAAAAACAGAATTGCTTAGTTGGAAAAAGGATCACCCCCCTTATGTCAGTATTTTTTTTAACCATGTTTTGCTTTAATTACAGCCTTTAGTCTGTTAGGATAGGTCTCTCCTAACTTTACACATCTAGACTTTGCAATATTTGCCCACTTTTCTTTGCAGATCTTCCCAAGTTAAGTTACATTTGATGGCAACCGTTTGTGGACTGTAGCCTGGGCTCTGACTGAGCCATGCAAGGACATTCACCTTTTTCTCCTTCAACCACTGCGTGGTCATTTTTGCTGTGTGCTTTGGGTCACTGTCATGTTGGAAAGTAAATCTTTTTCCCATTGACAACTTTCTGGCAGAGGGCAGCAGAGTTTCCTCAAAAATTTGATGATATTTTGCCCCATCCATTTTCCCTTATATCCTAACAAATGATCCAGTCACTGCTGCAGAGAAACATCCTCATAAGAGGATATTACCACCTCAATGCTTCACTGTAGGAATGGTGTTATTTGGAGGGTGAGCTTTATTGGATTTCCACCAGAGATATTGTTTGCTGCTGGGGCCAAATCATTAAATTTTTGTCTCATCTGACCATAACACCTTTTTCCACCTTCCACCATAACCACCTTTTTCTTGTGGCCTCAAAATCTTCAAGGTGTGTGAGGTGGTCAGATGAGAAAATTGAGGAAATTCTGCTGCCCTCTGCTATAAATGTGTCCATGGGCAGAAGGTTTACCTTCCAACATGACAATGACCCAAAGCACACAGCAAAAATGACCACACAGCGGTTGAAGGAGAAAAATATGAATATCCTTGTATGGCTTAGTCAAAACCCAGACTTAGTGGCGAAAGTAATTATTTGATTCCCTGCAGATTTGACAGCCAAAAAACCTTAAGGATTTAGAGAAGATCTGTAAAGAAGAGTGGAATAAAATCCGTCCTGAGATGTGTGAAAACCTGGTAACCAACTACAAGAACCGTCTTACCTCTGTGCTTGCCAACAAGGGTTTCTTCTAGAGATAGACCTATATGTTTTTTCCAGGGCCGATGAGGATATTTTGGTCACAATGTATCGGTATCGGACGATAAGGGCCGATATTTTGTATATTTAAAGTTTTGAAAAATAAAGACAATTTTTGACACAAATCTGGTACTGAACATGTTAATTTTTGTTTAATGCTTAATGGCTGGCTTGCTGGCACCCTGTGGTGGGTGGCTGGCTGGCTGGCACCCTGTGGTGGGTGGCTAGCTGGCACCCTGTGGTGGGTGGGTGGCTGGCTCCCTGTGGTGGGCGGGTGGCTTGCTTGCACTCTGTGGTGGGTGGCTGGCTTGCTGGCACTCTGTGGTGGGTGGCTGGCTGGCACTCTGTGGTGGGTGGGTGGGTGTCTGGCACCCTGTGGTGGGTGGGTGGCTGGTACAGTGCCTCTGGCTGACACAGGGCCTGTGGGTGGCTGGCTGGCACCCTGTCTGTGGGTGACTGGCTGTCTGGCACCCTGTGGTGGGTGGCTGGCACAGGGGCTGTGGGTGGTTGGCTGGTACAGTGCCTGTGGCCGGCTGGTACAGGGCCTGTGGGTGGCTGGCTCGCTGATACTCTGTGGTTGGTGGCGGGCTTGCTGGCACTCTGTGGTGGGTGGGTGGCTGGCTGGCACCCTGTGGTGGGTGGCTGGCACTCTGGTGGTTGGGTGGGTGGCTGGCACCCTGTGGTGGGTGGGTGGCTGGTACAGTGCCTCTGGCTGGCACAGGGCCTGTGGGTGGCTGGCTGGCACCCTGTCTGTGGGTGGCTGGCTGTCTGGCACCCTGTGGTGGGTGGGTGGTTGGCTGGTACAGGGCCTGTGGGTGGCTGGCTGGCTGGTACAGTGCCTGTGGCTGGCTGGTAAAGGGCCTGTGGGTGGCTGGTACAGGGCCTGTGGGTGGCTGGTACAGGGCCTGTGGGTGGCTGGCTCGCAGGTACAGTGCCTGTGGCTGGCTGAGGGCCTGTGGATGTGGGTGGCTGGCTGGCACCCAGTGGTGGGAGGCTGACTGGCACCCTGGCACCCTGTGGTGGGTGGCTGGCTGGCACCCTGTGGTGGGTGGCTGGCTGGCTCCCTGTGGTGTATGGCTGGCTGGCTGGCACCCTGTGGTGTATGGCTGGCACCCTGTGGTGGGTGGCTGGCTGGCACCCTATGGTGGGTGGCTGGCTGGCACCCTGTGGTGGGTGGGTTGCTGGTACAGGGGCTGTGGGTGGCTGGCGGGTACAGGGCATGTTGGCGGCTGACTGGTACAGGGCTTGTGGGTGGCTGGCTGTCTGGCACAATGTGGTGGGTGGCTGGCTGTCTGGCACCCTGTGGAGGGTGGGTGGCTGGCACAGGGACTGTGGGTGGTTGGCTGGTACAGGGCCTGTGGGTGGCTGGCTGGTACAAGGCCTGTGGCTTGCTGGTACAGGGCCTGTGGGTGGCTGGCTGGCTCTCTGGTACAATTCCTGTGGCTGGCTGGTATAGGGCCTGTGGATGTTGGTGGCTGGCTGGCACCCAGTGGTGGATGGCTGGCTGGCTCCCTGTGGTGGGTGGCTGGCTTGCTGGCACCCTGTGGTGGGTGGCTGGCTGGCATCCTGTGGTGGGTGGCTGGCACCCTGTGGTGGGTGGGTGGCACAGGGGCTGTGGGTGGTTGGCTGGTACAGGACCTGTGGGTGGGAGGCTGGCACAGTGCCTGTGGCTGGCTGGTACAGGGCCTGTGGGTGGGAGGCTGGCTGGTACAGGGCCTGTGGGTGGCTGGCTGGCTCGCTGGTACAGTGCCTATGGCTGGCTGTCTGGTACACAGCCTGTGGATGTGGGTGGCTGGCTTGCACTGGGCTGCTGTGGGTGGGTGTATGGCTGTGATACACTCCTGCGAGACTAGTCCTGACTCCAGACGAGGCTGTCCAAGGCGAGGGAGGCGGCCTAAGAAGGCAGAATGACGTCACAAAAATATTGGCAATATCGGCCAGTTCTGGGGCTGATACCGATATATCGGGGAAAGTGCATATCGGCCCCTGATATATCGGCCTTGCCGATAATTGGTCTACCCCTAGTTTCTTCACCAAGTACTAAGTCATATTTTGCTTGGGGAATGAAATAGTTTTTTTACTCGCTGAACTGCAACTCAATTTATAACATTTATATTGTGTTTTTTTTTGGTTGCTATTCTGTCTCTATCCTTTAAAATACCACCGTGGTCGGTTTACAGAGGGAAGGGTATAACCAGGCAGGATCAGCCAGTATTTCAGGTGATACAGGGGGAAAATTACACAGCACAAGCACTATGCTGTTTAACATGCTTTAACCACTTCAATATGGGGCCCTTTCACCCCCTTCCTGCCCAGGCCAATTTTCAGCGCTGTCACACTTTGAATGACAATGGCGCGGTCATGCTACACTGTACCCATATGAAATTTTTATCATTTTTTTCACACAAATAGAGCTTTCGTTTAGTGGTATTTAATCACCGCTGGGTTTTTTATTTCTTACAAAAAAAAAAGGAAAAACAGAAAATTTTGAAAAAAAAAAGTTTTTCTTATTCTCTGTCAGTAAATTTTGAAAATAAGTAATTTTTCTCCTTGACTGATGTGCGCTGATAAGGCGGCAATGATGGCCACTGAAAGGGTGCATTGATGGGCACTGATGAGGTGGCACTTATAGGCACTGATGAGGAGGTACTAATATGCCGCACTGATAGGCACTGATAGGTGGCACTGATAGGCGGCACTGATGAGCACTGGTAGGCAGAACTGAAACTGATAGGCGGCACTGAAAGGCAGTACTGATGGGCCCTGGGGGGCGGCACTGACAGGCGGCACTGATGAGCCCTGACGGGCAGCACAGATGAGCAGGCACTGATGGGCACTGACCGGCAGCACTATAGGCACTGATGGTGGGCACTGTGGGCACTGATGGGCAATGTTTTTTTACTTTTCTGTAATCAGGGCACTGATGATCATTGCCCCGATTACCTGTCCTAGACTCCCCTTTTGGCTAGGACACCCCTGATTGGCTCTCCTCACCACACACTCTTGACAGTGTGAGGCGAGGAGAGCCGATAAACGGAAATTCCTCATTTACATGTGATCGGCTGTGATTGGACACAGCTGATCACATGGGTAAAGAGCCACGTCATTGGCTTTTTATGAAGATAGGGGTCGCGTGGTGTCCTAGCAACACGGCACGGGCAGGATCGCCATCATACAGTAGAACGTTGTCCCAGAACAAGAGCTGCACTGCTCCGCCGTCATTTGACGGTGGGCGGGCGGCAAGTGGTTATGGTGACAGGATCAATTTTTTTTAGGTTATAGGTTAACAAATGCTTTCATTTATTTGTAAATGGGCAAACTTATAAAATCTGCAGGTGATGAAAAATTCTTATTTCCCCCACTGTAAACCCCATTGAAAATCTGAAGAATGACTTAAAGACTACATTTCACAAATGGTCACCATCAAATATAACTGAACTTGAGCAATTCTAAAAAGAAGAATGGGCAAATATTGCAAAGTCCAGATGTGCAAAGTTAGTAGAGAGATATCCCAACAGACTAAAGGCTGTAATTAAAGCAAAAGGTGGTCCAACAAAATACTGACATAAGGGGGGGGGGGGGGTGATCCTTTTTCCAACTCAGTGATTCTGCTTTTGAATTTTGTTTCTGACATTTTGGTATTATATCTTTCACTTGGATGTTATAAGTTGCACTAGTAAATACAGCTGGTTTAAACAAAAACTGTGTCTGTCTTCATTTCAGGCTGCAAAGCAACAAAATGTGATTATTTTCTTTACCCACTGTATGTGTTAACATAGATATTGAGCTCATAGATACTGAGCTGCTTAAGACTTGAAAAATCAGTCGGTGTTGCTGACCTACAGAACTAGCAGTTCGCTATGAGTTATTATAGATGGTGAGAGGCTGCAGCACTGCCCTCTTTATATGTAGTGTAATGAGAGGAGTTGAGTGATGTATAAAACCTAGCACTGTCACATGTTGTCATGTTGCACACCTATCATTAAAGAAAATATAGGCGTTGTATACAGTAACTAAACATACACATACAGTGCCTTGAAAAAGTATTCATACCCCTTGAAATTTTCCACATTTTGTCATGTGAAAATCCCAATAAAATACATTGACGTTTTTGGTTATATGTGATAGACCAACACAAAGTGATACATAATTGTGAAGTGGAAGGAAAATTATAAATGTTTTTCACAATTTTTTTACAAATAAATAAATATTTGAAAAGTGTGGCGTGCATTTGTATTCAGCCCCCTTTACTCTGATACCGCTAACTAAAATCAATCAATGGGTTCCTATTGCCTTCAGAAGTCACCTAATTAGTAAAAAGAGTCCACCTGGGTGTAATTTAATCTCAGTATAAATACAGCTGTTCTGTGAAGCCCTCACATTAAAAAGGCCAAGGAACACACCAGACGGGTCAGGGATAAAGTTGTGGAGAATTTCAAAGCAGAGTCGGGTTATAAAGAAAAATATCACAAGCATTGAACATCTCACAGGGCACGGTTTAATCCATCATTCCGAAAATGGAAAGAGTATGGAACAACTGCAAACCTACCAAGACATGGCCTTCCACCTAAACTGACAGGCCGGGCAAAGAAAACATTAATCAGATAAGCAGCCAAGAGGCCCATGGTAACTCTGGAGGAGCTGCAGAGATCCACAGCTCAGGTGGGAGAATCTGTCCACAGGATAACTATTAGTCGTGCACTCCACAAATCTGGCCTGTATGGAAGAGTGGCGAGAAGAAAGCCATTGTGGAAAAAAGCCATAAGAAGTCACGTTTGCAGTTTGCAAGAAGCCATGTGGGGGACATACAAAACATGTGGAATTAGATACTATGGTCAGATGAGACCAAAATTTAACTTTTTGGCCTAAAAGCAAAAACACATGTGTGGAAAACTAACACTGCACATCACCCTGAACACACCATCTCCACCATGAAACATGGTGGTGGCAGCATCATGTTGTGGGGATGATTCTCTTCAGCAGGGAGAGGAAAGCTGGTCAGAGTTGATGGGAAGATGAATAGAGCCAAATACAGGGCAACCTTAAGAAAACCTGATAAAGTCTGCAAAAGACTTGAAACTGGGGTGGAGGTTTACCTTCCAGCAGGACAACGACCCTAAGGCCCCTTTCACAAGACACCTTTCACACAGGCGGACCATTCAGATCCGCCTGTCTGTTTTTTGGCGGATCTGAACGGTCACCCCATGCATGTTTATGGGGCATCAGAAGTCAGCAGAGACATGTCCGTTGACATCCGATCCGTCAAATCTGGATGGATGGAAAACCTATTTTCCATCTGTCCAGCCGATCGGATGGGATCGGATGAGAACGGACAGACAGTCCGTTCCCATCTGATTCCACCATAGAGATGCATGGGGACCTGACAGCTGTGTCTCCGCACACAGCGCCAGAGAACAGCTGTCATCCTCCTGCTCAGCGAGGTATCGGCGGATCGATCCCCCGCTGAGATAAATGGAGTCCATCTGACGGACGGACTGTGTGAAAGAGCCCTTAATCAGACTTGTATAAAGTACTCGAAATTTCTACTTGAGTAAAAGTACAAGTGCTCGATCAAAAAATTACTTGAGTAGAAGTGGAAGTGCTCGCAGAAAAAGTTACTTAAGTAGAAGTACTAAAGTATTCAACATTTTTTTTACTTAAGTATTGCAAGTAGTTTTTTCAAAAAATTTGCTACTTAAGTACTAAAAGTAAAAAGTACAAGTAGTTTTGAAAAAAAATTTCTACTCAAGTACTGAAAGTAGAAGTACAAGTACTGTGTTATGTAGTTATTAAAGAAATAAGTCAAAAGTTTGAACATCATATTGTTTTTATTATTTCAAATGATTTATTCAAATGATTAACCTGTGTTTGTTAGTAGTTTCTTGATGCACTTTAAGCGCTGTAGCACAATTTATTTGTTTGTTTCATATTTTCTTTTTATTGGAAAGATTTGGTATAGCAGCTTTTATTATACACAGCCTTTATTTTCGTATGCGCTGATTTACACATGACATTATACACATTTTATTGAGCTTTATGCAACCTGCCATCTACTGTTCTGGCAGTGGTAATTTTTTTTAAAGTAACGAGTAACTATGCAGCACAAAAAAAAAATACTTGAGTAGAAGTATCGAAATCATCGAAAAAATGTAGTGAAGTAAAAGTAGAAGTAGGAGAAAAAAATTCTACTCTAGGAAAGTACAGATACCGCATTTCGGTACTTAAGTACAATACTTAAGTAGTTCTACTTCGTTACTATACATCTCTGCCCTTAATGTACAGCCAGAGCTACAATGGAATGGTTTAGATCAAAGCATATTCATGTGTTAGAATGGCCCAGTCAAAGTCCAGACTTAAATCCAATTGAGAATCTGTGGCAAGATTTGAAAATTGCTGTTCACAGACGCTCTCCATGCAATCTGACAGAGCTTGAGCTATTTTGCAAAGAAGAATGGGCAAAAATGTCACTCTCTAGATATGCAAAGCTGGTAGAAACATACCAAAAAGACTTGCAGCTGTAATTACAGCGAAAGGTGGTTCTACAAAGTATTGACTCAGGGGGGCTGAATACAAATGCACGCCACACTTTTCACATATTTATTTTTTAAAAACGTGTGAAAACCCATTTATCATTTTCCTTCCACTTCACAATTATGTACCACTTTGTGTTGGTCTATCACATAAAGTCCCAATTAAAAACATTTACGTATTGGTTGTAAGTTGTAACATGACAAAATGTGGAAAATTTCAAGGGGTATGAATACTTTTTAAAGGCACCGTAGGGATTGGGACTGCTAAAGGTTTAATTTAAAAAACAATATATATGTTTGCAGTTTTAACCTTAAAAACCTTAAAAAAAACAATTGTGCTTTCAGGACGGAAACCAAAAGTAACTGATGATATCTACAGGAAGTTTGATGAGCATGTCAAGAATCAGGGTATAGATCTAGAATACATCTATTCATTCCCAGTATACGGTGAGTGACCTCGTTATATTACTTACTTTTTGGTCCTTATATCTGGGGAAGTTGGACTACGTTAGATAGTTTGAAGCTTATGCTGTACACATAGTCAGACCTCCTAAAACTGAGATTGCCACATGATTCTGGTAATGCCCAAAATATTTATAAATAGCCATACACCATAGGAACAAAATATATATGGTAATTCGGAGACAAAGTACTCAAGTTGTTATTAGTCTTAACAAAAACTCCCACCAGCATTCAGAAAAAGAAACAACATACCCAACCACAACCAGCCTAAAGTGGGCTATACAAGGCAAAGCGAAAAACAAAAAAACAAAAACTACGGTTATGGATTTTCCATCCACACTAACAAGGTAGATGGAGGAATCTTTACCATCGGGACATTGTATTCTGACAATGGCAATCGACTTCTGTCCCACACACTGATAGAAATTTGGCCAATTCCGCTGTACTGGCTGAATTTCGATGAATGTATGTCCAGCTTTTTTCACAGCCTAAATAAGCCTCACTTACAATAATAGACATAACATGGCTAGTCAGCATGTACTTGAAGATTTATGCTAATTTGTAAAAATCCATACTATAGTGTACAACTTTAAGTTGTGCCTAAACCCTAGAACAAGATGTAATATCTTGCAGCTTCAATACACAATAAATGCAATAGTGTGCCACCTCAATGTTCTCCCCCCCCACCAGGAATATTCTCACCTGGGGAAATGTGATCACCACAATTAAGGGGGATCCAAACCAGCTTTTTAGCCGTCTATTGACTATATCCAACTTCTCCAACCTCCTTCTAGGCTCCTCTCATTACGGATTGTAGTATCCCGATGTAATGAATGAAAGATAAAGTGCTTATACCCTTTTAAAATTTGCATTTATTAAAAATTCATAGGGTACTCACTCTTTGCAGGTGCTTGCAGCGCACCAAACCAACACAAGCGTTCACAATCTGAAGATATACAATTTTTGGGACAATCAGTGTAAACCGCAGCCTCACAGACAAACCTAGCCTCCAGCTCCACGTTGATTCCCAGGTGTTGTCACCGTCCTGGCCCCTCCCCTACGCATATCTAAACTGGGTCACGTGTCTTCCTCAGGGGGAGTTCTAATTAGAATTGGAATTCCAATTAGAATTCCCCCTGAGGAAGACGTGTGACCCTGTGTCGATACATGTAGAGGGAAGGGCAGGATGACGACGACACCTAGGAACCAACATGGAGCTGAAGGCTAGGTTTCTCTGTGAGGCTGCTGTTTACACAGATTTTCCCAAAAATTATGTATCCTCGGATTGTGAATGCTTGTGTTGGTTTGGTGCGCTGTTTTTTAATAAATGTAAATTTTAAAAGGGTATAAGCACTATTGGCTTTTTTTATCTTTCATTTATTACATCGGGATACTACAATCTGTAATGAGAGGAGCCTAGAAGGAGGTTGGATAAGTTGGATATAGCCAATAGCGGGCTAAAAAGCTGGTTTGGATCACGCTTAATTGCGGTGATCACATTACCCCAGGTGAGAAAATTCCTGATGGGGGGAAAGCACATTGAGGTGGCACACTATTGTTTTTTTGCACGGAGAAGGAATTGCACGGTGGATCAAGCACGTTGAAGTATTTTTCTTGATTTTATTTATTTTTTTGCTTTTTATTTCTTTGCAAGCATTAATTTGCATGGACTCTTTCGCTGTTATATGGTGAATGTACGTCTATGTTGGACATATTTCACTATATGTATGTACTTTTTAATATTATTTTAATATTGTTATATTCTGTTTATACAGTCATTTACTATTCACATAGTACAGCATTTATTGTGTTATGATTTAGTTATCACATGAGTGGGAATTATGAACAATGCTAGCAGCTTATATTCACTTAATTTCATAGATAGTAGCTCGCAGGATCAATATATTTAATATACTGCAGCTTATTTGTTTTTCGATACGGTAGCTGCTTTTGTTTTCTCTTTAGTCTTTTTATCTTTCATCATATTTCATAATCTAGAATTTCAATGCTCACTCGCTGTATCTATGGAGCAGCTTTGTCACACAAGGACATGATATGTGATAGGGCTACAGAACATGTTGCCTTCTCCTTATCTCCATAACATAGGAAAGGTGTTCTGTAGTCCACAGGGAGAATGGGAAGTGCTGATAACACTGCTTGAGATAACACTACAGAATACACAGGGCTGCTCTGGATTTCTGGCAGGATCAACAAGTATTTTGTTTGCACTTATTGGACAGATATAACTAAGTGCTGTTAATGGAGTATTTATCAGACCAAAATGGAGCAAATATAAGAAATTCATTGTAAGGGCTTACAAACACTTGTACTATATGCAACCAGTAGAAAAAACAAACGTGTCAGCAGTTCTGACCTCACTTTAATTTTAATTGCTGCATACTTGTTCTAGGTGTAATTCATAAAGCAAAGAGGATTTGCATGACAGCCAAGCACTTGGCATTGTCAGGGGGAATTCTGCAAGCGGTGGTTGTAATACCTCTCATCACAGGTTTCTTTTAATGTGCTTTGGCATGCCTGTGACATGTGCTCTTTAAATTGCATATAAAATGAATTCAAATGACAATATTTTTTATTATTTACAGGTTTCTGTGAGCAGGCTGATCAGTTCCACATTCTGAATGGTAAAGTTTTGGGATTTATATATATATACTGTAAGGTGTAAAAAAAGGACATTGTTTTTATATTGAGATAATCCCTTTCTTTGTATGTCCAGCTTAAGTGTTGGTATATGGACACTAAATTTCTCCATTTAAGGTGGAAGCATAGGGCTCAGCTCCAGAAGGGTCTGCATTGGTGTCTATCTCACAGGGGCACCTCCAACAAGGCTGTGACAGCCTGGTCACACATTTTTAGCCAAGCTATTTATGTCACTAACCTAAGTGAGGTCTCCTTATGTTCCTGTGGAAGGTCCTGTAGACTAGAGGGAATGTAATATAGTATTTCTGTGCCCTGCACCCTCTATGACTCTTAGTGTGCAGACATTTTCTACTCTGGTCAAGAACATCCCTCAGAATGCAGAAATATCTCTTTCTGGGATGGTAAAAAGACCACACAAAGTAGAGAAAGGACTATCTGAATTATGCACTATATAAAGATCCTGAACATTGGAATCCTCATAATTTATGGAACAATCCCGTCACCATATCTAGTATGATCACTCCATACTGTGTAACTCCCTCCCACTATATTTCAGGTCTTCTACATATCTCTGGTAGATTCAGTAGGGAGAACTGTCATATGTGCAAGTGGTGTACCTAGCACATCTAGCAACCAGGGCCAATCTTTTATGTAACACCTCCTCCGCCTATACATCAAAATTATTTTCATTAAAGGAGAAGTAGAGCCAAAGCTCTTTTGACCCTATGTCTCTTATGGATCACAGGAGTGCACTTACTTGTGCACTCGCATGACCAGTTTTCAGCCAACAGCAGGCTAAAGCCCACTGTTGGTTGATGTCACACAGCTGTCCAGGCTCTGCAGGGATCCTGACCATATTGTTAGGATCCGCCCAGAAGCCTGACCAGCAACTGGTTCAGCCTCTCAATGAGCTGCTGAGAGCCTGAGCCAACTGCTTCCACCACCTCCAGACCCCGGCTCTCCAGTGAGCGCTGGAGGGGCACTGACAGTCACTGACTCTCTGCAGACTGAACACAGAGAACTGAGTGATCAGCGGTCTTTGATCGCTCAGTTCTCAAGGCACCAGGGGACAGATGCAGCATCGGACTGATGTTCCATCCACCTAGTTGAGTATGGATTTTTTTTTTTCCCCCACTCTTTAAATAATCAAGAAAATAATAAACTCCAGCACTGGCTGAAAGTGTATGCAAAAATCTTCTTTCATTAGTGGTCAGTGGTAGAAACCTTTACCCCCAGAACTCATCGTCATTGGCAGGCTGTAACCTCCCTCCACCCCACCTCCTTTGGTGGTCAGTGGCTGGCTGTAAAAATACTGCCCACCAGGATTGGTGGTCAGTGACTAACTGTAAGAATACTAATAAATCCCCAGCATTGTCATTCGGTGAAAGCAATCACACCGCTCCAGGTTAGCCTCCTGTTCCACCTCTGCTACCACACTAATGGGTGCAGGCCCTGTCCACTGCAGTCTTCATGCAAAAAAAAAAATTCTGGTTGGTTGCACATCCAAAGAAATCGACTTTATTAGAAATCTTCATTAAAAAAATATCTTCACAAAGACAGGATACAGCATGTACAGCGAATGCGTTTAATGCTAATTTAGCGCTTAATCATAGCTTACATTAACTGTATATGCTGTATCCCCTCGTTGTGAAGATGTTTTTTAATGAAGATTTCTAATAAAGTCGATTTCTTTGAATGTGCGGCCAAACAGAATAGCTCTTTTAGGTTGTTCAGTGTTTACTCACCTGAACGCTTACTCCTGCACTGAGCTGTCTCTCCCAGTTCAGCCAGGACTATAGTTCAATTGTGGCACTGGCCACTACTGTCTCTAAATATAAAACATTTGTCCCTAAGGCAAAAGATTGTGAGCCCCAAAACTCTTCCCCCATGCTCAGGAAGCCCTACTATCTTCCGTCCATGGTAACCCTGAATATGAATAATGATTTAAAATCTTTTTTTCAGAGGTCCCAAGATGATGTTCCTTGGAGATACAGGGATTATGAAGGTGGAGTCCCCAGACTGGACAAGCCACACATATCAATACAAGCACAAATACATTATTATCGTCATACATTATGATTTCTTGCGGCATGAAAGACTATTTAAAGTGAAACTATTTTTTCCTAGTTTTGGATAGATTGGAGAAGAGTTAGAACCCGGTCAGCTTTTTAATTACCACCTTTGCCTCCATTAAGGAGATTCACCCTCTCATTCTGTCCTGGTGACCATTATCACAAGAACAGAAAATGATAGAAAATCAAAAATTTGACAGCTGTCACTAGGAAAGGATCTGAGGGGATGTCATTTAACATTGCACCTGTTCCAGTGACAGCTGTCAGAGACGAAGTCTCCCCTCATTCTGGAAAGTTATACTCACTTCCTGGTATGTTAAAAGAAAATCTTCCCAATGGAAACACAGATTATTATTATTATTATGCAGGATTTATACAGCACCAACAGTTTGCGCAGCATTTTACAAAAAAAAGCAAGACAGTAAAGTTACTATACAGTTCAAGAGGGTTAGCCCTGCGCGTGCGAGCTTTCAATGCAAAAAGCAAAAGAGAGGGCCAAGTGATACAAAAGGTCACAAATGTGATCGATAACTTGATTGAAAAATAAAGTTCAGTTTGTAGGTAGAGGTGGGACAGAGTTTTCTGAAGAGAGTTTTCAGGGATCGCCTAAAGGTGGACAGAGTAGGAAATATATAGGTGGAGAAGTCCTGAATGCAAGCATGGGTGGAGGAGATTAGGTAGGCAGAAAGCAGAAGATCCTGGGAGGCATAGTGGACAGTTTGGGTAAAATTCTAAGGTGAGGTTGAGGTTTTTTTGATGGGTGAGCGGAAGCTAGTGGAATAACTGGCAGAGAGGGGTGGCGAACTGAGTGGTTAGTAAGGTGGATGAGTCTGGCAGCAACATTAATGGACTGAAAGGGGGATACTCTGTGTAGAGGTAGGCCAACGAGGAGAGAGCTGCAATAGTCGAGGCGAAAGATAACAAGGGAGTGAATTAGTAGCTTGGTCATTGATTAAGAAGGAGAAAATTCTGGAAACGTTATTGAGGTGAAGGTGGCAAGATTTGAACAGTGCTGTGTTTAGGGTATGTTTAACCTCACCTAACCTTCCTATCCTGAACACAAAAGAATCGTGTTCAGGATAGGAAAGTTTAGACTGCTGGGTGCAAAAGGTGGCAAAATCGTGCCACGATGTTGCCACGTTTTGTGTTTTCCTACAGCCAGCGGTCAACCTAGTCTGTGTGTACAAGAGCCCTTAAGAGTTAAGCTGGGGAGGTGAGAGAAAGATTTGGATGTCATCAGCAGAAATATGGTATTGAAAGCCATTGGAGGCTATCAGCTGACCAAGGGAAGAGGTGCAGATAGGGAATCAAAGGGGTCATAGAACAGATCCCTTGAGGACCCAAATGGGAAGAAGGAGGAGGAGACTGAATTTTAGAGGACATTGAGGGAGCACTGAGATACATAGGATGAGAACCAGGAAAGAGCAGAGTCTTTGAGGGCAAGGGAGTGGAGATTTTTTGAGAAGGAACAGGTGGTCAACTGTATAAAAGGCAGCAGAAAGGTCTAATAGATGGTAATAAAAACCTGATGCTGATCCTAACTTTTCCCTGCTCTAGCTTAAACTTTTTTTATTTTAGATAGAGTTTTGCCTAAATAGGTGCAAAGATCAAGTGCCCAAAACCCAACAACGAATCAAAGATCATCTTTCACTTTGGGTTAGGTTGGTAAAGTTCCCCTGTCTAAAAATACATTTAAGGAACACACTGTAAAACAACAAGTTTAATATTGAAATTTTATGAGCGTGCCAGATAGCTTTCCCAATTGCATTGTGTTTTGTTTTATCACCTGCTATGTGTGTCTACTATATTCTATACAAATGTTGGGAGGAACCAAAGCACGGGACCAGATACCTGACACACCTGGACATGTTGGATACCAGTAGTGCCTGTAGCCCTTTAACATTTTACTCACTGCTTCCCGTAAAGAGAAGCATTAAACATGTTGTTGTATAGGGTTCTCCCTAACATTATTTTAGGGGTTACTTTAAATCATTTTGTAGTTGTTTCACAACAATATGCAGCTGTAAGAATTTGTTTTGTAATAAATGTAATAAATCACCACTTTCAAGCATTAAACATAATTCCCAATAAAAGCTGAAATGTTGCATTTTATTTATCAAAACCATTTTTATAACAAGTTGCTTTGACAAGTGAACTACTCATAGCCATGATTCATGGTGGAGTGATCACCTTAGATGACAGTGCATTTTGTTTATTGTACCTCCTGTGTACACACATGAGCTCCAGAACTTTCCCTCACCGAACCCCCACCCTCCTAGGCCGAGCTCCATCCGAGCTGACCGCAGCCAGAATAGCCGGCAGCAAACACCTGTAAAGCCCAGCCTGGATCCTTCCCTACTAAACAAAACAAGCCAGTTTTCCCAGGAGCTTCGGGTCAGCAAGTGGAGAGGCCCAGACCTTCGTCCTGAAGTTTCCCTTTAAATCGAGTCTGTAAAGCCTCCCCCTTCCTCATTTCTCTGCAGGCACTGAGCTTTCATAATATGGGATGGAATTTTTTTAGCACACGCTGAGAATCACAGCTTATGTAAAGCTGGATGTAAACAGCCAGCATAGTTTTGTTGGAGTTCAGATGGAGGGCATTTTTTTTACAGGAGGCCCACCACTGTATCCAACAGCTGGTCTCATTTATCAAATCATAGGCACAGAGCGTACCCCATAGCTACCCATTTTGCCAGTGGGGCTGAGAAGTATGCCCAATATGAAAGTGATATGTAGACAGGGAGGTTGATTTACTAAAGGCAAATATACAGTGCATTTCAAGTGCATTTGCTCTAGATCTGAGGGGAAGCTCTGCTGATTTCTATTATGCAATCATATGCAAGCAAAAATGCTGTTTTTTTATTTTCCTTGTATGTGAATGAATATTCTTTGCAAAGTGAAGCTTTACCTCATTTACTAAGCTCTGGAGCAAGTGTCTTTAGGAAATCAAGCCCATTGACTGGATGCAGATCATTCGTATTGAAACTGTAAGAACTTGCTGTGAGATGTGGCGGGAAGGAAAAAGTGACTGTACACTTTGGGTTTAATACAATACAGATTTAGGTTGAAAAGACACTTGGCTATTGAGTTAATCCCAAGGTTTAGGTTATGGTTAGGATCAAGATTTAGGCTCCATGTACACTAGCGATTTTTTAACCTCCTAGAAGCTATTAGCATTTTTTTCTGCTCCTAGGAGCTAAAAAGTGTTATTCTATGTGTCCATGCACACTACTTTAGGCTATTATTTTTTGCGCTTCAGTAACTAGGAGCATAAAAAAAAAAATGTTTTTTGGAGTGTTTTTTCAGCAAAACAAAGCGCTAAATGCTCCTAAGGCCTCATGCACTCAGGGCATTTTTACAGCTGCTTTTACCAGCATCAAACTTTTTTTTGCAGCCTAAAAACGCCTCTTCATGTTACTCTATAGCAAGGTTTCTCAACTCCAGTCCTCAGGACCCACTAACAGGCCAGGTTTTCAAGATAACTGAAATGCATCACAGGTGATATGATTTGCTGCTCAGTGGATTGCAGTATTCTAGTCTGCATCTCCCCAAGGTAATACTTAAAATCTGACCCGTTAGTGGGTCCTGAGGACAGGGGTTGAGAACCACTGCTCTATAGCCTCACGCACACACAGGCTTTTAGGATCTGTAAGTGGCATAGGCGTTTTCAAGCTGCAAAAAAATACCCAGAGCCAGCGCGTTCTGAGGACCAGTGTTACAGCTCTAAACATCTGACGCTGCTAAACATGGCTTAACGCCGGATACAGCGTTAAGCCATGTCAAGCGTTTTGTTTTTTTGATATGTCAAAACTAATGGTTCCCTATGAGAGCCCACTGATTTGAATGGAAGTTGCATCCAAGTCGGATCATGATGATGCTCCGAGGATCTTGAAGGGGAACCCCACCCCAAAATTAAAAAAAACAGCATGGGGTCCCCCCCCCCCCAATTCCATACCAGGCCCTTTGAGTCTGGTATGGATCTTGAAAGGGAACCCCACACCAAAATAAAATAAAGAAAAAAAGGCGTGGGGTCCCCCCAAAATCTATACCAGACCCTTATCCGAGCATGCAGCCTGGCAGGTCAGAAAATGGTGGGGGACCAGCGAGCGCCCCCCCCCCCTCCTGGATCATACCAGGCCACACCCCCCCATAGCTATATAAGAACTGGCAGAGAGCTAAGCTAGCATTACCATGGGAGATAGTGTCAGGGGAGGACTGGGCTGGTGGTGGAGAAGACAGCAGGGGCAGGGAAGACAGTAGTGGCAGGGAGGAGATCGGAGGAAGATTTTTAATAAAGGCCTTCTCAAAACCATCTCTTGTCTTTATTTACACTACACTGCCTTTTTTGGGATGAATGGGTAGGGGTACAATGAACCCCATACGCATTCACATAAGAGAGAGGCTGGGACCTTATTAAAGGGGGCTTCTAGATTCTAATTACCCTGCTGAACCCCACAACCAGTGCCCAGGTTTGTCGGGAAGAGATTCTTGTCCCCATTAAGATGGGGACAAGGTGCTTTGGGGTAGGGGGGTGCAGAGCCCAGGAGGAAGGGGGATTCTTGTGATTTGGGGGCGGGGGCCCACGCCAGGGTTTTTATTTTTGCTCGGGGGTTCCTTTTAAAATCCATACTAGACCGAAGGGTATGGTATGGTCTTGGGGGGGACCCCACGCCTTTTTTTTTTCCTTTTGGCATGGGGTTTCCTTTCAAGGTTCCTACCAGACTCAAGGGGCCTTGGAGGGACCCCACGCCATTTAAAAAAAACAAAAAAAACTGGCGTGGGGTTCCCCTTCAAGATCCGCAGAGCACAAGTCGCACCACAAGTCAGATCATCATGATCCAACTTGGATGCGACCTCTTCTATTCAAATCAATGGGCTGAAAGTCCACTCAAAGACGGCTCTTATAGGGAACCCTTGATTTTTGAATAGTGGCAGAGAAACACTGCTAAAAGCTAACGCGGCTAAACGCGCATTAATGCCAATGCAAATAGCTACTAAAAGCACATTTTTACAGCCGCTTTTTCCTGCTATTGGTAGTGGCTTTGCAGCTCGTTTTTCGTCATGCCCTGTGTGCATGAGGCCTAAATGCTCCTAAGGGCTCTTTCACAGGGGTGTTCCGTATGTCCGTTTTTCATCCCATCCGTTTGCGGATGAAAAACGGACATAATGTATGTCTATGTAAATAAGGATGTCAGCAGATGATCATCCGCTGACATCCATTTTTCGTCCGTTCCATTCAGTTTTTTGGAACGGAAGAGAACCCTATTTATTCTTCCGTTCAAAAAACGGAACGGACGCAAAAACGGATGTCAGTGGTGTCATCCGCTGACATCCGTATTTACATAGACATACATTATGTCCGTTTTTCATCCGCAAACGGATGGGATGAAAAACGGACATACGGACCGGATGACACAAGTGTCATCCATGTCCGTTTCAAAAAAAAAAAAAAAGGACCTGATCGAGCAAAAAAAACTGAACCCCCGTGTGAAAGAGCCCTAAAGGTTACTAAAATGCTCTTCATGTACTGCAAAAATGCTAATGCTCTTAAAAGCTTCTAAATTGCTACTAGAAGCTGGCACAAAAATGCTATTATACGCATTTTTCATCCAGCTTTTTGTCTAGCTTTTTTTGAGCTTATGAAATCAGCTAGTGTGCATGGAGCCTTCTGGAGTAAAAGCCTAACTCTATCCAAACTTTCTATTTAGTTTTGAGTGGGGATAGTTTAGCACTTCTGCCAGATTTGGTGGTTGTCACCCTAGTTCCTTTTTGCATTTACAAGTCTTGTTGAAGTTGGCCCCTCAGAACCCCCGAAAATGCACCAACTATTTATTTTACCTAATACAACAACATATAAAATTGTTCTGGAATAAAAAATCCTGCTCTGTCTTATTCTTTTATCATGTTATTTAACTGGGGCTTCTTTGAAACTATACAAAAACCCAACCTTTTTCAACCTTCAGGTCTCTTCATGGGTGCCTTGCCAAAATGCCAAAAAATGTCCCCAAAATCGCCTTTTAGTTACCCAAAGCATAAGGTTTTAATTTTTCACCTTCTAGCCGCTGGCGTCCTTACAAACAATGACCCTCCCCTGCCCCTCTCTGTCAGCACTGGGGTCACATTAGCTGAGTGATGGAGAAAAGGTGAGGGAGAAAAGAAACATTGGAATACTAGTCATTACCAGTGTGCAAAAGTGTATTGGATTGGGAAGAATAAATCACCTCTAACGTTGGGTGTCCTACGTGTGTGGATGTTATTGTCTACTATTAGAATATTTTTTTTAATTTTAGAATTGGGTGCCTTGAGATTGTTCATAATTTTAAAAGGTGCCTTGACTGAAGAAAGGTTGAAAAACACTGCAATAACCTACCCAACTGGGACCCTATCAAAACTAAATGGTTCAGGGTTCCTCAACCCCAACATTCAATAAAAAACGGAAAAAAACGTTCTAACCCTTCCCAATCTATATCCAAAAAAAAAAAGTTTTGACTGAAGTTGGACTTTAACTTCAAAACTTTACTCAGTAATGATTGTGGGTAACAGGTCAGGTGACAAACTTTTGTACATGGTTTTGGTACTGAAAAAATAATTTAATGATCCGTTGCAACAAGCAAGAGAACGTGTCATAAGAAAATATGTAGGCTACTACAGCCAATCTCCTTCTCAATATTCTAGTTACCTGACCTGGAGCAGCATGCTTAATTCTAGCTCATTGACTCGGAGTGGTAAAACACAAGATCAGTGTGTCAGGCAGACTACTAGCATTTTGCAGAAGGAGAGGTCAGAAATAGTGCCTCCTATTTTACGATAATCAAATTGAACAGGGAGTGGCTATTCCAGGAAACAGTGCTGAATTCCTACAGCCCAATTCTGGACTTATCATCCTGGCATACAGTCACCCCCTCCTGTCTGGGTGCAGGATTTGTTTTTTTTAAATACTTTCAGAGGTCTTTAATCCACTCACATAATGTGTGGGGTCCTCTTCCACTTCAAAAATTCTCTTTTGGTGGGCAGTCCTTGATACAGAAAGCGGGGTTGAAGTGATGGCCTCAGTGCCACTCTGTGCATCATTTTATGTAGATGCAGGGTGCTATGGTGACACCGTCCCAGAGGGCAGGTCCATGTATCCCTGTACTCACAGGATGTTCTCAGTCTTCTGGATGGATTGCAGTGTAGTACTAGGAATCATTTAAGAGAGGCCCAGAGTAAAGGAGAGAAGAGACATGGACTGAGGGCTGGCATGACAGGGGTTAAAGGGGTTTGGAACAAGGAGGGATTTTCAGCCCAGTACGATAAAAAATATAAGTGGTGGAACTTTTAATTGGTGTTTTGGCCGGGAGGGGGTGGAGCTACAGGGAGAGGTCAAGCTAGGGGCCTCAGGAAGTCTTCAGTTAGAGGAAAGCTGCATTGGAGAATATTTCCCACCCTCCCTCCCATTTTCTTGTATTTTCTTGTTTTTTTCTGACTTTTGGTTTTGCGGTCCACCGCCCTTGTTTTTGGTTTTTGTTTTAATAGAGGCTTTCTTCTTTTGAGGTGGTTCTTTGTCATGGCAGCAAGCGGTGTACAAGGTCCTGGTAGGTTAGTATGGTGCAAACTTATACTTAGTTGGGACCCGTCTGAGGTACGGCTCTCAGATGGTGCAAACTTATACTTGGTAGGGACCCGTCTGAGGTACGGCTCCAAGTAGCTGGTATGTTGGTACCTGCGACTGGTTGTCTCTGAGCTGGTGCTGTGGCGGCTGGAGGCCTAATTAAGTCGGACGCAGGTACCTCCTTCTTTGATGCCTACCGGGACCTTGAGGCTCCAGTAAAAAACTGCGTTTAACGTGTATGGCCATTTAACTCCAACCTGTGGTCATGTGATTATTTATAGTGGAGGAGGAGAGTGATGGTCAGAGCAGAATGGAGACAAATCATCTTTAATCCCCTAGTCAAGCCAAAAGACATCTAGTGGTGGAAAGCTATAACTGTGGAGAACATCACCAGGGAGAAGATAAGTATTTCTGCCAGAGATGGGACTTGTGGTTTTGAAGGTAATTTGCAGTATTCTTTTTTTTCATCTTTGGTTAACCACTTGCCGACCGCCTGCCGCAGATATAATGCGGCAGGCTGGCTTGGATGTGCGAAGCTCCGTACCTGTACAGAGGTTCGCGGTAGTGCTCCTGGGGGTGCGCTTGTGCTGCCTGTGGCACTGCCCGCCCCCATTAGGAAGCCGGGAAGCCGATCCACGGGACCGGCGGCCACGATTGCCGCCGGGCACCCGCGATTGCTCCCCGCTAAGAGAGAACGACGGTCTGCTGCTATTTAGGATCACAGGTCTCTGTGTTTATTCCACAAGCCCCTCCCCCATACAGTTAAAAAAATCTCCCCTAGGCTCACACTTAACCCTTTGGTCACCCCCGGGTTAACCCCTTCCCTGCCAGTGTCATTATTACAGTAACAGTGCATTTTTTTTTAGCACTGATTACTGTAGTAATGACACTGCCCCCCCCCCCCCAAAGTGTCAAAAATGTCAGTTAGGGGGTCTGGTCTGTCTGCCGCAATGTCGTAGTCTCGCTAAAAACTGCATATCACCGCCATTACTAGTAAAAAAGAAATAAATAAAAATGACAAATCTTTCACCTAGTTTGTAGACGCAATCTTTTGCGCAAACCAATCAAATTACGTCTATTTCGATTTTTTTTTTACGAAAAATATGTAGCAGAATACAAATTGGCCTAAAATTATGAAAATTTGGGATTTTTTCATTTTTTTGGGGGGAATGGTATATAGCAGAAACAAAATCGCACAGGTGATCAAATTCCACCAAAAGAAAGCTCTATTTGTGGGGGAAAAAAAACTGTTTTATTAAGGTACAGCGTCGCACGACCGCAAATTGTCAGTTAAAGCACCGCAGTGCTGAATCGCAAAAAAATGGCCTGGTCATTAAGGGGGCAAAACCCTTCCGGTCCAGAAGTGGTTAATATATGTAAGGCTTTACAAAAGAGTTTCTGGATAGGAAGACCATAACCTAGATACATGCTTCTTTGCTGTGCTGAGAATACAAGAGAAGGGTTTGAATCAAGCTCTCTTGCATTTTTCCAGGATCAGAATGTTCCTATTGGTTCTTGGAAGCTTTTATTTGTTCTTAATTCAAAACTGTTGTATTGTGAAATGCTAGAGGAGGAAGAATAGTCCCACAGAACCACTACACTTTTTAAAATCTTTTGCATGTGTGTGAATACACGGAAACCCAAAAACAAAAAAACGCAAACAATTTAGCTGCAAAGATTTTTTTTTAAATATATTTATTATTTAATTTTGACACTTTGAGAAATGAGAAAATTATAAATTTGAAGAGTGTTTATTTGCGCCACTGCAAAAAATGTGATTTATGCCGCTGAGGCTTGACCCTCATGATTGAGATTTAGGTACCCCATGTTTCCCTGCATAATGGGATTAACTCCTGGAATGCACTGCAGTGGGGTGTCAAGGTGAAGGATACCCATTGCTATGACAACTGATACTGCAATAACCCAGCATGCTGATTAAAATGGATTATTCCTATGTCGTGCTGAGCACCTGGCCTGACCCATTAATAGGGCTGGCGATAAGTCCCATGTTTTATAGCATATGAAAAATTCTGGATAAAGCAGATTATTTTGCTTGTTTATGTGATGTAGGATAAGTTTCATAACCTGGTTGGAAAGAATGCATTTCTTCTACTATCGAGGTCACCTGTGTTAAGACTGTATCTTGCCTTGAATGCCTACGTGGAAGTACAATTAACGTGCTAATCCATCAAAAGCATGCATTTCGGTTATTGCTAGATGCAAACTGAGTTACCCACTGACATCTTTCATTCACTTCAGCTTACCTTCTCTGCCCTTGTGTTATAGAGTTCAAGTCCTTTTGCTGCATTCTTCAACTTAAATAAAAGAGTAAAATGCCATATTAAAAGGTCAGTCCACATAAAAGTGACATTTCAGTTTTCAGTTGATACTTGAAAGTTCAGCAGGCTGATGGCCCAAGCAGGCACAGAAAACAGATCTTAAACAGGGTCTAGGTGCTAGACAGGTATTATAAATGGAGCAATGACTGACAATAGCAGAGAAAACATTCCAATGCTAAGGACAGACAAGCTGAGTACAAACACTGTCCAAACACAATTTGGAACAGGAATAATTAAAAGGCATGGTCTGTCAGAGAGAAGTCAGTCACATAAACATTTATCCAGGGCATGATCAAACAGAATAACCCGTTGACCAGGCACAGGCTAAATGTCCAGCACCCTATTCAGGCCCCTGCCTGATTAGGGTTGGTGTGGTCTGCAGTACTTAGTAACAACCAGCAGATGGCAAAGGTTTGAAGTTGATTGTTAAGCTGGGTATACATATACAGAAAGTGAGCCAGTTCAGCAGGAAACGGCTGGCTTTCAGGATGTGTGTAATGCTGTCTGTTCAACAGAAGCTGGTCTAACTTGCTGTAAAACCAGAATTTGATTTGCGCTTGCAGCACTGATCTGTTTATTCTGACAGCAGGGTCCCCCCGATCTGTTTATTCTGACAGCAGGGCCCCCCCCCCCCTTCAGAATACAAAAACACAGCGATAGAGATCTCTGTATTAACATTGTTTGTGCTGATGCAGAGTTTTTTTTTCTCAGAGAAAGAGGAAGGCATTGTAAGCAGTACCATGATCTCTGTAAGAGGTAGTAAATACCTGAAAGTGTAATACATACAAACTACTTAGGATGCACAACCCACAGATGTTTGATTGGGTTGAGATCTGGAGAATTTGGAGGCCAAGATAACACCTCTAACTTGTTGTGTTCTCAAACCATTCTTTAATTATTAGACCAGGCCGCCTTCTTCCATTTCTCCATGGTCCAGTTCTGATGCTCACGTTCCCATTGTGGACACGGGTTAGCATGGGCACCCTGAATGGTCTGTGGCTGCGCAGCCCCATTTGCAACCAACCGACAAGGCACTGTGTGTTCCGACACCTTTCTATTGGAACCAATATTACATTTTTCAGCCATTTGAACTACAGTAGCTTTTCTTTTTGATTGAGCTGTGGACATGGGTCAGCATGCACACCCTCACTGCTACGCAGCCCCATATACAACAAGCTGCGATGCACTGTGTGTTTAGACACCTTTCCATTGGAACCAGCATTACCTTCTTCAACAATTTGAGTTACAGTAGGTCTTCTTCTATTGGATCAGACCCCATCAGCGGTTCCTCTTTCTTGGACCACTTTTGGTAGGTCCTGAGCACTGCAGACTGGGAAAATCCCACAAGAGCTGCAGTTTTGGAGTTGCTCTGAAGCAGTCGTTTGGCCCTTGTCAACGTCATGCAAATTCTTACACTTGCCGACTTTTTTTCTGCTTTTAACACAACTTCAGGGAGAACATTTTGCCTAATATATCCCACCCACTTTCAGGTGCCATTATAATGAGATCATCAATGTTATTCACTTTACCTGTCAGTGGTAATAAGGTTATGGCTGATCGGTATATATTTAGAACATATATTGAGTATTTCTCTTTCTTGAAGTTTTGACAAAACGCTACTTACTATCTAAATCAAACTGCTATGCATGATCGAAAAATGTTATAGGCAATAGTACTGGTGCTTGGACCTCCCCTGAAAGCCCCTCCACTACCCCATTTCTAGACTCTCTGTGTTTTATGTTTAAAGTTTAACTATAGTAAAAAAATAAAAAAGTGGCTTTAGAAGACCAGCAGAGCCAAACTGCCCATTCAAGACCCCGCTCCCAGCTAAATCTGGGTCACAGGAGAGCAAAAGTAAGTGCACTCCTGTGGCCCACAAGAGAAGTATAGCCAAACAAGCTTTCGCCATACTTTTCTTTTCATTTATTTCAGTCTTTGAGACAAATGGGATTTACTAAATGTATTTTCCTTGCACATGATTGGTTATTGTTTGCAAAGTAAAATTTCTCTTGCAAAGTGAACAGCCCAGTTGCCTTTAGTAAATCCATACATAGGATGTTCGCACAGGTACTATATGTAGCACTGACTGAGGACCCACTAAGATGAGAAACAATTGAGGACTACAGCACCAGATGCCCTCAAATACTTCAGCCTACCCAGAATGCACGGCCAGTCATTTCCTAAGGGAAATTTTCTGCTAGAAACATCTTATGACCCTTCTGTGAATGAAGTCCCAGACATTTGTGAATGAAGTCATTCCACTTTGCAAAAGTTTCCCCCTCACTTCTTAGACACAGAAGGTGTAATTTTATAACATTGGTCTGTTATTACGTAAATATGTGTTTGTGTAATGTGAATATCCTGTATGCATAATGAAGATTATATAATGTTATGTTTTTCATGTGTGCTTAGAGGGGCAAGCTACAGCAGATGTCGGAATGTGCCAGTGGCTGGAAAATACATAGTTATTTAATGCTTGCAGACAGAGGATATGTCCGACGATGCCAACTCCTTCTGGGAGAGACCGCTGGAAATGTCTGATTGAATCATAACCCCACAGCTCAATATGCACATGCCTATGAGCACTGAGGCAGAAGAGAAGGATGGCTCTGTACCATCCAACTGGATGAAATTTGCCTTGCACACAGTGTAAGTGCCTGAAATTTTTATATATACACACACCAATCAGCCATAAAACTTTATGCCCACCTACCTAACCTCCCCCTTTACCTGCCAAAGTAGCCCTGACCCATCAAGTCACGGACACCACGAGACCTCTGACGGTATGCTGTGGTATATGGCACCAAGCCATCAGTAGCAGCTCCTTTAAGTGAAAGCTGAAAGGTGGGCCTCAATGGATCAAACCTTTTCCCAGCATATCCTATCCTATAATTGATCTGGAGTATTTGGAGGTCAAGTCAATCAAACTCATTGTTGTGTTCCTCAAACCATTCTTGAACCATTTTTGCAGAGTGGCAGGGCACATTATCCTGCTGAAAGAGGCCGTTGCCATCAGGGAATACTGTTTTCATAAAGGGGTGTACTTGGTAAGCAACAATGTTTAGGTAGGTGGTATGTGTCAAAGTAACATTCACATGACTGGCAGAACCCAAGATTTCCCAGATGAACATTGCCCAAAGCATCCCACTGCCTCTACCAGCTTGCCTTCTTCTCATACTGCATCTTGGTGCCATTTCTTCCCAAGGTAAGGGACACACCTGTCCATCCACACGATGTACAAGAAAATATATTTCAGATAAGACCACCTTCTTCCATTGCTCCGTGGTCCAGTTCTGATGCTCATGTGCCCACTGTAGGTGCTTTTGGCTGTGGACACAGGTCAGGAACCCTTACTGTTTTGAGGGTAGGCAGCCCCATACACAACAAACTGTGATGCTAATTGTTCTGCTTTCAACACATCAGCTTAAAGCGGAGTTCCACCCTGGGAAACTTTTTTTTAATAAAAATACCCCCGGGACAGTCAGGGCTAGTGCATTCCACAATGGCTAGCCTCTGATCTGTCCTGGGTTGCACTTACCTTTTAGAAGAAATACTTACCTTGAAAATGTATTGTCCAGCGCTGCCATCTCAGATGTGGGCAGCTTGAAGCCAGCGCGATCCTCTTCTGTGTCCTCTTCCGTCTTCTTCGGTCCCACGATGCACTGCACCGGCCCCGCCGTCACTTCCGGTGCCGCAGCGTCATCCCTGCACAGCTTCTGCCCATGCCCAGAAGCTGTTTAGCAAGGTATGACGGCGCCTGCACCGAAACTGACGTCGGGGCCGCTGCAGGCGCATTGATTCCTGGGAGCGATGACGTTCAGCTCCCAGGAATCATTGCAAGCCAGGAAGTGACGAATCGCCGTGGCCGCCGAGGGGAGGAAGAGGAAGTAAGGTAAGTATATTTTCTCCTAAACAAGGTATGTAAATAAAAAATAAAAAAATTGCGATTATCCATTTGTTTTTTAGGTGACCCGGAGCAAGAAGAAGATGGAGGTAAGTATAATTTTAGGGTGGAACTCCGCTTTAAGGGCTAACATTTTTACTAATACATTCCACTGACTTTCAGATGCCATTTAATGAAATATTCAATATTATTCACTTAACCTGTCAATGGCAATACATTTATGGATTATGGCTGATCAAGAAGTAACCTGACTTTCCACACCATCCACACCATTTTATTTTATACTACATTGCTTTGTTTTATAAATAGAAGAGAAATTTCCGCGCTAGATGTGATAGAAAACCAAATGATTGAGAACAATAGTGAGCAGCTGGCACAAAATCAACTAACAGTGATTCAAAAAATACAATAAAAACCAAAAAGTGCAGCGCTGAAATCAGTATACAATTATATAGCTAAAAAGCTCATATAAAGAAAACAAAAAAAGGAGAGGGGATAGTGTCCAAATGAATAGTCCCAATATTAAGTGCAGAGATGTGAATCCACGTGCAAAATAACTTTCTTCCAGTGACACCAGGGAAAAGTGTAGGAAGGGGACACCCTTGTGCTCAGGTATAACAAGCAGCTTACCGAAATTCCGTGGCTGCTCAATTTAATGAGACAGCCTCTCCCAGCTAGCTAATAAACCAGTAGGTCAACCGATATCAAGCTCAGGTGCTTCCAAAGACTCCAAAAGCCGAAAGCCGTTTCCGGTGTGTTGTTAAACCGATCACATTAGTATGTAGCACACTTGGAACTTCTCATATACTCCATTGAACGTAAAGCCATATGTAGAAAGAAACAGAGGCCCATAGCGTAATCCCGTAAACCAATAGGTAAATTTATTAAAAAAACTACTTACAATTTAAAAGACAAAAACAGGCATGTGGTATGTGCCGGTCATGGATCTAACCTCGGCGTCCCGCAAGTCTAACATCCCAAAGTTATTTTCAGGGGAGTCCCATCTTTGAGACATAAAATAGCTCAAAACGTTGTTAAAAGGCCTATTCGGCCCACTTTCTTTGGAGATTTTAGAGGTTTCTACCCCTGTCACAGATGCCAGATCTGCTCCCTTAATTCATTCAAAGGGAGAAAAATCGAAAAATTTGTATCCTCCACGACTGGACGAGAATACAAGATAGATTCTTTCATCACTTGCTCGTCCACCAACGTCGTTTACATGTTGCAATGTAAATGTGGTCAACAATACATTGGACGCACAACAAGGAAATTACAGATCAGGCTAGGAGAGCATGTGGGCAACATTAGGAAAGGCTTCCCTGGTCATATTGTCTCCAAACACTATGACCAATGCCACCACAAGAACCCAAAAAACACACTCTTTATAGGGATAGATAGGTTTAAAGCTCACTGGCGAGGATCCAACGTAAGACGAGAAATTTCCAGGATGGAAACTCGCTGGATCTATTGCCTAAAATCCTATATTCCCTATGGGTTAAATGTGGAATGGGATGTAAATTGTTTTATCAATAATAGCTGATTTTAACCTTTTCAATCCTTTTAATCTTTCTTATAAGTTGATGTATATCTTGATTTATACAGGCTGGTTTTAAATTTTGAGGCTATGTGTGATACACATTCCATTTACTAATATTTTGCATTTTTCACATATTTTTCATTTTATACATATTTATCACTATTTTTATTCACTCACTAGACAATTTTTTATGGAAATTTTGGATATTGGGAGAGTAAGTAAGGGTTAATTATTTCACAAAATAATATGTGTTCATTCACATGTTAATTTATATTATTCGATTAAATATCACTTATTTTAACCCACTCCCATTTTCACTGTTTTCACCAACAGTGTTTTCTTCACATAATTAATTTTTATCCTTTTTGATTTTTATCACCTTCAGTGGTGTCACACTTATTTGGCCACTAGATGGCGTTTTATATCAATGGAATGAAGTATCACAATGGCCAATTATTAAATATGTAAAAGGAATTTTTTCAATACATAGAAGGAATTGGACATCAACTCCTTTGCCTGTTTCAACGATTATCCAGCATTCCACCTCATCCTTAATTTTTAATTCCGTTATAGACCTTGGTATATATGTATTTTGGTTTTAGCCATATTATGTTGTTGGAGGTTGCACTCTGTACACAGGGGCGCCTGAATACCGACGGTGTTGTTTGACACACTCTACTGACACCATTCTTGAACAGTGAGGATCGTCACTTCCTGTTACAAGGGTTTGACACACTCTGCTGACACCATTCTTGAACAGTGAGGATCGTCACTTCCTGTTACAAGGGATGTGTCTGGAGTGACGACCGCACCTCCGCCTCCGCCCTCTCACTCTGTCGGCTATGGGCGTGAGTGTGTCACTTCCGCCCGGATGACGATGAGTCATTGGAGGATACCGATCGTCACTTCCTGTTCATCATGTGACGTGCATCACGTGACGACCGTCTCCCTGCCCCTTTGCCTATTGAACGAATGGGCATTAAGGAAGACGGATCGTCACTTCCTATTAGCGTTTTGTGCCACCTATCTCCAGACGGTTTCCTTTGGTCTTCTAACCTATTGGAATCGAGTTATTAACATATTACTCCTGCCCCTCTGGGATTGAACACCCATTGGCAGAGGTGACCGTCATGTGACATAGGTGTGGGGGTACATAGGCGTGTGTGTTGCGTCTAAGGTCACGCCCAGAAGAAGTCTTTCTTATGATGAAACGTTGGCGATCCCAGACGTAAACGTCCACACGCCCCCCAACAAAGCCGGCTGTTTATCCATATGCTGATCTGGAGACTTGCGGGGCGCCGCGGTTAGATCCATAACTGGCACATACCACATGCCTGTTTTTGTCTTTTAAATTGTAAGTAGTTTTTTTAATAAATTTACCTATTGGTTTACGGGATTACGCTATGGGCCTCTGTTTCTTTCTACATATGGCTTTACGTTCAATGGAGTATATGAGAAGTTCCAAGTGTGCTACATACTAATGTGATCGGTTTAACAACACACCGGAAACGGCTTTCGGCTTTTGGAGTCTTTGGAAGCACCTGAGCTTGATATCGGTTGACCTACTGGTGTATTACTAGCTGGGAGAGGCTGTCTCATTAAATTGAGCAGCCACGGAATTTCGGTAAGCTGCTTGTTATACCTGAACACAAGGGTGTCCCCTTCCTACACTTTTCCCTGGTGTCACTGGAAGAAAGTTATTTTGCACGTGGATTCACATCTCTGCACTTAATATTGGGACTATTCATTTGGACACTATCCCCTCTCCTTTTTTTGTTTTCTTTATATGAGATTTTTAGCTATATAATTGTATACTGATTTCAGCGCTGCACTTTTTGGTTTTTATTACATTGCTTTGTTTACAGAACTAATAGTCAATAGGTACCTGGATGTATGTATTGTAATGAGAAAATCAAGTCTGTCCATAAAAAAAAAATAATCACAATGTTGATGTGCAGTATGGCTTAGCCAATAAGATTTTTAGAAAAGGAGCTGCTGAAGCTCATATACAGTAATCCCCCGCTCCATCGCGGTTCAGTTTTTGCGGTCCCGGTAATTCACGGTTTTCTTTGTAATGTTATTTTACTATATAAATCATTAAAATGAAATATTTTTGTGTTTTCCATAGCTCTTGCTCTGTCTCTTAGTATCTTTTATGTGTTTAAATGAGTTTCTATTGTTTTAAAAGTGTGTTTAAAGACCTTAAAATGCTTTTACACGTACAGTGACAGTAAAATAAACATGCCTACAATGCATTTTAGTAGGGTTTTTCTATTTCGCGGAATTTCACTTTTCGCGGCTGGGTCCGGAACGTAACCCCCGCAATGGAGGGGGGTTTACTGTATACAGAAAGTAAAGAGTGGTCATCTACGTCTAGTTCCAACAGCTCGGCTGTTATTGTTTCCCCACTTTATTTTACCAGGTCTGTGGAGCCATTTTGGACAAAATTAAGTAGTTCTGTCCCCATAACCCCCCTCTCTTGTATTCGGCTTTTAGATTTGCATTTTTTCAGACAGTGCAGTGAGACATTGCTAGCAGTGACTTAGGAAGGGAGAGGATTGTGTTTTTCAGGCAGGGAGAGCAAAGTGATTTGCAGTTTTTCCAGTCAGTGCAGTGTAGTCTAATTAGGAGACATTGCTAGCAGTTAGGCAGGGAGAGAGATTTGTGCTTTTTACAAGTTAAGAGATCAGATAGTGAAGTATATTCAGTAGTGCAGCATAAACCATAGACCTTATCCCATACATTGATCTTTATCTATATATAGGGCAATAGATTAGATATCAGGCCATTGAGTATCTATCGGTCACTTGCGTATACCCTGGGTTGATCTGATCTCTAGCTATATATACGGCTATTGATTAGAATCATATCAGGTCATTGAGTATCTTTCGGTCACTTGCGTATACCCTATATTGATCAGTTCTCCATCTATATTTAGGGCTATTGATTAGATCATATCAGGTTCCAACAATGTTTTTGGTTTGGCCTAATTTTTCTGCACTTGTATGACAGATGCATACAATTTAAATGTCACATGTAATTTTTAACAGCAGGCCCTGTCCCTGTGCCTTATGCCCAGCAAGAGTAACTGTGAGGGGTTACGTTGTTCAGCCACCAAAGGCCCAATTTTTGGCACCTGTATGACAAGTACATGCAATTTCAAATTTGTATGGAATTCTTACTAGCAGGTCCCGTTCCTGCGCCCAGCAAGAGTAACTGTGAGGGGTTGGTTAAAGTGTTCAGGCACCACCAACACCAAAGTCCTAATTTTTGGCACCTATATGACAAGTACATGCGATTTCAAATTTTTATGGAATTCCTAACAGCAGGTCCCATTCCTGCGCCCAGCAAGAGTAACTGCGAGAGGTTGCGGTGTTCAGGCACCAGCAACCAAGGCTCAATATTTCTGCATCTGTATGACAAGTACATGCGATTTCAAATTTGTATGGAATTTTTAGCAGCAGGGCCTGTTCTTGAGCCCAGCAAGAGCAACTGCGAGGAGTTGCGGTCTTCAGGCACCACCAACAACCAAGGCCCCATTTTTCTGCACCTGTATGACAAGTAGGGATGCACCGAATATTCGGCGGCTGAACATTATTCAGCCGAAAATAGAGAAAATGGCACTTTCGGTGTTCGGCCGAATAATTTTGAGCCGAACAATGTCTCACCTTCCTCATTGCGGCTCGCGGTCCTCTATTATGATCTATGTAAAAAATGTCCTCTGCAGTAAGTAACCCTCTGATAATGTATGCAATGATCCTCTGTAGCTTCCGCCCTGACCGCTCACCTTCCTCATTGCGGCTCGCGGGTCCCTTCTCACACGCCGCCGGTGTCCTGTCCGGCCGCGAGTAGGGGGTGTGATGTCACGCGCGCGTCCCGCCCCCTGCTCCTGACTGGCGGCTCCTTCACACTAGGTCCACGCCCCGCCCCCCTGTTCGCGGGTTTTGGCTCTGGCTGCAGTTGAGGTATGTGATGTGGAGCTGAGCACATTTGGGGGAGAAGAATACGGTAGCTGGCAGCTGCACAAGCATTAGTGTGCAGACTCCCATATGTTGTTGCCACTTGCCATGCTAATTATATTAGAGTACCCTATAAAGTGCCCCTTGACATAAAATGTGGCCATCAGCGTGCCCCTTATTTTATGCTAAGGGACATGCTGATGAGCATATTTTATGTTAAGGGGCACTCTGATGGGCATATTTCATTTTAAGGGGCACGCTAATGGGCATATTTTATGTTAAGAGCAATGCTGATTTAAATGTTTTGTTTTGCCCATCAGAGTGCCCCCTAACATAAAATGTGCCCATCAGCGTGCCCCCTAACATAAAATGTGCCCATCAGCGTGCCCCCTGACATAAAATGTGCCCATCAGAGTGCCCCCTAACATAAAATGTGCCCATCAGCGTGCCCCTTATTTTATGCTAAGGGACATGCTGTTGAGCATATTTTATGTTAAGGGGCACTCTGATGAGCATATTTTATGTTAAGGGGTACTCTGATGGGCATATTTTATGTTAAGGGGCACGCTAATGGGCATATTTTATGTTAAAAAATGCGAAACACCGCGTTCGGTATTCGGCCTTCGGCCAAGCATTTCATTATTATTCGGCTTCGGCTTCGGCCAAGAATTTCATTTCGGTGCATCCCTAATGACAAGTACAAGCAATTTGAAATTTGTATGTATGTATGACATTTTTTTCCTTTAGAAATGTCAGTATTGCTGCAGCAGGCTACATAGGTTGTAGAGATGTGCTACTTTACAGGCACATTAAGGGGACCCCCCAGGCATGATATTTGAAGGAATTTTTCATTTTTATAGTTTCACTTTAAGCCTCATTAAAATCAGTTCATCACTGCTCCTTTAAAAACTTTTTTTTTCATTGCTACATGTTCCCCAGGTCAGTACCCGGACCCCCATACACTTTTTTGGGGGAAATAACTTGCATTTAAGCCTTCAGAATGAGGCCGTTTTATTTTCGACATTCGTGTCCCATAGACTTCAATCGAGTTTGTTTGTTCGAACAAACTTTTCCTCTGTTCTGGTGCGAACCGAACTGGGAGGTGTTCGGCTCATTACTAGTGACCAACACTAGAGGAATACAGAGACAGTATAAAGGAACAGAAATTAAGTCTGCATTATCAGATAATGGTAGGCCAGTCCTGGCTACATTTTAAAACCAGAAAAAAAAATTGTATAACATAAATTAACAAAAAATTGGATTT